>NC_054752.1:3201715-3919215 GCF_018143015.1 Lytechinus variegatus | reverse complement strand
AAGGGAATGGGAAGGGCAGATGATTTTTAGCCATGGGTCAAATCATAGCAAAGGCGTTCTTATTCTTTTTAAACCAGGAATAAATTTTAAAATTGATCAGGTAGTTAAAGATGATGATGGACGTTTCGTCCTTTTGAAAGGGGATTTATTAGGGTACAAATTGGTGTTAGGAAATGTTTATCTTCCAACTAGAGATAAAATACATCAACAAATTGATTTTTTGGAGAATTTGGACAAGTGTCTCTCAAACTTATACTCTCAAAATTATTCGCTTATTTTAGGGGGAGATTTTAACGTAATATTTAATAAAGACCTAGATTACATGGGGACTAGTGTGAATGTGAAAACATACTTCGCGAACCAGCTAGAGATTTTTATAAGTAAACTTGAATTAATTGATATATGGAGGAAACAGAATCCAACAACAAAGAAATATACCTTTAGACAGAATACTCCTCTTGTGCAAAGTCGTCTTGACTACTGGTTTATTTCAAAAACTTTAGAGGGTAAGATAAGTGCATGTGACATTATTACTTCAATAGCTCCTGATCATTCAGCAATTATTTTAGAACTGAAACCTTTTCGATTTAATGAAAGGTATGGTAAATCTTATTGGAAATTTAACAATAGTTTATGTTTAGATAAAGCTTTTGTACAAGGAATGTGTGAGGAAATCAGAGTGATAAAAACGGAGTGGTTGAAGGAATTTAATACCAAATCTTCCTTTTGGGACTTTCTTAAAATGAAAATGAGAAATTATGCATCGAATTTTTCTAAAAAGAAATCGAAAGAGAGGAGACTCAATATACAAAAACTTGAAAAAGAAATTACATCACTCGAGGAAGATCTAGTGCAATCTCCTAATAGTCCTTCAGTTATCAAAAATATAGAATCTAAAAAAGGTCAGTTAAAGAAATTATATGATGAGTCAGTAGATGGGCTCAAGGTAAGGTCTAGAGCGGTTTGGTATGAAGAGGGTGAACATAATAAAGAATACTTTGAACAGTTACTTCGCTCCAATAAAAAGAAAACTGTAATAAGGGAACTGATCAATGACACTGGGGAAGTAGTGAAAGAAATGAAAGAAATACAGTTAATTCTTAGAGAGTTTTACGGAAAGTTGTATTCAGGAAATTTAAATATAGAGGCTGACTTAAAAGCTAACAGTGTATTTTGTAAAGACTTACCGCACCTAAGTGTTGAAAGTATGAATACTTGTGACGGAAAAATTACCAAAGAAGAATGTTATAAAGCGCTACAAAGTATGAAACTTAACAAATCTCCTGGAAACGACGGGTTTACTGTAGAATTTTATCTTACATTTTGGCCGCTTTTAGGAGGGTTACTGATAGATGTCTTAAACGAAGCATTTGAAAAGGGTTGTTTATCAACCTCTCAAAAACAAGGTGTTATAAAATTAATTGAAAAAGATGGCAAAAATCCTTTATATGCTAAAAACTATAGACCAATTACATTGTTAAACACTGACTATAAGATAATCGCAAAAATAATGGCAAAACGAATAAAGGACGTTTTGAATGACATTATTTCTCCTGATCAAATTGGCTATATAAATGACAGACACATTGGTGAAGCTATACGTTTGATAGATGATGTAATTTTTCACTGTAACAATTACTGTGAGGAAGAGATTTTCCTTATAGCAGTCGATTTCCAAAAGGCTTTTGACTCTGTCTCACATAACTTTCTTTTTAAAGTATTAGAAATTTTTGGGTTTGGACAGTATTTTTTGTTCTTGGGTTAAAACCATGTATAACGGAATTAGTAGTTGTGTTATGAATGGAGGTTTCTCCACTGGTTATTTTGATATTAAGAAAGGGTTAAGGCAGGGTGACCCACTTTCACCGTATCTGTTTTTGGTAGTTATAGAAACCATGGCTCACGCGCTTAGGAATGATAGTGTTATTAAAGGAGTGGAATTTGGTGATTCTGAAGTTCGACAAATTTTATATGCCGATGACATGACTTTGTTTGTTAGGAATGAAACATCAATTAAAAGAATACAGGACATATTCCAAGCTTTCCATGACTTAAGCGGTTTAAAGGTTAACATAGAAAAAACTAATATAATGAGGATAGGAAAAAACAGGAATGACCTGGGAACACTACCATTTGGCAATATTGTAACGGAAATGAAAATTTTAGGCGTATATTTTTCCTTGGATGTAAAGAGGATGGAAAACCTGAATTATAAGGAGATTTTGAGTAAAATAAAAAGGATTCTGGGATGGTGGAAACAGAGAGACGTGACAATAATGGGGAAAGTACATTTGCTTAAGACATATGCCTTGTCAAAACTGAATTATGTTTCGTCATCATTAGTTGTTCCAAAGTGGGTAGTAACAGAGATCAAGAAAATTTGTTTTGAATTTATATGGAACGGAAAAGACAGAATTAAAAGAGACATTTGTTACCAGGACTACGGAAATGGCGGCTTAAGGATGATAGATTTTGATTTATTTGTGAAAACTCAAAGAGTAATGTGGTTAAAACGGTTGCTTTATGGGGAAAGAAATATGGGCTGGAAGCGTTATTTTGACTATAGCTTTAGAAAAGTGGGAGGTAGGTTTATTTCACTCTGTAATTACGATGTTAAATTATTAACTTTAAAAGCACCAGTGTTTTATTTTGATATGTTAAGGGCTTGGCAAGATATGGAGGAAAATCGGAATTTTAGTGCAGGAAAAGCTAATCCAATTTTTTTCAATAATAAAGATTATATTTTGAGAGGTAAAATGATTTTTGATGAAGACTTGTTTAAGAAAAATATTTATCTAGTAGGTCACATTCTCGAGGAAGAGCAGGTGAGAACAATCGATTATTTTCATAATTTAGGTTTGAGTGCTGAAAATATCATGGAAATTTGGAAGTTAACTGATGTAATTTTGAAAAGCGGAAAATATAATGGGAATTTCCACCATTTATGCTCGAATGACGTACACAAGTACAATATCTCTTTGAAGATGTTTGGAAAGATAATTTTACTGAAAGATGTACCTTCTAGAAAGGTTTATGAAAATTTTGTAATAAATTTACAACATCTCTATACTTTACAAATAAGGGATGGCCATAATAATTTTGATGTCTCAAAAAAAAGAAATCTCAGGAATATTTATAAGACCTAGAATCACAATAATCTTACCAAAAGTAAGAGAATTTCAATATAAATTACTTCATGGTGCAATATACACCAACGAACATTTGTTCAAATTTGGTTTTAAAGATACTAATATCTGTTCATTCTGTAAACATAACCCGGAATCTTATGAACATTTATTCTGGCTTTGTAATGATGTTAAAGCTTTATGGCAGAGGGTCATTGAAAAACTTAGTTTGATAAAGCTTCAAAATGCAGAGTGGAAAGATATACATGTGGGAATTAATGGATCCGATCTTGAAGTGAAATTTTGTAACACGGTAATCTTTTTAATGAAATATATCATTTTTAGATCAAGGTCAGAAGGTAGAGTTCCTACTCAAGAAGAGAGTATTCAGAGAGTCGTAGAATATCGAAATGAAGAAAAAGCAATAGCTATTAAAAGGAACAAGTTAGACAAGCATTTATTAAAATGGGAGAGAATGTACCGAAATGGCAGGACTGAGGGCGATATCCAGGTGTGATTTGGGAGAAAGTGACTGTGTAGGTGTGTGTGAGGGTGTATGTGTGTATGTGAGGGTGTGTGTATGTGTGTTTTGGGGGGAGGGATAATGAAGTTTTCCTTTGGGATGGGTGATTCTTTGGGATGTTTTTTTTTTTTATTTATTTATTTATTTTTTTTTTTACTTGTCGATTTCTTTTTTTGATTTGCTTTGTCTTTGATGAGTGCAAGCCAAGTAATCTCATATAGTTTTAAATCATTGTTGAATATTTGATACATGAAAGGAAAAGTGTTAGGCATATTATATGTATTTTTTTAAGGGGATCCTAGTGTCAGTATATCTATTTGTTAATTGGTTTGTTTTGGATTTGAGTCTACTTTGTTTTGTTCTTTCTTTGTATTCCATGTATAAATAGCCCTCCACAAATGTGCAAGGGAAGACTTTTTGATTGGGGCGGGGGGGGGGGAGGAGTGGTGTTTCAAACATTTTTATAACTGATTTCATTGTTTCTCCTTTAAGCTATATATGATTTATGCTGGTATTAAGTTAGTGAAAAATGTCCAAATATGAAATGTAAAATATTATGTGTTTTGAAATGTTAATTTGAAATGTTATATATTTTTGTTCATGGAATCAGAATAAAACAATATGAAAAAAAAAAAAAGTATCAATCAGATATGATTATTTACGTCTGGACCGACCATTAACGGCACAATCCGAAAGACGTGACCAGGGCTCGAACCTCGGACCTCTGCATCAATTTGTAACTTCCCCACACATGACATAGCTTGGATTACAGGCGCACGCCACAACGCCCAGTGGTTTTGCCAGTGTGACGAAGTATCAAGATGGCGCACTTCACTTTTAAAACTAAGTTACTATGGTTATTGAAATAATTTTCGTCTTTTGTTGAAAACATCTATTCTATATCAAGGGCGTAACGGGTGGAAGGGGGAGCCAAAAGCATAATGAGCCAAAAAAAATTGAAGGGGCCAGATAAATATTATGGCGTATCGGGCAAAATAAAAAAGAAATGCCCGCGAGCACTGTGAACAGGGCTTTTTGTCCGAGAGCATTATAGAACAAAGCTTTATGGGGCAGTAACGCGAGGATTGAAACAGAAATAGAGGGGGCATAGTCCCGGGGCATAGTATGGCGAGTTTGTCAAAAAGTTGCTTAATATAAGTCCCGAGCGAGCGAAGTGAGCGAGAAAAAAATCACAGTTTCATGATCTAACTGTAAGATAGATTTTGACATGAATCAACATCATAATGTACCTTTCCTTTACTTTTCTTTCTTCCCTCCTTTCATTTTTGTTCTTAGTTCTAGAACTTCTAGCCAGGCCATGGCCCAAACCCGCCTAAACCCTTCCATCTGTACGTCAGTGCTATGAAGTTGGGGTCCAGGGGAGCCCCTGAAACCTTTCGATATCATTTTGAACTCTGCAGATGTCTGATATTTTTTTTTTATCAAATCGTGGGTATACATGTACTCAACACATTAATTCAACGCAGTTGCGTAATAAACCAAATATTTTGAGGAGGCACAACGAAACAAATTTTGGAACATTTTTAAAGAGTCGCCAGTGAGCGAAGCGAGCCATAAAAAAATGATGGGTATTTAAAAGCAATTCTAGACTTTTTCTTTATATTCAGTAAATAACATTATCATTTTTTATTGCTTTCCATTCATTTCATTTCGTTGCTTCCATTACTTTCCTTTATTTCCATTTTGCTGTACGTGGAATCAAGCACCCCCTAGGCCTATTTCAGTGGTCAATGCATGTCCATACAAGGGGCCCATTCTAGAGCCCTTTGAAGGTTACTGATAATTGCAGTGGGGTCTGGGGGCAGAGCACCCGGTATAGCTTTGAAGATTTAGCTTTGTATGGTAACTCTTGCCACAGACCATGCAGACTTTAATAGGGACATGTTATATAATGTATAATAAGGGGATATATCTAGTCTTTTGACTTATATATCTTTTAGTCCTGGTTGCAGTCATTATAATGTATAACATCTATAGCAAGCTGATAGACTTCATACGCCATCCATTTTCCTTCCTGTTCTTTCCTTTCAATCCTCGGCAGCCCGGTCATGTTATGAAGTTCTTTTTGTTTTCTTGTCCCGTTTCTTCGTTGTCTAATTTAGCTTTTGGCTCATTCCATTCTACCTTCATTGTCCGCTTTTGTTTGCCATTTCGTCATCTTTTAATTTATTTCTCTTTCTTACTAATCATGCTAATGCATTAGTATTTCGGGATGATTTGATCTTTTTCACATGTTGAACTTTCAGTGTTAAAAATAATTTAAACAATGCTGCTTACTATGTGAATCCCACAGTAGTTGTTTAAAAAGATTTAAACAAGTGTTTGAAATATTAAACCACCATGCTTAAATATTGAAAATTAAATATTTGAATTTAAACTTTGTTGTTTAAGATTTTAAACACTTGTTTAGAATTTTTGAACAACTACTGTGCGATTCACATAGTAAACAGCGTTGTTTAAATGACTTTTAACAGTGTTCCTTAATTCATTTTCCCAATTAACCTTCCGTTTTCCGTTTTATGGGTTTGTTTAGTTGTTTTTTCTTTTCTTTTTACTTTTTTTCCCGGCAAAATCTGCCGGAGGAGGGGGCAGCCTGCCCCCTGCGCTCCATCACTTGTTACGCCTATAATGAATAAAGATATTGATTAGTAATACTATTTGTAGTATGATAGAATATATGAAAAAAATATTCTCTTTTCTTTGAATCCATTAACGGCGCGTTCATCGCCACCTTAATATTGATTGAATCTTTTTCACTGCCCGTTCAACGCTTCCTCTAGTGCAGCGAAGGGGGGGGGGGATACGTAATGTGCAGCGGTCGAGACCCCCATTTTCAGCCTAAATCCCCATTCCATAGCATCACCAATTCAGAAAGCCATATAGAAATTCGTATTTTATCCCGTTCCAGGAACCCTCAAATTTGTGGTTCTCGTTCTAGTGTGCCATCATAGCCGACCATGGTCATGATGGTACGATGAGTTCCGGAGACCCCCGCCGTTTTTGATGCGGTCAGTTCCAGAGCATTGCATTTTTAGCAATCGATGATCCAAGAGCCGTTCTGGACACCCCCATTTTAAGACCAAGATTTAGGTCCAGACCCCCCTATTTTTTCGACTTTGGTGTGGCACATTATGTTATAATTCGAGTAGCCCCCCCCCCCCCCCGGGAACGTATGAACCGTCATGGTCAAGGCCTATGCTTGCTTATATTGACTTTTGGACCCCATGTGCCTATCATGCAGGCTATTCTTCTTCTGGCAATAGTCTTGTCTGTATCTGCACTGACAATCGTAAAACAAACATTTAGAATACAAAGGTTAATTCCTCGTAAAATGGCGAATAGATCTATCTATATTCTGGAGATTTGGGGGGCAACAGGAGGCCACAAGCAAATTTTATTCCTGCGTATAATCGAATTCAAAGTAGTTATTCTTACTCTCAGTCAAAAGGGCAAATTACCTCTAGCTTGCATACATTCCATTGCTCTCTTCCCCGAGACCACGACGTTTATTTATTTATTTTTTATTTTCATTTTTTTTTGGTGGGGGGAGGGCAAGAATACCCATGTTCCCCACCCCTATCTCCCATATATTCTTAATCTTGATACTCGGTTTCCTATCCGGATTCATTCAGTCACTTTGGGTACCAAATCGGAAGGCGATATCACTAAGTTTCTATTATCTAAACCTATTCAAGGTGCACATGGTTTTCCAACTCTGGCATTATAGAGGCCTATACTTGAAAGAAGTGGTAAGAGATTTACATTCCAAGCTTTGGACATCACGCCTGGTCAGTTAGTCGTGACGCCCATCAGAAC
Source organism: Lytechinus variegatus (assembly GCF_018143015.1). Lineage (NCBI taxonomy): Eukaryota > Metazoa > Echinodermata > Echinoidea > Temnopleuroida > Toxopneustidae > Lytechinus > Lytechinus variegatus. Next base: position 3,911,730 of record NC_054752.1, on the reverse strand, counting down.
TGGTCATCATGGATGACATACCATACGTCGCGGTAAGCGATTCGCTACTATAATTTTATACAAAAAGTATATATAAATGAAATTATATTATGATACGTTATTTGCTGCGGTCGATCGAGACAATTTATGTATATATATATATATATATATATATATATATATGTGTGTGTGTGTGTGTGTGTGTGTGTGTGTGTGTGTATTAGCACGCTGAAATTCTTCATCAATTCATCAATATACTCATTAAACCATTTTAACATCATTAATATAAGTCGGCCTCGCCTGTACTAATTACACGAAGTTTATAGCTCAGAACTATATATATATTTATGATAATCAAAATAGGCTTGGTCAATGTTCCGCTTTTCTGAGAACGCTATCTGAGTACAATTCACTGTACAAAAAACAATAATTTTATTGTTCTTATTATTATTATAACGCTACATGTCCCTAAGCACAATGCTATAGCTGACACCGAATGAACACCAAAGAGTGCTTGCATGCACTGTAAAAGAAATATTAATATTGATAAAAATTTTAACCAGCACGAGGTAAATTATCTGTCCAACCAATTTTGGGCAGTATTTTATCCAATGCGGGAAGCATATTGTCCAGTAAGGTTAAAAAATAAGCAGCGATTACTTTAGAATGGGCAAAATTTTCATTACACTGGATAAATAAATAAAAATGTCCCAAATAAATGCGTGATGTTTGTTGCCAATTACCCTCATGGAGCATTTTAACCCAATATTTTTAGAGTGTGTAGAGTAATAACCAAAGGTGTTAGTGGCTTTGCCAGGAAAAAAATTGAAAGCCCCGCCCCCCCCCAAATAAAAAAAATAAAGGGAGTTCGCTACAAAATGAAGGATTTAGAATAAGTTCCTGCAATGTAGCATAGCTATCAGATTTCCAGAGGGGCGGCTGCCAATAACGAATAATACACGCAGCACCCCCTGGGAAAATCTCCCAACACCCTCCGCTTCCATTGCAAGGGCCACGATACAGCGGCCCCAATCAAAGTGAAAGCCCTCGGCCGGCTTCGCTCCATTGGCTTTGAATGCGCAGTTTAGTTTGTTTAATACCTTGGTCACATTTGCTACGGCCGCCGTAGATTCTAAAATTTCTACGGCGAGTAGCAATTCTACGGTCGCCTCAGAATTTCCACGGCCACTTACTCTACCGGTCACATATGTTACGGTCGCCGCACGGCGTATTTTTTAATTTATGGAAAAAAATCTGCGGCTGACGTATGTCCTTGAAATCATGACGTACGGTCGCCCTAGGGCGACCCTGCGCTGGCTGTAGGTTCTTGACAAATACTAAGGCAGACGCGAGGTGGCCGCAAGGCGCCCACACGGCGGCCGCAGGGGGACTATACAGGGAGTATACCATAAATTGCTTGTCACACTCATCATGATATTTTACATTAGACATTTCATTTCAGAAAGTTTTGAAAGTTTCGCACCATGCCCATGCACTTATTTTGGGCAGGAGGGAGGGGTGGGTTTTCGGGGTCCTGCCCCCTGGGTAGGAAAAAAGGGGGTGCCAAAAGAGGGAGGGAAGAAAGGGAAAGAAAAGGGGATAAAAAAAGGAGGGGGAAAGAACAAGAGGAAAGGAGAAAAGAAAGAGAGAAAGAAACAAGAATAAGGGAAAAAAGAGAGAAGAGAAAGGGGGGAGTAATAAAGTGCGGGGGCACCAAATTGATGTTCGACCTAGGAAGGGGGGGGGGGGCAAATTCGACTTTTGGGGTGATTCGCGCTTCGCGCTCGCATCGAATGATTAGTTAGATGGCCATCCTGTTAATGATTACCTAAACTGTGGAGAATGTCTAGTTTTGGAACGGAATATAAAAAAAAGTTCAGCTCCCGTTTCGCGCTCGCATCGAATAATATTTAAGTGCCCATATTGTTCATGATTACAAATAATGCTTAGAATTTCCAAACTTTGGGTCATTTTGGAATATAAACAATTTTCAGCTCGCCCTGACAGATAGATCTCCCTTAACCATGTTAATATGTTTATATGAATAAAGTCAATATAACTACACCCTAGGAAACAACAACAAAAATCAGCATTTAACTCCCCAAGATAATAATAATATTAGTAATAATAATAGTAATAATAATGATAATGATGATAACGTCATATTTTACCCAAGTCAGCCGCTGGTGAAAGGGCAATATCTGTGCTTCCTGGTCACATTTGTTCTTTAAAAAAAAGTGGTAGGCTATTACATCATATTCATGGATAGTTTGCTTTTTATTAATTTATCATTAAAAAAAAGTGGTCTGCAGTTGCCCTTTTTCATGTGATTATGATATAAAATAATTCAACATGCATTTAAGGCACCTGTTTGCCTGACGAGGAGGGGTCGCCATTTTTTTTTCTGAAAAGTACACATGACATGCATATGGGCCAAAAATTATAGGTCGAGCCCCCGAGGTGCAAAATTCTAAATACGCGCCTTGTGGCTCCGAGCATATAACACAAAAGGAGAAGGGGAAAGGAGGGAAGAAAAACACAAGGGCAGCCGCACGGCCACCGTACGCTCGACGTACGGCCGCCTTAGACCATTCTACGCCATGCCTACGGCTAGTCTAATTTCTACGGCGAGCGTAGAAAAGAAAAAATGTTATAACTCCGCGTTAAAATTCTACGGTCACCCCTACGGCCTTTAAAAAGTAGGAATCCGCCGTACGTCGACCCTGCGGCCACCGCAGATTTTCTGCGGCCGCCGCAGAAATCTCTCGAATTCAGGTAACTACGGCCGCCGTTGAGCAAATGTGACCATGGTATAACCCTTGCTTTCCAGTCGATTCCATGAAAAATCTCCCTGCACTGCCTTGAAAGACCTAAATCAGAATTACTTTAGTGCTTCTGTATACGCTAGTTTTATGTACTAACGGTTTGGGTTAATAAATTCGCAGAAGGGGAGTATAGTGTGGTACTTTGTGACTGATAAAATCTTCTTTGTGTTTTAAAATAAGCGCCAGAACCGAACTCATGCCCTACAGGCAGGGCCGTCGCCAGGGGGGGGGTGCGGAGGGTGCGAACGCACCCCCCTTCAGAACCAAAAAAAAAAATTAAAAAAAAAAAAAAAAAAAAAAAAAAAAAACGGAGGGGGGGGGGTAGGGATACTTGAGGGCTCTTTTGAAAAAGATCTGGCCGGCGGGCTATATAACTGCATGAAATTGAGTTAATACGTTGTTTTTTGTGTTTTTGTGTTTTTTTTTTCATAAAAAGCACCCCCCCCCCCTAGAAAAAAGCTGGTGACGGCCCTGTACAGGTATAATTGTTTATGCTTAAAATAATTGATTGTTGAGAGTATTCAGACCGGGGCCGCGGAACGGTTTTCAAAGTCAGGCGGGGGGGGGGGGGCTGACCATGCAATATAATCACAATCTTATGGTCATTTTTCCGTTTTTGTACACAGTTTTGGAAAAGAGTGGGGGCTGAAGCCCCTCAGCCCTCCCCCCCCCCCGCTTCCGCGGCCCCTGTTCTTACGGTCCACATCGACTCTGCTTTGCCCTCTCCAAGAAAATGATCGTTTGTACAATATCAATGTTTTTCTCATGAAGTTGAAAGTGAAAGCACTAATAAAGATTTTGATAGTAATAATGATAATAATAGGCCTATTGATGATGATGATGATGATGCTTATCATGATAATGATGCTTATCATGATAATAATTCTAATAATAATAACAATAATAATTATGATAATAAATGATAAATTAAAACACGATGATCATTTGAACGCACCGGTATCCATCATAAAAAAGATGCTCACGCATGGGTGTCGATCGGTATTCTTGGTTGGGGGGTATGATTGACACAAATGTTCTTGTGGATGGGGATTTTTCAACATTACCCCCACTAAAATCACAAGTTAGGACATTTGGGAGTGGTTGATATGTATGGTGTGCTTGGAAATTCCTTCATTGTTGCAGTGTACTGTACTTATAATTTTTTTTTTTTTGAAAATTCGATTTGTGTTACAAGTAAGCCTATTCTAAACTCATACGAAAGGAAAAAATGACAAAAATTGTCTGGACCATGTACAAAGTGATCTGTTTATTGAGCATGATGTATACAACCTCTCTCTTAAATCTAACCCGACTGGCAATATCTTTTTTCTTCAATAATGCATGATGATAAAATGCAGATTCGGACAAATTAAGACTAGCACAAATTACAAACTGTGTGGCTTCTCGTGCGCCATCGGGCTTACCGTCATTCCTGAGACGATTTTAACCCTGGATTTTAACATGTTTTAAATGCTTTGTAAGTGCATGAAACAAAAACAAACGATTCTAATTCACATACCAGCTGTTTCTTTTTCTTGCAGCAGACTTTCAGATTCCTTTCTCATTTCTTTTTTTGCTTCCTTGCTTGGGGTTGCTTGAAAGAAGTTTGTTATTTTGGAATACTTTTTGCGCTTTGCATCCATTTTTAGCCTCAGATATGTCCGCGATATAATCAGGATAATTTGCTCAAGAGCTTTTACATGTTTTATGACCAGCACGATTTGTTAGATATGCGCAAAGAGAAATTCTTGGTAGCTTGTTAATTTCGCGCATTGGAATTTGGTTACAATAACTTTTTATGACAGCGATGCCTGGCGATTTACTTATTTTACATAACAATTAACAATGAAAAAAATCACTTTATAATACTTTGGTTTTACCCCATCTCACTTATTGCTGCGTGCTATGGGGGAATGGATTCAAAACACATTTACATTGATTATTTCTTATTCAAAAAAAGGTTCATCAGAACAGTTTGTAATGCACATTTCAGTAGTCCGACACAAACAAACTTATTTCTTGATCGTAAAATATTGAAAATCTGTGACTTGGCTCTTATGCATACTTATATATTTATGTACAATTACCATTCAAATATCTTGCCAAATGTTTTTAATAATCTCTTCAACACAAATGCCTCTTACTATTCATACTTTACGCGTCATTCAGCAGATCTTCACCATTACCTTCCAAAAACTAAAATTACCCAAAACTCTACGTTGTAGAGGAATTAAGCTGTGGAATGATTTGAATAATGATATTAAACAAAGTAAAACCCTAAATAAGTTTTAAAACTTTTGAAAGATGAACTTTTCGCTCAGTATAAAAACTCCTGCCAATATAGCACACTGTAGGTCACTATGATACATAATCATTACTTCTAGTTTGCTTGTTTATTTCCCCTATATTAGCCCATTGTTTTTTTTATTGTATTTCAATGTTATTTGTTGTTCACTCTTTATGAATGTGTTATATTAATTTGTATTTAATTGTATCATGGTGGTGCCCCACCCACAATTTTTTTAAATGAAAACTTCTAGGGGTTCCCCGTGTTTTTACCTAATTTGTATATACCTGTATTTTTATGATTGATTTAAATAAATTTTGAATTGAATTTGAATTGAATTGAATATGAATTTGAATTGAAGTGATATTAAAAAGGGTTGTAGATTAAATGGGACAAACATCATGCACCATAGTCTTGGATGTGGAGGGGTAAATCTGAGAAAAGTTATTTGTTCTTTTTCAAGATCTACGTACCCCTCTGGGATTTACGTCCATGGGGTTTTCCCCGTTTATCTTGGGCTTATGTCGAAAGGGTGGGTGCTGTCGCGTTAGGGTGCGTCAACGCGAGCGCGAAGATTCGTCCAAAGGCCCCCCCCCCGGTTTGGCCGAAAGGGTGCGTTGGGAGCGCCACGTCGCTTCGCGTTCACTGGAACGCGCCCTTTCGTCCAAAGCCCCCCCCCCACCGGTTTGGACGAAAGGGTGTGTTTAATAATAATGAATAAATAAATACAAATATTTTATAAGAAAGCTGAATATAAGGTATTTTGTCAAACATTGCCAATTTGCACGTAAAATAGTGGATTTTCAATCATTTAAAGCATTGACAATTTGAGGAAAAGAAAGAAAAGCTCAACTAAGAATAATGATAATAATAATGATGATAATAATAATAATAATAATGATAATAAAATCAGATACCCACCCTTGCAATAAGCCACTTGGCGCCAATTTTTCACTCCAAATTCATTTCCATTCACTCTTTGGGGTGAAAATTATTATTATCATTATTATAAGTATTATTATTATTATTGTTATTATTTTTATTATTATAAGTATTATAATTATTATTATTATACAAACAACACGCACATATTATTATTATTATTATTATACACACAACACGCACACATACACAACAGATAAATCTCACAAAATATACTGAGGCAGGGTCTCAAGTGTAAAATATAGTAAGGTAGGGTCTGAAGATTTAAACGTTGTGAATGCTGACCCGACATCAATTTTGGCCTTGCCCTTCCAGGACACATCTGCCGTAAGTTTTATAATTTGGGGGACACCAAATATCTCCAGGTATACGAATGTTTTCCTTTGTAATAGAAAAACAAAACCCTGCAAAGTATAAAATTAAAGGTAAGTTACTTTTTTTATTTGAAAGAACCTTGAAATCAGTCATAATTTTTACATGTATCAATATTACACCATAAAACATTTCCACCGAAAAATCCTCATGCAGCATGCCGTCATAATAACAATGATTGTTTGTTTTTTTGGCTTAAAAAGAATGTTTGTGCCATATGATAATTTATGTTCCTATGCAAATTTCACATATCACTCGTCTTTTTTGTTTGTTCAGCTTTCTTATATTTGTATTTATTTATTCATTATTATCAAACACACCCTTTGGTCCAAACCGGGGGGGGGGGGGGGGGCTTTGGACGAAAGGGTGCGTTCCAGTGAACGCGACGTGGCGCTCCCAACGCACCCTTTCGGCCAAACCGGGGGGCTTTGGACGAATCTTCGCGTTCGCGTTGACGCACCCTAACGCGACAGCACCAACCCTTTCGAAATAAGCCTTTATCTTGCCACCCTTTTACTCCCGTTTATCTTTCCACCCTTTTGAATTAATTGATTTATTGAAATTAATTTATTCACCACTGGTAGGATGGAACACCCTATCAACAAAAGTTGTTTCTCGTCGGGGTCCTTTTATGCCATGTGTTAAAAATTATATACATAAACATTTCATTCTTTTTTTATCTTGAACCTCCACCCATCTGTTTAAAAGTCCTGGAAAAGAATTTTTTATTTAATAACAATAAACACAAATTGCGAGGGAAACAAACTGATTGATGGCATATACTATAATAATCACTATAATCATGATCAAACTTTTCATTTTTTCATCATCATTATTATAATTTTGTTACCGTAAATTATTGGGTGGGCGGTGATAATACAGGCCACCCCCTTGAAATATTTGGGGGATATATCCCCCCCCCCATTCCCCCCCCCCCCCCCCGTGAACGACACCTATGTGCTCACGGCACAAGTAAGAAATGAAGAAGAAGAAATCTAATTCAAAAAGTTTGAGTGGTAGTAACGGCGGGCTTTCAGAGAGAATCTAATATTGCGGAATAATATAGCTAGGCCTATACTACATGGAGCACCGCGGGATGCAGCAGAACTGCAGTCTCATTTTCCCGTCAAACAGGTTGTCAAGTGGATCGATCCGATCAACTTACCCCAGTCATGCTGGGGTATTAAAGTGGAATATGTCAAAAAAAAACAGATTTAAAACAAATTCTATAACAACTAATTGATAACGGTAAGAAATGCATCAAAACTTAATTAAAAAAATATATATAAAACTTTCTTCCTTGCTGGGTAATGGAAGTCGTAAGAATGATAATTTTGAGTACCAAAAATATATTTAATTCCTGAAGAGGACTGGGATGGGGAGGGGATTAATAGTTCTTGTTGAACTGATAGAAGCTGCAACTGAGAATGATCCGCGGTAGATATCGAGGCGAAAAGCGCGCGTAATGGACTTCCGGTTTTTAAGCACTGTAGGGCTTATTCCATTGTACAGGGGGGGAAATATGATATCAATGACAAAATATCTAAACTAAATTTGGGACAAAACAGATCACGAAAATAACAAATATTGACTGAATTAATCATAATGTATATTTCATGAATTAATGTCATTTAAAAAATTCAGGATAAGAAAAAATATCAACATCCTTTGTGTATCTAATAATTATACCCTACAAAAATGAAATCTCGCCGTAATTAGGTTCAAAGGTCAAAACATTTTATAAACACGATGAACGGGGAAACGCGCGAAAGATCTGACGGTGAGCCTGCAACCAAAATACGCAAAATGTCTACAATAATATCAGTAAGTTACTATGTCTTTGTGTGAAATGTACTTTTGTGACCATTTTGTCAGGTTTCTAAGGCGATTCCGGTCCAACTTATATTGATCCGAACTAAATTCTAGTTAAGCTCGGAAGCCTACTCGGAAAACAAGACCACATGATTTCGAACGGCGCGATCCTGGCTCTGCAGACTGTACACATACACAATGCAAGCAGCTAGCCGTAGCCATTCGGGTGGACGTGGACAATGCAATGTCATGAATGGGACTTTTCAATGATGATAATTGCAAATGCATTGCCATTGGCAATGGCAGATGTGATTATTGTTAACCATTCTTGCGTGCTACATGATGTAGGCCGTGCCATGTGCTAACTTAATGTCTTTTTTATGTCGGGTTAACTTGGGGCTGGCAATGGCATGGCATGGCCTGGGCTGGAACAGTGGAAGTGGAAGCTGTGCCTGTGGACAGTCACCAGTAGAGGCGCACGGCCAATATGGGAGACTCTCTCCAATAGGGGAGACAATCTCCCAGTTTTTGGAGACTTGCTTTGCAAAAGGACAAAAGAAACAACACCAACAAAAGCATGATTTTTTCCACCCAAAATTTTGTCTCGCTGAGGTCAGAAGCCCATTTGTTTCGTGTGTGATTGACAACAAAAATCCTTATCAAAACAAAAGTAGATGGTGAATTTTTAAAGTAGACAGTGAAAAGGGGTAATTTGTCATGAGGAATCTGCTTATCACATTTTTATTTGCCGCCAAGGTAATCCTTTTGCCGCAAATGTAAACAAAGGAAATTAGTCTCCAAAACTGGAGACTGTCTCTGAAATTGGATACCCAAATTCTTTACAAAAGTCTCTGATATTGGAGATAATTTCCCACGTTGGAGACAGTCTCCAATATTGGCCGTGCGCCTCTACTGGTCACAGTGCCAGTGGAAGCACTCATTCAATGAACAAGGTTATAATATAACCTTGTTCTCAGTTATATGTCCATGTGTGGCAAAATAAGGGTGGCAATGTTTGGCTTATTTTCTCTTTTTTTTTTGACAAATGCTTGATTTTTTTTACACTGACAGTTTCCGGCAACTTGGCTCTTAAGTAAATTTGATTCTTCATTTTTTTCTTAATTAAAAATAGAGATCAAAAAATGAAAATTTTCTTGCCATATTACTTTCCACCAATAGAGGGCATACACAAAAATATGCCTAAAATTCAAGTTTTTGAGTGCTCTGTGAATACAATAATTTTTCCCAAGTTACTAATGAAAAATAAATTGCAACTGTATGAAAATCAGTAATTTTGGTCACAAAAGTGATATTTTAATGATTTTTTAGAGTATGTGCTCAATACAGCATTGGCATGCCATAGTAGTCCTACCTGTAGTTTCTCCACAGGCAGAATGGTAGCAGTGAACAAGTGAGTGGAAGTAGACAGCTGGCAGCCGTCTGTTTTGAGGAGTTTTTTAACATTTCTTTTTTTAATTTCTCGTACACAGATGGCTCGCTATCCTGCAGCCACCATTAGCCTTAGGGGACTTGCAATGCAAAATCCCCCCTTCGGGGCCCTTCAATTTTTGTCTTTAATGAATAAAAAAAATTGACAATTATTGCGACCAAAAATGGCAAAATGCAAATTAATATTCCCTCTTGGCATGCTTGGCATTAATTGCCAAAAAACAGAAAAATCAAGTTAAAAGAAACAAAAACAGTGACTTACCTCGGCTGTCACGCAAATTCACTTCCCCGTTTTGTCCGATCTTAAGTACATAAACATATGGCCATTGAGTCCCCTGTACAGATCGCGCTAGAACTTCGGTCTCTGTATTTGGTGAGTGAAGCCAACGGAGTTCAGCTGAACAACCAGGGTGACCAGACGTCCCGTATTTTGTCCTTTGTCCCGGCGTCCCGACAAACCCTTCCCGGGACGCCTTTTTGTCCCGCATTTAAGAATATTGAACAAAATGTAGTTAATGCATTTAAAAGAAGTGAATTTTCATCAATAACCAACAGATGACGAAGCAGAGATAACAATGAAACTAATTTGGAGATGTAATTGGTGGAACAAATTATTGAGTTTTCATAACAAGATCTTGTTGTTTCAGCTTTCGATTTGAGTCTTGTTGTGTATGATGCCGCTATGTTTCATCTAATTTTTAATTTTGACAATGTTTCACTTTAAAATTTTACTCATTTCTAAATAATTGTAGTTTTTTACAATTCTGTAAATATATTAAAAAACACCAAACTTCATTATGATTTTTGTTAGATGACTTGATTTTTTTGTTTGCTTGAAGTTTGAACTTTTTTCCTCTTTCTTTTGTAACATTCTTTGTTCATCCTTATATCCTTCCTGCTTGCCCTTTTTTGTTCCATCTATCTTTATTTCCGATCTTTTGTTCCTGAACCTTTCTCTCTGTTCATTTGTCTTTCTTTCTGTTACTTTTCTTTATTAAATTTCCATTTTTTATTTCCTGAATTCATTCTTTCTTTCCTTAAACTTTTCTTTGCTTCCTTCTCCCTTCCTCTCTCTTTTTTGTTCTCTCCTTCCATTATTTTCTCTTTTTGTCATACTCTCATCTCTTCATTCTTTCCTCCTTTCTTTCATTCTTTATTTTATTTTTCCTTCCAATTCTTTTCCCTTATCATTTCTTTCCCTTCCTTCCTCCCTTCCTATTTTCTTCTTTCTTTGTTTCTTTCTTCCAAAGAATGAAGGAAAATATTTCTTTTCTTCATTCTTTCTTTCCTTCCCTTTTTTCTCACTTTCTTTTTTCCTTTCCTTTATTTTGTCTTTCACACATCTATTCATCTTCCCTTTCTTTTTTTGTCTTTCTATATTCATTTCAAAGAATGACGGAAACCTTTTTTCTCTCTTTTATTCTTTCTTTCATCCTTCTTTTATTCTAATTTTCTTTAATGTTTTCATTTTCCCCTTCAGTTCATATTTCCTTTCTTTCTTCATCTCTTTTCTTTTATCTTTTCTTTCTCTCCTTCATTCTTTCGTTTACCCTCACTTTCAGTTCTTTATATTTTTCACATTCATGTCTAACATTGTGTATCTTTGTTTATCTTTTTTGTTGATTGTCCCGTATTTCATTTTGTGAAATCTGGTCACCCTGTGAACAACCAACATAACAGAGACCGAAGCTTTTGGTCTACAGTGGAAGTAGCCTGGAGGCGTCTGGGGAGTGATGTTTAATACTCTACGTATATCACTCCCTTAACGCCTGGATTTGCTGTACATGCCTTTCTGTAGAGGCCAGGATTACCCGTGTTGAACCTAGACCTAAATCACCAATTTTAGTTTTAGTTTTTTGCCCAAAGTTATGTACATGGGCAAGTTTTATGTTTACTCCCATTTTTAAATTCTTTTGTAATTTTCATTCACTAAAAAGTATTAAAATTGAAAGAAGTTAAAGAGCAAGAGCGTTCACTTACCCCGTCTGTTTACGTCGCCATCTTTATTTCTTTTGTTATTGATACCTAGATACACACGCGGTAACACGCGTGCAGAGCTGCAACTTAGATTTAAAAATACTTGCATTTGCCAATTAAAATCACGATTCGTAAAATATTTGTTTCAGTTGATAAATATAAAGTAATTTATATGATATTTATTGATTAAAACAAATGTTTTGCGATTCCTGATATCTATCGGCAGATGCAAGTATTTTTTTAATCCAAGTTGGCAGTCTGTCGGTGAATGGGGATGACTAGAATGTCATAAATTGTTAAATAAGACAGTAACATTAAAACAAGTTAAATAGTGTATTACTGTTACTTAGTGTGAGCCTGCAATGCATGTGTAATCATGGGAATGAGGTCCACGAATACGGCAACTGGGTTTTGTCTAGGGATAGATCTAGGCCTAGATTTTTAATTTTTTGAATTGTTTTTGTTTATTCTAAATGACATTATCTTGAACGAAGGCCCACTATCCTTAGACTCTAATCTTTTGATATTATACATATTCCAAGAAAATATCTAAAACATACGTTACCAATGATTATTATTTAGGCCTATTCCTTATTTTTTAATTTTTCTGTCGGAGAGGAAGAAATGGCAGCCGTGTGTTGCTGCTCTTTACTACGTTCAATGAGTTATGCCTTTATCAAGGCTTTCCAATTAGAATTTTTGATATCCTGGCAAGTCAATGTGAGCGACAAGTTCCGAACGCACACACATCTACATGTTCAAGCACAAAGCAGCAGCACAAATCGCGATTTGATGTTATGTGATGAGACATATTTCTCAGTTATACACTCATTTACACAATCAATACTTCTACAGGAAGTAGATCTATAACAGGAAACTATATGTTTACCAATTCCAACTTTCTAAAGTCTCATTCATCTTCCACCTAAACTTCTTACGCACACACATTCTATGGGTTTCTATCTCACTACATTTCATGTTCTCCCTAAAAGGTCATCTCCCCAATTCAGAGTAAATTTATGACATACGGGTTGTTTTGATCAAGCGTCCAAGATTGACCAACTACTGTTTGGCTGTAACAGACCAATAAAGGGGTTCACTTCTGAACCCAAATCAGATTACAGAATGCAGAGCTGCCAAGTACATGTAGTACGGATTTTCAGTATTTAGTACTGAAAAATGAGAAGAATACTGATGGTTTCATGCAAAATACTGATTTCTCAAGGTTCAGTATTATGTGTTGTCCTATGGTATTTCTTTGAAAATACTGATTTCCTTGCCAAAATACTGATTTTCAGCTTTAAAAATACTGAAATGTTCTTGTTCAGGTTGGCAGCTCTGAGAATGGTTACAGAATAGAGAATAGAGATCAAAGTTTAGAGCCACAGAAAAGTATTCTGCATCAGTTTGCAGCATTTATATTATCTTCACATTCAGAGTATAGTCACCATCAGACTTACTCATGTATTTATCATCATCAAGTTATCTTTAATAAATTTTATGTGAACGCTACATCTTGCATTGATTCATATAATTTAAGTCTGGTTGAAAGTTAAAGTGCAATATCGATCCAATGACAACACAACATGGTTTTTTTCCCACATTTGCTTATAAAAGATATTGAAATATTTTGAATTTCACTTAAGATATTTCAAGTTGTATGAACTAATAAAATTTCACCATGATTTTGTTAGCATATTAGTGTATAAAAGAAAGCAAAAATTGATAACTGATTCTCTATACATGTATATTGCTATGAATTAATTCAGTTATTAGTATACATTCCATAAAGGTCGGACGTACATTCGGACACATTTATGAGCTGTATCTCCTTTAATTTGATAGCAGTGTTTATTTTCTTTTAGTATATCATAATACTTGACCTAGGTTATCATTACACTATGACAGGACCAGGCTGCAATATGAAGAATAGAAAATATGGGCAAAAATATGAGGGGTCGGACGTACATCAGACGAAAGCAGGTTTTATGCTTTTAGAGTTCATGTCAAAATCTCTGTGATTTTTGTGATGCAGGTACTAAAATTCTAATATGAGCTCTTAGCTAAAGGATGAATCTTAAAAGAAATGAAGCAAAGAAATTGATAGGCATTGCCTTGTTTTAGTTACAGGCTGATCTATTTGGGGTCGGACGTACACTTTGAAGGGGTCGGACGTACATTGTGCAAAATATTTGCACACTGTACGTCCGACCCCCTTTGAAGATCAGTTACACAAAACATAGACATTCTAAACTGGATTTATTTTCATATACATACTGTTTGGTTAGTTGTCTTTCACATAAGACAGAATTAACAAATGAATCTGATGCTGGTGAAGAGTTATGCTTGATTAAAGTTGACATGCATTCAGACAGTGTACGTCCGACCCCCATACTGATTTTCTTACAGTCAAGCAAAATGCTCCTCATATCTATTACAAATAAGTCAGTGGGGTTAAACTGTTTCCATTTTGATATCTACATTTTTAGATCACATCAATAATGAAACAACACAACTATTCACACAATGCAGGATATCTTTTTACTGTTAAACTTCAAGTAAAATGTATCTTTTTTAATGGTTTGCGAAGGACATCACAAAGAATTTCTTCAACATAAAAAAACTTGTCCTGTTACAAACTTTGTTTAAACAAGGTGGGTTACGAACCATGAGTCTTCCCTGATGTTGCAATCAATAAAACATGGAATATGACCTTTTGACCCCTAGATGACCTTTGATCTCTCCATCCTCAAGAACACATGTAATTTTTCCCACTGATCGTTTTGTTCCAAGTTTGGGCAAAATTAATGCAAAAATATGTCATTTGACATTTTTACCCCTAGATGACATTTGACCTCTCCATCCTCTTTAACAAATATGTGGTACTACCCACTGATAATTTGTTCCAAGTTCGAATACATTCGAATACAATACACATAAAAACTACCGGTATCAAAAGTTAACTATTGACCTTGAAATAACAAAATGAGCAAAAGTGACCTTTTGACCCCTGAATAACCTTAGAAATTTTGTGTTACAAGTTTGAACAATATTGATGCAAACAAAAAACTTAATTTGAACAAAATCTTTTTAAAAAATGACTGAATGGCCTCTTATCTTATGACCTTTTGACCCCTAGATGACCTTTGACCTCATCAACACACACATGGTATCAACCAAGGATCATTTGTACCAAGTTTGAACAAGGTTGATGCAGAAATAAAGAAATGAGAACAAGTCAAAATTAAATGAATAACCCTTCACATTTTCATAACTTACACCCCTATAGGCAAAAGTAGAATAGTCTAGACATCCATGTACATGTATGTATCATAGCAAATTGGCAGATCTATTTCCCATAGAGGGGCAATTGCTGTACCTGAGATTGAAGGAAGGGGCAATTTCTTCTTTAATATGGAACTTCTTTGTTTATTAAATTTCTCATGTATTTGTATATTTTTAATTTTGATTTTCTTTTTTAATTTCCTGCAGGCTATTATTCAGTCATAATTACCACTAAATTCATTAAGTTATGTGATAATTTGAGATGAAGGAAGGCAGTTTCCATTGAATATGCACACAAAACACAACTAAATCACCATTTCTTGAAGATGATATCATATAAAAAGCTACATATTGTCGAAGATGTGTGGTATTCTTTGTGAAATTGGTCTCAAAACTTGTGCAAGACTTCAAAGAAAAATACCTATGAAACTGTACAGCAATATCAAGGTGTGTTAAAGATCTATCATGCAAAATGTTAAAGATGGAAGGTGAATTTTGCCCCCGGTATTTGTTGGGTAAAGAAAATACAAAAAAGGTCATTTTAAACTAGGTTGAAATTGAAATTTGTATTCAATTTTGAAAGATTGATATGAGTAAAAGATGTTATGATATTAAACTGTTGCAAAAAACATCTAAGCAGTGCAAGATAACTTCATAAAAAAAAGTTTCAAAGGGGTCGGACGTACAAAAAAGTTGTACGTCCGACCCCCATTTAACTTGAAATCCCGGACTAGTGGTGAGCTACCTTCTGGTGTATATATTAAACAAACCGAGCTTGCTTTGCATCCGACTTTGGGAAAATTTATTTGCTTTTGTTTTGCTTGTAAGAAAAAAAGTGTATGTGGAAAGGGGTCGGACGTACATTTCGAAGTGCCTGCTTTTGATACATTTGGTTTAAAAAATATAAGAAAAATAGAAAAAACCTAACTCATTTTTTAGAAACCTGACGTAATAACAACTTGGACAACATCCAACTTTGATTATTTCAAAGCTTATGAAAGGTTTAAAATTTGTTGCAAACTTGACCTTTTAAAATAAGTAAAATTCTATTTTGTTGCTATGGTGACTTCAATGCCTTGCCAAAATGAAACGATACATTGTTTGAATGAAATTATTGTCTGAGCTTTCAAGTGATACCTAATTTGTTCTGTTTGTAGGATTTTAAAATTTTGACCAAAAGGTTTACTATTTGGTGAAACATTCCTTTCTATTTTGCTCTTTTGCAGATACCTGATGAGTATGAGGGCTATAGCCTCAACACATTTTGCGTTCCAAGGCATTATGAACAGGACCTGGAAAGGATTCTTGTTCCCCAGGGGGTCATCGCTGATAGGTAGGTTTATACCCCTTTCATAAACCCAATTATGCGGCTAATAGCAGCATAATTTGGTCATAAAATCCGAGGACAAGAGTTATCCGCATTATTTTGATGCTGCAATTATTCGCATAATAGCAGCATCGGGACCAGATTTGACCTTATGAACGCATTTCGAAAGTAATGCGGATAGTTGCCATGGAGCGGTCACAAGGTCACCCATTCCAACGCAACCGCATCGGAGGGGGTGTGTGCGGCTGCCATGAAGATTATCCTCCTTTTTCAGGACGGGCACTGGTAAAAATAGTGCGGATTATTTTCAGAGTTTATGAACGCAATTTTTATTGAAATATCCGCATTACTCTTAGGCGGCTAATTGGAGGATAGGTTTATGAAAGGGGTATTAGTGAGCTCTATAAGCCAGTTCACGGTTACCTCATGATCAACTTCTCTCAAATGACCTTTGTGATTTTTCATTAGGATGAGCGCTATCATTTTCAAATGTAGATGTTGCGTAAGCTTTACCAGTAGAGTATTCAAATTCTAAGAACAAAACGCAATGTATAGACCAGATGACTAGAATAGTACATGAGGGATAAAGTTTGGAAATCTTTTTTATTTGTGCCTTTGGCACATTTGACTATTGTTTAGGCTACTGCCAAATACCAGTGATTGTGAAGGCTCTATTACTCTTCAGCTTGGATGTGATAAAATGAATATTTTGAAAGGAATACACGAATAATCAAATCACAAATGCCTGTCAGTGAATTTGAAAGCCACCTTCATAGTTTATTTCCAATGGCCTTTTTCTGCCCGTGCACAGTTTACAATCGTGAACAGGCTTATAGTCCCAGTTTCTTAATGGACAAGTCTTCCCGAACAAAAAGTTGATTTGAATAAAAAGAGAAATATCCAACAAGCAGAACACGGTCATCAAAATCAGATTAAAATAAGTCTAATGACATTTTTAAAAGTTTCTCTATTTCACAAATTCTTGTTCCCCAGGGGGTCATCGCTGAGGTAGGTTTAGTAAGCTCTATAGTCCCAGTTTCTTAAAGGGCAAGTTCACCCCAGCAAAAATTTGATTTTAATTAAAAGAGAAGAATCCATTGAAAGTTTCATCAAAATCAGATAAATATGTTTTTTTAAGTTTCTCGTTATTTCACAAATCAGTTTTATGCACATGTTGGTCAGTATTCAAATGAGGGAATAGATGATATCCCCCACTCTACATCATGTTGAATGTGGGTCATTGTTGGGATGGTATTTTTCCAGACTTATTTCATTATATATTGATTTTACTTTATATCACACCAGGACAGAAAGGCTTGCCAGGGATATCTGGGATGACATGGGGGAAGCCTCGTCTCTCGTCGTCCTCTGCGTCTTGAAAGGAGGCTACAAGTTCTGCTCCGACCTTCTCAATTACGTGCAAGCCCTCAACCAGAACGCTGGACGTTCTGTGCAGCTGCGTGTTGACTTCATCCGCCTCAAGAGTTATGAGGTAAGTAATTACTCTACCAACTTTTTTCAAGATGAAAGAACGTATTTGCATTAAACAATTATTTCATGAAAAAGTGTTTAAGATCGAGGTTAATTTTCACCGTTATTATCATAGATTTGAAGCATGAATAATTTCACGAGAAAGTCTTTTAAATCAAGGTGTCGTAATATTATCATACATTAAAATCTGGTACATTAGTGTAAACTTATCTTTGTAAAGTCATGAAATCTTAGATCAAAATCCATAATTCTGATGATCAATAACACAGGAATGCATGTGTGGGACAGCAATTATATATTTCCTTCCAGAGCCATTTGGCAAATATTTTTTTATTTATGCTTACAAACACCTTGGTAGTCATTTTATTGGATTCTGTTCAAACTGTTAACCACAACTCGCATTTCTCTTTTAGACCACGGTACAATGCTATTTTGCGAGTTTGATGGAATTAAAATAAATAATGCTGGCTGCTGTTTGATACTGATGAGGCTGATTCATGATTTCTCCTTCCTGTTGATTTTTTTTCCAGAATGACAAGTCAACCGGTCAGATCCATGTCGTTGGAGGAGACAACCTTGAAAATCTTGAGGGGAAGAACATCCTCATAGTTGAGGTATGAAGGGGGTGGGGGCCATTTTTGTGCTTGTACATGCCAAGGTGACGGCACACCTTACGATTGGGCTGTAACTCAATTTTGGAATAAAACGTAGAATTTGATGCTGATATTAAGACTTGGAATATCTGACTGTGTAATGTTCAAAATCATTGTACGAATACCTCTGGGACCATGCTATCATCCTTAGAATAAAAACAAATTTAATATTTAGTCGTAATGACCTCATAGCAGTTGTACAATTGGCTACGATATGAAACTAATTTGGCCTTTACTCCAAAATAAAGGCTTGCAATCTTTCAAAATGGTTATCTTTCAATTGATTTAAATCTCAAATGATATGTTCCATTCACAATGTCAGAAAATGAGCAAAATGCGATTTGTTCCAAAATCGAATCGTGAACAGGTTTAAGGTGTGCGATGGCCTTAAGATTGAACTTTAATTTCTTAAAGGGGAAGTTCACCCTGACTAAAAGTTTATTGTAAAAA
Organism: Lytechinus variegatus; assembly: GCF_018143015.1. Classification (NCBI taxonomy): domain Eukaryota; kingdom Metazoa; phylum Echinodermata; class Echinoidea; order Temnopleuroida; family Toxopneustidae; genus Lytechinus; species Lytechinus variegatus. Next base: position 3,892,881 of record NC_054752.1, on the reverse strand, counting down.
TAACAGAAAAAATAATGAAAAATATTGCCGAAGGTTTGAGAAAAATTCATCAAAGAATTAAAAAGTTATTAGAATTTCAATTATTTGATTTGTGACGTCATATGCGAGCAGCATTCCTACATAGCGAATGGTAAAAAAATCAATGAAGTGTCATTTTCTCATAAAATTGAAAATGGTTTTTACTGTACCTTTTGTATATCACTAGACAAATCATTTCACACCCGATCATGAATAGAAACCAAAATCAAGTTATCAGGAACCATATAAAATTTGAAATTTATGCGTTTTATATTACATAACACATGGGGCAGCTGCTCGTTTATGACGTCACAAATCCAAAACTTTGAACTCTAATAACTTTCTTACTCTTTAACGGATTTTCCTCAAAATTCACCAATATTTTTTACTATTTTTTCTGCTATTTTTACAACAAAGTCTTCTTCAGGGTGAACTTCCCCTTTAATAGACCAGTTCGTAGTTACTTCATGGACAATTTTGGTCAAATGACCTTTCATTTCTTTCATTATGATAGGCAGATTTCAAAGCAAGATATTACGTAAGCTTGCCTTACATAGCAGGATGAAGAAATTGAATAGACCAGGTGACTAGAATAGCACACCAATGAACACTTTATGAAGGTATTTGTTGCATATCATAGCATGTTGCGCAATGTACTTGGCAAACTGAAATACCAGTCATTCGTGGACGCATTGTTGTTTTTTGTGGATGTAAATGAAAACCACAATTCAAAAGAATATATGAATAATCAAGACATGAAAGTTGGTGCTTATCTCATTAGATTTTAAACCACCATGTCACTTTAGTACAAATGACCTTCCTCTGATCATGCGTAGAATCTTTTGATCATGCGCAGAAAGGAACTACGAACTGGCTTATTGTTCCATATCAGGTTCAACGGATAGTTTTCTATAAACTGCAGATTTTAATTTTAATTATTGTGTTAAATATTTTAGTAGAATTTTGGCAAAATGTATACATTTTCTTGCAAGAAACGACTGCCTGTCATTTTCAGATTAAAGCAATGAATGCCTGCACACAAATCATGTAGGGAGTCGGCATTTGAGGCCTTTACATGACATGCCTGAAATACAATATTCTACCATTGTGACTCAATTTTTTGTCTCACCTGCGAAGCAAAGTGAGACTATAGGTGCCGCTTTTCCGACGGCGGCGGCGGCGTCAACATCAAATCTTAACCTGAGGTTAAAGTATATGGACCTGGTTAATAAAACTTGGCCATAAGGTTAATCAAGTATTACTGAACATCCTATTAGAGTTTCATGTCACATGACCAAGGTCAAAGGTCATTTAGGGTCAATAAACTTAGACCATGTTGGAGGAATCAACATCGAAATCTTAACCCGAGGTTAAGTTTTTGAAATGTCATCATAACTTAGAAAATATATGGACCTAGTTCATGAAACTTGGACATAAGGTTAATCAAGTATCACTGAACATCCTACATGAGGTTCATGTCACATGACCAAGGTCAAAGGTCATTTAGGGTCAATGAACTTTGGCCAAATTGGGGATATCTGTTGATTTCCCCTCATAACTTTGAAAGTTTATGGATCTGATTCATGAAACTTGGACATAATAGTAATCAAGCATCACTGAAAATTTTGTGCACGTTTGAGGTCTCATGATTAAGGTCAAAGGTCATTTAGGGTCAATGAACTTTGGCCGAATCGGGGGTATCTGTTGAATTACCATCATAACTTTGAAAGTTTATTGGTCTAGTTCATTAAACTTGGACATTAGAGTAATCAAGTATCACTGAACACCCTGTGCGCGTTTCAGGTCACATGGCCAAGGTCAAAGGTCAATGAACTTTGGCCGAATTGGGTGTATCTGTTGAATTACCATCATAACTTTGAAAGTTTATGGATCTGATTCATGAAACTTGTACATAAGAGTAATCAAGTATCACTGAACATCCTGTTCGAGTTTCAGGTCACATGATCAAGGTCAAAGGTCATGTAAGGTCAATGAATTTTGGCCATGTTGGGGTTTTTTGTTGAATAACCATCATATCTCTGTAAGTTTATTGGTCTAGTTCATAAAAAGTGGACATAAGAGTAACCATGTATCACTGAACATCTTGTGCGTGTTAGAGTAGTATTCAAAGTCAGCACTGCTGCTATATTGAACCGCGTGATGCAGGTGAGACGGCCAGAGGCATTCCACTTGTTTTCATTAAAATCTAGTCATTAATTGCAGCTGTAAAGTTTGTGGTCCTTGCATGTCTGTAAGTGATCAGATGAAGAGCATGGTGTAGACGTATCTTACAATCACAATTTTACAATGTTTATGATTAGTCTAGTCTTCAAGCTGTTTTTTATTATTTTTTTGGCTAAATCTTCTACCCTTAAAAGTGTCAGCAAAAGATTGTTTGACACTTAAAAAGCTGAGCTGTAAGGTCCTAATTATTTCCTGTGTCTGTGATATGTTTTCAAAAAAGAAAGAAATAAAAGGACTGACAAATTGCCACCTATTTTTTTGTGATAGCACTTGTACAGTACAACAAATTCAAATAATAGGAAGCCTCATTTCAATTATTCCTGGCAGAGATATGATGATTTAAGTCACAAATATCTTTTCGATATCTTGAAAGTACACAAATTGATAATTTTCTTTTTAAAATTTTTTCTTTGTTCATACTTGCCAACTGGCCCTTTTAATATGGACAGTCTCAATTTCCTTATTTTGTTGTTCAATAATTGTTTGTCCCTGTTTTATGGACTTGCAATGTTGACAGGTATGTGTCTATTTATTATTCTTAAAGAAATTGGGCCCTACAGTGACCATTTTATACCTCACATTATTTGAGTTTGACAAATGAAGATTAAAGAGATGCTCTGGGCTGAAAATATTTATATCTGAATAAATAGAGTAAAACTCACAGAGCAAAATGCTAAAAAATTGATCAATATCGGGTAACAGATAACAAAGTTATTGAATTTGAAAGATTTGCATTATTCCAGTGAAACAGTTCGAGACATGTCTTCATGAATATTCATTAGGTGGGCTAATGATGTCACATCCCCACTTTCCTTTTTCTTATGTTATTACATGAAATTGTAATTGTTTCATTAATAATGAAACATATGTAAATGATCTGTTGCCATTATTTTGAAATAAGTTGCAGCAAGAAACAACTAATGCACTTAATCAGTTATCAGTCCAATTGTTTAAGTTCTTGGTAGAAAAAATTTGAATAAACTTAATTTCCTGATAATAACAAAGGAACAAGTAGGGATATGCCATCATCAGCCCACCTGATGAATATTCATGAAGACATGCCTAGAACTGTTTCACCGCAATAATACAAATCTTAAAAAATCAATAACTTTGTTCGTTATCCGATTTTGATCAAATTAGACATTTTACTCTGTAAATTTTACTCTCTTCATTGAGATAGGAATATCTTTATCCTGGAGCATCCCTTTAATGTCAAGTTTCACTGCTAGTCACATGACCTCTCTCTTCCTTTCTAGGACATCATCGACACAGGTCACACCATGCAGAGGTTACTAAAGGTCGTCGGAGGTCACAATCCCAAGACAGTGAAAGTGTGCAGTCTATTAGTGAAGAGGACACCAAGGAGTATAGGCTATAGACCTGATTGTAAGTAAAAAATCAAATTTCTCCTTTTTCACAAGAATCACTGAGGCCGTTCTCATTACGCTTTCTTAAACTAGTTTACTGGAAGCCGATTCAGGAAACCAGTTTGGAAGATCGCTTTGCTAGCGTTCCCACTTGATCACACGAAAGTGGTTTTCGAAATCACTTCACGTAAAGCACTCTTGTTGCTATGGAAACGCTCTCAGTGGGGTGACACGTTTCGCGCAAAATTCGAAACCACAGCATGGGCATTCTACACCTGTCGTGTGGAGTAGCGCACCCAAAATGTGCGAAGATCGCTTCCCGAAGAACGGTTGTGTTCTCACTTATGCTAAAACCAGTTTAACGAGGCAAAGCAATCTTGAAAACTACATCGCGAGGTGGTTTTCCAAACTGGTTTAGAAGTTTGCTTCCAAGACAGCTTTGACCGTTCTCACTACACGTTAAACTAGTTTCCACTAAACTAGTATTAGGAGCATAGTGAGAACAGCCTCACTGATTCATCTGTAACTTGGTATTTGCAGTTTGTGCTGCATATGCTTTAACCCTTATCTAAAGGGGGGGGGGTTAATTTGATCCCTCCCCCCTCAAAAAATTTCATCACTATGCCATCGAGAGAAGGTTTTTGTCTCACCTGCGAAGCAGAGTGAGACTATAGGCGCCGCTTTTCCGACGGCGGCGGCGGCGTCAACATCAAATCTTAACCTGAGGTTAAGTTTTTGAAATGACATCATAACTTAGAAAGTATATGGACCTAGTTCATGAAACTTGGCCATAAGGTTAATCAAGTATTACTGAACATCCTATTAAAGTTTCATGTCACATGACCAAGGTCAAAGGTCATTTAGGGTCAATGAACTTAGACCATGTTGGAGGAATCAACATTGAAATCTTAACCTGAGGTTAAGTTTTTGAAATGTCATCATAACTTAGAAAATATATGGACCTAGTTCATGAAACTTGGACATAAGGTTAATCAAGTATCACTGAACATCTTGCATGAGTTTCACATCACATGACCAAGGTCAAAGGTCATTTAGGGTCAATGAACTTTGGCCGAATTGGGGATATCTGTTGAATTCCCATCATAACTTTGAAAGTTTATGGATCTGATTCATGAAACTTGGACATAATAGTAATCAAGCATCACTGAATATTTTGTGCAAGTTTCAGGTCTCATGATTAAGGTCAAAGGTCATTTAGGGTCAATGAACTTTGGCCAAATCGGGGTATCTGTTGAATTACCATCATAACTTTGAAAGTTTATTAGTCTAGTTCATTAAACTTGGACATATGAGTAATCAAATATCACTGAACATCCTGTGCGCGTTTCAGGTCACATGACCAAGGTCAAAGGTCAATGAACTTTGGCCGAAGTGGGTGTATCAGTTGAATTACCATCAAAACTTTGAAAGTTTATGGATCTGATTCATGAAACTTGTACATAAGAGTAATCAAGTATCACTGAACATCCTGTGCGAGTTTCAGGTCACATGATCAAGGTCAAAGGTCATGTAAGGTCAATGAACTTTGGCCATGTTGGGTTTTTTTGTTGAATAACCATCATATCTCTGTAAGTTTATTGGTCTAGTTCATAAAAAGTGGACATAAGAGTAACCATGTATCACTGAACATCTTGTGCGAGTTAGAGTAGTATTCAAAGTCAGCACTGCTGCTATATTGAACCGCGTGATGCAGGTGAGACGGCCAGAGGCATTCCACTTGTTGACTGAACCACTCGCTGACTTAAATTTTCAAGTCTTGTGCATCTTTTTAGACCAAATTTGCGACTCGGGTACACAGTTACAAAATTATGCAACATTTTGTAAGTGCATATCAGACCCAAAATTGCTCTAAAACATGATTCCATGTACGAAATCAATGCAAATTGTGTTTTTCAACAAAAAATCATTTATGTATGATTATTTTTTACTTTTGTCAATTGAAATGGATTTATTTTATGGTGTTTATGATTGCAAAAGGGTCCCTGACAAAGTTCATCGGAAAAAACAATAAAAACAAAGGTTTGAAAAATATATAAGAATTCAAAAAACAATAAAATACATAAGAAATTTGGGAATTTTTTGGTTGATATTTGTTTAAATGTAGGAATCGATACTCCACCAAAAATTAGCATTCTACTAGCTAAATGAAGTGAGTTAAAGGCAAAAACATTTATTAATAAAGAACAAATTAAGGGCAAATTTCATACGCCTTTAATTTGCATAATTATTTAAAAAATGTAAATTAATTTTGAAAATGTTACTGTACAGTCTTGCAGTTTACATCCAGCTTGGCATGCATGCAGATTTCGCGGCGATCGTGCAATCAGCGACCAAGATCCCCCCCTTCCGGTTTACCCTGGTCAGAATTAGCCCTGTTAAGATAGGGTTAAGAGAAAAATATTATTGTAAAATGTATTGTAATTAAGTGGGAAAGAATTGGGTGTTCTGTTTTTAAACCATGAAAATCGAAGAAAACATTGTCTCATTTTGCGGATAGTCACATGAACTAGACACAGAATTAAGTGGATGGGACTACTTACAAATGTCATTGCTCCAATGGTGTGTAAAAATAATTGTACTGCTTGACTGGTGGCAATTTCTTTTTAAGGCCTGGACAATCCAAATTCATTCCAATGCAATTTTTAATATGATTTTTATGTCTTGTTTTTTTTTTAGATTGCGGATTTGAGATACCTGACAAGTTTGTGGTTGGCTATGCTCTGGATTATAATGAATATTTCCGTGATTTAGGAGTAAGTATGAGATCCCTTGATTTCCCTTGTATATTATTCATATTTTTATTTTTTTCATTCATTTATTTGTTCATTCATTTATCATTTATTTACCTTTTTTTTCATCTATGTTTTTATTTACGTATTGTTTAATCAGTTACTGGTAGTTGTTGGAGGCCCTACATCATAATTACAAATATAACAAGCATTAAAAACAATTGAAGTTAAAACAAAATTTTTTTCGGCTAATGACAAGTAGAAGTAATTAACACAAAAACGGTTGCGTAACAAGTGTCCCTGGCTGATGGCAGAAGTTAGAATTCAATTTAATTCCTAAGTGTAGCCTTCTTCTTTGCATTTCTTCCTGTTCTTGCTGTATTTATCCATAATGGTCATTGCACTTTCTTTCTGAATAATTAACGCACAGTATATATTATGTATTTCCAATTGTCTGCATGTGCAATTGTGTATTGAATTGTGCCTTTTTTATTATTGTCAATAATCCAAATGAGATGGTAGCAATGAATTAACAAATAAATAAGATAAATTAGATATTACCAAGCTGGGTTTAAAGTAACCTTGTGTCCAAAGTTTTCTAATTAATTGGCTGAAATTCAATGTCACAATGGTTTAAAGTGTAATGTATTTTGATGAAATTTGGCTTGATAAGGTAAGATAGTTAGATGTGATTCAGGCACCGTAACACAGAGCTTAACAATGATCGTAGAACATATTTCTACGATGGATTACATTGGCTACAATGTACAATCAATCATTCAAATTAAGCGTACGATTAGTCGCTAACATTTGTGTTACAAGACGTTGGATACAAGTTTAAGCATTTGGCCTAGCCATGTAAAATTCGAAAGAAAATACAATTCTTTTGATTGAATACCAACTCTGGCCTGTCAAACTCAGATTCTTTCTCTTCTTTCCTTACAGCATATCTGCATAATCAATGAAGAAGGAAAGAAGAAATACGCCATCTGAGGTGGAGGAAGATGTGTGCTTGGCGAGAGGCTGGAGACTCGTGACATCATTATATGTTTATTCTACTGTGTAGAAATCTAGGGCGTTTCACAAAAGAGATTGACTGAAATTGCACTTCACTTTCTGTTTGTGTGTAATTGCATTGGTTTCTTGTGTACATAGGTACCTGTGTGTTCATGTGGACACATGGGTACTTATATACCTTTGTTATTTGGGTTAATCATTTACACATTCATTTGTACATGTTTATTTTATATTAAAATATATGCTTCTGTAAATTTTCAGTAAAAGATACATAAAAAGGTTATAAAGGAGACAGCAAGAAAAGCAAAAGACTATAAAAAGCTGCTAACTGGCTGCACTTGTTTATTCTAATGTACATAAGTTCTTATGTATAATGGGTTTTTACATAAGTTATGCACATGGGTACTGGTGTTTATGGGTAGTTATGCATTAGGTTCTTATTTATAATAGGGTTTCATTTTCATGCATTGGATACTACTCATGCCTATAACTTAAGGACCAACCTAGGATGTCCCTATACGGAAAAAATGTCTCCATCTCAAACTTTGGTCCTTAGAGGAAATATAATTTTTCTCAAGGCATAAGGAAACTTACTTTGTCCCGGAGATGACTCTGTCAAAGCTGTCGACAGCAGCAAGTAGCATGGACCGTCCACCATTTGTTGAAGTGCAATTTCAGTCAGTCAAAAGGGGCTTTCGCAAGAAAATATTTGCAATCAATTGCAAATTCATGCTGCAAATTTATGATTGATTGATTGATCAATCTTAGCTTTAGCAAATCGGACTAAATACAGGTTTGTTATGGGAACCAGATCAGGGCCCCGTCTTACAAAGTGTTACGATCAACCGTAAGTCTATAGAAATCCATCAGTGTCATAATTTTTTCTTCATAAAATTTTCAAAATGTCCTTTGTAAACAAAGGTGAACCCACCAAACTGTCAAGAAAACAATGAAATTATGTAATTTACGTCATATCTGGAAAACACTTTGAACATTCATGCATTTCAGATGTTGACATCGCCAGCCGTCCATAATTGTGATTGATCGGATCGATCGCAACTCTTTGTAAAACGAGCCCCTGGAATCTGTTGGAAATTTGCAGTTACTAGGAAGATATATGATTGATTTTGGATCCCAAATCAATTTGCAATGGATTGTAAAGTTTCTTGCAATGCCCCAATTGTTGTTGTGAAACACCTTTCTAAAAATGTAACCCCATGTACAGCCCACCCAGGACCCACCCTTGGCTGCCATCTTTAATCATGATTTCTGAACTTGTCTCGAGTGGCCATCGTGTAATTCTAAGTTCAGTGTTGTACCTTTCGATGTTGGTGTTTGACCAATAACTTGTCTTTAATAACCATTTGGGTAATTCCAAGTTCAGTGTTGACCTTTTGGTGTTGGTGTTGGACTTATTGCTACATGGGCATAGCACCAAACTTGGACAAATTTGGCTTGTCGTTGAATAATGGATAATGTGTTATGTATCATTCTTGAACACTGGCAAAATAGGTATTACTATTAGGGAAAGCAATATTGTTCTTCTAACACCGACACCTCACTTGAAATCATTCAATGTAGTTAAGATCTCCACTTGATGCCATATATTAACAGGTTTAGCAAATGTGATCTGTAGGATGAAGATACCATTAGAAATTACACTGCAAGAACTTCGTTGTTGATTGACCATTAGCCTCAAATGTATATATGTCCACAATGGAAAAATATTGAAGCAACACCCGTTTGGAATCAAACCGATGCTGTATTAATACTAATTGGTTTTATATGAAACACGTATCTGGTGTCTGACCAAAACCAAACTGCCATTGTCTAACCCTTCTCTGGTGTGGAAATATATAGATTCTGGTCTGGTGTTATATCAATACCATGCTTTTTCAGTGTATACCCTAAAAAATTCAGTACTGATGCCGATTTCTGGCCTTTTATATTATTAGTTTAAAACATGGATTCAAGTTTTTCTAGATCATTAAGAATCCGACTTGGCACCTGAGGTCGGGTCACCAGTAATGCTTGCACACTGCGAAAACTCCGGTTTTGATTAACCACCAGTCCGGAATCTGTATATGGTCTAACACCATATAGGTGTTTATATTACACCAATTACTATCAAGTAGTTTTCAAACAGCATCGGTTTGATTCCAAACTGGCGTTAAATCAACACTAGTTTTTGCAGTGCAGTCATGTATTACATATGAACAGCTTAATGAAACGCCACTGCACTATTAACTTGTTGACTTCTGAATTTTGGGATCCCACGAGCTTTGTAGAGGGATCACCCGGTTCTAGTATGCAATGGGTTAACCTGTTGACAACTAAATTCTGTAATATCCATAGGCTTTGTACAGAGATTACCTGCTTCAGGTAGGCAATGGGTTAACCTGTTAACTACTGAATGTTGTGACTCCCAAAGGTTATGTGCAGGGGTCACAGGGTTTCAGTTGGAAATGAGTACACCTGTTGACGTGCTGAATGTGGTAATCCCATTAAATTTGATACAGGAACCTTGTGTTTCGGGTTGGCAAGAGTGTTGGTTAGGACTTTGCCTAAGATCATCCCCAGCATTTTCATTTGGTCATTACAGACAGGTTGGCTATAAGCTCTATTATGCAGTGTGAATGACAAATATTACCCATCATGCAGCTGTGCCCATACCCTTTCCTAGTCAGATTCATCCTTTTGTATAGTAACCAGATGGCAGTATTATTAAGGGGGATGTTTCACAAAGACTCTAGTGTGAGTTGAGGAACACTTAAATTCCCAGTTGCATGCATCACCACATTGATCCGAGAACGCAATAAGTATCATTGTGCATGTCAGTACTAAGCATGTACGGTAACTCACACTTCGCTCTTTGTGAGAAAAAAATTGGGGACTCTTTCACAAAGCTTGAGTGTGGTCAACTTAGAGCTGTTCTAACTATGATGTGCAGACTATACTAGTAGTACGCAATCCCTGATCGCGATCTAACCAATGCAGTGATGTATTGTTTCCCACGTGCAACTTAAGTCAAAGTTGGGTCTGTGAAAATGCCCCCTGGATGAATGCCCATCCTGTTCAGCAGCTTCTCTATGTCGCCATAGAAACAGGAGATTGTGTGTATGTGTGTAGTGTTTCTACGCATAATTCTTTGTTAATGTGAATAGACCAAAATTATTGTCACCCTTGTTGCGACCTTTGACCCTCGTCACCCTACCTCCATTTTAATAGGGAAAAGGTTTTCCTAAAGGCCAGTTAGGGATACACTAGTGGTGTAATCCAATTAAAATCTGTATATATCAGCAGGAATGCAGTGGAGGCTAGCCTCTCGGCCACATTTGGCCGGCCACGGCCTCATGACTCGGAAGTACAAGCCTCGACTACATCCTTGCGTATCGTACCTGGTAAAATTGATTGTATCTCTCAAAATTTATTTTCGTTCTTAGTGAATCACCTTCAATAACTTTTAGTTTCAAACGCAACTATCAGAATCGTGCAAGTCTGGAATGCTTGCTTGTGATCGTTGAAAATCAAGTTTTGTTTTTCCCCTGAATAAACGTAATGATAATTAAAATGAATTCTTTTCTGAATTTAAGATCGATTTGTGCATGCTCAGTTTTGTGCAAACCATTTTCAAATGACTTGAGATATTTTGTCTTCAGAATATTTTCTGAGGAGACTTCCTTTTTTATATGTTCAGATTTATGTGCTGCATGCTAATTTTCATTTTGCCTAAAATGTATTTTTTTCCTTATTCATAGTGACATTATTTCTCAAAAATCGGACACTGTTTTGTGTTAATCCATTTGGAGAAAAAAAATATCTTGATTTCCCCCATTACATTCAGTTGTCTTTGTTCAGAAATATGCCAGGGAGACGTCAAGGGTGGTTGTTTTTTTAAGACATTTATTTATTTTTTACAAGTATACACTTCAAAAAGCTAAAACACCCAACGATTTTTCAACAGTTCAAATTTCGAAGGAATCTGCAAAGGGATTTAATGTGTAAATCGTCCACTCCATAGAAATCAGTGTATTGCCTTACGGATTTCATAGGCCTTCACATGAATATAAATATTGACGTTCAAAGTTGCACATTTTTAGGACCCGATGATTTTCATTAGCAATAAATTCGATGTTAGATTCATAAAGGCTACCATACCAACTTCCAGCATAGTATACAAATATATATTGTAGTCTTCATATCCTACCTCCACGTCGTTTTGTTGTAAACCTGATATGCTTTTTTCAGTCTTTATTTTGTTTTTCCTGGAATGTACTATTGATCTATGCGATGTAAATCATGAAGATAAACGTGTGTATGTGTAGCATATTAAGAAAAGTGTGGCAAAAAGCTATTAAAAAGATTGATGACGAAACTTAAAAACTATTTTTTAATAGTTATTTATATGATGTGGATGGGGATTGCAATGCTCATGGCCATTATGAGCATGATGGTCTGATGATCCTGATGTTATCGAAGATTATGGTTTATGATAATGGTGAGGAAGATGATTATAATTGTGATGATGGTAATCATAACTGATGATGGTGACGTCGATGAGGACGAAGATAATGGTGATGATAGTGAAGTGATGATGATGATGATTATGAAATGGTGACGATGGTGATGATGACGATGATGATTGTGATGGTGGTGGTGATTATGATGAAATGATGGCGGTGATGATGATTATGACGATGGTAATGATGGTGGTGATGATGATGATGTTGATGTTGATGAAGATAATGTTTATGGTGTTGACAATGATAAGTATGATAATAAACAATATGACAATGATGTTGACAAAGACGATGATGGTTATCAAAACTGGTGATAATATTGATTATGTTTATGGCGATGGTGGATAATATTGTAATTGTGGTCGTAATTTACCTCCTAAATTGGAAACATATTCCAATTCAGGAATTTCTGACATGGAAAATTATTTTAAAACAGTTATCTTTTAACTATGAAACTAACTTGAGTTCACCGAAAGCAATTTTGTTAACAAGTTCGATGGGGAAATATTGCACGTTTGTTCAGTTTATGTATCTGTTTTTGTTTTGGGAAAGTAAGGTTTATGTGTGTGAGGGTGTATGTGTGAGAGAGGGTTGTGTGCGTGATGATGTGTGAGAGAGAGAGAGTAGGGTGCGTGTGTTATGATGTGTGTGTTGGTGTGTTTTTTCTCTTTAGAAATCATTATTGTATTAATGAATGATCAAAGTAGAGAACAAAATACAGGGAAAACACAAACAGAAAAAACGATAAAACGAAAGGATATATAGGGAGATTGATAAGATGATGAATGGATGGATGGATGGATGGATGGATAGATAGATGAATATACAGTCAGATAGATAGATAGATAGATAGATAGATGGATAGATAGATAGATAGATAGATAGATGGATAGATGGATGGATGGATAGATAGATAGGTAGATAGATAGATGAATAGACAGACAGATATATATATAATTTAGATAGGTAGATAGATAGATGGATGGATGGATGGATGGATGGATGGATAGATAGATAGATAGATGGATGCTGTATAGGCCCACACATGACCGTGCGTTATTACTTCACCACCACAAAGTGGATTGAAAAATCAAAATCCTAAATGAATATAGATCCCTTTTATTGCAGTACGCTGAGTAATGATTTGAAATTGTTTATGCCACAGATGATCCTTGTATTTTATTCCCACGATTTGGTTTGTCCTTCGAACATAATGGCCATCGATCGATCGGCCAGCAACCTGCTTCTGCAGATAACGCCCAACGATTCGCGCGCTAAATTGTAAGTTTTTGTACTAATTATAACAATAATTATTGTGAAAGAACACTGCGCCTACAAGTAAATTCAGCAGATAATTTCTGGATAATACACAGCTTCTACGATGTAAGTTGATATAATTTTTTTGCATATTATTTCAATATCGAGAGATGATGATTCACGGAGTAAGCCCTAATCAGATTATGTATATTAAGTTAATATAAAGAGGCTTTAATGGGAGAAACAATAATTAGAAAACAAACTTTCGGCATTACTCCGTTGTGTTTTTTCTTTTTATTCCAGTTTATCGTGATTTAGCCGTGAACCAGAATAGCCTGGTGGTTAATAAGACGCTGCCCGGCAAGCAGTATAAATAGCAGGTGATATTCATTACAGATCAAGCATGCGATCTTAATAATGAGGCTTTGATAGGAAAAATTTATAATTTGAAAACAAATTTTCGGCATTACTCCTATTTTTTTTAATTCCAGTTTATCGTGATTTAGCCGTGAACCAGAATAGCCTGGTGGTTAATGAGTCGTTGTCGGCAAGCATTATAAATGGCAGGTTCGAATCCCACTGGTTCCAATCTTTTCTGACTCATGATTTTCATTACAGATCGAGCATGCGATCTTAAAACACATAGTAGTAATGCCGAAAATTTGTATATTAACTTGCATCAAACTGTACCATTTTGAAATCCTGAGTCATATTGCTATTGGCCTACTTCATGGTTTCGAGGAAAATAGGGAAATTCCCTTCTATATCGAATTTCAGCTTTGTGAAAGTGCCCTTAATGTAATTAAATGGAATTTCCCCTTGATACTAAAATGATATCTGTGAATGCATACAGTGGAAGAAACAGAGTGTTGAAAGTTTTAAAGAAATCGGACAAGAAAGACTAAATTTATGGCTGTTTGAAAAATGTAAATCCCTAGGAAAAGACATCGTTCATCAGAACAAATGGTCTGATAAAGATAATCTGGAACAGGCTTATTTTTTTATAGTAAATCAAAGGAAATTTAATTTACTGCATTGCCATTTGTTCTCTTCGCATATCACGTGTCGTAACGGATATAATAGAGCATTTTTAACACTTAAAATGAACACCAGTGCTCGGTTTTCTGAGAGGACTGAACACTCGGGTTTCGAACGTACACCATGCATGGTCAATGGTCTTTGAACATGAAACTAAATAATTGTTATGATAACATAATGTGTTTAATAACGCAAATGGATGAACGAACACTAGCGGTGCTGAGCTAAAATACAATGGCTCTATTCTGAATCCGGGTTCACTGTTTTTGCAGTGTTTGATATAACATTGAAAGGGCATGGATTGGGATTTTAATTGAGACAAGAGTTGGATATTATTATTGCAAAAAAAATGCCGTACGCAGCAAATGGGGGCAGCACCCCCCCCCCCCCCCTCATAAATTGCTTAAATGTTTTTTAGTGAAAAGTTTTGATAAAAATCACCAAAAGTGTGGACGAAATCCTTTAATTTCCTTTTGTAAATACAAATTTTCCCCTTAAGACGGGCTCGCTCCCTCGCGTTTGAATTATTTCAAACTTTTATGTGTCTTGCCACCCCCCCCCCCCAAAAAAAAAGGCATTATGTCTGCGGCCATGATGCTAATACATATTAGGCCTATATGTGACAGCATTTAACATGTATAACAATGTGTATATGAAATGTTACAAGCACGTGGTAAACACTGAGATGAAAGGGGAAAATCACTATAATAAGCCCTAATTAGATTTCCTGTTCTGATTTTTTTTATATATATCAGAAAAATGAAGGGAGCCCGGAGTATTCTGCTCTTGTTGCTTGGATTGATTTCAGCTTGGTCACCGACAGCTCGTTCCATGGAGAGTAATGGAATGACCGCACACGTCCGCACCGGACCGGGAGATTTAGGTATATTGATTGGATTTGTGTGTGAGGGAATGTGTGTAGGATGTGTGCGGAGGGGATGTGACGCGCGGGTCTGTGTTAGCGGGTGGGTGTGGGAAAGTGCAATGTCGTTGATGTGTGAGAGATGTGGGAGATGGTGAGAGATTGCAGGTGTGCGCGCAATGATAAGACATTTCTGACTGATGGTATGCGTCTGTGGTTCTAAAAAAGAAACAAAAATCTTACTGTGAACTTGTTCAGTGGCTCCTGGGGGCCGTTTCATAAAGCTGTTCGTAAGTTAAGAGCGATTTAAGAACGACCGGTGATCCTTTCTTACGGGCTAAACCATCGCCCATTCAATATACCACTTAACGCAAGAAAGGATCACCAGTCGTTCTTATAGTCGCTCTTAACTTACGTACAGCTTTATGAAACACCCACCTGGATGTTTTTAGCTGAATATATTAGGGGGGCTGAGGGGCGAGGATCGAACGTTGTTAACGTATATATAGTATCTCTTCTGCACAAAGGATTGTTGAACAGAATACCCCGGAGCCACTGAACTTAGTTACACAGTAAATATGCTGTTTAAAGTTTTATACACCCTTGTTTACTAAATGAACCTCAAAGTAGTTCAGTTTACACAACCACACTCTTAAAATGTAAGGCAACTTACTGTCCACACAACAGTTGGTTAAAAAAATTATTCAGCTCTGGGTAGTTTTCAACCAATACTGTCTAGTTTTCACCCAAAGCACCCATTATTGGTTATAAAACTACCCAGGATTGGATAAAATTTTAACCAATTGCTGTTTGGACAGGATGTTGCCCAAAATTTTTAAGAGTGCATGTTCAATTTCTTTATTGATAATTTAATATTAAAGAATGAAATATGATGCTTAAGATTTAAATACTTGTTTAAACCGAGAAAACTACAGTAAGACTCACGTGGACAACATTGTGTGAAAATCGTGGAATCTTTATTAGATGTTAACTCATTGAATACAAGTTCGTTCATTTCTTTTTGTAAACTTTTGAGCACGTGACTCCGAAACCTCAACGATTTTCATACACTCGCGGAAAGTGATTTTTGTGGGACTATATGCCTATAGTTTGGGCTTTTCATGCAGTCGTTCATTAAGTCACAAATTACATTTGAACAATCATACCGCATTCTATTTTTCTCTTGAATTTGGTCCAGTCGCATTAATTAAAATCTAAATTAAATAAAAACATACAGCCACGTTGGCACACATAAATATTTTTTTTCAAATAAAACTGTAATTCGGGATTAAACAAGAATTATTTAAGCTTGTCCGTAAGTTCACACTCAACCTATGTAATGAAAAGGGGGTTTTTCATCAATGTCATGGATCGTTTCAGAGGAATATATCTTTGATGTGCATTTTATATTTTCCTTTGAACAAAACATACCTTCCAGGAAAACAAATTATTTTAGAAATGGTTGTTCATCTAAAATCTACAACTACAAACACTTGGATGCAAAATTGATATTTTAACAGGTTTCAATGATGGAGCGTTGTGGCCCAGTGGATTAGTCTTCGGACTTTGAAACAGAGGGTCGTGGGTTCGAATCCCAGCCATGGCGTAATTTCCTTCAGCAAGAAATTTATCCACATTGTGCTGCACTCGACCCAGGTGAGGTGAATGGGTACCCGGTAGGATTTTTCCTTGAACGCTTTAGCGCCTATTAATATGGCGGCTCAGCTACAGCCGGGGTAATAATATGATACCAATTATCAAAGCGCAGTAGAGTATATGCACATAGTAGCTGCGCTATATAAATGGACCTATTATTATTATTATATTGATATGTTTATAGTTGCAAAATTGTATCTTAACTAGTCTAATATTTTCTGAAGCGTATACAGCAGATATGCCATAATTAGGGAAATAAAGTACCCCTCTTTTTCGTTAATCAAAAGTGAATATAAAGAAACATGCATTGTTCAATGGGTTTTCTTCTAAATAAGTAAGGATGATTTCTTGAAATTAATATTTACTTCTGGTGTTTCCTCTTTATCTTTGAAAATACCACCAGTTCGACTGGATTCGTTGCCTCGGTACGGTGTGAAGCAGCCGGAGACGCCCTCCGCCCACCCTATCTACATCAAGAGGAGCCTTATCTATACCAGGGAGGGGGCGTCGTACCAGACAGGGGCGATCCAGGAGGGGGCCCAAGAAGGCGTTCACCACCAGGGGCTAGTCGGAAAGAGGATCCAGAAGAGGACTATCTAAAGACATGACAGAGGGGCCTAGCTAGGATGAGCTTGATTTTTGGGAAGGTCCTTTCTTCGACAAAGTGAACGAACCATTCCAGTCAGGCGAAGAGAAGAAATGAAAACAGCAAATAGATTAGCTTGATGTTTTTTTAAAACGTTTTTTTTAAATAGAGAAGAAAGAACAAGTTGGCCATCTTTGAAGGGGTTATAACGTCTTTTTCTTTGCCTCATTCATGGACCTATAGTAAAGAAGTTCTAATCTTCTATCTTAAAATAAATATACGGACACTACACAGTAAAAGAAAAAAATTATACAACGCTGTTTACTATAATATGAACCTTTTAGTAATTCTTTAAACAGTTTAAACAAGTAGTTAAATCTTGAGCAACAAAGTTTAATTTTCAATATCTAATCTTTAATAAATTAAACATGATTGTTTAAACGGTTAAACAAATACTGTAAGATTCATTTAGTAAACAGCGTTGTGTAAAATCTTAAACAGCTTTTTTACTGTGTAGTATGATGCGCTGTTGGTAAACATTTTATTATAATCATTCACCCCAAAAAGCACAATATTTAAGCCCGTTACTCTAATTTTGTTAAAACTTGAAAGTAGTTGTTTTAAACTCTTTCAAACAACTTGTTTCAAAGTTTAAAGAGTAGTTGTTAGAGCTGGTGATGTGCTGAAGTTTTTAAACAGCGTTTCTTTAGTGCAAACTGATCATCAAAAAATTGTCAGCATTAATCTGTAAATCATAATTATTGGAGAATGTCAGTCATGGATTGAGGTCAGTGTAATTTTTCATCCAAACATTACAATGCTACTGGAGATGGTACATTGAATTTGCTTCGGCTCGACGGCTACGTACATACGCGCTCCCAAAATTACGACAAATTATAACTGGTGATCAATTATTTAAATACATTTTACGATGTCGACTTATATTCTTAGCTCGTAATAACAATCGTTCAAAAAGTTTCGATTTCTGATGAAAGCACTATCGCTTTCAACTAGTTGGTAGATATTGTTAAAGGAGAATGAAACCATTGAAACAAGATAGCTTGTGTGAAAACAGAAACATAAAAGAAACAGATCAACAAAAGTTAGAGAAAAATCGGACAAATAATGAGAAAACTATGAGCATTTGAATATTGCGATCACTAATGCTATGGAGATAGCAAATTGGCAATGCGACAAAGATGTGTGATGTCACTTGTGAACAACTCTCCTTATTACTTTCATATATATTTTACTTGAATTGCCTCTTTTATCACATCATGACTCATGAGGGCATGTATTACATATTTTTTTAAGAATACATCATGGATAGAGTTTGTATCATCATTAGAAAAAGCAAAAAGAGACATTTTGAGGGTATTTTATAGCCCACCAAAGGGAAAGTTGTTCATCAGTGACATCACACATCCTTGTCGCATTGCCAATGGGAGGATCTCCATAGCATTAGTGATTGCAATATTCAAATAATCATAACTTTCTCATTATTTGTCCGATTTTTCTCAAACTTTCTTTATTCTTATTCTTTGATTTTTTCTGTTTCTACACAAGTATATTTGTTCCAAAGGTTCCATTCCCCTTTAAGAGAAGACAACGACATAGTTGATGGTCTCTTTCTTATCTATTTTTTCACGCAGTATATATTCCTCCCGGACATTATGCATAAACGAGAAAGATAAAAGTAAACATTCCTATACATAACGCGACCTGTTTTGATGGAGTAGCAAAATTAAAAAAAATAAACGTTATCCCTATCTTTTATTAGACTTTAATAAAAAAAAAATATGCAAAGGGGCAAATATTCATTTTATAATGTGCACATGAGATAATTATGACTAGAAAGAGAGTTTGATGAATGTTACTATTGCCGGTTTGAAGATCAATGTATTTAAGCCTGTATCGATTAAAATCAATAGAATACACTGTAAAAACTGCGGTGTTAAAACTGACACCACTTGGTGTTAATAGAGGACCACACCCTTAGGTGTTAAACTTGCACCCTAGAGATTAAACATAACATCAAAGAATGTAAATGTAACAGCAAATGGTGTTGTAATAACACCTATAGGTGTAAAACTAATACCACCGATTTAACACCGGTGTAGAATATCTGGTGTGGTCATTTATGTACACCGGTTAACACCACAGTTTTTGCTGTGTACTAAACATCTCACGAAAAAAATGAATTGTAAACGATTTGTAAAGTTTCAGTAATAATGTCTAATATTAAATCATCATAATATTCTAATGATACAAAAGTTTAGTGGCTGTTACATTAGTTTTCACTGACTGATTTTAAATGGAATTTCCCCACCCTCCACGTATCCCCACCCCACCATCACTACCACCAATCAGGTCCGGTGTGTTCTTTCGCACCTGTTCCAGTTCAGTTTACTTATTTCAATCATACAAAATAAAGTTGCCAAAGTAAAAGAAAATTAATCTTAAATTCAGGAAATAAACGAAGAAAAGGGACTTGAATAAATTCTGCATATCATCTGAATATGAATATTTCCGTAACACATTTTCAATAGATTGCCTGAATCACATTTACAAATACATGATGTACTTTCTGTTATAGGCACAATTAAACCTGAAATATAGATCTGCAAAATACAAAAACAAAATATAAACACAAATACAAACACACACAAGCAAATTCAGTTACACACACATTGTTTGGACTTACAAATACAATACTCATTCATCAAATACACACAGCGAACTTATACTTACACACGCGCCACATTCTACGTTAATTAGTATACGTGCATTATAAAATGAAATACACACGCACACAAAACATGTTATTCGCATGTTAAAATACAACTGTATCTTCGATCGAATCTCTAATATGGTGAAAAAGGTGTGAATGAAATCGATTCATAAGATAATTCATTCCAAATACAGGGACCATTATTTCTGACCGTTGCGTATTAATGAGCCAAAAAATTGAAGGGCCAGACATGGCCTTAAGGGGCAAAATTTCAACAACAAAAACAAATGTGGAAGAGGGAAGCGAGCGAGAAAAAAAATTGACATTTTGTTTATACAAAAATGTAATATTGTAACAAATTCTTACTTTTTAATATTCAAATTTAACCCCTTTACTTTCACTTTTTCCTTTCTTCTTTTTTTATTGTTATTATTAGTTCTTTTTTGTGAAGGCGGGTTTCATGATCACCAAGCCCCTCCATCTGTACGCCAGTAATAACAAGTAAACTTACAACCAGGGGTGGGTTCATGAAACGGCTTGTCAGACGTTTATCCGACAAAATATATCATATCCGACACTTACAATTTTATTTATTTATTTATTCATGTTTTATTTATAACAAATGATAAAATGAGGTGGAGGGTAGTTCGGTTCAGTTATAAATTGACGTGTGCTTAACAGCCAATCAACCCCCCGAGACGAGGAGAGTTATCAGACCTGACAACTTGTCGGATGAAATGTGTCGATGATTAGAATTATTGGTGGAGTCTGATCTACAAGCCAAGTCCAGAAAAAAAGGCCTACTGGACTGGAGGAGGGTTTCGGGTTCTCTTCCGGAATATTTTCCTAAGTTTGCCCCTCGTGATGAACATGATGGATGACGGCAGACACCCTCAATTTGATATTCTGTAGACTTGCCCACGACCGTGTGTAGAACGATGTTTTGAAAGAGAAAATAGCCTTGCCATCTCTTCTTTGAAAATCTTTACGTTGGTCTACCATCGCTGCCGGAAGAAATTTCTTCGAAGAAATGATGTGACTAGATCCGTCTTCGTGCTTGATCTGAACTGCCACCTCGATATTCCGGTTGTGCGGGACATATCGAGATGAACATCCGATCCTCTCAACCACTGCACCAATGTCGTGATAATAAAGAACGTTACGGATTTCTTGGTCAGAATCCAGAAGAATGCTGATCATTAGTCCATACGATTGGTCTTGCTTTTCATCGCATCGAGGAAACGGTTTTACATCTATAAGCCATTTCTCCGCGTCATGGACTTTGTAATGATTCATAGTGCCCTCTTTTGTACCGTTAACTAAGATCTTTTTGAGAATGCTTCTCTTTGATGTCATAGGGGAACTCAAGTGCACCTCCACAAAACCTTCTTCGTCGTAAATCTGTCCTGCTGTACATTGAAACTTGCCAAAGACCTTTTCTGGGGGGTTCAGATAAAGCCGAGGAGCAGGTGTAGGTTGGATGAGCTCTTCAACAAATCCTTCTCGATAGAGGGAATGCTGCTCAAGGGCGTCTGCAAAAAAATCTGGGCTGACGTCTTCTAACCTCCCTTTGATATCAATCGACGCGACTGCTTTTAGCTGCAGAGCTGTCATGAAAGGAAAACGGATAGACTCTACGACGGTCTTGAAGGTCTCGTCGTCTGGGCAAGCAGATAACCAAGGTACCAATTTCTCCAGCAGGGAAAATTCGTCTTTGACGACTAGACTTTGGTCTTTGCAATTCAGTAATTCAACGATCAATGACGAGTCGAAGGCCTTCAACTGCTCTGCAGTTACAAGCTCGAGATTTGTGCGGACAACATTGATACATGATTTCACCATGTGCGCCATCTTGTACTTCATTGCCTGCGTGAGTACCGAGATTGCAGAGGAGACATCCATTTCCAGCGCTCCGATATAGCTGTCACAGAGCTTGATCAGTTCTCTAACTTTATACTTGTTGCTTAACTGCAGCAGAGGCAGGATGGTATCCTCTGTGATGCTTATCTCTCCAGTATACATGAACTTTAAAAAGGTATCGAACACCCTGCAGCAATCTGGCTCCTCATCCAGTTGGTACCTCTGTAAGCCACCATTTGCATGACCACCAGAAGCCCGGGCTCTATCTGGAATCTTGACAATATCTCTGAGAACACTGCTCCATGAAGAAAGAATGAGGCGATGGGCATAGAAAGAAGAAGCTCCAACAAGTAAGATTGTGTCGCTGTAGGTAGGTTGGTTGAAAAAGCACCCAAGGTCAGGCTCGGCTTTTGCTACGTGTAGCCCTAGGTTTGCTGAAAGACCCAACTGCCTCAAACGGCTTGCTTCCTGCAAGATAAAACCACGAGAATTATTGAATAGCTATTATTGACGTCACTTCCTTGCATGCGTTGATGACGGGGTTGATGATCTGCTGCTTGTGCTTCTCTAACAACTCCATTTACGTGTATTTACATGTATATAGACTCTGACGGAGGGCGCTATCAGATTATAACGTCACATGCATGAGGTCTATTGTGACATTAGAAGAATATGCATTAATTCTGATTCATTTCCAAATGCTTTAACCAAGTAGGTGAAAGGGTTGACACATAATGCATTCATAACTATTTGTTTTAAATATCAAGACTGGGGAATATTGTTGCTTTTCAGGTTCATTACTATTGTATATCAAAATAAATCAAAGAAATGTCATGTTTACCGATAAAAAAGGGCCAGGTATGTTTGTTATTCAAAGGAAAGTGTTTTCAATAATTGATGAATACAACTGAGGTAATAGTGACACATGCGGAATGATTTTGAATTGTTAATCTTTATTTCGCATGAGAACAGTCCATAATCACTAGGAATTACTTGGATAGAATGCTACTCCCAGTTTTTCGAAAATACCTTTTATTTTCATTATTATTGGAATGGAAATTATAGATGTAAAAAAGAAAATGATCTGCCCCAAATTCGCGTAATACTGTGTATTGTATTTTATATAATCCATGGGGAAATGGCAAGAACAGTTTTTGAAATTAATTTGATCTGAAATACAAATCCCATCGGAGAACAATATTTGCGCAATTTGATTAGTTCTACTTGTACTGATTCTTTGAAGCAAGAAAATAATCAATCGTATATTGTTCTCTTTGGAGTAGAGGGACATGATGTCCCCGAATGATTATTCGAGGCAACATCCGTTCCATTTTACAAGCCCCCTTTTAAATCTTTTAAAGCTATTTTCTCTCAAAAGGGTAAATATTTTGTTGCCCTTCTTTGCCATATTTCGTTTCAGATATCTATTGTGTAGGTAACCTGCAATAAGACTTTGGAACAGTTCATCATTTAACCACTTTTAGACACTCCTCTACTGATTCTTCGCTTGCATCATGAAAGAGCAGGAGTCAATGGAATATTTTGCATTGATTCCTACTTGCGAGTTATGGTAATTGGGGAAGTCTTGGAAGCTACCACCATTGAATCAGACTTGGATCCCCAATTGAGGACAATATGGAATAACGTAGCGCCGTGCTATCCTCACCAACCGAGGACAGTAAGCAAGTGCGGATGGATGTCGGTTTCAGACTTCGATCTTTCCTCTCTTACAGGGCCCTGTCCTGGGGCATTCCATCGGGCACCAGACCAACAAGATACTGCTTTTCACATTGCATTTCCTTAACCCCATACTATCCTTAACCCCGGACTATCCTTAACCCCATACTATCTTTTTTTTCGATTCACACTGTCTTTCTTAACCCCATACTATCTTTTTTTCGATTTACACTGTCTTTCTTAACCCCATACTATCTGCTCAACCGTGGATAATGCCGTAACCCCGGACTATCCCTTAGCTCATGAATACCGATGATTTTACCATACAGAGCGTGATTAACGTGCAATTCGACTTCTGTGATTGGTTAATGCTTAGTCCCACTTTCCTTAGCACTGTTTCGTTTTCACATTGCATCTCTTAGCACCGCAATTGTGGTGCTAGCACCACAATAAGCCGGCTAACCCTGCTTTTTTGCATTAGTGTGAAAACGAAGTGGGCTAAGCTTAACCCCGGGAAATTGGTGGGGCTTAGACCCCCCCCCCCCTTAGCCCCACCAATTTAGGACAAAAATTACAGTGTAGAGGGGTCATTGCTAGAGATGAATATGACCTTGCGAATTTCACCGAAATAGAACAGACATCAATATGGGAGATGCTGCGTCAATCAAAGAATGAGGTGCTCACGACAGGGGCAATACAACCGTCGGCATGGGCATTCCCTTCTTTCCTAGTTCGAAAACGGGACAGAGGAGTTGATTTATTTGGTGAATTGATTGTAGTCAGTAATGATGTCACCCCCTCCCCCCCCCCCCCAAAAAAAAAAAGACGTCTACCCCATGCCATGAATGATGGAATGCTTGCACACCCTTACCGGGAAGATATGTTTGTCCAAACTGGATGCCAGTAGTAGAAGAAGAATAAGAAGTCTTAAAGGTAGTAGTAGAAGAAGGTTTGCATGGTGGTATATGAACAATTGCGGAGGTGCTTTACGTACGGTACACCATGTGTAAAGTCCTGGAGGGCCAGACAGTGGCGGACCGTGAACCGGACGAGACAAAGCATTGGGGGGGGCACAGCATTGTTCACAAACAATACAGTGCCCCCATGCTTTGTCTCCTTCGGTTCACGGTCCGCCACTGGGGCCAGAGATAAGAGAACAGTGGATAGAAATGAGGAAAGACGAGAAAGTGGAGGTTTGAAAGAAGAGTATTTTTTCTAAATGCGTGTGTATATATATATAGTCCTTAAAAGGACTATAAACCAGAAGCAGTGGAAAGCTGAGTAGTATGCAGGCTTGGGTGGAAGGCTTGAGTAGGTGAGAGAAGACTTGGGTGGAAGGCTTGAGTCGACGAAATGGGTATTAGCAGGAGCGGGAGAGTAGACTCGACGTCTCGGGCAAGTTGACTGTCCCCTATTCCTATCTCACTCCCTCCAGGACTTTAAACACATGGTGTACCGTAAATCACTTCCGCGATAGAAGAAGGTGGTGATGAGGAAGAAGGAGAAAAGGATTGATAAGAAGGATATTGCTAATTTGTTATTGTGGAAATAATGGTGGTACCATTCTGGTTCTAGCTGTTACCTGTGGATGTTTTCTTTATGATTACCTCAATTTGCCGTGCTTCATTTTCTGTATCTTCTTCTTGATCATCACTTGGTCTGCATGCCATAGCAAAGGCGATCCTGTTTAATTGTTCCTGCATAATAGCTGCTCGGAGTAATTCCGCGGGAGAAAGGTATTGTTCATCTTCATCATCGTAACCCCACATTGTGCGTCTTCTATCCAAAAGTTAATGATAGAAAATGAAACCTGTGAGGCATTGATTTAAACATGATGGCCCGAATTCTGAAGTCGAGTTTAACTTAAACTCAGGTTTAAAGTTGTGGTTTAGGGATGGATATCCAATTGTTATATAAATCACTAACAGTAGAGAATGATGTCATATTTCAGCTCATTTGGCTCTCAAATCATTCATAATTGTCTAGGAAGTATAGAGGATTGTCTTCACCATCGATGAATCAGGATAGAGCACAGTAAACATAGGCATGATAAGACACAACTTAATGAAAATTTTGACACTTCTAGCTTCCCATAATTTTTGCACAGAGTTAGACCATGGTGTAAGTTAAACCTGACTTCAGAATACGGGCCTATGTAACTCAGCAATATGAAATTTCGATATTTTCAGTTGAACGGTTTAAGGGGGCACTGCTTGAAGAAAATAATAGATCTGAATAGGTAAAGTCAAGTCAGTCTGAACACTAAAATTTCAATCGCAATTGGACGAGGAATAACAAAGTTGTAATATTTTCTTTTTAATCTGGCATTTTTCAGTGAAATAGTTCTATGCTATCAGCCGGCTCATGATGATATCTTGCCATTAATTCATATATATAGGCTTGCATTTGATATTGTTATTATTTAAGAATGAAAAAATGGAATGGATCGAATACTGATTCTAAATAAGATAATCATTGCTGCAACATTGTTACAATGGAGACATATCATACAACCATGTATGAAAATATGAAATAATTTTTATTTCACTTAATAAAAAAAAGAAAAGTGGGGACATTTTCCAGCCCATGACGGCGTGCACACAATTATTTCCACAAACAATTATTATTTCCAGAAGCTCCGTTATTTGGTATCAGATTTTGAGGAAACGTTTCTACATTTTGCTCATTGGATTTTACTCCATTCGTTTAGACTCGATCGTTTTCACCCTAAGTACCTCAAAAACGTCTGTGTTTCATACAACACACGAGGAGCAGTTCCATGTTTCAAGATCGAGACATTTCTTTGATTTGCACTTCAGAATTATTTCAAGAATGAAAAATATATCGCAGAGTCAAATTGTAAAATGGTAAAGTTTACAAAGAAATGGTTTCAATTACGTGCCATGTTTACATGAGGTGATCTGTTCAGTTCCCTTTCCATGTACAATTATACTTATGAATATTATTGTTCATTTACTCCTCGCTTGTTTCTTAAATTGTTTACTATTATGTGAACCTGACAGTTCAATTTATATATTTGTTGCAATTACTGTTGTACTGTATTTCATTGTTATTAATTTGATTTGTCATTGAAAAGATATCTTGTTATGTTTGAATAATAATAAAATCCCTGTGGAGGGGAAACAAATTGAAAAAAAAAATTCTTTGATGTTCGACAATGATTATCACCACCATAGTTATTACCATCATCATCATCATCTCCGTTGTACCTCAGACAAATTTGCTCTACGGCGGCAGTACGGCGAGTCGAAAACAACCTTTTTACCTTTTTTGTACCACCTTGTCCAGCTACATAATATAGGTGGTTTGAATACAAATAAATAAAATGGCTGTTTTGGACTCGCCGTAAAGTAAATGTGACTGAGGTATGGCGTATCTAGGATAAACGGCGCCCGGGGCAAGTGCTAGAATCGCGCCCCTTTCAAAGTGTATGATATAATTATGTAACTTCACTTAGGAATCCCACGATCGGTCAAAATAGTAACATAACGATGCGAGTGCGAATATATTTTTCAATATCAAAACGTTAAGACTGGATTTTCTAAGTTGGATTTTTTGCAATCATAGACATGATTCGGCGTCTCAAGTTATTCCTTTGCATTTTCTCTTCAATTTTTGTTTTACTTTTCTTTATATGCCCCCTTCCGTTTTATTTTGCGCCCCTCTGAAAGAAGCGCTCGGGGCACGTGCCCCAGTTGTCCCTCTTTAGATACGCCACTACTATCTGCATCATTATCACCATCATCACCGGCATCATCATCACCATTCTTACCGCAACCATTTTCATCTTCATATCACTGATTATAATGCCCATTAATATGTTGAAAAAAAATACGAAAAGGTGAATTTTACACTCAATAATTGAATCAGCGAATATCATAAGTGGCTCAGGTGACCGCCCTTTTATTTTGTCAAGACGTGAAAAACAAGAAAGAAAAGAAATGGATATAAAATGGAAGTAGTTAGAGGATTGTTATTCTAGGATACAATAATTATTATTTTAAAAACATGTTATTTTACTGCTATTAGTCCTTTTTCTCTCTTGATTATATTGCCCTGGCGGCGGCCCTGTTAATAAAAAAGTGGTTATACAAAAATTTTCATATTACTTGTAGGGATGCTTGGCACAAACTGTTGAACTATGCTGAGCATTCCCGTTTCTCTTTGCGCTATAAAACGAAGTTCGGTCATAACGTTGTCACCATTTTAATATTGTGATGATCACAAAATGACAGCATTCTTCGTTTTAAAGTGAAACAATGAGTTTCATGTTTATATTAAAAGAAATCAGATGACGGTGAACCCACTGGAACGTACTCAAAAGATGTGCAGTAGTTAACTATAGCACATTAGTTCAATTCAGTTAAACATTCATTTATTCCGATTGGCATTTCATCAATGTTTAGAATATACAAATCAATCAATAATATCTTTAATATGATACAAATACAAAATCAATGTAATATACAGTATGCAAATTGTATAACGAAGTGTGTATTTCGAAACATATTTAGTATATTCAAAATCATAAAGATCAGGAATCATAAAAATGTGCACATTTTATATACAAACAGAGTAGGCTGTTCACAAAATTATCATAAACTAGACTAATAAATGACCAACAGTCACATGACAATACATCGTGGAAGAGTGAGTAAAGTGCGATATCAAATAAAACACAAACTGCTATAGACATTTACAATTATTAAGAAATTGTATTCCTTTGGGTTTCTTATGAAACATAACTGGATTAGGGTTAATTGTGTCACAATTTGTGGACACTTTTTCGTCGGGCACCTTATTCTCACCACTTACTGGTTATTCTTGCCAATCCATATCAAGATTTTTGAATTTCTGAATTTCATATTTATGACCCATGTAAGGAATTTAGAGTAATAAGCACGGCAAATGATCTGGGATTCTCGACAAGATGTCCTCACAATGGTAAATGGTACTATCCTTCCAACAACTTCTACAGCGAGGACACATACAAGGTATGTGAAAAAGTGACGAACATGTACTTATTGTCAGTATCCACTAGTGATCTTCTGCTTTCTTGCTGCTAAAGAAATATTTGCCAATCGATAAAAATGAAATTACCTAAAGAAGCTTAATCAGAAAATAGTTCCGAATCATTTATTTCACGACGTTCAGATAAATAGGGTATATGGATATGAATTGAAATAGGAATCACTGATCCCTTACATAATTATTATATTTCTGACTTACAATAAAGAGTTAGCGAGAATAGTTGCTGAAAATATTTACATTCTGATTTTTAGTGCGAGTGTCAACTGAATAGATTTGATTGAAATCGGATAATGAGCACAAGGTGGAGTTATTCTGATATCCTTGATTGAATATTGAAATTACATAACTTTAACTACTTTCTATCGATATCTCTTGGAAAATAATAAGGCAAAGCTAGAGTCTCTTCAACTTGACCATAGAAAAATTTCTAAATTGGGGGATATCAAAAACCCAACAAATTCAAGAAAAAAAACCCAAACACGGACTATTGGGTATTCCCATCCTCAATAACAGCTGTAACGTAGAATCTCCATGTCGCAGAATGAGATGTCGAGTTAGGAAGTATGAATTGTGCATTTCTCTTAGACGTGCTTGAGTATGAGTATGTCGAATGGTAAGGTGATGGGTGGACACCAGCTGCTTGCACTGGAGGAAGACATTTCGAAAAAAAGAAAGGGTCTCCTCGATCACAGTCATCTGCACGTACTCCCAAATGAACTCTTTTATTTGAGTTCATATCAGTTCCAATTTCAACATTGACTCTTCTTGATGATCCTGGAATCCGGGTAATCTTAATGTTAAGCCTAGAAGATCCCTTTTTGAAGATTTGATGTTGTCCTAGCCGCTTGCCAATCCAAGAAACGCATTTGTCATGTGTAAGCTCACCAATCCGTACTTTAATTGCCGATTGGCTAGGTTGATCGCTCGAGTACCCATCGAAGCTGGACGCATCGTTTGAATCCAGGTACAGTCTGGGCCATGGAAAGTTTTCTGGAAGATCCTCATAATTTTCCTCGTTATACAATGCCTGGTGCTGCCAAGATTCTCTGGGTAATTCTGGCATCATAACCTGTGCTCTGCAGAACGAGGGAGTCTCTCTGACTTTCCTCAGTTGTAGGGCATTCATATAGGGGAACCGAATGAGCTTCATGATACTGAGCAATGTTTCTCCGCTTTGACACTGGTCTAACCAAGGCTCAATCTTCTTGTAGAGAGTGTACTCATCATCAACCATCAGGTTTGGCCCACTGTCGAGAAGACTTCTAAGGTGCCCGCTTTCTAGACTTAGGATTTGATCTGATGTAAGAACACTAAAGTTGCATCGCAGACTGTTGAGGCAAAGTTCTACTGTTTCTGACATTCCAAATACCGCCGCCGAATGAATGAGATTGAGAACTTCCGAGACATCGTTTTGTATTTCCAGGATAAATTCATCGCATAGCTCTCTTAGCTCTTTCACCAAGTACTTGTCGGCGAGGAGACCCAAAGGCAGGACATTGTCTTTTGACAGGTCTGCCGATGCTGTGTAAAGAAACTTGATGAATTCCCCAAAGTGATCTTCGCAATATTGTTCCTCGACGAGATCCTGACATTGGGGGCGTGGCTGTCCGTTTGTGTCAGTGCGAAGCTCGTCAACATTCGGTTGCCAAGATGAATTACAAAACATCGTCTTGAACACATCGCTCCATGCACTGAGAACAAGGCGGTGGGCGTGGAACCTTCGTGTTCCTATGACCAAGGTGACGTCGCTGTAACGTTGATTACCATACAGGGTTCCTGTCGCTCTGCATAATCCATCTTCGCTGATACGCACTTGACGGAGTAGGTTTTGTTTAGCGTTCTGGGTAAGGAGGAGAAATTCATAGAGAAGAATAATTTCAGAAAACAATTTAAAAATGTGTCTACAATTCTTGCCCATCTTTTCAAAACCGATCTTTCTTAAAGGCTATATGCAGGACATAATTCAAAATTTCAGGTTTGGACTGCGGATGGGACACGCCCCTTTCTCGGATCACCGCTTGTGGTATTACCTACACTGTAGAAAATGAAGTGCTAATTTAGCACTTCATTCAGTGTTTGTAGAGTGACTGCACTACGAGTGCTGATATCCTAATCTAAATTTGAACTAGAAAATCAGCACTCGTAGTGCAGTCACATTACAAGCACTGTAGTTGCTAAATTAGCACTTAATTTTTACAGTGCATGGACCTATGGGAGATGGAAATTCATCGATTAGTTAATTGATTCATTTATATGTGACTGTCGTTGCGCTCTGAGTAACATTCTCTTCGTATTTTCTACTCTGTTCCTTCTGTCATGTCTGTGTTCCGCCGTCAATTAGGTCATGAGTTGAAACAAGCAGATCGTGGTCAGAGCTATGATATATCACTTAAATCCTGGAAAATTTATGTGCAGTTCTAGTTTAGCTCTGCTGACCTTAGTTCCATGTGTTTCATTTGAGAAAATACATGCATATTTCAAGATAGCGGCAATATTGTGATTGTTTATTATTCGTAAGTTTCGACCCCCCATCTGTGACCCCAGCGTAGCTACAAAACATTACTTCATCCCAAATCCTATGGTCAAATAGTAGATTCGAGACAAAGACCCCCAATCAAAACACGTTAAATGACACGTACTGTTTGAAGGGTAAAGGCCAATAGTTACCTGAAAATTCTCCTTATCTTTTCTAAATTTCTGTTCTTCTGCGGCCTGTTTAAGTTGATGCTGAAGGACGAATGATTCGTCGTCAATATCTTCGTCAATATCGTCGTCATCAAATTCAACGCTCTCATCTTCCCAGTCATAATACATCTTTGACTGCGCCGCGATGCCTTATCCTCTGTCCGTGTATCAGATCAAGAAAATCCCAAGCAAAAACCATCAATTTATGTTCAAGTGTCCTTTTTATCACGTCTGTTAGGGTGATAAGGCAACAACCCTGGTCAAATAGCTGGGGTTCCCGATCGTACTAGCTGGGTTACATTCACAAATAGGCCTGCACTGTAGGGGAAGGCGGGGTAAGTTGAGCATAGGGGCAAGTTGAGCCACCAGCCCCAGGCCAATAATGAATAAGTCAGACATTGTGGTGGTGTCATGTATTGATGACCCATAGCATAACCCCTAACCCCACCATATTGTTTTCAACTTTGAAACAAAAAGTAGTTTTTTAGAGGGAAAAATATGAATTTCAGCCAAAAAAGTAAAAAAGAGTGTGAAATAGATAAGTGCTTTATAAACACACACGTCTTTAAATATGATAAAGACATGATAACAACATTATTGGTCCAGGTATGGATCTTCATTCTTGTCATAGTCTTTTATATGATGGATTCATAATAAATGTGTGGATACAAAATTATCGCACTAAGTTCGGACTGGGGTAAGTTGAGCCAAACAGCATGGGGCAAGTTGAGCCATGGTAATTCCTATGGTAATGTATCTTAAAAAACAAACAAACCATAAAAATCGATTGAAATGCTGGCTG
Organism: Lytechinus variegatus; assembly: GCF_018143015.1. NCBI lineage: Eukaryota > Metazoa > Echinodermata > Echinoidea > Temnopleuroida > Toxopneustidae > Lytechinus > Lytechinus variegatus. The sequence continues at coordinate 3,860,759 of NC_054752.1, read as the reverse complement.
AAAGGAGCAAATTTACATGACTGCTCTTTTCCTTTTAAAGGATGTTAGTATTTAAAGAGAATTAGCAAGTGAAAAGACTTTAAACAAAAAAAATGACATGCTGGTTCTCCCCTCATACATTTTGTACATAGTTTTTGTGGCTCAACTTACCCCAGAAGGTGGCTCAAACTTACCCCATATATGGGGCAAGTTGAGCCATTTGACATCGTTTTTTTCAAAGGTCACGATGACTTTCAGTGTGGAGATAGAAAGTTATATATAGGTGGAAAATATTTCAGAAGAATTAAATTTCAAGGCAAGGTACTTATTTCGACAAGATTATTAATCATTTCAATTCTAACATGCAAAAAGCAAAAACTGTCACAACTTACCCCGCCTTCCCCTACTGCTTTGTCCCTTGATTTCTCAAATTATCTATCTCAGAGAATGTTTATAAAGCATGGCCGAAAATTCAATGGTAAATCGTTTTTATAATAAACCTTGTGAGACCATTGAAACAAGATTCTTTTAAAGATTTGGCATCATGGTCAAGATCATTCAACTTGTGTCAAAGTATACATATATTTTTTATGTTTCTTTTGCACCGAAATCCCTGGTCATCAATGTAATTATTCGGAGAGCGAGGTAAATTCTTTACACGTAGATGAATAGGACGCTGCATGTGATCAGTCATTGCTGTTTTATGCACTCAATCACTCTAAGAATTTATTTATTTTTGTACAAGGTAAAGATTCAGATTTATACAGCAAAATACAATCAAAGTGAATTAAAAGATAAGGCTGGTAAAATCAAGAACTTGCTAACCGCTCAAAGGATATATATCTAGGCCTATCCTTCTATGGGGCGACAAGCCACTGATAGAGCCACAATATGCGATAGAGAGTGACAGAATGGCTCGGTCTCTAGTTTATAAGTTCAATTAACAATGTTATTTCCACACTTACTGTCATACAATAGTTGCATTGAGTCACATTCATAGGTGATGTAAAATAGGCCTTATGCACATGCAACTTGACAATAAACTGAACAACGTTGTAATCTTTACCATTTATTTCTCGACATAGCAACTGCAGTATCAACAACAATTAGCACACATGTCATGTGATACAACACGTATCGGCGTGCATGCACACGTCCTTCTCAAATTACTCCAAAGAAATTCTGAGCGATCTGATATAATGTGTATATATATATATATATATATATATATATATATATATATATATATATATATATGAGAAATTATACATGTACAACAGCTTTGGCAACTCTTTTATTAAAATATTTTCTGAAAGAAATGAATGAAGAGAACAATTAGGTTCCCCAGAGCTATATAATATATATATTTTTACCTTTGTAAATCGTATACAATCAGAAATCAAGGGATATTGAATTACGAGGACTTCCAAGTTTAGATCCTCTTGCTGATGTAATGTAAAATATACTCTGAACATGTGCCGATGGCCCGAGATCCAGATCAGGAATAGGCAGTAGCCTGCATGGGTCATGCAGTCAATTGCAATCGTCAGCACTTTATTATAAATTAGTTATTGCGCAATGCTTACTGGGGAATACCACAGCATGGGGAAACCCAGAACTATTAAAGGGGAAGTTCAACATGAAAAAGGTTTGTTGTTAAAATTCCAGAAAATATGATAAGAAATGTTGGTGAAGTCTTGAGAAAATAGATCAAAGATTACGAAAGTTGACAAAATTTGATGTTTTTAATTTATGACACCATAATTTGTATTATATTACATAACAAATCGGGCATCTGCTCGTATAGATTATGGTGTCATAAATTAAAAGCATCAAATTTTGGCAACTTTCTTAATCGTTGATGTATTTTTCTCAAGCCTTCACCAACATTTCTTATCATATTTTCTGGAATTTAAATATAAACGCACTGTATTTGTATTTAATGTATTCTGTTTCTACTTCATTATGTTACATACATTGAAGTGCTATGATGTTGAGTTATTTGTTGAACTGCAGGGCGCATTTGGAAAGCACTTTTGCATAATTGAACAGGCCTACCCTGCAGTAGGTGGTTTTTTAATTCATGTTTAATGGTTTATGGCCAAGCCCACCCCAAGGAAATGCTGACTTGAATAAATAGAGAAAAATCAAACTAGCCTAGTACTGAAAATTTCATCAAAATCGGATGTAAAATAAGAAAGTTATGACATTTTTAAGTTTCGCTTATTTTCTCCAAACAGTGATATGCACATCTAGGTGAGTCAGTCGATGATGTCCATCAAAGAGGGTGAAATATTTTGGCTGTTGAACACCAAAGGTACAACATCGGCCATTTTCATTTTTTTTCCAATAATGACATTTCAATGACTTTACACTACATGACGATATGGGGAAGCTGCGTGCTTGCATGATTTTATGAAATCTCAAATCAAAATATTGAAAGTCTAATAACATTTGAATCTCTGATAGGTTTTCCTCAAAAACTGATATTTCTGATTACCTTTCTTTTGTTTCTTAATAATTTTTTGGCAGGGTAAACATCCCTTGTAAATGGAAATTCAATCTTGTTTTTTTTTGTAAATCAGAAGAGCAGATAAGTGATAGTTTGATCAGATTTTAATGTCTAGCTCAAAGGGAAGTTCACCTTGAAGAATGGAAGAAAACCCATCATGACAGACCTCTCGCTTTAATACTGCGAGTAGAATAACCTGTATAGGCCCTAACGGGGTCGCTTCCATGTATTTTGAGGGGCGGGGAGGCAGGGGATATCAATACGAAGTCATATTTTCTCAAAATGATCAATAAATGTATTACAATTCAATATAATTATCCGTCTATAAAAGCACGAACTAGTTGTTCTTGTTCAGTGGGGAAAACCAGTGGGGAAACCCAGCTGGGATTTCCAATGTCAGATGAATATTCATCCGCCTTCGACTGATATAGGTACCTGATCAGTTGCATTTCGGATTTCATATGCTTACAGTATACAGCAGTACTAATCAAATGAAATGTTGCAACTAGCACTGGTGTAAATCCTTGTTCACGGGTATAATCTATTGTTCCACCCCCCCCCCCGAACAATAGGTGTGATATGATGAAATGGTTTGATAGTTTATCATCTTGACGAATTCCATTATATCTTGCTTGATAATAACAAAGTCATTAATGCTGATGACTGAAAATAGCAGTCTAATTATAATGAAAACTAGTGTTTCTATTCCTGCTAATAATGCTACTAAAAAGATAATAACAATAAAAATGTTATCATTATATATCAAGAATATAATTATAATAATAATAACAATGATAACAACAATATAATGATAAAACTAATGATGATGAAATAATATCTTCATTTTATACACCTTCTATACTGTGTAAAAATTACATTTAACCTGTTCTCTATTGTCCTTAATTTTTAATTCTTGTCAAGTTGTGTTTTCCCCCTTCATTAATGCGTCACTTAAGTATGGTTGTAAAGATGGCCAACTTGCGTGTATTCATATGCCTTATTGTTATAAGCATCTATAGTATAAATTTGTATGGAGTAAGCTTTCACCCTTCATATTTTCATTTTGATGCGTCTTTTGTGTTCGCCTAAAGGAGAAGCTGAAATAACAGCGGCTAGCCTGGCTTCGCAATGGGACACATTTTTACCAAGGACATGATTTTCCCAATTATTCTACGACTACTACTCATTCAAACCATGGACCTACTTCATACGCATAACATTAAGAGCAGTTCATTTTGGTTCCAGAGCCGCTGTTGTAAAGGACATGGCTGAAACAACGGATCATAAGGTAAGCTGTGTTTTGGGGCCAAACCTGAATTTAAATACGAATCATTTTTGGTAGTTACATACAGTTGGTGTTCAAGTTCTATCAGAACTCTCGATTAAGATAAGACAGAAAGTTAAGAGCGTGATATACTTTCAGAACGTGTGTAAGATTATGGAATGAGGATTCTTGGCCCAAACAGGCAACATTAACTCTTTTTCTAAAAGCTCTGCTTTCGCCATCTTTGGCGTGATACTTTGGGCGCCACCGGTCACTACGTGAACTCGCATGAAGCTCCGGAGGGGGGGGGGGGGCACTTACATTGACGAGTGGATACCATGCGCGACCCAATAAAACACGTAAAAATGATGTCTTTTCCAAGATATGGCATGTTACGTTCGTAATGTAATAAGGGTGTCAAAACACTACAATAATGACAAAAGGGTATATATTTTCTTAGGAAAGCTACGTGTTGAGGGTCAAATTTGCGAGGGTAAAAAGACTAAAATGTTATATTACAGATATACTTTTTGCCCCAAAAGTGACTACGTGTTCAAAGTCTGATTTGCACGAGGCGTGGGAGGTGGAGCCGTACTAAACCTAATAATTCCCGACCTTTCGTTTGAGGACGCGAACGCTTATTTACAACGGTAGTTGACTTTGGAAGGGACTTTTTGGGCCCGTCATCATGGTCGTAAAACTCAGTCCTGCAATGCAAATTGTGTGACATGAGATTTTTTTTTTCGTTTCGCATCTGCGACGGAAACATTCAATATGCGTTTCGTGTGCAAAATTCTGGTTGCTACTATGGTAACAGCGATTTATCCGATTGAGGACGACTTTCCAAAGCCACATTTGACTCCTCCTAGAGCTCGAGAGGCCGCCCGGGGGGCCCACTTCCATTGATTAGTGGATACCAGTAGCGACCACCCGTAAAAGGGGACAGAGTGGGCAGGTACGTTACGTATATAGGCCTATGTAACGTTATAAGGGTGTCAAAACGATGTTTAAAATGCTGAAATAAGGGATATATATTCAATACTTGTAGGGTTTCACAAGCCAAATACTTGTTAAGAGATGCATTTTCATAATCTGGAAAAGAATTGCTTCCCTTGTTTAGCATGTTTAGGGTACTTTTCGAAACCCCATGGTCGTGCCTGGTATCCACTCATCAATGGAAGTGGTCCCCCCGGAATTTGAATCTAATCCCCATTTCTGGGGAATGTAAAACATAATGCCCCTCACATCGTGTGCGAGAGGCATATCGTTTGTGTATAAGGAGTAAACAAAAGAAACAAAGAAACAAAAGGAAACGAGTTCAAAGGTATCGCATATGATGTGTACATATCAACGCATGCGAAATGTTCGGCTGGAGAGGTTGATCTTATCCATGAAATCAATTGCCAGTGATCCACCAATAATCCACATTAAATGTAATATCGATTCGATGGACTGTAATGATCTATATTTAAGCCTTCATTCAGTAAGTTTTTCCTCACTCAATATGTTCTCGATTTGTTTGAAAAACCACTTTCTTCTCCATGTCATAAATCTATTTTAGGTCCTGCATTTTGAATATCTCCAGCCATCAGTCGTAATATACATGCATGTATGCGGTACGGGTGTCGCGGAAAGGGATTTTGCACACGAAAAGCAGATTTGTAGGGCCTGTAACCCCCCTGTTACACAAAGCTTAGCATTGATCGTAGAGCAGTTTTCTACGTTTGATTCTATTGACTGTAATGCACAATCAATCTTAAAAATCAAGTGTATGATTAAGCGTTAAGTTTTGTGTTAGGGGACCCTAATACTAGCGTCCGTGATGATTGCGAAAGGTCCCAAATGTAGGTAACGGTAACTAAAACCGACGTCCGTGACGTAATCGCTGTACTCATTGGTTCACTTCGGGGAATACCTGCCAAGGGTATCGTTATGTTTCCAATACTTCTTAAGGGTAGGGTTTCCCACGCCAATACTTGTTAAGGGATGCATTTTCAGAATATGGAAAATAATTGTATAGGGTTATTTTCGAGACCCCATGGTCGCGTATGGTATCCACTCGTCAATGTAAGTCCCCCCCCCCCCTCCCGATGAAGCTGCCAATCGCCCGTAATCTCATAGGCCGTATTCTAAAGTCAGGTTTAAATGTAAATGCTAGTTTTGGTAACGATAACAAAATGAGTTCGTACAGAATCCAATGAAATGACCACCAAAGTGTCTGTTTGTATAAATAAAACGCATGCGCCAAAGGATTCTGGAAGAAATTGTGCAATTGCTGAGAAATCATCAAATAAGCACAGGATTCGGGTAGAGCGTCGGGCCCAAGATTTCACAAAGTTCAGTTAATGTAACTGTACCAGATCTAGATCCTTGATGATACACTGACAATTAAGCCTTGTTTTACAGACTTTCTCATGAAATCAGCGTTTACTGCATCTACTGGAATTTCTCTTTAACTTAGAACATGGTCTAAGTCTGTGCTAAAATTATGGGGAGCCAAAAATTATCACATTCTGCTATTTTGCTTTCCTCCTTTCCTTTTGCTTTCATAATAATGAAAAATACTTCAAAGTACTTATGTTGTCATTCGAAGACAATTTGTGTGTCAAATGAGTGTACTGTTAGGGATTTGTGCCCCAATTGGCTCCCCATAGTTAAACCACAGCTATTAACCATGGTTTAATTTAAGCCCGAGTTTAGAATACGGGCCAAACAACTTCTTTTATAAAGACTCCCTAAGAAAATGTAACAAACACAGTTATCACCAAGAAAACAATGATGCCCCCATGTCTGTGTACCCTATAATTTTTTTTCATACTTCTGGGTATTCGGAGACAAATACCCTCTCTATAAAGCAATGGATGATATACAATGTTTTGTAGAGGCTAGGAATACAGGTAAACATAGTCGTCAGATATGCGCCAGCAGTTTGAAAAGTAAAGATAGAACCACTTCCGGTTGTCTCTGGCAGATATGTAAACCATCAAAGAAACATGAAGATTGTACATTATGCGATCTTCAATTAATTGGCGATGAATTCCACTGTATATTCGTTTTTCCTTCTTTTGCTAAAGAGAGAAATTTTTATCTTAAGAAATATTACACCGAAAGACAAAATACACTAAAAATTATCGGCTCTTTAATTGTGAGAAAACAGAAAACCATTCCAACCTTGTACAAATTTACGGGAATAATAATGCTTCGTTTCTAAACTTTGTTACACTCGAAATTAAATGTTTAATTATTTAATTTCAATAACTATATTTTTAAGCTTTAATGCATTTATCTACGATTTCAGCTGTAATCAACATTATTTTTTTTTTTGCTAAAGTGTATGTTTTATTTTTATTACACGATCATTTGAAAATTATTTGATGAAATATTAATGATAATTTCAACATTATGATTTTTTTTCCAATAGCCACTCTACGGGTGACTTGTGCATGAATGTCATTGTCATTTCTAGATCACTAACGAACGCGAAAGCAATGGAGTGCGGTTTGATGACGTCACGCATAAAAACATTTGCCTGTTCTATATGCGTGGATATTTTGGTCACCGCAATGTGCTTTATCATAAATACAATTCGATAATGTTGACTTATGCATATCCAATATCATTTTGTCTGACATGGGGAAGAATGTTCAATTGCCTGTTGCTACATGAATTTAAGTCAATAATCTTGACTTATAATGCATATCAAATATGATTTTATTTCATAGGGGAAGGGTATTGAACTGCCTGTTGCAATGGATTCAGGTCGAGGCTCTGAAGACGGTAAACGGGTCTACTCATGTCGCAGCGCCCTGTCTAAGAAACTCCTTCCTTTCCTCATCAATGAAGAGCTTACTGACATCCACATCAAGGTAGGCGGGAGGAAATTCGCTGCTCATCGAGTCGTGTTGGGTTCCTGGAGCGATGAACTGGGAAACCTTCTTGAGACTGCTTCCTCTGATAACATCATAGAGCTCGCTTCGAGTGCCACTGACAAGGAGATCGAAGTCTTTGAGATGGTCTTAAAGTTCCTCTACACAGGAGAGGTGAGTTTCTCATCGACTAACGTGAGAATGGTCATGAGTCTGGCCAAACAACTAGGACTCAAGAAGTTGAGTGAGATGGCCCAGGAGTGGGTAGGAGAAATGATCAATCAAGGGAGCATGGTCGGGGCCATTACATGGTTGAGGGATGCGGCAGAATGCGAATACCTTTCTGTGAAGAACGATTGCCTGCGTACACTCTCTCTGTATTTCCAGTACATCCCGGAGTCATCATGGTTAGGGCTTACCTTCGAAGAGCTTTGTAGTATCCTAGACAGGGACGATCTTGTTGCAGATAACGAATTAGAAATAATCGCACGAGTCGATGACTGGCTAAAGGGCAAAGGCAGCATAGAAGGCAATAAGGATCTTTATCTAAAAATAGTGCCTAAAATAAGATTTTCTTTCGTTCAAGTATCCGAGCTTTCGAACATCCAAGAGACGTCAGCTATCGTGAAATTCGCATCTGAATACTGCCCTGCGACATTGTCCGAGTCATACAAGTACAGAGCCCTTTCATACGAAGCTGGAGTGCGCGGCCAGTACGACCCCAGGAGTAATACTGACAATCCTCGAGCGGGTTATGATTCCCTCAAGAAACCCGACCTTCAACCACGACTCTATCTAAATTTCATGCCACCGGGTCTTACTACCCGCCAGTATGGAAGATCGCAGCGTCAAAATGAAGGCTTTAGAGAAGTCAGCTTTGATCAATACAGAACAGAGATGACGTGCGCGGTCAGAGACGAAACCGGAGCTTGGTCACTGGATTCTGAATCCCGTTACTTCAAGTTCGTGCTCAAAATAGAATCTACCAAGATCGGAGACTCTGAAGCATGGGCCGTAAAATACGAAATCGATTCACTTGATTCGCCACGATCTGATTCAACATACCGAATGGTTATTGTGACAAGGCCTCATGACAAAGACTCTGACTTCTACCTTCCCGAAAACCCCATAGTAATGACAAAGGAAGGCTCCTTGAACAAGTCAAGGACGCACAGTCCTTCTTCTACATTCAGCGTTACCACTCCTCCTGTCTTTGCTGGTAGGAAGCCGAGAAGAGTAGAAGTTGCCGCTATTGTATACATGATAAGATGAAGAGAGACTAGACACTGGGGTAGGCTACATCCTGGATAGTGCACATCACCTTCGATACGTAATATATTTGCAAATAATCGTTAATCCTGAGACTGAAGTTTTAAGGGGGTTATCTTTATTTCTACAAGACAAGATATACTAGTACTAGCTACATACTAGATTAAAAATGCGAGTCTGAAGCGTTAGATAATTTTGGGGAGAAAATGACCTGAAAATTAGATATTTTGGAGGACTCTTTTAATTTTCAGGGTTATTCCCTCTTTTAAAATTTTAATTGTCATTTAGTTTGCATTTTCTCTACTTATTTAATAAACCGGGAGAAAGAATACTACCAAAAATGAAATGATCTTCAAAAGTGTCGTAAAATGACCGGGGCACATCCCACGAACTTCGTAAATGATAAAAAGATAATGTCATGTATAGAAAGATGAACATGTTATTCTATTTCATCGTAGTTTTCTTTTCACTATCCATCTGTTTTTCTCAATATCTGAAACGAATGGTTTCAATCAAGGACAGTAAATCAGAAAATTTCGAGAAAAATTTGATGGTCATCATGCGCATTACGATTGATATTACTATCATGATCATCATACTCCCTCCTTTTCATAATGATCATACTTGTCATGTGATTCATCATCAATATTATGATGTTCGACCATAAATTATTGAGGGGGGATGACAGAGGCCATAATAGTAAAAATTAAACATTACACTTACACTCGTTTATATATATATATGAATTCACCCAATAGTAGTAAACAAAAATAGCACGCTGTTTAAGCCTGTCACTCTAACAACAGGTTGTTTAAACTGTTTTATAATTGTTTAAACTTTTTAAACAACTGTTTAAAATGTTCAAACAGTTGTTTAAAAAGTCTGAACATTTGTTTAAAAAGTTTAAACAGTAGTTGTTAGAGTGACGGGCTTAAACAACGTGCTAAAAATTTTAAACAGCGTTTTTACAGTATAGGGTTTTTTTCCTAAAGAACCAGAACGAAGTAGAATATAGTTTAGCAAAGAAGAAAAATAAACTCCCCATTCATTTTCAAAAATGGAGACAGGATTTGTGATGCTAAATCTTTAGAATTAGATATTATGTTTATCCTGCATCCACGACTTTTTTTTTTTAATTATCGTATACAATCAATATTAGTTATTATGTGATAATGATATTTCAAAAGAAAATTCACCTAAATCTACAATGTATAGTAAAGAAACACCAATCAATATTGAATCGTTTAAAAGTGATCTTGCGATTGAGGAATGGTTAGATGTATTTAATGAGTCAAATTCAGATATTGCTTACACAAATTTTAACAAAAAAATGCAGAAATATTACGATAAAAATTTTCCTCTATCACCTATCAAAAAAAGAAAAGCAAAAATGCCATGGATCACTAAAGCTATTCTACGATCCATACACACCCGAAATAAACTATACAAGACATTTTTAAAGAACCCTTCTATTCAAAACAAAAATAAATATAAAACTTATAGAAATAGACTAACCAATATAATTCGGGCTTCTCGCAAATTGTTTTATTCCCAGAAACTTAACAAAGTTAAATCAAACATGAAAGCCACATGGGAGATAATCAATGATTTGATTGGCAAGAAACCCAAAGTATTACCTAAAGACAATTTCACAGTTCATGCTGCTGCAATAAATTCAGATGATGTAGCTGATACCTTTAATTCCTTTTTCGTTAACATAGGACCCTCTTTGGCTAACAACCTTGCCAGACCAAACCAAAGTTTTGCAAAATTTCTTCCCACACCCATCAATTCTTCCCTATTCTTTAACCCCACAAATGTTCAGGAAATAATTGAAATAACAAAAAATCTCAAATCCAGCAAATCACAGGGATATGATAGAATTAGTACTTTCCTTCTTAAGCAGATCATACATTATATTGTCTCTCCATTGTGTCATATTTTTAATCTGTCGATCAGCACCGGTAAATGTCCAGATTCCCTAAAAATTGCAAAGGTAAATCCTGTTTTAAAAAAAGACAATCCACACGAAATAACAAATTATAGGCCTATTTCTATTCTCCCCAGCATATCCAAAATATTAGAGAAGATTATTTACAAAAGACTTTATAAGTTCCTAGATACTTTTCAGTTTCTAAATTCAAACCAATATGGATTCAGGAAAGGGCATTCAACTGATCAGGCTTTAATACAAATATACGATAAAATTACAAATGCAATGACAAATAAAGAACACATAATAGGAGTATTCATGGACCTAAGCAAAGCATTCGACACTCTTGACCACCAGATTTTACTTAAAAAACTTGAAAATTATGGAATTCGGGGAATCGCACTATCATGGTTTGAGAGTTATTTGTCTGATAGAAAACAATATGTCACTCACAACAATATTTCTTCTAACTTTCAGTCAATAAAATGCGGAGTTCCACAAGGATCGATCCTTGGCCCCTTACTTTTCCTTATATATATTAATGATTTGACTACTGTAACGCCTTTATTATCATTTGTATTATTTGCCGATGACACAAACATTTTTTGTTCAAACACTAGCTTAGAAACTTTAGTAGATACATTTAATCGTGAATTACCTAAACTATCTTTATGGTTTAAATGTAATAGGCTCTCACTTAATATAGACAAAACAAACTTTATGTATTTTACGCATACAAGTTCACATATTACTGAGTTTCCATACGACATAAGCATAGATAATATTCCACTCAAAAGGAAAAAAGAAACAAAGTTTTTAGGTGTCACAATAGATGAACATTTAAATTGGAATGAACATATACGTTGTATAACTACTAACATCTCCAGAAACGTAGGTGTACTTTACAAAATGAAAAACATAATTCCTCATACTACACTCGTTCTACTATACAATTCATTAATATTGCCGTATATATCGTACTGCAATATAGTTTGGGCAACGTGTGCAAAAACTAAAATTAATATAATATACTTATTACAGAAAAAAGCAATTCGAATTTGTACTAATTCGCAATATTTATCACACACAAATCCATTATTCCATAAACTAAAGACTCTAACTATTTTTGACATAAACTCATTTCAAAGCTTACTGCTTATGTTCAAATACGTAAATAACATGCTCCCACCTTCATTTCACAATTTTTATACTATGAACACATCTATCCATTCATACCCTACGCGGAACTCTTCTAATTTCCATTTAATCAACCCCAAATTGCTTATTGCGCAGAGATCCATAAGACACCATGGTCCTGATTTGTGGAACTCTCTACCTGAATCTATAAAAAGATCCACGTCTCTTTACTCATTTAAGGCAAACGTTAAATCTATGTTGATATCAGAATATTTGAAGTAAAATTTCTGTGTCGATGTGTCATCATTAAAGCATCATCACCATCATCCTCTCCATCGCCTTCATCTTCACCATTTCACCATCATCTTCATCCTTATCATCTCCATCTTCATTGCTCAAATTACATTACTGCTGTTTTTCATGAAATGAACTGTTTATCGATTCTGCTGTATTAATGTATTATATTAATCAATGAGTTCTAACCTGGGGTGTCATTTTTTCAAGCAATCTGCTTATGATGACAATCCTTCTCCTGCAAATTGTAAATGTTAACTAATTTGGTATGAGATCAGTTTTGTTTGTAATGATAATTTTAGTACATTTAGTTATGATTCATGCCAAAAAAGTTCTCAATATACTATGTTTGTTATGTTATGGAAAATGTATTATATACGAATGATGTAATTGCAGAAGTAAACAATAAAATCAAATCAAATCAAAATACCTTACCGCGCTGTGCTGTATTACTATCAATTTGAGCCATGAATGTGTTTAATTTATAGTTGCGAAAGTAATTTTAGATTTTTTGTTATCCTATTCTCTTAACTTGTTTCCCTATTTTCCCATGCAATTGTTTATGTTGCACTATTGTATTCAATTTTATGTAAATTTACATATCATGATTATTGTTGATACAACGTTAGGGAATATTTTTAGACATGTCAGTCGGCTGTTCATATGCTAGTTATTCTTGGGGGTGTTGCAGGAAAATATTTGCGGTCGATTGGAAAGAATTTCAGATGCATATTTAGAAATGATAGATCAATTTTAACTGAAGCAAATCAATTTATATTTGTTGATGGAAGAACAAGATCCTCAATCAGTTGCAAATTTTAGTGAAATGCAAGACTTTCAATCGGTTTGGGGACCTGACATTGACTTTCGATCAATTGCAAGTTTCCTGCAACAGTCCATTAAAGTCGTGTGTAACCTCACCACGAACTTTAACAACAATGCCATAGTTGCATTTATCGCATAGATGATTATGTCCTTTAGCATAAGTCATTTTGTCATTAATTACTTCAGTACTGTTATTTGTGTATTATTTTGTATAGAGATGAACTATTCATTGTTTAAAGCGGATTCAGACTTCTTTGAAAATATTTTGCTAGTTGCTATTTTATTCGTCTTCTGGAACTATGAAAATCAATGATTTCGAACGCCTGCTATTGAATAGCATTGCATTGCCATTGTGTGATAATGTATATTGAGATAATTTATTTTGTTTTATTCTCTTGATCATTTTTCATTAATTCATTCTGACTTGACTCGTCTTTAAGTTTTATCACGCTTATTCATTTTTTCAGTAGCTTAGATATATCTTCATTTATTTTTAACATGACCCTACTTATTTCTTCTTTGCAGGTTAAAAAAACTGCTTAAGGCTTAAAAGTGTGTTCTTTAAGCCCGTCATTCTGACAACACTTTAAAAACATTGTTTAAAGTTTTGAGCGTGTTGTTTAAGCCCGTCACTGTAACAAATACTGTTTAAACTTTTTAAACAAGTTGTTTAAAAAGTTTAAACAACTTGTTAGAGTGGCAGGCTTGAACACCGTGATATTTTTTTCTACAGAATGAGTCAGAAAAAATATCCCACTTTTGTAAAGTTGAATTGTTTAAAACATGAATATTTAATCATTAGTTTCATGATATGTCTTGAAAGAGGTATCCTCCAAGTACATTCAGGTACCATTTCCATTTGATCCCGTGCACGCATGACTGACCAGCGGACAATTTTTAGAAAACTGTCAGATCTCACTTGCGCCAAGTTACTGGGTGATGAATAAAACAGTGCTTTAGACAAAGACAGTCAGACAGACAGACTGGCATGCTCACACACACAAACACACCCTTGCACACGCACTGACAGGCCCACTCAAACATGCACACACAAGCACACGCACACACAGACACACAAACACACAATTACTGCAAACGTCGGTGAATAAAAACACAAACAACTGCTGGGACACCGAACATCTGGGTAACGTCGGCGAAACCCTTGCAAAACAACTGCAACACTCTGAGTCCTTGCATACTCGGTGACCATAAATTACCTATGTTGTGGTGTGAATTGAGGACGAACCATGATTAGTGTACTTTGCTACTGTAAAAAGATGCTCAAGTGACTGCTGCCGAATCAGGCAAGCCCTTTTATAGGCAAGTGCAACAAAAGCACAGACATCCATTGTAAATTTTCATTGTTAACCAACAAAAGACATAAGCAGCATATTGGATTTATGTGCACTTGATGATGATGATGAAGATCAAGATCAAGATGATGACAATGAGGATGATGATGATGATGATATGATGGTGGTAGTGAATGTGTTTTAAGGGGAAAGATTGTCGGGAATTGCCACTTAAACATTCAGCGATCTTGCTAAAAATCAATGCTTAATCAGAAAAGAGAAAATTATGAACCAGTTATTACCATGTGTGTTGTGTGTATTGATGTGTGGGTGTGTGTGTTTCAGTCTGTCGGATGTCTTTGTTCAAAAAAGTTTTTTATTCCCCCACCCTGTAACTTGGCGCAAGTGACATCTGACAGTCTTCTAAAGATTGTCCGCTGTTCAGTCATGCGTGCAGGGGATCAAATGAAAATAGTACCTGAATGTACTTGGAGGATACCTCTATCAAGACATATCATGAAACTAATGATTAAATATTCATATTTTAAACAATTCAACTTTACAAAAGTGGGACATTTTTTCTGACTCACTCTGTATTGTGAAGAATGTTTTTAGACTTTAAAACGATTTTTTTATCTTTTACACTGTTTAAACCTTTTAAAGTATTTGTATAAACTTTAAACAACTTGAATGTATAATTTTACACAAAGATATGCAGCCGAGAGAATAAGTGAGTGAAACCGAAAACAAATGGAGAAAAAAAAAGAAAAAAAAAAGGTTCTGAGAGAGATGGGAAGGGGGGTCGCAAGTTTGAAGGTGAGTAGATCGAACGGGGTCATTAAGCTGGATGGAACCCGATGAAGTCAAATAAAAAGTAAGAGCGATGGAGAACACCGCCATGCCAGAGACCCTCGGACAATGCTTTATAGTAAAGGGATTAGGACATATTATCAACCATGACTGCTTCATCTACATCTACGTACTTTTGCTTTTCCTTGGGGTTAGCAATGTAATTAATGGACAACGTTAGAAAACGAATCAATCGTGTAAGACACTATATAATTTTTTTTTAGTTGTCATCAGATGTATTTACTACATTAGAATCAATAAAAGAAACAACGTATATTGGTTTCACATGCCATTGATTTCCTTGTACTGTTTTCCTGTTATTTTGATCTACCACTCTTTTCTAGAAACATCAAATTAATTTCAAAATCTATCTTGAGTTATGCGAATGGGAAACTTTCGTTCCGCGACGTACGGAGGGCTCGATAACAGAGGAAATGTATTAGGCAAATCCCTTTCATGACAAAAAGCAACCAAAAAGTCTTTGTCGAAAATTGGGAATCAACAGAGCAGTTTCGTTCTTGACTCTGGACAAACGACATAAATATTTGAAATTTTTCATCAGCTCCGGAACTTAAGGTTCAACTGTCATTCCGGTTCACCAATTGTCGAGAAAGGCCTCCCAGTTATTCACTGTCATTTGATGAACACTTTCAATTTACTGTATTCTTGAATCGCTGATGAATCATTAATTTTTAAGGAGAACACTAATCACTTTGGCCGAGGAAGAGCCATCGACCCCATTTATAGAGAATGAATAAATACATAATAAATAAATAGATAAATAAATAAATGAATAAATAAATCTTTAAAAAATAATCAAATGTTGTGTTCAGTCTTGAGGCTTCTCGCTTTTTTTAAGACGGTTTAAGATATCCATCAGAATCAAGATTCTCTTCAGAAGAAAATGATCTTGTGAGACAATCCAATACCTCCTGATAACTCTCTCCATTATCACCATCGTGAACATTATCACCATTACCATCACCAGTTTCTATTCCTCCTTCCTGTGGGCGAACATCCACAGCTGCCTGAATCTGGTTTTCTGTAATCAAAACTCGCATTCTTCGCTCATACTGCAAGCATATAACCACGAGAATGATTACTAATATGGTTATGGCAAATTCTGAGGTAACGCCAACGATGATGATGATCTTTGTATCCATCTGAACTTGGTGTCCAACATGTTTATTGGTAACGCCTTGGTGAGGATCCATGGTGAAGATACGGTTGCTATTACCATCCATTGCAGGCGATAATTTGGGCTGTGTTGAAGTAACATCTGAAAAGTAATTACAAATATACTTGATACTTCAAAGATGATCCCTTAAAAGTGCTGACGATGTCATAAACTTACGATTTTGTACTCACATATGAATTATCACTATTGTTCTCAACTTGTTCTCGATTGAATTCTTGGTTGAAATCCCTTTCTAAAATTAATTAGTCAAAAAATGATTAGATGAAATAAAAGTTAAGAAGAGGCAAGTGTTATTTTAGTCATATCTGGGTATTACCGAGTCGAATTTGACCAGAAGACCAGAAAATGGCAATAAAATGCGACTATATGCTTGACTCACTTTGACTACCTTATTATGAAAGACTTCAGGGGCGTAGATAGCGGGGGGATGGGGGGGATGCATCCCCCCCAGAATTTTAGGTGGGGGGGATGGTGTGTACAATCATCCCCCCCCCCCCAGGTTTCTGTGGGGGAAGAAGCAAAACTATACAGTAATAAAGCAATGAATGCTAGTTAAAATCAATCAATAATAGCAGTAATAATCATAACGTACAGCAATGACAAACATGATCAAAATTGGACTTTTATTCAGAATCAATCATCTTATGCATTTACAACTTGCAAGTTTTAAGTAATAACAACTGTCTTGCGTCGTCATATACATTTAAGGATCGTTATTCAGAGTTTCACCAAGTACATTTCCTTATAATAATTATGTATTTGCAAAGGAGATAAGTTCAAAATATTTCATTACAGATTTAAGAAAGTGTCGCTTAATCACTCCCTTTCAGAGCAATTGCTTTCATAACACATTAACACTGTTCAAACGAATTAATAAGAAATTACCTATACATATACACTGACCCTTTTCCCTGCTGGCCATGTCCTCAACCCCTACTTTGCAAAGGAAAGGTGAAAATTTTCAGTCTCTAAGGAGCGAATTAGTAAATGAATGATTTTGGAATGAAAGTGCAAATTTTGGATGGCCTCAGTGATATCCGAGGTTTTTTCACTCAATATTCACTCTTTCATATATTCACTCCTTAAAGAGTGAACTATTTCACTAATTTTTTTCAGAGTACTTTGCGCTTTTCAAAGAAGGTAGAATCATCCAATATATAGACATGCCTTAATTCACGAAGGCAGATTGAATCAATCCATGGATAAGATTAATTTATGGTCTAAGTTAGCGTTCATACTTTTGTACTTATACATGTACTGATTATTGAATCGTTCAAGAGAATAGGAACTTAGCAAGTATGTTCCTTTCGAGCGTGTTACCTGATACTGCCATATGAAGCATTAGTATGCCTGTTTTTCCTTCATGTTGGGCATTATAATCCTTTACTGTTAAGGACTGTTTTGCATAACTATATTGGGTGAAAATAAACGTCTTCCAGTTTCAAGAAGAAGTAAGTCGAGGCGCAATGTATTTTGGAATTACTTATACCAGTGATTTCTGTACGTGCGCAGTCTTCTAGGTTTGAAGGTTATAAACTGTTACATTTCCTTACCTATGTTTTTATCATAATCATCATAACAAGGTACATAATAAGAAATGAATCGAAATTATAACAAGTTACTATCTATACAGTTTACTTCCGACAACCCGGTGAGGTTTATTTCATTTCCATACTTAATTCAATCAAGCCTTTGTAATCATGGTAATTTTAAACAGAGTGTGCTTATCATTTTAGTTTCCGCATATCTGCACGTGGAAAAGAAATATAATGTTGAGCTTTTTTTACTTTACCCCTATTACTATAATTGTAATTGATATGTTTTTAGTTATTTGGCTGTTTATTTGTTTATTTTTTTAGTTGTTGATTCATTCGTTTGATCATTAACAATATCGCTACTTTTAAAAGAGTATACTACTATACTAGTAAAATAAGGAATACTAGTTATTCTAGATCATGTTTAGCAGGACTGTCATGACCAAGATGATAACTAGACATCCGACAAATGACATTTCTCTTATGATCATCTTTACTCATTGTCATTAATCAAACAAAAGATTACTGCCATGAAAAATGTGCAAGGAAGTTTGTTTATTACTGGATGCCCTGTTTATTGCTGAAAGCAAAGTGATTAAAAGACACACGAGATAATCCATGAGGCAGATCGTGTTATTTTGTTATCTTTAACTCGTCTGCTTTGGCCCATGATATATTTTTTTATCGAGTACGTTATCTCCTTCATTCTTTATATTTATATATTAATTATATATATATATATATATATATATATATATATACATATATATATATATATATATATATAAAGTATGACCCAGCTAGGGATCATCCCCCCAGGTCTATGGACCTGTCTACGCCACTGAGAAAGTACATATTGGTTGCGATGTTGATTTTTTAAAAGGGAATCAGATCATGTTTTTCATAAGGAGTTCTTAAACATACACACACTTGTATCGATAATACATGATTTTTTTCATATTCATTTTGATGTGAGATAAAAAGAAAAATTGTAGATAAAGTTCCTTGCTCAAGGGCATGCAGTTCCAGGAATCGAACCCCGGCCAGACTTCCGTTGAGTAATTGGACGCCTTTTACTCGGCCACTACTTCTTGGCAAAAGGGGGCACTGTGACACCCCACCCTTCCCCCTCCGCGAAACAAAGAAGAGGCGTACATATGTTTATATATATATGCAGTCATTCTACTCAAGCAATCAATTAATTTTGTTAAATCTTTATGCTCTTGAAACTTTAAAACTCTCTTAGCTGTATTGGGTTTATGAAAAAGCACTCTAGCGACACTGTGTTACAACCGTTTGCGAATTGGACTAATTTCCAAACGCTATCACTGTTTGCTGATAACTCGCAAGTTTGTTATGCAACGAGTGCAACTTTTAAAAACTAAAAGATGTTTCACCATATATCATGTATTTCTAGACCCCTTCTCCTATATTTACCCGTATAAACTTGAACGTAGCCGCTCCCACCGCATGGTAAAAATTCTATGGCATTTTGCAAGCATGGTATACCACAAAAAGAATTACATTTCCTCTTCTCAGAATGAATATCCGCGCAGAGGAAGTTTCCGCAGTAACATAGATGACCAAATTCCAAAGCAGCAAAGTGGTAAGTTTCGTTTTTGCAAGGGGCCGTGCACTCGTCGATGGTCGTTATGTTAAATGAAGTATCCTTCTGGAAGCAATCGTCCTCAAAACACCCGACATACTGCAAATCTGAATCAAAGATAAGGGTTAAGAAAGATTAATACACGAATGATCTGAAGAATATAGATATGAATTAAAACAGAAAGTGACGTATACGAAAAGGTGGATAATAAAGAGCGTCAGATAGAAATGGCCTTGAAATAAATAAAGCAATGTCTCATTAACGAACATGTAACCAAAAAGGTAATGATAAAAATTGCAACAGTTACATTGGCAATTAATTGAAATGAATATTTTTCAGGAGTAGCACAGACTAATTTCAAATGGGGGAAAAGACCACCCAAATTTCGCCTTCCCCTCCATTTCCCCTTCTTTCCATTCATTTTCCTAAAATACCCCCCCCCCCCCCTCCTGTAGGGCAATTTCTGTTTGCCCTATACTTCACGGGAAAAGGTGATCATCGAATGTCATTATAGATGCAAAAGGACCAGTAGATACCCATCTTTTATTTCCCATGAAATTATTCACATCATACTCAGAATCTCCATATCTACAATAAACATTAAAGATCTACAATAAACATTAAAGATCTACAATAAACATTAAAGTTCAGCAAATTGTTCACCATTCTACTATACATTTTATCTGAAAATACTTGCCAAAATGGCGACCCCGGAGGCACGGCCGAATCTAGACTTGTACGCCAATCATAAATCGAAACAGGCCTGGGGCCCATTGCAGAAAGAGTTGCAATAAATCGCAACTCTAAAAATCATAAGCGCAACTTGATTTTCAACCAATCAACAGCGCGCATTTGGGACTTGCGATTGATTTTTTGACTTGCGTTTAAACGCAACTCTTTCTGCAACGGACCCTAGTAGTCCTACCTGGCCAAATTTGATGACTTAAAACCATGGATCCTACTAGGATCCATGTTTTAACCTAACTGGGGCCCGTTGCAGACAGAGTTGCAATCAATTGCAACTCTAAAAATCATGTGCAAGTCCCAAATTCGCGTTGTTGATTGGTCGCAAATCAAGTTGCGCATGATTTTCAGAGTTGCGATTGATTGCAACTCTTTCTGCAACGGGCCCCAGTCCATATTGAGCCCTATCATAGCCTCCCTTGAAGTGTCCTTTCGTTCAATTCTCAATGAGCAAACAGTATTAGAGTGAAATTTCTTGTTTCATGAGAAAATATATTATCACCCAAAAGTGATTAACAGAATTAGAGAATATAAAATTACCTACTGATCTCCATCTTGTATTGTTACTGTCTGTACAAATGACATCTGTATTATTCGTCGAATTGCCAGCATTTGCACTCAAGAATTCCCATAGTAGAGGTAGTATCAACCGTACTTTGTACGCCATGTTGAAATAAGACCAGAAGTTGATCTTCACACAATGTCATTTGTGTCACTAAAAACTGATTAAAATGATTAATGGCCGTTCAGAATCGAGAGCAATATTCGTAGCTATGATAACATAATTCATCATTTCAATTTCCAATTGTACTTTCAATCCTACTTTTAATAGCATACTCCGAGTTTTATGGTGTGAATCAAGTTAGCAATTAGGGGATAGGGGTGGGTATAGAGCCAGGTGCCTCTTCAAGAATTCAATTCAATAATGGTTTATTTAAAACATGCCTCGCAGCCAAATGCTGAATAAAAACGTGTACAATTAACAATAGAAAAATACTTAAATACAAACATGCAATGACATAAAATTACTAGAACTTCTTATTGTAATGCAAGGAAATAAATTGTTGAAAGTAAATTAAATCATAATTGTATCGAACATAATAAATATTAAGTATGCAAATTATAAACACTGTAATGAGGCACATTGTACATGCATGAATGAAAAGTATTAGAAAAGAGACACCATAGGGAGACAGACAGAAAAAGTGAGTAAGGGGAAAGGGTAATTAAACGGAGATATAAATAGAAAGTACAGAGAGAGGATTGGGCCAGAAAGATGAAGATTAAACAAAAGGTATGCATGTATGACAAGAAATTATGTACAGAGTAGACTGAGTGGGCCAAGGCGTAGAATGAGGATGACTATCCTAGCAAATAAAGAAAACTATATCAATCATATCGTCGGGGGGCAACAAATTTATCTAGTTCTCGTTTAGTAAATCTATGAAGTAGGGGATGGGACTATTTCGGAATCGGCTGGTTTTGCATTTGAATTGATTGTACTTAGGGATTTTCCTTAGCGAAATGTCTAGCCTTTTGGGAGGAGGGAGCCAAGTTCTGCAGTGTGGATTAATTGTAAGAGATTTAGCGAATTTTTCAGCAAGAATTTTCCGTCTAGAATCCAGAGTTTCAAGGTTGATTGTTTGGCAAGCATCTTCATACGACGAGTAATTACGTCCTAGTATAATTCTGCAGACTCTTTTCTGTACTCTTTCTAGGTCAGCGATCTGTTGTTTGGTCAAAGCCCCATTGAAAACCGGTGTGCAATATTCTAATAAGGGACGGATATATCCAACAAAGACAGTTTTTAGATCTTCAACTGGCATTCCATATTGCTTGAGTGATCTGAACATATAGTTTCCTATTACACTTCTTAAGAATTTCACCTACATGTTCATTCCATTTCAAATTCGACTGTATTGTTACACCCAGTATCTTGGCGGAAGTGACGAATGCTATTACAGATTCACCAATGTGTAGGTCATTACGAACAGGGGGTGTTTTCATGAAAGTTACATTCATACCAAAGCACTTGGAGGGATTCAATTTCATATGGTTATTTGTCGACCAATTTTGCAATTCATTGAGACATTCTTGTATTTTGGGGGGTGATGATATTACTCTACATTCTGCCAAAGTTAGGTCATCAACATATTTGAAGTAAGGAATAGTTGAAGAATTACATGCGTCATTGATCATAATCAGAAATAGTAACGGACCTAGTTTTGTACCTTGCGGTACTCCTGCATTATTTTCCAAACATTGAGATATTTTACCCTGATACTTAACACACTGTTGACGACACTGTAGGAAATCAACAACCCACTGAATTAAGCATGGTCGTACATCAAGATCAATCATTTTACGGATAAGGATTGTATGGTCAAGCCTGTCAAAGGCTTTACTAAAATCAGTACACACAATGGTAGAAATTGATTTACTTTTTTCTGCATTTTCAAAAAGACAATGAAGAAGTTGTACCAAATAGTGAGTAGTGGAAAGTCCAGTCCTATTACCAAACTGACGTGAATCAATGTGTTTTTCAATGTCTTGCAAAAGCCATTTTGCCACAAAACATTCAGCTATTTTGGCAAAGTTACTTGTGAGAGCGATTGGTCGAATTTTGTCAATAGACGCGGGCAGTGCCTTAGGTATCGGGGTGATCTGGGAAAGCTTCCATTGATGTGGTACAACCCCAAGTTGGAACGAAGTGTTCAAGATATCAGTAAGGGGCACAGACAATTCAAGAGCAAATTCCTTTACAACTCTAACAGGTATGTCATCCTTGATCCCTGCTTTGGAAGAATTTAAGTGTTTAAGCTTTCGAAGTACTTCCCATGGTTGGACGAGGGGGCACTGACTTGGAGATGGTAAGTACGCAGGAAGGGAACCTCTGTCAAGAGGAGGGAGATCAGCTGCTATGGAAATGAGATGTTTGTTGATAGTAGCAGCTGCTTCTTGGTGGAGTGAAGAGTCATTGGCGTCAATACCAGGAATCGCAATGGGTGTTGGTGCATCATCTCGGTGGGTAAGAACTTTGATTTGTCGATACCACCCTGCTGGGTTTTCTTTCTTGAGGTTACGAACACGCGTGTTGTAATACTGACGCTTAGCATTACGGATAGAACGAATGACCTCATTCCTTAGGCGACGCCAGGTGAAAAGGTCACTTCTAGCGAAAGCTTCCTGCCTTCTGATAATTGTTGACTTGATAGCTGGGGTCATCCAGGGCTTGTCTGTGCTGTGGAGCCGAACTTCTTTTACAGGTAGGTGTTGGTCTAGTTCTGACATGATCGTAGTATGCAATATATTACACTTTTCTGATGGATCTTTTGTTTGCAAGAGCTCATCCCAAGACTGATGTGTGAGCCATTGGCCAAAAGATCGTATTCCACTGTCTTTCAAAGGTCTGACTAGCTTTCGCCGAACTGTGTTCTGTGGTCGATCGTGGTAGGTATAGATGGGAGACCACAAAACACTATTGTGGTCACTCATGCCGACAGGGGAAACCAATGTTACTGGAGAGTAGAACTGATGACAGTTGGTGATAATCTTATCTAGTATGTTAGCTCCTCTCGTTGGCTGGGTAACAACTTGTTTGAAGCGGGTGTTATACAAAAGCGGTCGAATATCAAGGTCGTTGAAGTCTCCAACTAGCGAGATTCCAGAATCTGGATAGTTCATCAGTAGATTATCTATTGTAGAGGTGTAGTGATCTAAATATTCGTCAGCATTCGGCTTTCCGGGTGGATAGTACGTAACACATACTATTATACAAGATATTCGTCGTGGTAAACGCGGAGGGCGGAGCATTATCCACAAGGCCTCAACATCATCTGGAACATCAACTTGTAGAATTCGTGGATTTAGTCTATGTCGTGCGTAAAGAGCAACTCCTCCTCCTTGCCTTCCTATCCTAGGTCTAGAAAACATAGTGTAACCTGGTATCAACAACATTTTGAGTGGTGCATCCCGGGTTATCCAGGTAACAATTAAGTGTGTGTAATTACTCAGATGTTCGAGCAAAATGGGGGTGTATAGTTGATGCGGATCTTTATTCATAATATATGAATAATGAATGTTTATGAGTGCAATGCAATGGACAGAATACTTTATTCGGCGAAAGATGAATAATCCAATGGATCATTTTATCTTTCACCTCATGAAGAATTCTGTCCATTGCACGAATAAAACATTCATTATTTGGTTTACATGTACATGACACCTAAAATTTATAAATTTCGATGCCAACTTTGTTCATCTGCAGTGCGGGCCCGGTCTGTTGATTGTTGCGTACCGCATACATTCGTAATTCCGAAGGTTCGTATTTCCGAAGGTTCGTAATTCCGAAGGTTCGTTAATCCGAAAACAAAATAAGGTTCGTAATTCCGAAGGTTCGTTAATCCGAAAACGAAATAAGGTTCGTTAATCCGAAAATTGAATAAGGTTCGTATTTCCGAAAATGAAAATTATTCATTTTGGTAACAAACACGGATAATAATAATAATAGCTGGGAGAACAGTTTTCAGAACTGAAGTGGCTTCCCTGGGTAAATAATATAATTTTTATCATTTTAGGCCTACATGAAATTTCCAAAAGTTTGAGCACGTGATTCGCTGGCAACATCTCACAAGGATGCCCTTTTAACAGTAATTGACCAAATAGGCGAATTTTACATTTTCCCCAAAACCGCTTGCTCGCTACGCTCGCAGAAATGAAACGTAATATATAACTTACCAATCAGAGATCACTTAATTTTTTGCTCAACTTAATTACTACAAAACACACAACCTCTTTACACAGATGATAATCTTATGGCGAAAATATCCGTTTGCACCAAAATGCCCCTATTGGCCCCTTTTTTGGCTCCCCCCTCCAAAGGAAAATACGTTCCGCCGCCACTGGTTGAAACACGCATCGTCTTCATGGCTAACTGCAAAAAGTTCTTAAAATGTCCCCTTTAGATCAGGTCAGAGCTTATATTTAAAATTTCTGTTCGCGCTTCTTGCTCGCAGTTATTATCTAGTTACATAGGCATCTCGTTTTGAAGATCACAAACATATTGCCCATCATATTAAAAAAAAAATATAGCTCGCGCTCGCATTATTTAAAAAGGGTTTATCATGTTATTACATATTTACTTTATTTTATAAGTATAAAGCTAATTATTGACTGTTAGGACTACCCTTTCAAAAAACAAACAAAAATCAACTTTAAGCTGCCGATCGAGGAAAATATGGCCGAAAAAAATTCCCCCCCCCCCATTTGACAAAAGTTGGATCCGCCGGGAGGGAGGCAGGGGGCACTTGCACCCCAAAAATGAAAAAAAAACAGGGAAATGCATATTTTTCCAAAAATGGGAAAGATCCTTTTTCAAAAATAAATATGCTGTTTTTCATGTTTTCGAAATAAAAATACTCTTTTTAAAGTAAAGTTTTCAGGCTGAAATATTGCAAATTTTCAGCTTGCGCTTCGCACTCTCAGTTATTCGATTGGTGAAATATGTATCCTAAAGAGGTCACTAAATTCTTTCTTTAAGATTCCTTTTCTGGTCAGTATGTTTAAGCTCGCGTATTGCGCTCGTGTTAATTCTTTAGTTAGATGTACATATTTTTAGTGACAGCAGAAATCTGCTCGGATTTTTAAAAACTTATTTCCATTTTTATTGAAATACCCTTAAGTTTTAGCTTGTGATTCACGCTCGCAACACCTCGCAATAATGCCATTTAAAGAATAATTGACCCCCAAAACGAGTTTTACAACTTCACATTTGATTTTTTTACCAAGCCGCTCGCTCATTATACTCTCTCCCGAAAAATAAAGGCTAAATATACATTTTGCCATAATAAGAAGTCATTTCAAAAAAGTTTTTTTTTTGATAATCTAAAGGTGAAAATATCACCAAAGTGCCCATTTTGACGTATGAGTTTCATTTTTTTTATTCTATACAATAATTTAAACTGAAACTCTCTCAATTTGCTAACTAATGTGCAGAACCTTGGCCGAACAAAAAATCTTTTCCACTTCCTTAACTGTTATATTATAAACTTCCATTAAGTTATAAAAAGCAGAGCTAATTTCTACAGTATTGCTTATTTGACTTCTTTAAACCATTTTTGCATTTATTTCTTCAAATTTATAAACTTTCTTTGTAAATACTGTTTCTAGGCTGAGGCCACAGTGGATAGACTTCCTTTCCGGCTGAACGTTTCTTATCCATTCATGAGGAATTATTGAATATATTTTTCTAATTTTTGTAGTTTCTTCTTTACTTAAACCCTTTAAAATAAAATAAGCATCCTTTTTCAATAACCCTTTTTCATCACAAATATGGTAAAGTCGATATATATTTTTCAAAAACAAATTTTCATCAAATAATGTTTTGCCATCCAGCTGAATATATTTATTGTTATACAAAATTTCATTTCCCTTGTAATTCTCTTCTGCTTTAACATAATTTTTCATATCCGTCCATGTTTCTATTAAACTTCGATAGAAGGTAGGTAGCTTAATATTCACACTCTTGTCCTAATAGTTACAATAGAAAATCAAATTACCTCCCATTGGTCTCATCAAGTATTTTTTCCAATTAATACCTTGTTTTCCTGTAACAAGCCTTTTTATCCACATTATTCTCTGTGCTTTCACAAACAGTCTGAAATTCATCATTTTGAGGACCCCCTTGCGAATAGTCTAAAGTTATTATGGTATTTTTAATTTTGTTTCTACCTTTCCACAAAAAATCAAAACTTATTTCTTCAATCTCACTATGTACCCACTCTGGAACTGGCATCAATGATGATAAATATATCAATTTGGAATAGCCATATACTTTCATTAATTGAATTTTTCCCATTAATGTTAAATCGCGTTGCTTCCACCAATTAAATAATTTTTTAATTTTACTTAATATTTCTTTGTAGTTCATTTTTTCCTTGATATCTTCGTGTATCGAAAAATAAATTCCTAATATCTTAACAATATCGACTTGCTTCCCAAAAGGAAAATGATGAATGAAAAAACTGTGGGCCTAAAAGTAATATAAACGTCTTGTCATTGTTTATCTTTAATCCTGATATTCTATAAAATGCTTCAAAAATGCGTTTAGTCTCCTTAAATGAAGGTAAGTCTTTAATAAAAAGCGTTATATCATCTGCGTACAAAACGTGTTTTAATTCTGTATTTCCAAAACGGATCCCTTTTACCAGATGATTATTCCTAATCATGTGAGCTAAAATTTCAATACACAAAACAAAAAGATATGGAGAAAGAGGATCTCCCTGCCTTACTCCTCTTCCAACCTGTCGATGCGCATCCATTTATAACACAACTTTCAGTATCGGTATAAAAATATTTACCCATTTGCGAAACCTTGGTCCAAAATTAAATGATTTTAGTACTAGTACCTTATGTAAAAATAAATGTGACACAGAATCAAACGCTTTTTCGAAGTCAATGGCTACCAAAAAAGCCCTTTCTCTATAGAAAGAAGTATGAAAGATCATATCATCTATTATTCGGATTGCTTCTCCAATATTTCTTTCCCCAACATAGCCCAGCTGATCAAAACCTACAATTTCCGGTAAAACTTCTTGTATTCTCTTTGAAAGTACATTAGATAAAATTTTGTAATCTACGTTTAGTAACGAAATATTTTAATAGTAAATTTCCTTATTTCCATTTTCATAAAATCCCACAATACTCTTTTGTCTTTAATTTCCACTGATAATTTCTTCTTTAAAGTCTTAATTTTTTCTCTCATTTTCTGAACATAATCATTATCGTTTAAAAGACTATTATTAAATTTCCAATAAGATCTTTTATTGTTATTTTTGACTGTGATCTTTTATGGAAAACTAGATTAACTGCAGCATGGTCTGGGGCTATAGAGGGAACGATATCACAGTTGGATGTTATCCGTTCCAAGTTCTCTGATATAATCCAATAATCTAAGCGACTCTGCATAAATGGATTTAGCTGTTTATACGTATATTGTTTTTGTCTTTATTTTTGTTTCTCCATATATCAATTAATAAAAAAATGTCCATAAACTCTTGTAATTTTTTACTGAATTTTGAATCTTTTTTTTATACATGTCCAAAATAATCTAAATTGGTGTCTCTAATAACATTAAAGTCACCACCAAGTACTACTGAACTTCCCTCTAAATTATTCCTTAATAATAATTGACCTAAATCACTTAAAAATTGTATTTGGTCATTTTCGTTATTTCCCGTGGGAAAATATACACTTCCAAGTAGCAATTTCTTTCCTTGTTTCTTACATTCAATTAAAATATATCTACCATTTTCATCTACCTAGGTATTACCAATTTCAATGTCTATCTTACTGAACTATATGTTTCTTGTAAGCATGCTATGTCAACGGATTTCGTCTTACACCAACTAAAGATTTTTCCTCGTTTTGTTTTGTCTCGTATTCCTTTTACATTAAGTGTGAGGAAATGGCATGAAAATACATTTAATACATTATCCACCATCCTAAAATAAATCAACCTCACAGCCCTTCAACCGAGGGGGGGGGCAAGAAAAGAAAAATAAATAAATATATATAAAAATTAAAAAAAAACGAAAACTGTCTACTGCAGAAAGTGAATTCCTGAGTGACAGCTAACTGGACCTTGCAAGCAGAACCAAATCCCGCCCAAATTTCACCATTCTTAATAGGGTTTGAAATATTTCTAATTAACAAAGTTATATGGTTACACATATACATATAAAAAAAGACAATGCTCAAGCTATATCGTTCCGCATTGTTACTCCTATTTGGTACAAGTCACCTTGCTCAAACATTACTGTAAACAAAGGTAACCAGCATTTTGCACACGAAACGCAGATTGAATGTTTGCGTTCCAAATGCGGAACGAAAAAACAATCTAATGTCACACAATTTGCATTGCAGGACAGAGTTTTAAGACCATGACGACGGGCCCAAAAGTCTCTTCCAAAATCAACTATCGTCGCAAATAAGAGTTCGCGTTCTCCAACAAAAGGTCGGGACTATCACTGCGATTACTCAAAGATTAAGTACGCCGTTTTAATCGTGAAAATGGGAATGAAGTATTAGAAAATGTTTTTTTTTTGGGGGGGGGGTAATATAATCCACAATTATATATTATTATATCATTATTTATAATCGTTTTCTTTTGTTTTTATAATTTGAATGTAGTATTGTCATAACATTTTACTTTTCACATATTTTGCCATTACTCTAGCTGAGAATGTATTGGATCGGTTCATGGTTTCGTTGTCATGCGTACAAAATATTGTGCGCATTTCAACTGGAAGCACTATCGCGTGTTTCTTACAACGCAAAGCTCACATTCTTCTATTTTTCCTAAGTGTTAGTTCTATTTATTTGTGATCATTTTAATATCCATGCATATGTATAATGAATTTTCAATTTTATGAAACAACACAAAATGACCGAATTTAACTTTATACAACTTTATAATCTTTTATTCATTATTGTGTCTCAAGTAGCAGTAAATAAAAATAATTTAGAAAAGTCACTTCACGTGACAGTGAAACATCCCCACGTTGTTAGGTAACGGCTTTACAAAAGTCAATACATGTTTATGAGAATTGTGAGATCGTTTCCTGTAGATTATCATTTTGACTCCTTCTTTAATTTGTTGTATGATTGCTGTAGATAAATCTTCAGGTTTGATGGAAGCCTTTGAATTCATGACACTTTGTCGAATTTTAGTTAATTTTGAACCTAACTAGTTTTGGCAATACCCTCAAAAGGGCATGTCACTATTTAATCTCATTTGTATATAATAATAGGGGTGGGCAAATAAAACCTTTTTGGGGAAATTCAATTTCAAACGAGTGGATTCTGTTGCCATTTTCTCGCCCTTTTTTAAAAATGGCGGGGAAGAAACCACTTTATCTCACCAAGCATATATATCAAATGTCCTATGTATATGCAGATATTTGAACCCAGCACCCTCAAACGCATAAGACATATCACACACCCCTTTTATGCTGCTTAATGTTTAAAAAAATATGGCAAAAAAGCCATTTTCCCACTTTTTTTTCAAAAAAAGGAGGGAAAATAGCCATTTCTCACCATGCCTATATATATCCAATGACTTATATATTGAGATAACTGAACTCAGCACCCTCATAAACAAAGAGAGAGACAAATACTGCCCCGAAATATGCCGTTATTCATGTATATATATATATATGGCAAAAAAGGCAATTTTCCCGCCATTTAAAAAAAAAATTGGCTGGAACCAATATCAAACCTCATTGGAGGTCAAAATGGTTGGCAGATTCGTGTTCAGCGGCAAAAATGGCCGTAGACTTCACCCGTTTAAAAAAAAATTGTTATTTTCCCACCCCTAATAATCATTACTGCACTCGAGTCCCAAAATTGCTGTGGTGTGACGGATATAAACTGAAAAAAAAATATTTGATAAGTCTATTTATTTTACTTCAGATTTCAATTTGCTTAGATATCCGATCAAAGTAGAATATCCTCGTATTTTTATCTATATTCTATAAAACACATTCTCAAGCATGAGATGGGCCCACAAAATCAGGATATAATCTTTGTCAGTATTCTTCTTCTATCCAATTAGTAAATGTCTTACATGCATGAACGGCTATTTTAAAAGTAATGCACATTGCCGAGAGAAGGCGCTGGATTTGCATTTAAGCGGAAATTCACCCTGGTAAAACGTTCATAATAAGCAGAAGAAAATAATACAAAATATTGCGAAAGATTTAAGGTATATCCATCAAGAAATTAATTAGTTATTGTAATTTGAATTATTTGATTTGTGACGTCATGTGCGAGCAGCATCCCTATTAAGCGAATGGTAAAAAAAATAATGAAATGCCATTTTTTTCTAAAAATTGAAAATGGTATATACTGGAACTTTTGGATATCAATGGGCAAATCATTTCACATGCGATCTTGAAAAGAAAACAAAAATAAGTCATCCGACCCGAACCATTAAAAATGAAATCTATATGGATGTTACATGACATAACATAATATGGGGCACCTGCTCGTTTATGACATCACAAATCCAAACCTTGAAATTCTAATAATTAAATTTAATATTTTTTAAACTTTAGTATTTTACTCCAACCACATCAATATTTTTTTCTGCTATATTTACGACAAACTTTTCTTCAGTGTGAACTCCCCGTTAAATGCTTACAACCAGGGAGAAAAAAAACCACGTATGAATTCTAATGGCTATGAAATGTATTCAGTGACTACGTAGGTTTCGTGATAATGTGATAATGTGATGTTCGATGATAGTCAAGTAAGTTTACAGTATACGGACCCCTTACCTACTCTGAAGAAAGGCTTTAACCATTTTCTTAAATTGCCACGTACCACGTCCAAACACTATATAGCAGTTACCTATAATGCTCTGTTGAAAGTCGTTTGATTCGGTCAAAACAATGGTGACTTAAATCAAGATTTAGATTTCGAATCAAAGCAAAGCGATCGAGGTCAGGCAATCCTGAAAAATGATTACACCCTTCAATGGCCGACCACGCCCACGACATGTTCATGAAGTTAAAAACTAAAACAAAAACAACAGAGAGACATACAAAATACACACACACTCAGTGTTCAATATTGATAAATCAATGATTGATTTTTTTATTATAATACCTTCCACCATAAATAACAAGCGATGAACATCAGAATTCTCCGATTGAGAATAATATTCAAAGTGATCATAGAGTTACTGACCAAAGCACTGTTAATTATTAGTAAATATCTTCCAGGGTAAATAAAGCAACGAATTGGTTTAAAGTTGAATAAAGGAGAAGTTGAATTCATGATTCGCAAGGAAGAGATTGATATGACAATGTAACTGTTCGAGATGAAACAGAAGCAGTACTAAGAGGAATTACATTAAACACAAGAAATGAAATCATCACTTATTAATGCTTAATGGAATGACTGATGTATACAAAGCCGTAAATCAAATTGGATATTTACCGACTGGAAATTACTTTTATTAAACGTAGGAAAACATATTTAAAGAAAATGAATAGCATCGTGAAGACGCATTTAAAATATTACAACCTCAACATACCACATAGTTATTATCTATATCAGGAAACTCATGCAATTTTAAATGGAGGTAAATTCATTATTTGAAAAAATAGTAAGTTGTTGCTTTAAAAAAGAACAATCCTGTATCAAGTTAATGGTATTTATTATAACATGAATAAAGAGTAAGAATTTCTGAGCCCCTTACCTGGATGTATTAAAATGCTTGACTTTTATCATCTTTCAAACCATGCAGAAATGGGAGGGGGTGACTAATATTTTCGAAATATAGTGGAGTACTTGATAATGCGTTGAATGATCTTGGTTTTAATTTCATTAATGGTCTCAAATCAAATATCATAATAATCACGTTCTGCTTGTAAAAAAAATGTTGAAAAACAATGTGTGTGGGGGTGCGTTGAATGTGTGTGGGAGTGGGTGGGTGCACGTGTGTGTGTGTGATGAGACCTGTGTCAGTGTGAGGGGGTGACGGTGTACGGGTGTATGTGTAGAGAGAGAGGAGACAGAGAGCTACGGGGTTCAGTCAAGTATCATGAGCACATTGACCAGACTTGGTGAAAAAAAGTAATCCGGTAAAAAATTGGCGTCAAAGAAACTCTTATGTCATGTATGTCTAGTTTTCTATTCAACATTACGACTTTACCTATTTTGGCAATATGAAGTGTATGATTAAATTACTCTATTTTCAATAAGCTTCTTGTCGTAATTCTACTGTTGGAAGATCAAATTGCTATTAAGAACGATACCAGAGAACCCATCTTAAGTTCAACAGACGAATGATTACCACGTTAAGATCACATACAGTTGATTTGAATCATGTGAATTTTAAAAGCTCATTCAAAACATCCCATACAAGATAAATACTTATGGAGTCAATTTTCGAGTACCAATAAAAAAACAGAGGAATCTAACGGAAATTATTTTATGTCAAATATTTGAAAAGGAGAAAGACATAATGTCTGAATCGACCAGTTTACCAAACTTAAGGAAGACTATTTAAACCAAATACAAGTTAATGTAAAATTTGAGCACTCATACAACGAATCGCATTTTGATGTGTACTGATCAGTTGATACGCCGAACAATGCACTACTTTCGTATATTCATGATATTCTTGTCAGATTGGCTTCGTCACCGGTCCCATCTGTCCAGGTGTTTTCATTTATCCCTCATTGGTAGCATCTAATACTGAAAAAAATACACACAAATGAATATGTAAGTGCAGCCGTGGAAATTCGTTTAAGGAAGTAGGGGAAGTGGATATCGCGCCCTAAAAGCTATATATATATATATATATATATATATATATATATATATAAATATATATATATATATATATATATATATATATAATCCCCCCCCCCCCCCTCCAAAACAAATACAAGCAAAAAAGTGCAATCAAACTTCCAAAGCGATCATGTACATTTCAGGAGAGGGAGACGTAGGAACATAGGCGTCGATCTTGGGGGGGGGGGCAGGGGGGGCAAACATATCGTTTTGCCCCCCCCCCCCCCATAATTCCGCATGTGCAAAAAATGAGATTGTAATGTTACACAGAAATCAGCAAACGAGATTGAGATACAAAACTCGTTCTTTAATTTAAATCGTGCTCAAAATGTCCGTTTTCAGATTGGAATGTAACAAAATTTCAGCTCGCGCTTCGCGCTCGCATCATTTTTTTTTCATTATTTAATAGGTGTATAGAATGTCCCTTTTTCAGTTTTAAACCTCAAAGAACTCCCACTTCGACTTGCAATAATCTTTTTCTGGATATTTATATCTTGTTCTTTATTAAAAACGTCCATTAAACTCAACTTTTTTTTCAGATCGACATATCAAAATTTTCAGCTCGCGCTTCGCGCTCGCACTAATTTGTTGGTGAGATTTGCGTCTCTATCTCATGAGTCATATATATATATATATAGGCATATGTTTGTGTGTGAGAGAGTTTGTTTGTTTGTGTGATCGAGCGCCTTTGGAAAGTTGATTCATGATTTTGCCCCCCCCCCCCCCCCCCATCTGAAAAATGATCGACGCCCCTGGACAGGAATATATAAAATTGAAGACTCCTTCACATGCTTTGTACTTAGTTATCAGAGATTTGTTGTTTTATTATCGGATTCCTCTTCTATTTCACTGTGTGACACTGTGAAAAAGGTGCGCACACTAACATAATCATTTGATACGGCATAGAGTGGGGCCAAGGCCTTGAACTTTCTTCTCATTTGCAAAATTTTCTAATAATATGTGCTCACTGAAACATTAGACATCAGGATTTTCATAAAAAAATCAAATGAACTATGCAAAAAGGTTTGTGACAGATATCCATAGTTAGCAATTACATTTTTTGAACAACTTAAAAAAAGAGCTATTCACAATCCACATGTTCATTTATGCGTGAATGTTTAATTAAAAGCAGTTAAATCATTGAAGCATGTTAATTGGTCATGAACATAATGAAAAACAGGTAAATAGGAAAATTTCAGTTCCCAAAATGAAACAATACTTGCCTATGATATATGAAAATCGTATTTTTGCTTTTCTTCGAACTTTCATTGAACCGTGAAATGATGAATATTGTTCAAGATACTCTTCCTGAAAACAACTGTCATCATCTTCGATCAGTTTTATCATATATTTATAATATATTATAAAAACACAATGGTTTCGAAATTACGGATGCTTGTTCAAGGGGAGAATTACTTATTTTTTGTGTATATAATAATCCTTATTCACACATTGTGAGCGCGAAGCGTGGGGTAATTTTTTTTTAAATTTACTTTGTCCTAATATTCGAAAATTCTGGGCAATGTTTATGATCCCGAACAAGATGTGTATACAATTAAACAATGACTGTAAGCGCGAAGCACAAGCAGAAATTTTTAATATATGTTTTGAATCGATCGAAAGGTACCTGTTAAGAACAGCTTGCAGATAGCCACGACGACGTATTTTGACAATTAAATAATGCAAGCGCGAAGCGCGAGCTGAAATTATTTTACATTTCTACCTAAAGGATGGAAACTTTTGTGATCGTGAAAAAGATAGGTATATAACTAAACAATTGATGTGAGCGCGAAGCGAAAACTGAAAAAAAAAACGATTTATTATACCAAAAAATGGGACACTCGATTCATGTTTTGTAAATCATGAAAATGATAAGATCGTACTACATTGATAATGCGAACGCAAAGTGCGATCTGAAACTGGATAATAATAAAAATGGAGAAAAAACTGCGTATCTGGATAAATATGCGCGCGCGTGTTTCAGATCTAGACCTGGAATATGGGCATACTAAATACATTTTCATCATGAAAATAAATAAACGGGCGCGAAGCTCGAGCTTAACATATTTGATATTCCGATCTGAAAAATTGTCAATATAAGCTCTATACTTCAAGCACTTGGTAGAAAAATTTTGAGGTGGATTTGGATCGCACTTAATAAAGAGCTGACATGTTTCAATATTATTACTTTGAGTTTAGACATAGGACTGGGACATTCTAAAGACATTTTGTCATCATATGAAAATGATGACCACCTCCCTATTCTTCCTATACGTCATTACGAAACTTGTTAATATTTCATTCTGAAAAGGGACAATTTAATTTCATATCTGATTTATTAATCTAAAAAGCCTAATGAGTGCGCGAAATCTTATAATATTAAGGCCTGAAAAACATTTCAAGCACTTTTTTAATCATGAATAAATGCATGAGTTTATATATTTTTAGCAATTAATGAGAGCGCAAAGCGCGAGCCGAAAAATTTTCATTGATAAACTGTCATGAAATAGGGATTTATAACTTTTTTTTATAGACTTAATATTGAGAAAGACATAACTCACCGCATGAATAAAAATGCACGCGTGTAGCGCTAGCTTATACGTTTTGACAATCAGACCTGAATAGGAATGTTTTGAGAACTTTATGGAATACGCGAGAATAATAGGTACCTAAAAAATCAGGGCAGAAAATTATAATATTGAGACCATTAAACTGGCATTTTTACAGAGCATTTTTAAGAAATCAATTTGTGAATCAAACAAAATAATGAAAGTTCGTTTTCCGAGGTGAAATATGCTTTGAAAATTGAATTCCAAACTTGATATTTTAAGCTCAATATTGAGCAAGATAAATCACCTAACAGGCAATGCAAAGCGCGAGCGAAAATTTTATATTTTGACATGATTTTTTTTTTCATTTTCCAATTCTTCCCCTCATCTTATGTTTTCACTCATCTTCTTCCTCTTTTTTTTTTCTCTTCCCCCCCCCCCCTTTTATGTTCCGCCAATATGGGGCGCGGGCCCCTCGGCCCCCCTGGATCCGCCTATGGTCAACCGCGACACATACGTATCTGACATTCATACTGAGTACCCCCCCCCCCCCGCCGGGTTGCCATTATATTTAAAAGGTCAAGTCCCTCAGAAAAATGTTGATATGAATAAATAGAGAAAAATCAAACAAGCGTTATGCGGAAAATTTCATCAAAATCGAGGATGTATAATAAGAAAGTTATGACATTTTAAAGTTTTGCTTATTTTTCTCATAACAGTTATATGCACAACCCAGTGATATGCAAATGAGACAGTGGATGATGTCCCTCACTCACCATTTTTTTTTATTGTTTGAATTATACAATATTTCATTTTCTTTACAAATATCACAATAAGGACCAACTTGATTGAACCATATAGTATTAAAAAATGCTTATTGGACATGTTCAGGGAGGAATTAATCGTTGTTTCACACGACAACAGGGAGAAAATTGGAATATTTCGTATTTTATATAACAAAATACAAATGATATAGTGAGTGAATGATGTCATCAGTCTCCTCATTTGCATACAGACAAGGATGTGGATGTAAGTGTTTTGTGAATTTAAGCGAAATTTTAAGATGCCACAACTTTCTCATTTTACATCCGATTTTGATGAAATTTTCAGCGTTATGCTTCTGGGATTTTTCTATTTTTATTCGAATCAACTTTCTGTTGGGGTGAACTTGTCCTTTAAGTGGGCCTCCCCTCACCAGGGCAAAATTACCCGAGTCACACACTGTAAAAACTGTGGTGTTAAAACTGACACCAACTGATGTTAATAGAGGACCTCACCCTGAGGTGTTAAAATGACACCCTAGAGATTGAACATAACACCGAAGAGTGTAAATTTAACAACCACAGGTGTTGTAATAACACCTATAGGTGTAAAACTAACACCACCAATTTAACACCGGTGTAAAATAACTGGTGTAGTCCTCTATGTACACCGGTTAACACCACAGATTTTGCTGTGCACTTACCTTCACACCTATACTCATTGCTGAACACTTTTGTGTCCCCACATACGCCGACGACTTGTTTCACTGCCACGCGACGACCGCCTGGAACCGTACAAGTAACTGTGTGAGTAGTGACCTCGCTGAACTCCTCGCTCTGACTCCTCGACCAGTCATGCGTTGTAGTAGTTGACACCGACAACCCAACTGAGAAAATCTCCTTAAAGACGGCTCCCACCGATACTTCTACGGTAGTAGACACACTCGCTCCTTCAGTGACAGACCTTCCTAAAACCATGCCTTTTTGTACAGAATACTGACACGACATGGTCAAGGAATCGGGATTGTGGCAAATTTTCATCGTAAGAACCCTATCTTCCGGTCTACAGTTCAACGGAGCGTCAGTGTAGGGACAATCGCATGTCCACGAAGACATATAATTGGTCCAACCTCCAAGATGAGGTTTACTGCCGGTATATCTCATGATAGGTCCGCTAAATTGGCCGTCTTTGTAGGCAGTCAAAGTGCAACCCGGTCGTACAACCAGCGAAGAAACGCGGTCATTCCACCCATCACGAGATCTACCCGGATAGGTCTCCCCGTTGAGAACATCCCACGTGCCTCCAGTGCATGATAACAGTTTGTCTCTGTGACCGTGATCATAGAGGCGCGCACAAAGGAATTTGTTCCCCGCATTCGTTTGTACTTTGTACGGGAGAGCTTCGGGTTGAGGGCAACGTCCAACAACAAGACCAGTGAGACTCAGTCCAAGCAGAGTGATAATTAGCTTGAAAGCCATACTCAGATCTGAAGCGAAAGAAAATTGCAGTTTGGATGAACACCTGTAATTATTAAATGCATAGTTAAAATGGAAGGGGTGAAAATGGCAGAGTTGAAAAAAAGCAGAGGCAGATATATCAGGAGTAAACATGGCAGAGTTAATTCGCAGAGGCATTAACATGATTGCAGGGCAGATATAAAACTGACAGAGGTGTCGAAAAATGTCAATCAATGGGGAAAAGCCTTGTTGCGGTGGTTTTGAATCTCGCCCTGTAATAGACCATTTCGTAGTTCATGGACAATTTTGGTCAAATGACCTTTCCTTTCCTTAATTATGATAGGCAGATTTCAAAGCAAGATATTATGTAAGCTTGCCTTACATAGCAAGATGAAGAAATTGAATAGACCAGGTGACTAGAATAGCACACAAATGAACACTTCATGGAGGTATTTGTTGCATTTCACTTTGAATGCATATCAAGGCATGTTGCAAAATGTACTTGGCAAGCTGTGAAATACCAGTCGTTCGTGGACGCATTGTTGTTTTTTGTGGATGTAATTGAAAACCACAATTATTTGTGAACATTAATTTTCTTAATTGTTGATCCGTTTTGAAGTGAGAGACCTACCCCCCCCCCCCCCTCGATTTCGCTGACATGAATCTTCACTAATTTTGGATGTGACAACGTTCCAAAATCAGTGGTGTGTGTTTCGTGGTAATTAAGTTGAGAAAACCTTTTTGAAGAAATTTGTGATTAATGAATTATATGTGT
The DNA here is from genome assembly GCF_018143015.1 of Lytechinus variegatus. Taxonomy (NCBI): domain Eukaryota; kingdom Metazoa; phylum Echinodermata; class Echinoidea; order Temnopleuroida; family Toxopneustidae; genus Lytechinus; species Lytechinus variegatus. The sequence goes on along the minus strand of NC_054752.1, from coordinate 3,821,551 downwards.
AGGCTTTATTCATCCGCGGTTTGAGAAAAAAAAAGTCAACGGTCTTTGTCGACTGCCATAAATGATATAAAATCATAGCCTAACAGTGTAAGAAAGATAAAATAACATACATAGCAGGTAAAATTCACTATCTGGACATTTCATGATGGGGTGAGATATCTTAGACCAAAGTAGCCACAATAGATGCCCAGTCTCTCTGACCTATTATCTAGGAGAGCAATTTAGCACTGGATGCTAATAGAAATCGGGGTTCACGCGCGTCTTTTGATTTCGACAAAGTCCCACCTAGAAGATTATTGCTTAAACTCTGGCGCTATGGTATAAGAGGTAAGACTCACAGATGGATTGAAGAATTTCTCACCAAACGTTAACAACGTGTAGTAGTAGAGGGTGAACATTCTGAATGGGTCAGGGTAGATTCTAGTGTGCCACAGGGTACAGTATCAGGCCCGTTAGACTTTTTGCTTTATATCAACGACCTCCCTGAAGGCTTAGAATCTCGCTGTCGTCTGTTCGCAGATGATTGCATATTATACAAAAAGTAACCTGCCCAAAAGATTCCGAGAGGTTCCAGAGTGACCTTGATAAACTAACATATTGGCAGAACAAGTGGCAGATGGACTTTAATGCTCAAAAATGCTATGTCATGCGAATCTTTCATGCTAGAACCCCCCTGAAGTATAATTACACCTTGAATAACACTGTACTGAGAGAAACCAAAACCCATAAGTACCTGGGTGTAGATATAAGTAATGATCTTTCATGGTATTCTCATGTAGACAGAGTCTGCTACAAGGCAAACAGAATACTTGGTTTCCTGAGAAGGAACTTGCATTCTTCTCCATCACATGTCAAGGAAATGTCGTACAAGACAATGGTCAGAGCAATACTTGACTGTTGTTCATCAGTATGGCATCCGCATACTCAAACACTCATCAATATATTAGAGCAAATCCAGAATAGGGCAGTTCGTTTTATCACCGGAAAGTATGAAAGAAAATGTAGTGTAACTGATATGAAGAAGACACTCAAAATAGAGTCTCTTCAACAGAGACGGAAAGCAAACCGAATGTCAATCTTCCAGCAGGCATTGTCATGCCAGCTCGCCGTGCCGCTGCGATCCACCCTGCGCCCGGCCAAAAGGAACCTGCGTAATACCTCAACAACAAATAGCTTTATTCCGATTGCAACTAACAAAAACTGCAGCTATAAGTTTCCTTTTATACCACGTTCTGTTGTTGACTGGAACAACTTACCAAACTCAATCAAATCAATTCTCGACAAAGACAAATTCAAAGTAACAATCCAGAAGTACTTAAACCAAAATTAATACTAAGCATCGCCTCTCACCTCCGCGTAACGACCATCAGCGCACCCTAACCTAGACAGCTGGCAGCCGTCTGTTTGGAGGAGTTTTTCAACTTTTTTTATTTTATTTCTCCTCGTACACAGACGGCTCGCTATCGTGCAGCCACCATTAGGGGACTTGCAATGCAAAATCCCCCCCGTCGGGGCTCTTCAATTTTTGTCTTTAATAAATAAAAAAATTTGAAAATTAACGCGACCAAAATGCAAATTTATATTCCCTCTTGGCAATAATTGCCCAAAAACGGGGAAAATGAAGTTAAAAGGAACAAAAACAGTGACTTACCTCGGCTGTCGCGCAAATTCACTTCCCCGTTTTATCCGATCTTAAGTACATGAACATATGGCCATTGAGTCCCCTGTACAGATTGCCCTAGAACTTCGGTCTCTGTATTTGGTGAATGAAGCCAACGGAGTTCAGCTGAACAACCAACAAAAGATAGACCGAAGCTTTTGGTGTAACCCTAACCCTGCCCGTTTTACCCCTTTTAGGGGAGTTGGACAGTATCCTGGAAGTAAGTAAGTAAGACTATTCAATACTTTCAAAGGTTCCGATATTTCTTTTTACATTTTGCTTTTTAAGGGTGACCGAGGTAAAGAGAAAAAAATTTGCCCCCCATAGAAATACGTGTATTGCTACACACAACCGTTATATCACACGTGTCTATGAGCAAATCTTGATTCAGATCGCGGTAATATCAGAAAGCAACTCTTCAAAATACTGATGCAAAAATACCATTTCACTCAAAAAAATGTCTATGTAAACCACTATTTTTGTATGATAAAATCAATTGTCGACTCCTTGCCAGTATAACAACATGAAAAAACACAGAATATGGTGCTGATTTTCTGGCTTTAAAATAGATTAAACCAAAACAAGTTATTTGGGCAACTATAGCTGCCAATGGCACTAGAGGGTTAAGGCAAAAAGAACATTTTATTGTCATGAAATCACTTGGGGACAAAATAGTAGGCCTTTCTCTATCAACTACATAATAAAGAAGTGCTCTGACATCGAAGCCTCTACGGCACAGAGGGCTGCCGAAGTTGCACACCCCTTTTCCGCATTTTGCCTATTTATGGGAAAATCTGCAATTTTAGAGCCCCCAGTCAGGTAAAAAGCTATTTCTGTTGTAAATCAAGACACACAAATCGCCTTAAAAATATATGGAAATGGAAAGGTATTTTTTATCTCTATCAGCTGCATAGTGCTTGGAAATTGAAGTCTACCTCCCTCAGGGGCCTGCCGAAGTTACCCACCCCTTTTCCGTATTTTGCCTATTTCTGGGAAAATCTGCCATTTTTGAGCCCCAATTGAGGCAAAAGCTATTTCTGTTGTAAATCAAGCCACACAAATCGCCATAAAAATTCATGGAAATGGAAGTTTTTTTTTTATCTATCAGCTAAATATAAGGGAGTGCTAGGAATTTGGAGCCTACCCCTTCACGGGGCTGCCGAAATTACTCATCCCTTTTCCGAATTGTGTCCATTTATTGGAAAATCAGCCATTTGGGAGCCCCCATTGAGGCAGAAAGCTGTTTCCGCTGAAAAGCAAGCAACTGAAATCGTCGTATAACTACATAGAGACAAAAGAGTACTTCATTTTCTATCCGTTGCATATAAAGAAGTGCTTCAAAATTGGAGCCTACCTCCCTCAGAGGCCTGCCAAAGTTACCCACCCTTTTTTCCGTATTTTGCCTATTTATGGGAAAATCTGCCATCTTGGAGCCCCTCATGAGGCAAAAAGCTGTTCCGCCGTAAAGCAAGCCACCAAAATCGTCTTAAGACTACTTGGAGATAAATGAAGAGTTATTTTTATATTAGCTACATGTACATATAAAGAAATGAGTGCGATGAAATTGGAGCCTACACCCTCAGAGGCCTGCCAAAGTTCCCCACCCCTTTTCCGTATTTTGCCTATTTATTGGAAAATCTGCCATTTTGGAGCCTCCATTAAGGCAAAAAGCTGTTTACGCTGTAAAGTAAGCAATTTAAATCGTCGTATAATTACTTGGAGATAAAAGAGTACCACTTTCTCTATCAGCTGCATATAAAGAAGTGAAAAAGCATCCTGTGCATATATTTGAGGCCTTAAATGACAATTAAGAAATACAATAAAATAAAAAATAAAAAACATTAAATTAACTTTGTTTAAAAACATAAGTATTAGCTAAAGGCCTGCACACCATACCTATAAAAAACACATACACCCGCAAACACACATTGCAACACAAAAATAAGGAAAGTGAGAAAGAAAAAATAGATAAGAGAGGAATAACAGAATCATTGTAAGAGTGAGGGCGAGAAAAGAGCGTAAAATAAAGAAGAAGATAAAGAAGTCTACTCAGTCAAGAATGATAGTTTTTTTTTCGAAAATTGATCGTTTCAGTAATAGTCTGAAACGAGAGAGTGTTGAACATGACTTCAGATTGTTGCATAGTGAGTACCATTCATGAACACCTGTGTACCGAATAGAATGAGTTTGCATTGTTAAATGAGTGAAATGAACACAAAGATATTTTCGCATACGTGTGTGGTAACTATGAAAGAAACAATTGATTTTAAACATATTATTAAATATTTTGGGTAAAATTTTCTGTGGTACTCAAACATAAAGACAGATATATTTAGTTTTACAAGATCATATATAGGAATAATTTTTAGATTTAGAAATAATGGTAGACTAGGACTTCAAAAGTCACTCTTTGTTATTAATCTTAGTGCTCTTTTCTGTAAATATAGAGTTTCTCTATATTAGTCTTAAACGTTATACCCCATATCTCATTACAATAGTTAAGGTGTGGCAAGATTATAGCATTGTAAATGTTAACTAATATTTTACCGGGTAAACAGTACCTAAGTTTTGATAAAACACCAATACTTCCTGAAAGCTTAGAACAAATATTAACAATATGATGCTTCCAGTCAAGTGACTCATGTACCAATACACCTAAGAGACTCAAGGATTCATTTCTAGAAATAACAGTATTGTCAATTTAAACTGACTCGTATTCAATGGATTTTTTAACGTTTAGAATGGAAAATAATATACTTTCTTCTCTTGAATTTAAGACAATTTTGTTACATACAAACCAGTCATTCAACATGTTCAATTCTTTGTTCATACTAGCTGTAAGAGTAAAAATATGTTTATGTGAACCAAAAACAACAGCAAAGAGTAAAATTTTCAATCAATTAGACAATTTCATAATATCATTAACATACATTAAAAATAGGAGGGGCCCTTATGGAATAACTAAATTAACATCTAATTTGGTTTGGATCATAGTATATCGCCAGAAAAAAGTAATTCTATATGATTTAAGCAGCGTTCGATCCCAAATTATAGGCACCAAGATTGTAAAAAGTAGCCCGCGAGCTAATAAGGATATATCTGAAAATGTTTAAAAGTCTTCATCCTATTATGAATAACGCATATTTAATCCAAGTACAGTATTATAGAGCGCCACATATTTAAATACAAAAATCAATTTATCGTCTTCATTTTTTCATATCTACTTAAGATGGGAATGAACTCTGGCCATTAGTGTGTTTCTATTTTGAAGGTTCGATTTCTCAATTTCACTTTTGAATGTTGCTGTAATGTTAGAGCTGTCACCCAGCAACCTTTTGATACATGAATAGCATATATTTATGACATATAAAGGTGGAAATATGGCAAGCTGCATTTCACATTCCCTTTAAAGGTTATTTTTGTGCTATTTTACATTGCTCTTTAAATTCAACGTTAGTAAAAAAAAAGTGATACCACACTTTGAAACTACTACCTACCTAGCAGTGATCTATAGGGTCCATACTAACTACCTTTAATAGGTATCAAACCTTTTTTGTGGTGTGGGTTGTACGAACTCATTTTTCACAGGTCCTTGCTCCCGGTCTTTAACAAGTATTGCAAATTTGACAGTAAACACTTTATTTACACCCTTATTAGGCTATAGTCAGGTCCAGATTTTAAAAAATATGTGCTCAGAAAAAGTGCTTTAAGCATTTTTTGTTAATGCTGATTTATCAATATTTTTAAGGTAATTTAGGGGTGCTGAATCCAAAAATGCTGTTTGCCAAACTCGATTCCGACATTTACATCCTCAAATCGGCAAAAAACTAAATGAAGTTTTGCATATAAAACGATTTTTATGGGTGATTATATTTCAGAAATTGGGGTCTATGCGTTATTTTTGATACCCAGGGTTGCAAAAATAATGTGTCCGGGTCAATTCATTCGAGCCAACCCATTCTCAATTTTTAATTGATATTGCTGATTGACAAAAATGAATGAATATGACTGACAATCTAACACTGATTCCAGGGAAGGTACCTACTGAACCTCCCTTTTCCAAATTAAAAAGATGTATCACCAGTTCTGAACTATTTTTTTTGCGAAAGAATTATGGCCATTTTACTCTCTCAAGTAATAAATTAGATCCTGTCAGGCGTAGTCTTCATAAATGCGGAATTATTAAAAAAATTAGCCGGTCGAGGTACCCTTTTCTACGGTCAGATATGGAATGTCAGACATATACATGTATCTTATCAACTGGTAGTAAACATTCAACCCTCGAATTTCCTCCTTACCTTTTTATGGTTTTTTTTAAGTGCCACTTTAACACACGAGTCTATGGGAAATTACATAGGCCTGTGATACCTCCGATTGATTCGTCAGCCATCTTTAATTCCAAGATGGCCGACATGATTCACAGCTGCTGATTGATAAATACTATGGCCAAATGTTTGATAATTTTTGGGCGATGCTGGCATAATCACATTGTGATATTTTTACGTGTCCGCCATTTTTTTTCCTTGCCTCCTTGTAAAGTTATATACCTATTCCGCTTAAGTAACAAAAATTGCTTAGAATTTCTATTCTTTAGGTTAAAATGTAAAAAAAACCGTCTTCGTGGCTAACAGCAAGCAGTAGATACGCCTACCTTTTCAAAACGTGTATCAAAAATTTCTGCTCGCGCTTCGCATTCGTAGTAATTATTTAGTTGCATACACATCTTATTCAGGATATCAAACATTACTCAAATTTTAGGAAAAATACATAAGATTAAAAAATAAAATTGCTCGCGCTTCGCGCTCGTATTATAAAAATAAGGATTATGATATTTTATATATATCTTGATTTATAAGAATAAAGCTAAGAAGTAACTATTAGGACTATCCCTTCCAAGAAACAAACAAAAATCATGGTCGAGGAAAATATGGCTGAAAAATTCCGGCACCACCCCCCCCCCCTATTGGCGAAGGCTGGATCCGCCCCTGTACGAGAATGTAAGTTCTCTCTATTTATAAGATTATGAATAGTGAGCGTAATACACATTTTCATGTCCTGACCATCGTGCTATTTCATCGATTGCAACTTGTGGCCATTTATCTTTTTGCCCTTGAGTACGAATAATTGGATATTGATTAGGGTGCACAAATCCAACTCCTCTTGTAAGACGCAAATACAGGTTCTATTTATTATCTAAAGGGCTACGACGATAGCACGATCAGGCCAAAAAATACGCACTATGTCATTAGCTAAGAATATTAAAGGGATATTCCAGGCGGGAGATATTTATGTCTCAATAAATAGGGTAAAATTCACGGAGCAAAATGTTGAAAATTTGATACAAATCGGATTACATCGACATGTCTTCATGAATATTCATTAGGTGGGCTTATGATGTCATATCCCCACTTGTTCCTTTGTATTTTATAGTATGAAATGTTCTACCAAGAACTAAAAATTGGATTTACAACTAATTAAGTGCATTAGTTATTTATTGCTGAAACCCATTTCGTCATAATTGATTTTCATCATTAACACATTTATGAAAAAATGAAACAATTATGATTTCATGTAATAATATAAGAAAAAAGTAAAGTGGGATGTGACATCATCAACCCATCTAATGAATATTCATGACGACTTGCATATGACTGTTTTCACAAAATATTGCTAAACTTTAAAATTCAATAACTATGTTATCTGTTCTCCGATTTTAATTAAATTTTCAGCGTATTGCTCTGTGAATTTTACTTTATTTAGATATATCTTCATCCCGGAGCATCCCTTTAATAATGATAATTAATTCTCTTACCTTTCCAATCACAGTACGACGTTAAATCTGGTTGATGTATGTAAGTCTGGCTGGATCTAATGTAGGCTAGAGTATCAAATGAATCTCAATTCACTCTGTAGACGAAGCTGTTGATCAGATGGTTTCTGGGTCAACCACAAGTCTTCCAGGAACGACGACTCGTCTATTTATCAGCTAAAATAGGGGCGTAGACAATCGAAACGTTCACACTATTACCAAAGAAAATCATCAAAGCAGATTCCAATTGGTTGGAATTTGGTTCTTTGGTAACTATTAAATTGAGAGGTGTGGTCTAAGGATAAAAAGAAAAGTGTGACCAAATATGGTAATTTGAAAGAAAAACGACCTGTGACGCAAATTCTGCTCTCTGGATATTGGCTTTCTGAATCAGTGTAATATTTTATTTTATTTTTTCTTTGTATTATTAATTTCAAGCTTCCATTTATCATGATTCTATTTGATGCAATATTTGAAGCCATAAATAAATCTTCAACCAAGCATTTTCGTAATGTAGAGGAACAAATAATTAAGACTAATTTTAAGAAAGGACTCTTTTCTTCTTTCATATAATGTCTTCCTTTATTCTCATGATAATATTAGCTATTTTAATATAAGAACGTTTGCGTTTGCATCAATTGTTTTATCAATTCCTAACTGATTGGCGGGAAATAAGCTTGCGCTTCTCACTCGCCTTAATGTATACTATCCTGTTCATGGCTACATAGCTTCATATGCCATGTTTTAAGGCTTTAATCTGTATACCAAAAAGAAACATCTTGCGCTTCCCAGTCGTATACTTTATTTAAAAAAAAGAGGAAAAAGTGTTCTTAACCTGTCCTGTTTTCAGGTCTGAAGCTCAAAACATTTCGGCTCACGCTTCGCACTTGTATTATTTGAGATAGTGTTCTATTCAGGAGTTATTGCAAGCAATCATTAACAAGTCTATTTCCAGGTCAGGTTATTACAAAATATCAAATAGAAAAAAATTCTGCTGGAGCTTCGCGCTTACTTGAATAATTTTGTAAATATCCATCTTGTTTGTGATTACCAATCATTAAAAAGTCCTGTTTCAGGTCAGTATATTACAAATTTCAGCAAATTTTGCTTTCATATTTAATGCCTGATGAAACATCCATCATGTTCATGATTGCAAAAAGTGTTTAGAATTATGGGACTTAGGTCTGAATATCAATTGTTCTAAGCTCAGACTTCCCGCTTGCATTATCTTATTGGTGAGATACGTTTGAAATAGAGCTTGACAAGTCCCCTATACAGGTTAGTATACTAAGAATTCAACTCACGCTTCGCCCTCGCATGATTTTTTTTATCTTTAGATGCATATCCTCCTTATGGTTACAAAAAGTGCTTAGGCCTAATGTCCAGTTTTCTGGTCAAAATATTGTTTAAGCTCACGCCTTTGCTCACACTATATATGATTGATATATTCCCAATTTTATTCAAATCGTTTAAGTTGATTATGAAAGGAACGTAATTCCCAATGATGCCAATATATTTTTCTTTTATTAACACGTTTGCATACATTTTTGCCTTTAAATATTGTTTATTACTGTATTATGTCTTATTCATTATTTGCCCATTATCAATATTATCATTACTACTATTATTATTGGATGTTCTTTCTTGTTAATAGGGCCACATGGAAGACCACCAAGTTGAGTTCTAAGTTGGTGATATGTGCCATCTTGTATAAATATCAGAAATAAAGGTATAAATCAATTGCTGAGATATTTATTACGTCCATAAGTCTCTACAAATTGTTATTAAAAGGGGTCTGTAGTTCAATATAATAAAGATTTTATATCGCGCTCTCTTGAATCGTTTAGTTCGATACGCATTTTGTTCATGATTACAGAGACAGCTATTCTATTTACATGTCTCAATATCTAAACAGCTATTCTAATTGTCTTTGTGTTTGGCCTCGCGCGACACCATACCTTTTTTTGTAAGAGTGAATAAAAGATGTAATAAAAAAATATCATGGCGTACGTCCCTGGTCGTAAAGACTATGAAATAAAGATTGTGATCCACTTTAAATTGTCAGTAATTCTTAAGATCTTTGACATAAGAGAGATAGCTTTTCAAATAGGAATTAAAACGCCATCCGATTACATTTTTGAATGACATGTTCAAGTTCCCGGCATTACCAGCATAAATAAGAATTTTTCAAACTGAATGGCACCTACCCCCCCCCCCCTCCTTCCCTCCACATAACTTCCTTGCATATTACAGAACAGGTTTACGATCTTAGTTTTGGTCTTATCATACCGCTTTTAGTAACTCGCTAATCCAGACCAGGCCTGGGCTAAGTCGTCAAATCTGTACCTGTTTCACTAACTCGCTGGTGAAGACCAGATGCATGCTAATCAGTAAGATGTTTAGTTTATTAAAGCAGCGTGCTAAAATATTCCGCGCCGTACCGGTGCTCTGCAATGTAAAAAACAAATCGAGTAAAATTTTAACCAGCACGGTGTTAATTATGTGTCCATCCGATTGGGGCAGTGTTTTACCCAATGTGGGAGGCATATTGTCCAGTAAGGTTAAAAATAGGCAGCAATTACTTTAGAATGGGCAAAATTTTCATCACACTGGATAAACAAAAATGCCCAAAAGAAATGCCCAATTTTGGTTGGACACATAATTACCGTCATGGAGCATCTTTACCCAATATTTTTTTCAGAGTGTGCTATGTAATTACCGAAAGCTTGTCTTTATTTTAGTGCGGGCACGGTTTTACCCCAAACAAATCTAAGTCACTGAAAACGGTATTTGAGTTTATGAATGACGCAGGCTATGCGCCATGCCCAGGCAATTTTGGTGCTGCTTATATGACGTGGAGCGTTGTGGCCCAGTGGATTAGTCTCCGGACTTTGAAACAGAGGGTCGTGGGTTCGAATTCCAGCCATGGCGTAATTTCCTTCAGCAAGAAACTGATCCACAATGTGCTGCACTCAACCCAGGTGAGGTAAATGGGTACCGGTAGGAAGTAATTCCTTAAGAAGCTGTGTGCGCTCTGAACGCCTAGCTTAGCCGGGTAATATAGGAGCGCCTTGAGCACCTAACAAGGTGGATATGTGCGCAATATAAATATCCTATATTATTATTATTATATCAGGACCAGACCAGCGCCATCGTAAAGTAACGGAAAAGGAGCGCAGATCTGCTACGGTTACTGAACGCTTGTGATTCTGACTATCTAAGTGCAGGCTTATCAAGAATTGATATTAAAGTAAAAATTTTAAAAATTGAAATATTTAAAAGTGATATAAGACCAGTGGTCAATGGTTACCATAACGCTGTCACCATTACAATCAAACTTAATGAATAAAGGTCCAGGTGTTTGGAAATTGAATACAAATTTGATGACAAACGATTATTATTGTGAAGAGGTAAGACAAATCAAAGACAATGTCCTGCATGGCGTCAAATGTGGGAATTATGCAAAACAAGAATACTGAAAAATAAGAATACAAAATGAGAATACCCCATTAGATATGCAAAACATGATAAAGAAACGATGAAAAGGACGAAGGCATCGTAGAAGAAAAATTTTCTTAAAGCTTAACGAAAAAAAAAGACCTTAACAAGTAAAATTAATGAAGAAATTATGGAAGATTATAAAAAGACTACTGAGAAATTAGGAAAAATAAATTTTTAAAAAATATATGGCTTCAATTATTAGGCCAAGAGTAAATTCGTTTGAGGAAGGTGTTCGAGTTATTTTATGTCGTTAGAAAAGAGAAATATTCACAATAATTCTATTTTGTTATTACGTAGCGATAAAGGTAATAAAGAAGATAACCTTAAATTTAATTGTAATTTTTAGTTAAAGTATAATTATAAAGTTCAATGTAGGATGGCAAGATATTGCATCATGAATAAAAAGTAAGAAAGAGATAAGAAAGATTCTTTAAACAAGACCAAAACAAAAAAACGTCTTTTTAATGGGAGGAAGGAAATTCAAATTTATTTATTTCACTTCCATCAAACAAATTGTATACTCATATTCAAATTCAAATTTATTCATTTCACTTCCATCAAACAAAAACAAATTGTATACTATATATAAACATAAATATTTGTATCCGTTGCAAAGAAAACAAAATAATAATACATATGTTGTGAAAAAAGACACTTGGACAATTTGGTCAACACATTAGAGGTTTTAAATAAGTATACTATTTTTCAATAGAAATTAACTTAAGATGGAAATGGAGGGACCCACTAAAAAACAATCCTCGTACAATGTGGGCCCCTAAAAAGAATAGATAACACAGCATATAACAAAGTACAGATACATATATATGTAATCAAATGAGAAAAAAATAAATAAATGAGAGAGAAATAATAAAAAATACGAAGTTATCAACAAATATAGTTTGATAAAGGACAAAACAAAAAAACGGAAAAAAAGGGGTAGAATGCCCTGAGAAGATGGATGGGTGCTGCTGAAAGTAGGTAGAACACATGCCATCGTGGACTCAAGCAAACTGACCTGGAAAAAATATAATGCACGAAAAATTGATTGACGCCGTAAACAAATAACGGTAGGAAGGCGGATAAGCGGACAGGAGAGAAAGAGAAAATAGAGGAGAGGATAGACACACTAATGTATGAGATTCAATACCGAGCACATCTGAGGACTTGTGTCAGATTTTGTTTTCTCAATAAAAAAAGAAATGATTAATTCGTTTTAATTATAGTCTTTATAGTAGTAATGATGACTTGACAGAGATGACGAATTAGATTTAGTTTGAGGGTACATTATAAGATTTTAATAGAGATTATTTTAATTTAGTCTTAAAAGAGTTCAAAGATTTTGCAGTTGTTATATCATTATGAAGTGAGTTCCATAACTTCGGTCCATCATATATAAATGTGTTCTGAGCCAGCAAAGTTCTTAAAAGTGGTGAATGGAATTCACCCAATCGCCTTGTCGGATAGTTATGAATGGATTAATTTTTTTTGAAAACATTGAATTAAATACATTTGGGAGGTTGTTGTTGTTATAGTCATACATAAACTGACCGAGGTTAAACAAATATAGGTCTTTAATTTTTGATATTTTATGTTCAAAAATATTGAATGGGTCAGTATGAGACAAATATGCTGTGTGACATATGATACGAAGAGACTTCCTTTGTAATTTTTCTAAGAGTGTTTGTTGTGTATTACCCCAAGCTAAAATTCCATAATTTAAATAGGGCAATATAAGGAATGAATATAATGTAAGCAGGGACGATAATGGTAAACAAAATTTCAGCCTGTTAATTATACCAATATTGCGTGAAATAGTTTTATATATGTCATCTCTGTGTAATTTCCATGAGAGCTTATTATCGACTGTTATTCCAGGAAACTTAATACGGGATACATTTTCCAAGGGAGTTCCATCTAAAATAATATCAACAGGAAGTGTATTAATAGAGTTGCTAAACAACATATATTTTGGGGTTTTTTTGAAGATTTATTAACAATTTATTTGCTCTTATCCATTGGGTGACATTTTCTAGTTCAAAGTTGATTATATTAGCAAGCTGAAAATGATTTTTATGTGAAAAAATAAGTTACAGTCGTCCGCAAAGAGAATGAAAGAAAGAACATCTGATGATATACAAATATCATTGATATAAACTTTATACAAAATCGGGCCTAAAAGACTACCCTGTGGGACCCCACAATTACTTTTTTCATCTGAGAATTGCAGCCGTTTAAAAAGACATATTTCTTCTTATTCGAGAGGTAGCTTCTGAACCACTCCAAGGCCTTCCCACGCACTCCATAATGATGTAATTTGTTAAGTAAAATATCATGATTAATGGTGTCGAAGCCTCGAAGGCCTTGGAGAGGTCCATGAACAAACCAATTTAATGAGAAGATTTATCGATTGAATGTTCCGCTTTTTTAATAACACTCAATAATGCATGTGTGGTGCTATGCTCTTCCCTAAATCCAAATTGAGAATTTGAAAGTATATTATTTGATTTGAGAAAATTTATAGTTCTTTTATAAATAACCTTTTCTAGTATTTTCGACAATGTATATAACAAAGAAATTGGGCGGTAATTATTAACATCTAATTTGTCACCCTTTTTAAACAAAGGAACTATTTTGCTATTTTCATGCTCTCAGGAGCAATGCCGTTAAGAAGTGACAGATTGAATATATGAGTTAGGGGATCCGCAATTGACGATATTACCCCCTTCAGAAGAAGATTATTGATGTCATCATGTCCTGTACTTTTTTAGAACTGAAATCAGAAACAATATTAATTATCTCCTGATTATTAGTTGGAGCGAGAAACATTGAACTAAAATCTGGCGGGTAAGGAAAGGTAAGGTCCAAGACATAATGCAGGAAACACAGTGAATAGACTATAATGCTAACCACTTTAAATTGCCAATCATTCTTAAGATCATTGAATATAATCATTGACAAAGTCTGTCATTTTCATAAAAAAGATGAAATAGAAAAATTGAACCACTTGAAATTGCCAGTCATTCTTAAGATAATTGACATAATCATTGTCATAAAGACTATGAAATAGAGAAGGTGAACCAATGGGACTTAAAACTTTACCCGATGAAATATTTGAATGACATGTAAAAGTTCCCGGCGTTACCAGCATAAGTCAGATTGTTGAAAACAAAAAGGCTTATTTCGTGTAATGAAGCAAAATTAAGGAAGCATACCCCCCCTCTCTTCTCCACTCCTGTCGCTACTGTGCATTTTACAAAACATGTTTACGATACTAACTGTATATATTTATATATTTCAGGTTTGTGTGTGAGGGTGTGTGCATGTGATGGTGTGTGTGTGAGTGTGTGTGTGTGTGAAGAGTAGAATCAAAAATGAAGCAGAGTATATACTATGTTGCAAAGCAGTCGCGGCCCTTCCCTTCTTCAGTTTTTATTTGCTAAATAAAACAAATAAAGCAAGCTATAGAATAAGCAACAAAACGAACACAATGATAAATAATAGCAAACTCAAGCAAAACCAAAACAAATATGAGAAATCATATGGTAATTACACCAAATAACAAAAGATCATACTCATCAAAAATAAAAATCAAAGTGGAATGGAACCTGACATGGGTCATAGTAGATTCATCTGAAGTATAGGGTTATGTCGTCTACCGTGCGTGTGATATTTACAAAGTAAAATGTATTATAAGCGAGCAAAGAGGGTGTACTGAGAATATCGAAGTAAAATTGGCGCATTTGAGCAGAACTCATAAACAATGAAGAGAATGGCTGAACATGGAACATATGTGATATGAGGTAATATCCAAATATAATATAATATAAATATAAATATATATATATATATATATATATATATATATATATATATATACATACCTATCAAACGTCTGCTATCGGCGGTTTCACGCCCGGACTTGAGGCGATCTTCAGGCAGACTGACGTTATTGGCTATTTGTGTGGTGCAGCGGGTCAATTTGACGCTTTGGTGGTTTCCGGTTTGGTCTCGTTCGGTGTCTGCACTTAGAAATTAGTTCACTAAACAAAAGGTCAGAACTGATTAAAAAAAATAGGTATAGAAAAGTTTTAGAAAAAAATCAATGGAAGAAATGAAGTTGGATGAAAAAAAGGAGCCATCAGAATTAAGTTGACAAAATTGAATATTGTAAGTAGAACAGGAAAATTGAAAGAAATACTTAAGTCCCCCCCCGCGGACTGGCTTGAAGGGGTGGGGTCACCATGCATAACATCATGGTAATTTTTGAGGCCTCAGCCCAGACCCCCTTCGGTTCTGTGGTTCCTGGATGGTAATCAAGAACACTAGGTCACGGAGCACTCTAGATCACAGGGGAAATTTATATAAGAGAATAAAGACTGATCCCAGGTAATAGATAGATTTTCCTGTCCAATGTCATGTCGGAGTCACTTAAATGTATTGATTTGCATTTAGATTCACGCGATATTTTTCATCGGTCATTCAAAACTTAGAATGTGATCAATAGAAGACGCTATAATTCCTTAATGAACACTCAACTCTATTCATGGTCAAGACTACCTCAACTTTGATAATTTCAATATTTATTTTTAAGTGCTTTTGATTTCGTTCGAAGGTAAAGATGTTTGTAATGGTCCTAAAAAGTAACGAAAGTACTTACTGTTCTGAATTTCGGACAATGAAATTCAAGAATTGTGCATTTAAGGTACAATTACCGATATGACAACTTCAGCATCCAATTCATTTTTTAAAGTTCAAATTAATGATAGTTTTTTCGCTTGTTTTGCACGGCACCTGTATTATGTGTGAATATATAAGTTTCTAGAATTTAAATGTTTAAACAAAATGCAGTGGCGTATCTAGGATTTTCTACAATGGGGGGGGGCAAAATCGCCTAAAAAGAGTCCTCAACACGATATAAAGGACATTTCACAGCAAAAACAAATTGACAAGCAAAAAAAAAATGTCTTCAACTTCTAGTCAGGGGGGTGGGCAGGGATAGGTCCCTTGCATGGGTTGTGACTCGTCAGGGGGGAGTCTGCCTCCCCCCCCCCCACGTAGGTAAGCTAGTGAGCATACATATAGAAAGAGGGCTAAATTAAACATAGGCCTATGTTAAGCTCAAATTTGAATTTCAACGCTGCCCTTAGTTTTCAGTCTTTTTTCCACAAAAAAAACGTTTGCATTTTATGTATTTATTGTTATTTTTTGTCACAGTAGTGTTTCAATGTATTACTTTAAATGCCATCATTTTTGTACCCAGGTATGATTTATATTGCATCTTTTGCGTGGGTTTTTGCATTTCGTTTACAAAGATGTTAAGGACAATTCCATATTTTTCCTTTTCACCCGACAATGCTGACTGTGTCCGCTCAGTGTGATGAAAAAAAGAATCTTACCCTCGCCTGAACACTTACTTTCAGAAATTCAATATCTTATTGGTATGTTCTTCAAAATAAAACATGCTCGTGCTAAAGGGCTAAAGCTTAATTGTTGTATTAGAGAAATGAAATCTAAATCTAATTGAATTTTGTCATAAATTATGCTGAAACCCGAAACGAAAAATTATCAAAAAAATATGAAAGCGTAACTATTGAAAATATATACCCCACTGGACTACGCACACCGATACAAGGACACAGTGATATTCAGATCAATGACTAGAGATCGGGCGTTTAATAGTTTGCCTAAAAATCCGATATCGTGGACATAGAGGGCGCTCATGCAGAGACATCATCGGAGAGCCAACCGGGGGTGTCAAAAGAAAAGATAAAAGTGCATGCTTCCGTTTTCGCTGCAAAAGGGCACGCTGGCGTCTTGAATGGCAAGAGCACTGACCCGTAGGAAAGAAAAATGGACATTGGCACGCTGAGCGGGTTTGCCGTTGAATATAAAGGTAAAGACGCACGCACACCTTTGACAAGCCGCCTAAACGGCTGCTCAAAGCTGATTTTTTTTTTCTTTGAAGGGGTAATCGAAACAGTGACTTCTTACCTTTATTCTTATAAACAAGATAACTTTATCTCATAATCTCCGATTGAATATTGCGATCGCGAGAAGCAAGCTAAATTTTATAGAAATTTCGGGAATTTTGTCCTAAAAAAGGAACATTCTGAGCAATGTTTGTGATTATGAACAAGACGCGTATGGAACTAACTAATTTTTTCGATCGCGAAGTGCGAGCTGAAATTTTGGATAAATTGTCATACAGAATAGTTTGTTAGAATTCATATATGAGTAGGCCTATACATACTAATGAATATGCAAGCACGCAGCGCAACCCAATAAGTTTTGACGATCAGACATGAAAAAGGAATATTTTGAGAACTTCATGGAATGCATGAATAGAATAGGTACTTCAAACGACTTTATTTCATTTTCGGATGAACGAACATTACTTCATTTTCGGACTAACGTACCTTCAGATTAACGAACCTCATTTTGCTTTCGGACTAACGAACCTTATTTCGTTTTAGGACTTACGAACCTTCGGAATATTCGAACCTTATTTCGTTTTCGGACTTACGAACCTTCGAAATTACGAACCTTTGGAATTACGAACCTTCGGAATAACGAACCTTTGGAATATTCCAACCTTCAGAATAACGAAGCGTCGAATGTACGCGCAATACTACGTTAATTGACAATATTGACCTTCATCATGCGACCAAAGACATGTAAGTGATACTTGATTACCCCTATATTCACATTTTATAAACTATAACTATATAGACTTTGAAAATTATGACAGCAATCTAGTATTTACCTTCAAAATGGCCAAAGTTGAATGACCTTAAATGACCTATGACCTTTGACTTTGGTCATGTGACCTGAAACTCGCATGAGATGTTCAGTGATACTTGATTACTCTTTTGTCTAAGTTTTATGAACTATAGACCAATACACTTACAGAGTTATGATGGTAATTCAACAAATACCCCCCCCCAAAAAAAAAACATGGCCAAAGTTTACTGACCACAAATGACCTTTGGCCTTAGTCATGTGACCTGAAACTCACACAGGATGTTAAGTGATACTTGATTACTCCTATGCCCAATTTTCATGAATCAGATCCATATTTTTTTAAAGCTATGATGGTAATTCAACAGATACCCCCCACCCTTCAGTGTCCACACTATGGTTTCATGGTTAAAATAATACGTTTGGACTGGTTTAATTGATATGCAGTTGTCCAGGTTGCCTAAAAATCCAAGAGGGTTTTTTTTTTTTAATAATCTAAAACGACTCATATTACTCAATAATGGTCAAAGTTCTACAATATCTATCTGTAAGAAATAATGTTTGTGTCTAAATTGTGGTATGAAGGGTTTGTACTGACAATGCCTTAGGTTTTAATTAAAAAGCTAATCAACATTTTGTATGCCCTATTTGAGTTAGATGCAAATGAACTTCCACGTCTCGGTTTTTTTAAGGACGAATTTGTAAAGCACGATGTCGATTGTTATGTAATGTGTTATTCTTGGTCATGCCAGGCAACCAATCATAACTATTTAGTTTAGGGCGTTTTTCTCGTACCGTTCAGTAAGTCAGAGTCACAATCCAGTTCGTGTATACACACAAATCGCTACATTCATGCGTGTGTTAAACAGCTTCGTTTGTCCTTGTGGGGATTCGAACCTTCACCTCCCCGAAACTTTCGGCGCATTTTATAACCTCAGTGGTGTTTAACGAGGTGGAGCCGAAATGTACTCATATTTTTATAACCTCAAATAAGGAGCTGTTTTGTCATTCTGCAATACTTCTTATTTTTTCCCCCTGATACTTCCTGGGTATGTACTCTGACATTTTTTGCTTATGTTTCAACAAACTTTCATACTGAAGCTTACAAAAGAGATTATTTTATCTATATATTTTGGCAAAACTATGTGATAAAATTGATTACTGATACTTCTTAAGTATAAAGTTTTCTTAGTGATGTTGTGTTGATTACACCAAAATACATCGTCTATTTTAATGGTCCATATTGCATAATAGAGGCAGATAAGTTATCTTCATTGATGATTATTTGCATGTTGGTGTAGGACATTTCTTATTATACAAAGGGTATAAATGAAGTAGACATTGTAAGTAGTTCTGGACATTGTGAAAGCCTCATTTTGTCAAGAATTTAACAAATGCATTGTTATAAAATCTATGCACTTATGTACATTGGCATTTTCACGGTAACTGACGCTACACGGCACAATTGTACACACTTTTCAATGTGTGTATGATTATCTCTAAAACAACATATGAAAAGTGTGTAAAATTGTGCCGTGTAACGTCAGTTATCTTGAAAATGCCCACATGTATTTTCAGCTTCAACATGTTCAAAATCACTTCTTAATCACTGTTTTTTTTTTCAGATAAATTTGTGAGATCTAACAGATGGGAAATTCCAAGCAAAAGTGGACATTTTCCAAAAATTTATATTGGCTCTCTTTAAAATCTTGATCAAATTTTTCTGTCAAAACTCATATCAAATTTCATGAATACAAAAGGGGAACATAATTAGCCATAATTTTTTTTTCTTACGCATCTCCTCATAGAATAATCCAAACCATAAAAAAAAATCTATACATTGGACTATATATATTGCTTTTTACTTCATTTCAAATTAACAGAAAGCTATTTCTTGATTTGAAAAAATCTTTTGGATAATCTGAAGGCCATCATTCTACATAATATCAAACAAAAAATTTAAAATATAAGTCTATTTTACGTTGCAAGTGAGTGGATATTTCTGATGTCACTCCGTAACCGGGTATGGGTTTACGTTTTAAGTCGTAATGAATTCAATTCAATTCAATTTATTCAAGTCCATAAAGGAAAATTGTTTTGGGATTTACATACATACATTTCATGACAACATCTAAAAATACGTAAGTAAAAGACATGCAAAAATATGAACGGCAATTATAAAGAAATAGTGCACCATTACAAATATATATACAGACATAATATCAACAGAAAAGAAAACTCCTACGAGGCACCATCTCCTCCCTGCGCCTACCCAACAAGAGGTGAAACAATGTGTCAGAGTGAAGAGAAAGAAAAAGAGGAGAAAGAGAGAAGGAGGGGCAAGAAGTGCAGAGGGAGGAGAGAGAATAGAAGCGGAGATTACCCGGGAGAGAAAGGTGAGGCAGCGGGAGGGGCAAGACATAGCACTACCTATATTGCACAATGCATTGAAATAATTAGAAAATGTAATTCATTTAAATTACAGTATAGTAAAAGAGATAAATGTAAAGTAAAGCACATCTCTCTTAACTGTTTTCCTTCCCAGTTACATCAACTTTATACATTTAAAATAATTATTATAGCAAACATGACTAATGCAGAGCAGAAGAAATAAGAGACGGAGAACAAGAGAAAAGAAAAGGATAATAAAAAGGAGAAGATGAAGATGAAGACGTAGAAGGAAAAGAAGAAGAAGAAGAAAAGGGAGAAGAAGAGGAAGATGAGGAAGAAAGAGAGAAAGCAATAAAAGGAGCACATGGAAAAGTGCATGCTGAGAACAGTCGTGATGTACGAGGTTCTATAAGAAAAACCGAGTTGTTTGATAAACTATTGATTGAAAAAGAGGCGATACCATTCAATGTGAGCTGTTATTCGCAAATGGTACAAAACTATTAAGATAGCGGTTTGTCCTACATCTTGGAGACTGGAGTCGTTTCCCTGATTTCATCCAACAAAAATACTGATTAAGAGGGTGTTGTTGATCAGTCATGACATTCTCAACTTCCTTAACGATGCGGGCAGAACAAATATCAAGTATAAACCTATCCCCAACTATTTTTCCTGCTTGATTTAACAACCTCTGAATTTTTGTTTGGTCACATTTCCTCAAACTGCAAAATGGTGCTCTCAACAACTGAGGAGTAGAAGAGTTTGAGGATAACATTGTCGACATGGAAAGACTTCAGTTTCCTCAGAATGTGGAGCCTTCCATGGCCTTTACCTAGAACATGTTTGCACTGTTCTTCCCAGTTTAGCTTATCGTCAGTTGCTACACCAAGATATTTATATGATGGCACAATTTCAATTTCAGAATCTTTTATAACAACTGGATTTACAGAGACATTTTGTTCTTTCCTGTGATCAAATACAATTTCCTTTGTTTTCTTCTCATTCAACATAAGGTAATTAGAATCACACCAGTGTACAAAAGTGTCCAGAGTTCTCCTATATTCTTAGATATCAGTCCAACAATGACCGTGCCATCGGCATATTTCATAATACTTGTGATTACGCCATCCGTTTGACAATCATTAGTATAAAGTATGAAGAGGATGGGGGACAGAACACATCCTAGAGGGGATCCTGTACTCGTAGACCTCGGACTCGAGAGAACACCTTTAATTGACACCTGCTGGGCCCTGTTTACTAGGAAATCACCGATCCATAAAACAAGGCTGGGATCAACACGAAGATCAACTAGCTTTTCAATTAGCTTCCCTGCTACCATGGTGTTGAATGTCGATGAAAAGTCAACAAATGTAGCGCAGGCATATGTGTCACGGTTGTCCGTATGACGTTGAATAGAGTGAACAAGTGACAATACTGCATCATCTGTTGATCTCTTCTTTTGGTATGCAAACTGAAATCTATCAACTTGCGGAGCTAAAGGACCAAGGAGACGATTGGATACTATTCTCTCAAAGCATTTCATAACTATTGATGTCAAGGCAACCGGGCGTTAATCATTCAGTTCCTTAAGGCATGGTCACACCGCCCGAGCGTTGTTGGAGTGGTCGTGGAGCGGAGAGAAAAAAAATCACCGCTCGCTCCATTTTCGATTTTGATTGTTTTTATTTTGTTTTCGATTTTTGTTTTTGATTTTTCCCCCAATTTTGTGAGCGAAATTCGGCCGCCTCTCCCTACCGCTCCACGACCGCTCCAACAACGCTCGGGCGGTGTGACCATGCCTTAAGGTCTTGGTTTCTTATACCTTGGTCACATTTGCTCTACGGCGAGTCGAAAACAGCCGTTTTAACATTTTTTTGTCCAACTACATATCGGTGGTTTGAATGAAAATTAATAAAACGGCTGTTTTCGACTCACCGTACGGCCGCCGTAGAGCAAATGTGACCAAGGTATTAGCGACAGGGATAATGACTGCGGACTTCCAACAGCTAGGGACTATGTGCATTTTCAGTGACTTTTGGAACAATGCGGCATACGGATACGGGATTTCAAGCTGATGAGCACATTCTTTGATAACTTTCAAAGTGACATGATCGGGACCACTCGCTTTGCGTGGATTCACTCGCTTGAATTGCCTCACTACTTCCCTTGTTTCAATGAGAGAGTTGCGTTCCGTCGAGTTCCCAGAAGATGGGTCATCAATGGTAAGGAATTCCCCGATATTTTTCCTTTCGAATCGACAAACGAATTCGTTCAATTCATTGGCCTTGCTATCACCCCGTAACCATTTTTATGAATATTCATATCTCATTAATTCTATGGATCAAAATAACAAATGTTACTATTTTGAAAAGTGAGTTTCAGCAACTACTTTCAGGTGCCATTTCTTTGCAAATAATTATTCAAATGTGGGTGATATCTTTGTCTGAATGCAATCAAATTGTTTCTGAATGTCACTCAGTAACCGTGGAACTGCCCAGATATTAGCTGTACACGTTTTAGAGGTAGTAAAACGTTCTGTGACACTCGATTTTTAGAAGTGCATTTTTATGGACAAAGACGCTTATTCTGTTTTGATAATATGTCCACGATTTCGGTGACACGACATTCGCTCCTGCAATATTTACTCCGGTCTTAATATCTTAGAGGGTATTTGGTTTATAGAGTTAGGATTGTAATATAGTTTTTTGTTCAGAATAATGCAAAGATAATGATTAGGGTTTATTTACTTTTTTAGATTAGGTTTATGTTTGGCTTCACGTGAATAATTTCCTTCGGAGAAATTGTCGCAGAAGCAAATGTCATGGAACGACGATTTCAGATCTACCACCCAGCAAACAAAATTGGTGCTGCTACCGATATGCTACGCCGATATTTGCTCCGCCGAAAATTTCTCAGCCGACATCTGCTCCGATTGTACGACAATTGCTCCGCCGATATTTGCTCCGCCGAAAATAGCTCAGCTGACATCTGCTACGATTATACGACAATTGCTCCGCGACAATATCTCCGCCCTTATGTGCTCCGATTATGCGACAATTGCCTGAACATTTTATTTCTCCAAGTTAGTCTATGTTAATTGATAAGAAATTCATCCTGATACAAATTGTTTTGTTCTTGTTTTGTTATCTGTTAATGTTTTATTTAATTCTCCCCCTATCATCACAGCTTTCTGCTTAAAAAGCAAATTGTTCTCCCTGCCGCTGCCATTTGACAAATTCAAACAATTTTATTGTTTTCTGTCTCTAAACTTCTAAACTTTTTGTCGATCTGATAATACCAAAGAAAATTTGAAATTTATATGAAAACGTGAATGGAAGTGGCAAAGAAATTTCACTTTTTCACATGTTTTTTTAATCAAAAGAGATTGCTTGCAAAAGGGGTTAGGTCCACAATGATATTTTTTAAATATAAAGAAAAAAAATAGGGCAGGTAGATTTCTTTTATACCCAATCTTATGTTCACATGGCAGGGTAGTATATCATGACTATTTAGTTTCTCATAAGCAATAAGTGAGAATAAAAAAAAATGTTTTTTCTCGGAATGGTCCAAAGTGGACCTAAACTCCTTAATTAATCAAAAGAATATGTATATCGCCAATTAAATTATTGGGGAGTTAAGCTGAAACTTATTTCATAGGTTATGAAACCGGGAACATAAAAAAAAACAAAATCATGTTCCGTACAGTGTATCTTACCAAATGGCGCGATATGCGAGCTGGGATCATATGCCTACTGGTCTGACGTTCACAGTGGCATAATGAGCCAAAAATGGCTGATGGAACAGCAAATTTTTTTGACATTTTTAATACAGAAATCGATTTTTTTTAAAGATTTTTACATAATATTCAGAAAGTAATTTACCATTTCACCCGTTCCATTTCATTTTCTTTCTTGTTCTCTTTTTTTCTTGGTCGTGAAACCTTTGGGGGCACATGGCCCCAAGCCGCCCCCATCTATACGCCAGTGGACGCCCATGATATTCCATGTAACTTGGGGCGCCCCACTGCAATTTTTTTCCAAGGAGCGTCGAAGAACGTATGATGGGATATAGGCATGCGTGTTTGACCATGTTGCTTGAGGGGGGGGGGGTCATTTTCATTACACAGCATGTACGTCTTACGTGAAGACAAAGTGTTGGTACTCCGGAGCATGTTTTGCCAGAGCAAAAAAATGGGGCATATCTAAGTTTTTTTCGTACTGTCATAATAATTACATGAAAACGTGTATTTTTTATTTCAATCACCAGTCACGTAATAAACCGGGGGCTAGGGGCTTCAGCCCCCCCCCCCCCCCCTCCCTTCCGAAACCGTGTACAAAAAAGTAAAAATGACCACATCGTCGCTCGCACCACGAACCGTCCTCTCTGCGCACTTCGATGCGAAAGTTAGTTTGGCAGAAAACACATTTAAAGAAAAGCTTACAAGGAGAGCAAATTATTTACCAGTATTTTCGTTCGATAGTTCAGATTCCAAAGTTTTATCCCATATCTTTATATTTTCTTGAAGTGAATTATTTACGCTACAAAGGGCATCGTAACAGAGCGGACGGTTCGTGGTGAAATCGCGAGACGCGATAGAGCACTGTATCTATACCACGAACCGTCCTCTCTGTTACGATGCCCACTGTAGCGTAAATAATTCACTTCAAGAAAACATAAAGATACAGGATGAAACTTTGGAATCTGAACTATCGAACGAAGATGCCAGTTAATAATTTCCTCTCCTTGTAGGTGCACTTATTGCTGGTTTTAGAAGAGCTTTTCTTTAAGTGCATTTTCCACCAAACTAACTTTCGAAAAACTTACTGAATTAAGGCTTAGATATAGATCATTACAGTCCATCGAATCGATATCACATTTAATGTGGATTATTGGTGGATCACTGGCAATTGATTCCATGGGTCAAATCACCCCTCCAGCCGAAACCATTTCGCATGCGTTTATATGTACACAGCATGCAGTAGGTCAAATTCGTCTGAACTTCGGTCGATTTTGCGGGGTTTTTTTTCTTTTGTTTACTCCTACACAAACGATATGCCTCTAGCACACAATGTAATTGGCATTATGTTTTACTTTCCCCAGAAATGGGGGATTAGATTCCCGGGGGAACACTTCCATTATTGAGTGGATACCAGGCACGACCATGGGGTTTCGAAAAGCACCCTAAACAAGCAAGCAAGTCTTTTTAGATTATGAAAAATGCATCTCTTAACAAGTATTTGGCTTGTGAAGCCCTACAAGTATTGGAAATGATTATTTCCCTTTTTCAGTATTTTTAACATCGGTTTTGACACCCTTACAACGTTTCATAGGCCTATACGTAACGTTCTTGCCCTCTCTGTCCCCGATTACGCTTGATCGCAGCTGGTATCCACTCATCAATGGAAGTGGGCCCCCCGGGCGACCTCTCGAGCTCTGGGAGGAACCAAATGTGGCTTTGGAAAGTCGTCCCATTTCGGATATATCGCTGTTACAATAGTAGCAATCAGAATTTTGCGCACGAAACGCATATTGAATGTTTCCGTTGCAGATGCGAAAAAAAAAATCATGTCACACAATTTGCATTGGAGGACAGAGTTTTACGACCATGACGACGGGCCTAAAAAGTGTCCTCCAAAATCAACTAACGTCGTAAATAAGCGTTCGCGTTCTCCAACGAAAGGTCCAGACTATCGTGGGTGACGACCGATATGATACGATCTGATATCACCACGATTACTTGAAGATTAAGTACACCGATTGAATCGTGATAGGTGGAATGAGGTACATGTATTACAAAATATTTTGGGGGGGACTGTGGTTCACAATTATTCCATACCTTTTATATTTCTTTTGTTTTGCTTTTATAATTTTTATCTAGTATTCTCATAATCTTTTACTTTTTTCATATTTTGCCATTACTCCGAGAATGTATTGAATCGGTTCATGGTTTCGTTGGCATGCGTACAAAATTGTTTACGCACTTCAACTGAAAGCAAAATCGCTTGTTCCATCCTTTCAACGCAAAGCTTACATTATTCTTATTTTGCCTAGTTTTAGTTCTATTTATTTGTGATCATTTAAACATCTCTGCATATGTATCATGAATTTTCAATTTTATGAAGCAACCCAAAATGACCGAATTTAACTTTATACAACTTTATAGTCTTTTATCCCTTGTTGTTCTCAACTCTCAAGTAGCAGTAAAAAATAATAATAATTTAGAAGAGTCACTTCACGTGATAGTCAAACATCCTCACGTTCTTAGGCAATGGCTTTACCAAAGTAAAAACGTGTTTATGAGAATTGTGGGATCGTAATTCCTGAAGATTGTCCTTTTGACTGATTGATGTAGGGAAATCTTCAGATTGATGGAAGCCTATGATTTCATGACACTTTGTCGATTTTAGTTAATTTTAAGCCAAACTTTAGTTTTGGCAATACCCTCAAAAGTGCATGTCACTATTCCATTTCATTTGTAGATCAAAATCATTACTGCATGTGTCCCAAATGCCGTGGTGTAACGGATATTAACTGAAAAAAAAATATTTGATAAGGTTATTGATTTTACTTCGGATATCCGATCAAAGTAGATTATCCGCGTATTTTTATCTTGATTCTATAAAACAGTCCTTCTCAAGCATGCGTTGGACTAAGAAAGTCAGGATATAATCTTTGAAGCCTTCTATCCAATGAGTAAAGATTTTTCATGCATAAACGGGTATTTTAAAAGAAATGTACATTGCTGAGAGAAGGCGCTGGATTTGCATTTAAGGGAAAATTCACTCTGGCAAAACGTTTATAGTAAGAAGAAAATAATTGCCGATGGTTTAAGTTACATCCATCAAAAAAATAACTAGTTATTGTTATTCGAATTATTTGATTTGTGACGTCATGTGCGAGCAGCATCCATATTCAGCGAATGGTAAAAAAATCAATGAAATGCCATTTTTTTCTAAAAATTGAAAAAAGGTTTTTACTGGAACTTTTTTTTATCAATGGACAAATCATTTCACATCCGATCGTGAAAAGAAAACAAAAATAAGTCATCCGGAACCATAAAAAAATGAAATGCATGCACATTATTTTACATAACATATGGGGCACCTGCTCGTTTCTGACGTCACAAATCCAAAACTTAAAATTCTAATTAATAATCTTAATCTTTTAAGTATTTTCCTCAAACCTCATCAATATTTTTTTCTGCTATATTTACGACAAACTTTTCTTCAGTGTGAACTCCCCGTTAAATGCTTACAACCAGGGAGAAAAAAAACCACGTATGAATTCTAATGGCTATGAAATGTATTCAGTGACTACGTAGGTTTCGTGATAATGTGATAATGTGATGTTCGATGATAGTCAAGTAAGTTTACAGTATACGGACCCCTTACCTACTCTGAAGAAAGGCTTTAACCATTTTCTTAAATTGCCACGTACCACGTCCAAACACTATATAGCAGTTACCTATAATGCTCTGTTGAAAGTCGTTTGATTCGGTCAAAACAATGGTGACTTAAATCAAGATTTAGATTTCGAATCAAAGCAAAGCGATCGAGGTCAGGCAATCCTGAAAAATGATTACACCCTTCAATGGCCGACCACGCCCACGACATGTTCATGAAGTTAAAAACTAAAACAAAAACAACAGAGAGACATACAAAATACACACACACTCAGTGTTCAATATTGATAAATCAATGATTGATTTTTTTATTATAATACCTTCCACCATAAATAACAAGCGATGAACATCAGAATTCTCCGATTGAGAATAATATTCAAAGTGATCATTGAGTTACTGACCAAAGCACCGTTAATTATTAGTAACTATCTTCCGGGTAAATAAAAAAACAAATTGGTTTAAAGTTATATAAAGGAGAAGTTAGTATTTCAACGAAGAATTCATGATTCGCAAGGAAGAGATCGATATGACAATGGAACTGTTCGAGATGAAACAAAAGCAGTACTAAGAGGAATTACATTAAACACGAGAAATGAAAACATCACTTACTAATGCTTAATGGAATGACTGATGTATACAACGCCGTAAATCAAATTGGAAATTTACCGACTGGAAATTACTTTTATTAAACAAAAGAAAACACATTTAAAGTAAATGAATACCGTCGAGAAGATGCAGTCAAAATATCAAAACCCCATCATGCCACAACGTTATTATTTGTATCAGGAACTCATGCAATTTTAAATCGAGGTAAATTTATTATTCGAAAAAAAATAGTGTTGCTTAATAAACAGTCCTGTATCAAGTCAATGGTATTCATCATAACATGAATAAAGAGTAAGAATGTCTGAGCCCCTTACCTAAAATTATTAAAATGTTTGACTTTTTTTATCTTTCAAACCATGCGGAAGGGGAGGGTGACTGCTATTTCCGAAACAGAGTTGATTACGTGATAATGCGTTGAATGATCTTGGTTTTAATTTCATGAATGGTCTCAAATCAAATATCGTAATAATGAATTTCTGCTTGTAAAAAAAACATGTTGAAAAACAATGTGTGGGGGGTGCGTGTGAATGTAAGTGTGTGTGTAGGAGGGTGCACGTGTGTGTGTGGTGTGTGACCTGTGTCAGTGTGAGGGTGTATGTGTAGAGAGAGGGGGACAGAGAGCTACGGGGTTCAGTCAAGTATCATGAGCACATTGATCAGACCAGGGAAAAAATGGCGTCAAAGAATCTCTTATATCTCGTCTTTTATTTAACTGTACGACTTTACATATTTTTGCAGTATGATTTTTTTTCAATAAGCTTATTGTTGTAATTTTACTATCGGAAGATCAAATTGGTATTAGACCAATAACAGAGAACCCATCCTCAGTTTAAAAGACGAATGATTACCATGTCAAGAGTACATACAGCTGATTTGAATCCTGGGAATGTTAAGAGCTCATTCAAAACATCCCACACACGATGAATATTTGTGGAGTCAAAGTGTCGAGTATCCATCAAACCATGGACCTATTAATAGGTCCATGATCAAACCAATAACAAAGAAAGAAATCTAACAGAAATTATTTCTTCCAAATTTAAAAAAAAGAACAATGTCGGAATCAACTAGTTTACGAAACTTAATGAAGACTATAAAACAAATACAAGTCAATGTACAAATCACCACGGAAAAAAAGATGCAGATAAACTATCAATTATATAATCAGGGTTGAAATTCCAAAGCTCATAGATCGAATCGCGCATTTTATATGTGTTGATAGGCCGAAGAAGGCACTATTCTGGCATATCATTTGTCAGATTGGCTTCCTCATCGGTCACATCTGTCCAGGTCTTTTCATCTATGACTCTCTCTTCATCGGCCCCATCTGTCCAGGTCTTTTCATCTATGTCTCCCTCTTCATTGGTCTCATCGGTTAAAACTGAACAAAGTACACACAAACAAATATATAAGTGCAGGCGTGGAATTTCGTTTAAGAAAGTAGGGTAGTGGAAATCGGGCTCTAAAAACTTTAAAACTACAAATATTTGATAATGCCTCCCCCACCCCCTCCGGAAAATATACAAGCACAAAAGGACAATTAATCCATCCAAAGCGCCCATGTACATTTCAGCAGAGGAAGAAGTCCGCGCAGGGGATGGCAGTTGTATTATCCCAATCCCAGAGCCTTTGGTTTGAACGGCTCTTTCATGAAAACCTCGCTTTTTATTACTATTACTAATTACAAGACATACGGGATGGCTGCTTGTCTGTGACGTCGCAAAAATAAAGACTTAAACATGCATAACTCCAATATTCCTTGACAGATTTCCATTATATAATGTAAAAACGCTGTTTAGAATTTTAAGCACGTTCTTTAAGCCCGTCACTCTAGCAACTACTGCTTGAACTTTTCAAACAACTGTTGAATAAAAAATCAAACAATTACAAAAAAAGGTTAAACAATTTGTTGTTAAAGTGACAGGCTTAAACAACGTGATCTTTTTTTTACTGTGTAAGCCTCGGAAGATAATCGTTATTTTTTTCAATTAAACCGACTTATCTTCGAAATAGGACATAAATGTGTGTAGAAGAGTGGGGAAATTAAACAAACATGAAGATGAAACTACTTTGAAAATAAAAATGAAATTCGGTATCCAAATCATGAGAAGTGAAATTGACAAGTACTTCACATGCTTTGTACTTGGTTATAAGGGATTTGTTGATTTCATATCGGATTCCTCATCTACTTTACAGGGAAGTAATCAGGGGAGCAAGTACTGCTTAATGTCTTCTTGAAAACATAAATAATCATACGTATTTCAAAAAACAGAATAAATTTTAGCATATTTTTTGCAATGGAGTAAATTGAAGAGTAGTCCCCGTTAGGTACAAGAAGATTTGCAAGAGATTTTCCCCCATTTATCTAGTGAATCATAATTATTTTAAAGTATCTTTTTACATTTTTCTCTAAAGAACGGAAATTCTTTAACGATTTTTGTATTCGTGAGATTGATAGATATATAACTAAACAATTAATATGAGCTCGAAGCGTAAGTGGAAAAAAAATCGAGAGTTATTAGGCCTAAAAACGGGACACCCGATTTATGTTTTGTAAATAATAAAATTGATGAGTGATTGGGATCTTATTACATTAACAATGCGAACGCAGAACACGAGCAGATTTTTTATATTCCGATCGAAACTGGATAATTATTTATTATAGACCTAGAATCTGCGTATCTGATTAAAGTTACATGTGCGCGCATGTTTCAGATTTTGACCTGGAATCTGTGCATTCAAAATATGTTTTTATCATGCAAATCAATAAAGGGAGTGCGAAGCGCGAACTTGAAATATTTGATATTCCGATTTGAAACTGGTTGATTTAAATGGAGAACAAGCTGCGTATCGGAATAAACATACGCACGCGTGTTTCAGATTTAGACCTGGGCATTCTAAATACATTTTTATCATGAAAATCAATAAGGCGAGCGCGAAGTGCGAGCTTAACATATTTGATATTCCGATGTGATAAGGGGTCAATGTAAGCTTTATAATTCAAGCACTTTGTGGGAAAATCGTGATGCGGATATGGATCGCAATTAATAAAGAGCTGATATTTTTCATTATTTTCGCTTTGAGTTTTGACATAGGACCGGGACATTCCAAGGACATTTTGTCAACAAATGAAAATGATGACTATCTTCCTATTTCTCTTCCTAAACGCGAGATGAAACTTCATGATATTCCATTCTGAAAAGGAACGGTTTCATTATTACATCAATTTGTTATTTATTAATCTAATAAGCCTAATGAGAGCGTGAAATCTTTTAATGTTTTGACCTGAAAATTGAATTCAAGCATTTTTTTATTATTGATAGGATGCACGAGTTGATATATTTTTAACAATTAATGCGAGCGCTAATCGCGAGCCGAAATTTTTAATTGATATACTGTCATGAAATAAGGAGTTATAACTAGTTTATCGTAGAATTAATATTGAGATGTACATAACGCATAAATCAGAATGCGCGCGTGCAGCGCGAGCTGATACGTTTTAGTTTTGACAATCAGGCCCGTGTGGGGAAGTTTTGAGAACCTTATGGAATACACGAAAATAACTAGGTACCTGACAAAGCAGAGGAGAAAATGTTGACATTCAGACCGTAAAAGGGACCTTTTTTACAGAGCAACTTTAAAAATCAATTTGTAAATCAAACAAAATAATGAAAAGTTCGCTTTCCGAGGTGAATAATGTTTTGTATATTGACTTCCAAAACTTGATATTTTAAGATCCATATTTAACAAGATATGTAAATCGCCTAACAGGTAATGTGAAGCGCGAGCGAAGATTTTGTATAGTGACATGAAAGATTTTCCCAAGTCCCCCCCCCCCCTCATCTTATTTTGTTCACTCGTCTTCCTCCTCTTCTTTTTTGTCCTCTCTTTTCCCTACTTTTGGGGGGGGGGTCCGCTAAAAGGGTGGCACGGGCCCTTCGGCCCTGGATCTGCCAATGGTCAACCGCAGCACACGTATCTCACATTTATACTGAGTACCCCCCCCCCCCCCCCCTCCCGGGTTGCCATTATAATGAGTGGACCTCCCCTCCATCCAGGCTCAATTATCCTAGTCAAACTTACTTTCACATCGATACTCATTGGTGAACACTGTTGTGTCCCCACATACGCCGACGACTTGTTTCACTGCCAGGCGACGACCTTTTGGAACCCCACACTTAACTGTGTGAGTAACGACCCTGCTGAAGTCACTACTCTGACTCCTCGACCAGTCATGCGTTGTAGTAGCGGACACCGACAACCCAAGTGAGAAAATATCCTTAAATACGGCTCCCATCGATACCTCGACGGAAGTCGACACACTCCTTCCATGAGTAACAGATCTTCCTAAAACCACGCCTTTCTGTACCGAAAACACGCACTCCATTTTGTCGCCCTTGATATTGTCGCAAGTTTTCAACGAAGAAACCCTATCTTCCGGTCTACAGTTCAACGGAGCGTCAGTGTAGGGACAACTGCATGACCACGAAGACATATAATTGTCCCAACCTCCAAGATGAGGTTTACTGCCGGTATATCTCATAATAGGACCGTTAAAATGGCCGTTTACGTAGGCAGTCAAAGTGCAACCCGGTCGTACAACCAGCGCAGAAACGCGGTCATTCCACCCATCACAACCTCTACCCGGATAGGTCTCCCCGTTGAGAACATCCCACGTGCCTCCAGTGCATGATAACAGTTTGTCATGGTGACCATAATCATAGAGGCGCGCACAAAGGAATTTATTCGTATTTACTTTGTACGGGAGAGTTTCGGGTTCAGGGCAACGTCCAACAACAAGACCAGTGACACTCAGTCCAAGCAGGATGATACTTAGCTTGAAAGCCATACTCAGATCTGAAACGAAAGAAAAGAGCAGTTTTGATGATTATTTAGTGCATAGTTAAAGGTCAAATCCACCCCAGAAAATGAACGTTCATTTGAATAAGCAGAGAAAAATCAAACTAGCAAACGCTGAAAATTTCATCAAAATCGGATATAAAATAATAAAGTTATGGCATATTAAAGTTTCGCTTATTTTTCACAAAACAGTGATATGCACAACTCAGTGACATGCAAATGAGTCAGTCGATGATGTCAATCACTCACTATTTAGTTTTTTTATTGTTTGAACCATACAACATTTCATTTTTTACAGATTTGACAATAAGGACCAACTTGACTGAACCATATAGTATCAAACAATGCTAATTCGACATGTTCAGGGAGGGATTATTTATCATTTCCACTTGACAATGAGGAGAAAAATGGAATATTTCATATATAATGAAATACAAAAGAAGTAGTGAATGGATGATGTCATCAGTCTCCTCATTTGAATAGTAATCAGGATGTGCAGATATTTTACATCCGATTTTGATGAAATTTTCAGTGTTGTACTTGTTGGATTTTCTCTTTTTATTCAAATCAACTTTTTGTTGGGGTTGACTTGTCCTTTAAAATGGCAGGGGTAAAAATGGCAGAGGAAAAATATCAGGAGTAAAAAATGGCAGAGGCTCCCGAGAGGGGGGCACTTACATTAACGAGTGGATAACAATGCGCGATCCAAAAAAAACACGTAAAAGGGATGTCTTTTTCAAGATATGGCACGTTACGTACGTAAATTAAAAAGGGTGTCAAAAACACGAAAATAATGAAAAAGGGAATCTCTTTTTGCTACGAAAGCTATGTCGTTATTTTAAAATTTGCGATCAAATATATAAAGAAAAAGAAATATAAAGAAAATATTCTTTGTGCGGTGGATTTAAATCTCTCCCTGTAATTATCATAGGGTCGTGTGTTCGGCAGACTAGCGGTATTGGATAAATTTGTTTTGATTGTATATGTTGATCTGAAATTTCAATTAAGAAATATTTTTTATATCCTTCACATCTATCTTAGGCTGCGTTTATGCATCATGATTTGAATCACAATTTGAATCATGATTCAAAACAGCAGCATGAATCACGATCCGACAGAATCAGCGTTTATACGACCATCTTTCTAACGCTGTTTCTCCCTGAATTCGGGCCGATCCAGTGCGCATCACAGTGCGCAGTTTGACCCAGGAAGTATAGGTCAACATTTTCGCACGTGTTTCTAACTTCACGTCGGCTGCTAGATTTTTGCTGCCGCCGGAGCTAACAAGCAAACGTTTGTGCAAGTGCAACGCTTACTCGGCTTCCGAAAAATAAATCTTTTACTTCCAGAATTCCGTGTATTTTACCTCATATTGTTTTTGATCGGGAACCAGAAGGGGTCATTATCCTCCCTCCCACCTCCCGATCGATTTTTCTTGTCTATGGTGGTCCTGTACTGGGCACGAATTCTGTTAATTTTGTCTCGACAGGCGGTGCCACATCTCCGTTGAAATCCCTCCCTCGCAAGCGCCGCTGAAAGGGATCGTCTTATTTCTGTGAATCCCGGTAAGGGATGCTTGTGCTTCAGGCTGAGCCCAAAGCACAAGCAGAGCCCTGAGTTAATTCATCGTCGATCAGTCCAATTTGTGCCTTTGGAACTTGAAGAAATGATTGATGAAAACAATGAAATATACAAATGACGCTACAGTACAACCCCGGGGGTACAATACACAGAATGATAATTCCTAAATGCTGGCAATACTGCTACACGAAAATTAAACTGCACGAAACACAGCGCGCGCCTTTGAGTCGAACCCGGAAGAAGCACGACACAATGACGTCATAGAATCATGATTCAAATCACGATACGTTTATACGACCTTTTTCGTTCGTGATTCTACAGAAACGTCTTTCCAAACGCCCCTTTTTTCGTGTTTCATGTTTGTGATTCTAATCATGATTATATTCAATTTCGACTAAACGCAATCGTGATTCTGCAGAATCGTGATTTGAATCATGATTCTAATCATGATTCTAGGGTAAAAAAGTGTCGAATAAACGCACCCATAGGCCATACACATAAATCAGTTTAAACTAGTAACACATTAATTAGCACGAGCGGAAATCCCGGGGGGCAGGGAGGGGGACACAATGTAAAATATCCCCCTTCTATTTCTGGTCTTTTATGATGGAGAAAAAATACATCACTTCACAATCAAAATGATACTATATGACCTAACTTTTTAGGTGATTTTTTTCCCCTTTTTTCTGTCAAATTTTCCAGGACCTGGTCCCCCCTACCTTTAAGGACAGATTTCCGCCCATTTTGATTAGTGATGCGCACTTAAGGGCCTTTATCAAAGTTTAAAAAATGCCCTTTAACAAAAGATGTATTATGTGTGTTCAAGAGGTTCAGAGTTTTGAATATCAGAGCAAACTGTTTCTACATTTCAACAATCGTCCAACATTTTACATCGTACCAACTGTTTTCAAATTCTCTAAACTCAGGCGGAACAGGGGTCGGTTTTTTATTTTTCATACTAAGCAAGCTATGTATTCTCTCCGCAAGAGCGCAGGATCTTGTCATCTATCGCCTGATACTTTTGATTTTTGTGATAGATTATGACATGATATACATGTAGAGAGACTTATTATATTTCATTTTTCTCTCTTTTTATTCCTTTTTTGTGGTCTGTATGCCACTGTGAACATGATTCTTTGCGGCAGTAGCGTGAAGAGTAGAAAAAACGAGAGGGGCAGTATGGCGCATGTGCTAAAAAGCTGCTTGATATTAGTCCTGAGCGAGCGAAGCGAGCGAGAATAAAAAATCACATTTTCATGAGAATTTAACTTTCAGATATTTCTTGACATTGTATTCAGTAAATAAAGTTATATCCTACACTTTTCCTTTGCTTTTCTTTCCGCCTTTTTTTCTTGGTTGTAGAACCTTTTGGGACCATGGCCCAACCCTTCTTACTCATATACGGCAGTGCTATGTGGTTTGGGTCCGTCTGGAGCCCCTGGAACTTCTTGATATCAAAGCCATTTAAACTTTGCAGATTGCCGCTATTTTTAATCAAATCGCAGGTATATAAGGAATATAGCTTTTACACAACACATTTATTCAACCAAGTTGAAGTAAATATATTGAAGGGGCAAAAAACAACAATTTATTAAACAAAATTGGTATCACAGAGCATAGTATATGAAGCCGATCTATATTGTGTCTCTGCGAGACCATTTGCGTGAATTCGATATATGCTGAATATACCGGAAGTAATACGCAATTACAGTAAGGCATTGGATATTAGTTTTTAACGACATTTTCCTTTGGTGTCAGCTCTTTGTCGGCTTTTTTGACAGGATGTTTGCAGCAGGTAATATGATATATTAATACAGATATCTGCCAAGTGTAAAAAAGTGCCATCAAATATAATGTGAAAGTAACAACCAGTATGGAAATTACATCCAATGGTCTCCATGTTTGTTGAAGTTGTCAACTCAAAAGAAAAACCTCATGGGCATAACTTAAAAGGATCTTGATCTGGGTTTGGTTGGACATGAAAGAACGGCTACGCCTGACAGAGTTCAAATTACTAGTATAAGAAAGTGAAGGAATGTTGGATGAACTGAAAAACAAAAGAGAAAAAAAATGATAAGAGAAGGAACGACGAATATTTTTTTTAAGAGCTTTCTCTTCACATGTCACGCAATGAGCGGCCTGCATAAATGAGAATCCCGACTTTTCGCAGAATAACGCGGCCGGACTTGACGACGGTATATTGATTTTGGAAGAGCCTTCTTTTCACATGTCAGGCGATGAGCGACCTACTCGGATGAAAATGACAAAGGGGATGTTCGCTTCCACCACGCATGACGGATTCATAAAAGATGTATTGTCAAATGCCCTTTATTTAAAGGTCAAGTCCACCTCAGAAAAATGTTGATTTAAATCAATAGAGAAAAATCAGACAAGCACAATGCTAAAAAATATAATCAAAATCGGATGTAAAACAAGAAAGTTATGACATTTCAAAGTTTCGCTTATTTTCAACAAATAGTTATATGAACGATCCAGTTACATCCAAATGAGAGAGTCGATGACGTCACTCACTATTTCTTTTGTTTTTTATTGTTTGAATTATACAATATTTAAATTTTTACGAATTTGATGATTAGGACCTCATCGCCTGAAGCACAAAATGTTGAAATAATGGAATTCCACGTGTTTAGGGAGGAATAAAACTTCATTTCACATGACAATGATGAGAAAATCAAAATATTTCATATTTTATATAATAAAATAGAAAAGAAATAGTGAGTGATGTCATCAACTCTCTCATTTGGATGTAACTGGCTCGTTCATATACATGTAACTATTTTGTTTAAAATAAGCGAAACTTTAAAATGCCATAACTTTGTTATTTTACATCCGATTTTGATGAAATTTTCAGTGGAATGCTTGTTGAATTTTTCTCTTTTTATTCCAATCAAATTTTTGTTGGGGTGGAGTTGTCCTTTAAAGCACAACTGAGGAGTCTTAGCATGGGCGGAAATCACAGGGGGGATCAAATGTCCCCCTCCTATTTGTGGTCACTAATGATGGAAAGAAATACATCATTCAAAATCGAAATAAAACATGGATTTTAGGACGAGATTACCTTACTTTAGGGATCATAGCCTTTTTTTTTGCCTGTCAAATTTATTTTCGTCGAAATGACCTTAAATTTGGGGTGATAACTTTCCTTTTTTTTTTCTTCTTTTTCTCCTTTTGGGAGAAATTTTCGTCCCTGAAAATTGGTGAAACAAAATAGTAGTTTGTCTATCTCTAGGGTGCAATTTCAACACCTCAGGGTATGGTGCTCTATGAACACCGTCTGGTGTCAGTTTTTACAGTGTAGTTAAGTAAAGAGCTAACTACAAAAGAAGAGACTACGCCGTATTTGCAATAACCGTTTTATTTTATTTTTTCATTTATTCTTTCTACATATTTTCGATTTATCTGTTTTTCTAGAGGGGCCAAACAAGCTACATTCCAAAAAAAAGAGTGAGTAAAAAATATAACCAAACTAGCATGTTTGCTAAGTTTTTCCCTCAGATTGCACAAAATGCAACTTTAAAGGGTAAATTCCAACGCAACATTCATGTTCCCAGTTTACCTAATAATGGGTAAGCTTTTTTTAGAGTGTAAACAAATTGGAATGATTTTTTTTTAATCAAACCTTCTTTTCTTCACCCACTGACAAAGACCCATGTCTGAATCAAATGCTGGAAGTGAAAAGTGTATTCTACCATCAGGCGCAGATCACACAACATGTCATTTTTTTTAATTTGATTCCACCAATCAGATTGTTTTGGTCATCAGAGTCATTGATTGTATCCAAGAAATGTCAGATTTTTATAAAGATTTAAAATTCGATAGGGCCTACTTGGTACAGAGGAATGGGACCTGGTGCGCGTTTTATAAAAGTCTGTGAACAATTTTAAAAAGTTTACTATTCGCCGATGATATCCAATGATTTCAGTATATAGCTTTAAAAAGTCATTGCAAATTTGAAGGACAGGGGACAGCAGATCATCCGAATATTTGCGCCGGACGAGCAATTGCAAATATGTCATTACCCAGAGTAGAGAGCGGCTTCGTAGTAAATGCGGAAACTCTTCATCCCTTCATTACTCTGAATTAACATGATTAAGGCAGATTTTTTTTCCGGGGAATGGTATGAAACTGTTGGGGATCAAAACCACATGAGGCATGCAGATCGACGCCGCACAACTGAACTACCATGTCTGGTTAAACTACATTTAGAACTGCAATTGGTTTTTGGGTACGATGTGCATGCATTCACGTAATAATAATAATAGTAGTAAAAATTACATTTATGAAGAGAGCTTAGCACTTGATGTTTCTAAAGCACTTTATATTCTCCTTCCGTTTAGTACAGTCCTCTTTACGGAGTATAGTCTTACTTGGCTGAGGCTGCAATTACAAAAACACAAGACATTTGGTGCAGTTGAACAAAATTAAACTATAGTACAAGTAAAAAAGGATGGATCTCAACTGGAGAGCTAACGGAGGGTGAGTGGTTCCAGGTGGCTCCTGAAAGACTCAGTTGAAGGAGCCAAAACCACTGTTGTAGGCAGGACATTCCACAAGCAGATGGTACTTGGTACCCCGGTCAACGCCACTTCTTGCGGAGCTTTGAAACCAGGGTTCCAAGACTCAATTACGAGGAATGCTATATCGGCTTTCGCTTACTACTGAGCTTGCTGGGATCAATGCCTTGCCAGAGGACGCTAGGCCGCAGTCGACTTCGAGCACGCAATTCTCTGATTACAAGGCGAGAGACAGAACTGCTGTGCAACACTTTACTTCTGTGTTATGTTTAAATGACGACCTATTTTAAGATTTCAAACCAGCTATATAATCATTTGAGTTTCAAAAGGTGGAAAAATTGAAAATTAACTTATTTGAAAGATTGATTATTCTTCTTTATAATGTTAAAAATTGAATTTGTAAAGTCGAATAATTGATGGGACACAGGAGTTTTCCAACACAATTATTCCGTATTGCTTGAAAGTTATATTGACAGAGGGCATAGTGTGCATATCTCGTACTTGAGTGAACGCAAAGTTCGCCATGTAGACATATAACCTTCAATAAGTCGACGTGACAATATACTGCGATATGTGCGGTCAAGCCAAAATATACGCACTGTAACATTAGATAAGAATATCAAAAAATGATTGTCCATTCCCTTACCTTTCCAATCACAGTACGACGTTGAATCTGGTTGATGTATGTAAGTCTGGCTGGATCTAATGTAGTCTGGAGGCTCCTAAGAATCTCAATTCACTCTGTAGACGAAGGTGCTGATCAGATGGTTCCTGGTTCAATCACTGATCTTCCAGGAACGACGACTCGTCTATTTATCAGCTAAAATAGGGGCGTAGACAATCGAAACGTTCACACCCTTTCCGAAAAAAAATATCAAAGCAGATTTGGATTTTACCGGTTCTTTGGTAACTATTGAATTAAGAGGTGTGGTCTAATGATAAAAGGAAAAGTGTGACCAAATATGGTAATTTGGAAGAATAACGATCTGTGAAGCAAATTCTATTTTATTTTCTATTTTCTTATTGATTTCAATTTCGGCGTATCTCTT
Organism: Lytechinus variegatus; assembly: GCF_018143015.1. Lineage (NCBI taxonomy): Eukaryota > Metazoa > Echinodermata > Echinoidea > Temnopleuroida > Toxopneustidae > Lytechinus > Lytechinus variegatus. Next base: position 3,781,425 of record NC_054752.1, on the reverse strand, counting down.
TTCTGATTTATCGTTATTCTATTCGATATAATATTTGTGGCCAAAAATATATCTTCATCCAAGCATTTTCGTAATATAGAAGAAAACTTAAATAAGACCAACCTTTAAGAAATGACTCTTTCCCTTATTTCATATAATGTCTTCCTTATTCATATAATAATAATATAATAAATATAATATTATTATTATTAATTTCAATATAAGAACGCTTTGTGCTCGCATGATTTTTTTTATCAAATACCCAACTTGTTCATGATTGCAAAATGTGCTCAGAAGGTTGGGGGAAATAACCTCGCGCTTCTCACTCGCGTTAATGTATACCCATTCTGTTTGTATGCCTTGTTTTAGTCCTTCATCTGTGTACAAAAATGTATATGTGATATGATCAATTGTTACGTGAGTTTTGATCATATCACACACCAAAATGACTTGGTAACAAATGTACTCACATGCTGTGTCCACAATTAGTTACACACTCAATATTTACACCGGCTGTACTCGCACGCTGAGTCCATCATGTCACAAACCTAATGAGCAAACCGGTTATACTCACAAAGCGAGTACATTGTATTACACACTAAATGAGTAGACTGGTTTACACACACACACACACACACCGAGTTCATCATTACACACAAATCATTAACATGTCTACTCACGCAGCGAGTTTATCATGACACACACAAATATGAGTAAATGCATTTGACTGAAATCATGAGTCCATTATTGCACGCACAAGATGAGTAAACTAGCTGAGTAAGTTTCACATTTATCAAATGACCTCTCGTTCACATATCAAGACAGCATAATATCATCATTAATTGTGCACAAATTACTAAAAAACGCTTTAAGTTAAGGCGTATGTAAAACAATTTTTAAAGATTTCTAATGCAAATACAGAGTATATTCACTGATGACCGATGATCTGATGCTTTTGCTATTGAATGCCTTGTTCGTGTGCTAACATCATCATAGCTTAATTAGAACATACATGTAAAAGATGGGGTATCTTTTCTAAAGTTTGCATGCTTGTATGCTGATAGCAATAACTCGCTTGACAGGAGATCGTTCCAATACCTTTTCTTTAAAGGACAAGTCGGTAGACTTGTCATAGAAATCATTTTAATAAAAAGAGAGACAAATCCAACAATCATAACCATGAAACTTCATCACAATTAGATGTACAATATTGCATTTCATGTTTCATTTAATTTTACAAAACAGGTATGTGCAAATCCTGGTCGGTATACAATGGGGAGTCTCATGACGTCATCAACTCACTATTTCTTTTTCTTTTGTTATATGACATATGCTTTTCTCCTCATTGTCAAGTTAAAAAACAATCGATTCCTCCTTGAACACGTGGATTAATCATTGCTTAATGCCGTATGGTTCAATCAAGTAGGTCCTTATCTTCAAAAATAAAATATTTTATAATTCAGACAATACCAATCAAAAGAAATAGTGAGAAAGGAACATAATTGTCTGACTCATTTGCACGTGACTAAAGTGTGCATATCATTGTCTTGTGAAAAATAAGCGAAACTTTGAAAATTTTCGGGGGTTGACTTCACCTTTAATCATAGTGATAACATAACAAGCAATGAATGAAATGGCAAGTGTAATGGGCTACTTGAACAAACAACATATCAATTAGTTTCTCTGTGTCAGTTTGCTCACACAAAGTCGTCACATGGATGATAACTTTTGTTTGTAAAGAGACATGAGACAGTTTCAGTAAATATGTCTATGTCAAATCACAGAGCATTCACTGGCATTACTCCAGTTCCAACTAACAGAGCTAACAATCAATACAAACAAATTTGTGGGCCTGGTCACACCGCCCGCGCGTTGTTGGAGCGGTCGTGGAGCGATAGGGACAGAGGGTCGAATTTCGCTCACAAAATTGGGGAAAAAATGGAAAACAAAAATCGAAAGCAAAAAAAAACAAGTGGAATGCCTCTGGCCGTCTCACCTGCATCACGCGGTTCAATATAGCAGCAGTGCTGACTTTGAATACTACTCTAACTCGCACAAGATGTTCAGTGATACATGGTTACTCTTATGTCCACTTTTTATGAACTAGACCAATAAACTTACAGAGATATGATGGTTATTCAACAAAAAACCCCAACATGGCCAAAGTTCAATGACCTTACATGACCTTTGACCTTGATCATGTGACCTGAAACTCGAACAGGATGTTCAGTGATACTTGATTACTCTTATGTACAAGTTTCATGAATCAGATCCATAAACTTTCAAAGTTATGATGGTAATTCAACAGATACACCCAATTCGGCCAAAGTTCATTGACCTTTGACCTTGGTCATGTGACCTGAAACGCGCACAGGATGTTCAGTGATACTTGATTACTCTAATGTCCAAGTTTAATGAACTAGACCAATAAACTTTCAAAGTTATGATGGTAAATCAACAGATACCCCCGATTCGGCAAAAGTTCATTGACCCTAAATGACCTTTGACCTTAATCATGAGACCTGAAACTTGCACAAAATGTTCAGTGATGCTTGATTATTATTGTGTCCAAGTTTCATGAATCAGATCCATAATCTTTCAAAGTTATGATTGGAATTCAACAGATATCCCCAATTCGGCCAAAGTTCATTGACCCTAAATGACCTTTGACCTTGGTCATGTGACGTGAAACTCATGTAGGATGTTCAGTAATACTTGATTAACCTAATGTCTAAGTTTCATGAACTAGGTCCATATATTTTCTAAGTTATGATGACATTTCAAAAACTTAACCTCAGGTTAAGATTTCGATGTTGATTCCTCCAACATGGTCTAAGTTCATTGACCCTAAATGACCTTTGACCTTGGTCATGTGACATGAAACTCTAATAGGATGTTCAGTAATACTTGATTAACCTTATATCCAAGTTTTATTAACTAGGTCCATATGCTTTCTAAGTTATGACGTCATTTCAAAAACTTAACCTCAGGTTAAGATTTGATGTTGACGCCGCCGCCGTCGGAAAAGCGGCGCCTATAGTCTCACTTTGCTTCGCAGGTGAGACAAAAACAATCGAAATCGAAAATGGTAAACGGTAGCGAGCGGTGATGATTTTTTCTCTCCGCTCCAACAACGCTCGGGCGGTGTGACCAGGCCTTAAGTTCGAGTCGCCAACTTGCTTGTTATAGTTACCTTCACAATTATTAATGAATTTGCATTTTAATCATACTATTAGATATTTCTATTACACAATATTTGCGCTTATTAATTATCATTCATTTCAATGATATGTATTTAATTTTTAATGTTTTGATTCATTTTAATTTATATGTAAATGCATCACAATTCGGCTTGGCCACCATGATGCATGATATTTATCAAATGAACCATCTATATATGTATATATTCTTACTCAGCTCATGAGTAATTTTGATCATCCAAGTCCATCATTCTCTTTTCATTCGGTTCAAGAAAACTCATTTCGATTGTAAATCCCGGGTAAACACCTAGCTTATCAAACACAAAATACTTACATGTATGCATATCTGGTATTCTGGGACTGATGACACCACCCTCTAACAATTTCTTTGTATTTCATAATAGTAATAATAATAGTAATAGTCAGTTCTTGCATAGTGCATAACATGAATAACGTTTCTATGCTCTTCCTAAGGACTTGGATATTATTACCCCGGCTATGGCTCAAGCATCCTTTCCAGCGCTCGGCATTTCGAGGAATAAATTCCTGCCAGGTACCCATTCACCTCTCCTGGGTTGAGTGCAGCACAATGTTGATACATTTCTTGCTGAAGGAAACTACGCCATGGCTGGGATTTGTTCATTACATGAATAAGTATTTCAATTATTTCCTCATTGCTATGTGAAACAGAGTTTTATTCCTCCCTGGACATGTGAAATTAACATTGTTATAACATTATGTGGTACAGTCAAGTTGGTCATTTTTGTCATATCTGTAAAATATTGAAATATTGCATTATTCAAACAACAAAAAACGAAAAGTGAGTGAGAGACATCATCGAATCTCTCATCTGCATATCAATGTGTTGTGAATATGACTGCTTTGTGGAAAAAAAGCGTAATTTTAACGTATTATAATTTTCTTAATTCACATCCGATTTTGATGAAATTTTTAGTGTTGTGCTTGTTTGATTTTTGTCTACCAATTCAAATCTACATTTTACTTGGGTGGACTTGACCTTTAATCTTATGTTGTATTTATTTCATGAACTTTGTTTGTAAACTTTTTTCCTTTATTATGTTCCCAATAAAGTGATATCAAATCAATCATTGATTATTCAAAAGAATCAAGCCCTCGTCTATTTTCTTGATTAAAACAGTGCCAATCTCAGTCGTTGAGTGCATTTATTGAACCTAGTGTTCGTGGATCTTTGAGTTAGACGTAGTTTATGCAATTCTATCACTGAGTACAATATTGACGATAAAACTAAACTTTTTGTCGCAAAAAGCGTTGATTTCATTTAGATTGGAAGGAGTGTTATTAGGACATGAAGCATGTTTTTTAAGCATCGGTGGACCTCCTCTCCTTTTCAGTCTCTCGTTACCTGCTCTCCCACTCTCTTTCGGGTCTATCTGTGCGCGGAGCGCGAGCAGGCTGTGTTTCCCTATAAACACATTGCGAACGCGAAGCACGAGCTAAAAAAATTAATTTACTGACTCGAAAGGGACAATTTTAAGCACTGTCCAACTTGAATAAAAAATGTAGAGGATGTGGATTTCGCTATCTGCGAGCGCGAAGCGCGAGCTAATTTTTTTGTAGACTTAGGCCTTCAACCAGGACATACTGTCGGTACAGAAGCGTAAGCTGAAAATCTTTGATCTTACAACCTGAAAATTGGACATTCTAAAAACTTGTTACAATCATGAACACCATGGGTATTTACTCAAACAAGTAATGCGAGCGCAAAGCACGAACTATTTGTTTAAACCCACACGCATAGTCAATGAATCCACTTCTCTTATTGATAATATTTTCTGTAACGTTCTTCCCCCACCCGACTCCTTCATATTACTCTCTGATATCACTGATCACTTCCCTGTCTCGACTAATTTCTCTTTAAAAGACAGATTCAATAACATATATAGACGTCCATTAAAACGAAGAATAACACAAGAAAATATAGCTCGTCTGGGTGCTAGTTTAGACGATGTTGATGGGTCTTGTGTCTTTGGTAATAATGACGTAAACTTTGAAAATTTTATGAACATTTTTAATTTACACTTTGACACTCATATTCCAAAACTTAGAGATAAGACATCTAACTACAAAAAACACCGAAGTTCCCATGGATTTCCAAATCGCTCTTGCGTTCGATAAATAGGAAGAATAATTTATATTATAAATACAAAATGAAGCGCTCTGAGCAATCCAAACTTAAATATACTTGTTACAAGAATACATTGACAAAAATTATACGTTTAGAAAAGAAAAGATATTTTACTAATCAGTTACAACTTTACAAGCGTGATATGCAAAATACATGGAAAGTTTTAAAACAAGCAATAAATATATCAATTAACAAATCTAATATTACAAAAATTAGATCTGGCGATGTTATTTATGAAGATTCCCACCAAATTTGTAGTATCCTGAATAATCACTTTTCTTCAATTGGGGAAAATCTTGCAAGTAATATTCCTCCCGCAACAAAACACTTTTCTGAATTTTTAGGCCCACCAAATTCTAGTTCAATGTTTCTCGCTCCAACTTATAATCACGAGATAATTAATATTGTTTCTGATTTTAGTTCTAAAAAAAAGTACAGCACACGATGACATCAATAATTTTCTTCTTCAGGGGGTAATATCGTCATTTGCGGATCCCCAAGGGTAGTCTTTTAGGCCCGATTTTGTTTATAGTTTATATTAATGATTTTTGTAGATCATCAGATGTTCTTTCTTTCATTCTCTTCGCGGACGACTCTAACTTATTTTTTTTCACATAAAAATCCTCTTCACCTTGCTAATGTAATCAACTCTGAACTAGAAAATGTCACCGAATGGATAAGAGCAAATAAATTGTCACTAAATCTTCAAAAAACAAAATATATGTTGTTCAGCAACTCTATAAATACACTTCGTGTTGATATTGTTTTGGATGGAACTCCCTTGGAAAATGTATCCCATATTAAGTTTCTTGGAATAACAGTCGATAATAAGCTCTCATGGAAATTTCACATAGATAACATATGTAAAACTATTTCACGCAACATTGGTATAATTAACAAGCTTAAATTTTGTTTACCATTATCGCCCCTGCTTACATTATATTCATCCCTTATATTGCCATATTTAAATTATGGAATTTTAGCGTAGGGTAATACACAACAAACACTCTTAAACAAATTACTCCTATTACAAAAGAAGTCTCTACGTATTATATGTCACACGGCATATTTGTCTCATACTGACCCATTATTTTTTAACATAAAATATTGAAAATTAAGGACTTATATTTGTTTAATCTCGGTCAGTTTATGTATAACTATAAAAACAACAACCTCCCAAATGTATTTAATTCAATGTTTCCAAAAAAATCAATCCATTCACAACTATCCAACAAGGCGATTGGGTGAATTTCATTTACCACTTTTAAGAACTTTGCGGGCTCAGAACACATTTATATATGATGGACCGAATTTATGGAACTCACTTCATAATAATGATATAACAAATGCAAAATCTTTGAATTCTTTTAAGACTAAATTCAAATTATCTCTATTAAAACCTTATAATATACTCCCAAATTAAGTTTAATTCATCATCTCTGTCAAGTCATCATTATTACTTTAAATACTACAATTAAAACATAAAATAATTATTATCCTCTTTTTATTAAAGACAAAAATCTGAACAAGTCCTTCTCAGATGTGCTCATTATTGTGTCTATCCTCTCCTCTATTTTCTCCTCTCCTGTCCGCTTATCCGCCTTCCTACCGGTTATTTGTTTACGGCATCAATCACATTTTTCGTGCATTATATTCTTTCCAGGTTATTTTATATATTTTTTTCTCCTTTTATACACCAGTTTGCTTGAGTCCATGACGGCATGTGTTCTATCTACGTACAGCAGCACCCATCCATATTCTCAGGGCATTCTCCCTTTTTCTCTTTTTCTGGGGGGTGGAAGGGTGGATATTTTAAGGACGGGTTGTTTTGTCCTTTATCAAACTATACATTTTTGATAACTTTGTATTTATTTTGTGAGTATTTCCCTCTCATTTATTTATTTTTTCTCATTTGATTATCTGTATTTATATTTTGTTATTTTGTTATTTGTTGTGTTAACTATATAATTTTGAGGGGCCCACATTGTACAAGCATCGCTTTTAGTGGGTCCCTCCATTTCCATCTTAATTTAATTTCTATTGAAAAATAGTATACATATTTTAAACCTACAATGTGTTGCCCAAATTGTCGAAGTGTTTTTCACAACATATGTATCATTAATTTTGTTTGCAACGGATACAAATATTTATGTTTATATATGGTATACAATTTGTTTTTGCTTGATGGAAGTGAAATAAATAAATTTGAATTTGAATCTTTTGCACGAATTTATGTCATTAAATCGTGTTTTTTTTCATGTAACAACATAAGAAAAAAGGAAAGTTGGACTGTTACATCAAGGTAGCACATTCATTGCATATTCATGACCCTCTGCAAATATCTGTTTACCAAAAAAAAATAATTCAAAAATTTGATTTATTGATTTTATTTTTCATCTAATTTTGATGAAGCATTTCGTGTGAGCTTGTCTCTATTCAAATTATTTTAGTCCGGAGTAATTAGTAAATGCAATTCAAACTTTTTCAGTCTCACGAACACCCCGCCCATTCTCCTATTCTATACCTATCTCTTCTTCTTCTACACTTTACCTTTCCCTCCAGCTTCCTTTCATATTTTCCTACATATCTATCACTCTTTTTTACGGGTGTTTTGTAAGTGTCAATTTATGATGATTATATACCGCATACTAGGATGGGGGTGGGGTTAGCAGCATGCATACATCTCATCACCTGTTTCTTATAATTTATGGATTTTGAATTACGAATTCTAAGGGTTATCAACATATTGCAGTAAGGTTACCCTTATGGAACAAACACAGTGTTACCACAGTGTGTTCACATAGTTGACTATGTGTAAACTATGTGTTAACTATGTGGTCACAGTGTTGTCACAGTGTGAGACTTCAGATCACATAGTTAATCACATAATGGCCCACATAGTTGGGTAAGAAACACAGTGTTACCACAGTGTGTTCACATAGTTGACTATGTGTAAACTATGTGTTAACTATGTGGTCACAGTGTGAGACTTCAGATCACATAGTTAATCACATAATTGCCCACATAGTTGGGTAACAAACACAGTGTTACCACAGTGTGTTCACATAGTTGACTATGTGTAAACTATGTGGTCACAGTGTTAGACTGCAGATCACATAGTTAATCACACAATTGCCCACATAGTTGGGGAAATGACAGTTTTACCACAGTGTGTTCACATAGTTGACTATGTGTAAACTATGTGGTCACAGTGTGAGACTTCAGATCACATAGTTAATCATAATTGCCCACATAGTTTGGCAACAAACACAGTGTTGCCACAGTGTGTTCACATAGTTGACTATGTGTAAACTATGTGGTCACAGTGTGAGACTCAGATCACATAGTTAATCACATAATTGCCCACATAGTTGGGTAACAAACACAGTGTTACCACAGTGTGTTCACATAGTTGACTATGTGTAAACTATGTGGACACAGTGTTAGACTTCAGATCACATAGTTAATCACATATCACATAGTTAATCACATAATTGCTCACATAGTTGGGTAACAAACACAGTGTTACCACAGTGTGTTCACATAGTTGACTATGTGTAAACTATGTATTCACAGTGTTAGACTTCAGATCACATTGTTAATCACATAATTGCCCACATAGTTGGGTAACAAACACAGTGCATGTTACCACAATAAGTTCTTCAATCGTACCCGAAAAAAAATTAAGCAAAAAAGGGTCTTCAAGCTCGTCAGGGGGGGGGGGCGGGGAGCAGGGAGGAGTACTAAACATGAAAAATTGTTTGATGCACTATTCCCAATACAATCTCCATTTAGTTTATAATTTACACTGAAATTTTGCCGGTAATTTGATATTTGATGATTTTTTTTATTTTCTTTTAAGATCATCATCGCAATGGATAAACTATCAGTAAAGGCTAACGTTTAATAGAGTTATAGATCTATACTAGATATCCGGAACTCTTCGGTAAATCTCGGCCTCGGAAATCTATTTTCGGCGAGGCATGCTACCGCTAGCGCGCTCGTGTACATGTGCGTTTCAAATTCAAAGCTCACCGACGCCCGTTACAGTTTATCACTTCATCCAATATTACGCAAGTTAGAATCTGATCTTACTGCACTTTGTCTTAATCTTCTTGAATTGATAAGGATATCAACTAATGATCAACCATGTGAGTTGTAGTACACTGGGTGGAAACAAGGAACTGTTACTTCTAGCGATTTTGTAACAAAAAGATGTTGGTCAACTTGGTGGACCCGAACTTGAGTTGAGGGCCTGGTGGAGTCCGGAACCCCGCAGAGAAACGGCCGGAACATTGGCTGGGATGTGGAAGGCCAAGGTGTTAGTGGCCAGTGGTAAATATACATTATTATATCCTGATTTGGGCGCTAATGCAGTTTCGCACCGGCTGGTTACCAGCATACCTCATCACCAATATTTGTTCCCAGATGTCATGACAAGTCTCCCAGTCACATTTCGATGTCAATATATCCACCACTTTTCAATATATCGTGATCGGGAATGGCTGTATTTCGGCTTCGATCTCAACGTCGTTGATCGACACGGCGTAGACATCGCTTCGCAGATCGCTTGGATTCACCGTGCACTGTAATGTTGATATGAACTGAAGTTAGCAACCAAATCATGCGAAAATGTGGCGAACAAACTGCCAGCATGCCGCATGCGAATCTTTGTTCGCATGATTTGGTTGCTAACTTCCGTTCATATCATCATTACGGTGCACGGTGAATCCAAGCGATCCGCGAAGCGACACGGCGTAGACATTGCTTCGCAGATCGCTTGGATTCACCGTGCACCGTAATGTTGATATGAACTGAAGTTTGCAACCAAATCATGCGAAAATGTGGCGAACAAACTGCCAGCATGCCGCATGCGAATCTATGTTCGCATGATTTGGTTGCTAACTTCAGTTCATATCAACATTACGATGCAAGATGAATCCAAGCGATCTGCGAAGCGATGTCGATCAACGACGTTGAGATTGAAGACGAAATACAGCAATTCCCGATCACAATATTTTGAAAAGTGGTGGATATATTGACATCGAAATGTGACTGAGAGACTTGTCATGACATTTCGTAACAAGTATTGGTGATTAGGTGTGCTGGTAATCGGCCGGTGCGAAACTGCATTAGCGCCCTGATTTGTACCTAATATGTAATTATTTATGCTCTCCCTTTGTCCAGGGGTAATTGTCGAACCGTGTCCGTATGTATATAGATCTATAGGCTATGTGGTGCTCGACTAGCATGACTAGCCTGGAGGCGTCTGAAACTGAAAGTCATGATTTTAACCCAGGCCAAGGAACTCCTGCCCGCCCGCATAGCGGGCGGGAGTTCCTTGGCCTGGGTTACTATGAATTTAGCTCTACACAGTACTCTACGTAGTCGTAGGGTTACTCCCCACTGACGCCTGGGATCACGAGCTATTCACCCACGTACGGTACTGCCACTGGTACAAAACCTGAAACTTTCGCCCCCGAGATTTCTACTTTCCCTCTAAATCTAGCCCTAAAACATGTAGGCCTACCTGTCATGGGGTTCAACTTATTTTCCAAGTGAAGTAGATTACCGGGTGTAACATTTCTGCGATATTGATTTCATTTTTAAAGAAGAATTCATAAAAAACGAATCGCGCGATTTGCGTGCTGTCGCCAAGCGAAAGACAAAGAAATCAAGATGGCGACATAAACACGGCCGTAAGCTCTTTCCATCTTTTCTACTAGCCAGGAGGCTTCTAAAGAGTAAAAAATCATTTACTAATACTAGGCCTATACTAACGGAGTCTTGAGGAAGCAATGTCAATGATGATGATTTTTTTTAGATATGTCATATACTTCTTCATCATTGACGTCTTGACACTCTCTCCATAGTGTCTTAAGCGAAGGACCAAAACAAAGATGGATTTCCCTAGAAAATCCATCTTTTTAAACCAAAATCACAAGAATTCTATTAATTCTATTCATTCTTACACCTTCCTACGCCTAATGCGTAGGAAGGTGTTAAATATTATTATATAAAAATATAACTGTTTTGAAACAGCGTTTAACTGAAAGTAAGCATGGACGCAACAGTGTTTTGGACTAATCACGTTTGGAAACGCTGATTCTGGCTTGAAAAGTGGAAGCATAAACACGGCCTTACTCTCACCTAGCCAGGCGGCTTCTAGTTCTAGAGAGTAAAAATCAACGTAAGGTTACTCTCATCCGAAGCCAGGTCTTCTCATTGACCCACACGACGGAAGCCAAAACCTGAAACTTTCACCCCCGAGATTTCTACTTTCCTTAATAGAAAAGATCTAGCCCTAAATCATGTATATTGAAAAAACTTCATTTCCGACATTTCTACGCTCTCGTTATTTTTTAACAAGAATTCATCAAAAAATGAGAGAAATATTGTGAAAAGACGGAAGAGACTTGCCCGATCTTACTTCCTATTGTTCTTCGCCAACGTTACCCGACGCACGCGTCTATGAGAAGGAAGACCTGGCTTCGTATGAGAGTAACCTTACGATAGTAAATGATTTTTACTCTATAGAAGCCGCCTGGCTACTCTCACCCACGTTACTCGACTCAAGCGTCCGTATCGTGGGTGAAGAACAATAGAAAACAAGATGGCAGTGTAAACATCGGGCAAGTCTCTTCTTTTCATGATATTTTTGTCATTTTTTTAATGAATTCTTGTCTAAAAATAAAATCCATAGCATAGAAATGTCGGAAATGAAGTTGTATCCCAGGTACATGATTTAAGGCTAGATCTTTTAGAGAGAAAGTAGAAATCTCGGGGGCAAAAGTTTCAGGTTTTGGCTGCCTACATGCACATGTATACAATAGAAGCCCTGGCTTCGTATGAGAGTAAGTTATGTTAGTAAATGATTTTTAATCTCTAGAAGCCTCCTGGCTAGACTGGATTAGCATTACATCGGCTAATTAACAAATTTGGGGGCAAATTTAATGATGTGAAAGATTCTTACTAGTTTTTAAATAATAATTATGTTATTTAGATCTACTGAAAAATATGTCTACAACTCAAAATAGTTTGTGTGTACAGAATAAAATTATTTACGTCTATAACTTAAAAACTGGTGTCTGAATTCTGATTTGATAACTTGTCTGTACTCTGTAGTAATAAATCTAATAATGCTAAAACTCCATTTTTACAATGCATTTCATAAATGGCTCTTTGAAATTACTCTGATTATTTATGTCTGTCCTTAATGTGCCTGTCCCTTACAGAAAAAAAGCTGATGTACTAAAGAAAGAGAAGGAGTTCCTAAACACCGCAACCAGAGTAGATGAGGCTATGGATGAGTCTGATGCCACAGATGAGGACATGGAGGATGAGGCTTCAACCTCAAAAAAAGATGTGAGAAAGAGGGTACGTTGAAACTTAACATTCAACTTAAATTTTAAAGACGTGCATGGATCAGGAAATTTTGAAGCCTACTAGCCAGGAAATTCAGTCCAAAGTGATAAGTGTTTACCTGAAGCAGGCCAGACTTTATTCTGTGATTTGCAAAAAAAAATGACTTCTACATAACTTGATATCGCTGCCAGTGGTGATTTAAAAAATTGCTCTTAAATTTCTACTTGAAAAAAAAATTGATGGAATTGGAAAGTATTGGTGGTACTACTTCAATAAAAGAAAATTCATTAGAAAAACTAAAAATAATGATACACTTATGAATTTTGTCTGGATTCCTAGTCTAGATACAGAATTGCATTGGATTTGCACATGACCGCGTACCCTGGTGTCGCAAATTTGAACTCAGAAGATATGCGAGACTTATATGTGAGTGGCGCGGCGCGGTCACCCCAAAAAATCACAGCTGAATGGTCTTGAAAAATGTTGAGCGGGGGGGGGGGGGCTAAATTAAATTTTAATTTTTAAAAATTCTAAACATATTCCATATGTGTTCATATTTTATTTCCATTTTTGGTTGCAGGTTGGGAAAGCTGATAGATCTGCTACATGTATGGCAGAGCTTCTAAAGAAGAAAAAGACTGAAGACCAGCGGAACCATGAAGGTCAGTTTAAAAGTTTATTATTTACGGCAAGATTCTGTGGCCAATTAAATTAAATGAAAAATCATGACCAGAAAACAAAATTCTCATATGTCCAGAAAGAGTATCTTCTCCAGAGCATTGCATTCATGCTTTTGGTTCAAATAGAATTTTACATCACAACAAAGAATACCTCTTAATTATCAAAGGTTAAACATATACCACATAAAAATGGTATCTGAAATTATGATGGAGTAGATGCTCTTTCAGGACATACATCTATATGAGATGAGAGTTATGTTTTCCGGACATGCTTTTTCATTATATTGGTGATTTTTTTAAATGTTAAAGTTTTTTTCTGACTTTCTTGGTATATCATTGTAGGATATTGGCACTCTAAACGGATGAATTTCCATTGCTAGCCCTGGCATATCAACATTCACAAATAACACTGTCTCACACACAGATTTGCGTTATGGTAAATTCTAGTAGAAGGGGCTATGAAATGATGTGTCTGATGATATATCCACCGCAAAAATAAAGAAATCACTTTCAATTTTTGAAAAAATGGCATTTTGGGCAATTCATATCGTCTGTGATGTCATAAAATCATATTTGAAAAAAAATCTCTGTTCTTTAATGATATTTATCAAACCTTCACTGATATATTTCTCAATTTTTTTTTGCTTCTTATTACAACCAATTATTCATCAGGGTGAACTTCCCCTTTGATAGCTTTTACATTTTCTTGTGTATTTTGCCAAGAATGATTGTCTCTGCTTGAATCTACAAATGAATTCAGAATATCACAATTACTGTAAATAGGAAGATGCTCTGTAATTTCTCATATTACCAAGCTTGTCAATAATTTCAAGGCGGAGGGTTAGGGTGAATCTCCCTGAAAGAGAAACTACATGTACTACATGTAGAATAGCACAGTCTCTCCAAATGGTAATCTACCGTGAAAATAAGTTTTGATGTGGAAACAAAAACAAACGAACAGAAAAAGGAGGAAAAGGACACCGACTTTGATTTGAATCTACGTAACCATAGAAAACATTTTAATTTTTTAAGTAAGTGATTGATCTTCACAAATGACTTGTCATTTTACATTTTACAACGATGCTGCCTGTCACCAGTACAATTTCTTCCAGAACGGCGGACCAAAGAAATTAGAAATTAGAGTCAAAGGCTTAGACAATCAACCAGTTTAAGAACTTAATTTCCTTTAAGTCACTTCCTTGTCATTTCATAAGATATTTTCAATCAAGTAGGACTATAGAAATAAGATTACCGAGCCTGAAATCTTGATTTTCTTGCTTGAACTTATCTGCCCCTAATATTATAATCCTGTTTCATGGGTATGCATGGTTTTTTGTTATGTTTGTGACTCTTAGATACTCCACTGCAGCTGAGTAACCAACAGTCACAAACAGACGGAACTTGACTTGGCTTTAATTAATATTTATAAATGATGTAGAGTCTTTGATAAAAGTTTGAGACTTTGAGCCAGTTTTTGTGTCCTTTCATTTTCTTATATTCAGCACACACAACAAGCAAATTTCCCTGCACTTCCATGGGCCAAGTACGTGCACGCATGGGCCAGAAGCTGAAAGATGTCCGTTCATCTCGAAGACGTGCAGAAAAGCAGGTTTAAGTGTGATACCTTTTTTTGTTTGGAAATAAGCCTTAATATTGCCTCATACAAGTCATTAAAAAACCCATTTTATTCTGATCATGGGTATATATTACACGAAAATGTCTTTCATGTATTATGACATGTCTGCTAATACAGCCAACTCAGGTTTATATAGTGTGTGCTTTCAAAATTTATCATGACATTCCAACTCCTGCTTTATCACCTTGTGCTATTCATCAAACTTAGATTGATATATTTTTATATTTATACTATGACAAATCATTTTCCTGCCATGTACCTTCCGTTTGATACTGTTTCCAAGTTCCAACTAATACAAAGGAATACATATATGCAGCTATATGGACGCTAGTATATGCACTTCATGCAAGAGATTTATGGACATTTTTTGGTTCTTGTTCATATTTTTCTGATATTTGTCTATAGGTGTGAAAAGGCAAAATATATGCAAAGTGTTCTTATTTTTGAAAAATAAATGTTGGTTACTTGTTCCTGTTTCGAAATTTCACAACTCTCTGTGATGGTAGGGATTTGCTTTACTACATGTGTAGGCGTTGCTTTTCCGACTACGGCGGCGTCGTCGTCAACATTGAAATCTTAACTACATGTAAGGTTAAGTTTTTGAAATGTCGTCATAACTTAGGAAGTATATAAATATATAGCCTAGTTCATGAAACTTCGACATAAGTGTAACTAAGTATCACTGACCATCTTGCATGAGTGTCCAGGTTGCATGATCAAGGTCATTTAGGGTCTAATTTTTTTTTATGTCATAACTTTACAAATATAAGGGCCTATTTTATGAAACTTGTACAAAAGTTGCTGATAATCTTACATTAGTGTCAGCCTGTCAGGTCACATGATCAAAGTCAAAGGTCACAGCACTGAAATCTGAACTGTTAATTTTTTTAACCCGTTCGCGACGGCATAGTAGAATAGGTTCTAACACCCCAAACGAGATTAATCAGCCGGCCATGTCAAGTTCGAACAGCTCCATTGTTCCGTGCGTGCGAGCTGGATCGTTGATTACAAAAGCGTGTGTGCGATCCACGATGAGTGAATTGATCGATCGATAGTTTTCGCGCATGCGTAGTTCATTTCCTGTTTTGGCTGCACGGAGTTCAGAGCTCACCTGTCGCTCCAGTGCTATAATTATGTCCGTACAGAGTGACTTCTTTGAGAATGTATTGTTGGTGATGTGGGTTTTGAAGTTCTTCTTGGACTTCTTCTTTTTCGATATTACTATTATCATAATATTCTCATAATGTTACTTATTATCATAATATTCTCCCTTCCTTTCTTCTTCCTTTTCTTCTTTTTCGATGTTCTTATTATTATCAAAATTATTATTCTCATTTCTTTTCTTCTCATATTCTTCTTTTTCGATATTCTTCTTATCTTATCATCCTCATTTCCTTTCTTCTTTTGTTCGATCTCTGTCTCATCTTTTTGTTCTTATACTTCCTATTTATAGACCCCCCCCTTCTCCCTTGATATAGTCTTGCTTTGTTTCCTCTTGCAAATGAAATCCTCCTTGTTTTTTTCTTCCTTTTTTATAATGCTCCCTTTTCATTTTCTCCTCCTTCTTCTTCACTGATAATTGTGTAATCCTACACCTCCTCCATCTCCTAAGTTTTCTCTTTCTATTTCCCTTCTATTTATTCTTGTTATGAATTTGCTTGTGCTTCTTTTTTCGCCTTTTTTCTTCGTCGTCTTATCTTCTCTTTATACCTATTCTCATTCTTTTACTCCCGTCGTCCTATTTTGCTTAATTTTGTTCTCTCTGTTTTTCTCTTCATGCAAAATGAAAAAAAATGAAGAATATGATATTTCCTTTTAAAAGTATGCCCCCCAAAACATGAATCTTCAAAATATCGTTATAATGCATACAAGTAATAATTTCTGAACAAGAAATCATAATCTTCTCGATTAAAATTTGCAAGGTGGTATGCGACAATTATTATGAAGATTATTTATCATTTATCATCCAATTACTTAAGTTAGCCCACCCCATCCCCCATGATATCCATTATCTTCTCCCTTCATCTTTTTTTTCTGTTTCGTCTGCTTTTTTATTTTATCTTTTTCTTTGTCTTATCATTATTATATTCATAATCTTAACCATTGTTGTTATTATTATCAATATTATTATTATTTTTTTATTATCCGATTGTTATATTTTCTTTTATTATTTGTTATTATCATTGTTAGTGTTGATAGTAATGTTTATAATTGTTATCATTGATATTATGTAAACATTTGAATATTTTACATGTAAAGAATAAAAAAAAATTAGTTTAATTCGATTGAAAAATATTATTGTTATTGTCATGAATGCCATTCCCTCTACTCTCTCTAATCCCCTTACCTCTAGTCAACCTCTACTTATATTCTCTCTCTCCTCTATTTTCCCTTTACTTTTTTCCCTTCTATTCAATCAGTAGCTTACGCAGGGGGGGGGGGGGGTGGAGAGGGTTCAATTTCATACGAGGCGCTTTTAATCGAAAAAAAATGTACTACAACACTGCGCAGACAAGTGGGTTATGCTCTCTCTCTCTTCTTCATCTCCCGTTCCGTGCCCCCCGGCCCTCTCTCTATTTTTTCCCTTCTGAGTATATTCTCGTCATCACAGAAATATGTCCAAACCCGGCCCTCCAAGCCCAACCCATACTAAAAAATAGAACCTACATTAGGATAGGTGCCCGGCATATTCGGCCCATAATCAATTTCAAATGATTTCTAGATTTTATACGTCGTCGAGAAATGTTCAACAAAAACCTCCAAATTATTTCCTTAATTCAAAATCCAACGGAGACGTTGCCATGTATTTGTGTAAAAAAAATGAATATTATGTATCAAATGATTCTAGTAATTAAAATTGTATTAAAAACAAGACATTCTGCCTTTCTTTCATTATCCAAGAATATACAATAAGTCCCTGCAAACCGTTTTATTTATTGTGAACTTACTCAATTCTCAGTTTATTTCACTAGTTTAGAACGTGTGTGGTTATTTTCTTGACATGTATGTGCAAAGGATTTAATGATCAACAAATGATTAGTAATTCATGGAAAATGCAAGAAAAAATAACTTAAGTATATGTTGGACAATTTAAAATGGAAAAAAATGAGTGTGACCAGAAAGACATTTTCGGTTTTGCTGGTAATCTAGTTGTCAGAGATCGGCGGTGAACCAAGGAATTCTTGGTGGAGGGGACTATAAATGCGCTACTTTTTCTTTACTTTTTTCTGACAAGCAAAGGGGGGGGGGGAGAAATAGAGGTTAGCAATGAAATCGCAACCCAAGTTACACCATTACTATATTTTATACCCTTTTTTTATTCTAGTGCATATAAATTATATTCCATCATTTAACCCCCCCCCCATTTGTTTCGCCACACTCACTGTCAAATTTTCGGACAATATATGATTTGATTAACATTTTAGGAACTTTCCGTTCGGAAATTATTATTTCCTGCGTTCAGTTTGTTTTAATATCCAATTTCGTCAAGATGAAAAAGGACTCTGAAAATAATAACCTGCATTGCCAAAGTATAATTCTAAAATGTCGTAAGTGTATATAATTTCTCACTCGGTACATTCACCTTTACAGAATTTCGATGTATTAAAATAATTCTTGTTTTATTTCTCCACTTCCTTTTTCCTTGTAGCCAACAATCCATAAGAGCTCCGATGAAAATACAAATATAACGAGTTAATTAGAGAACTGTAAGAGGAAGAGCGTGCTTCAAAAGAGATACATAGAAAGGCCATTCTCGCCTGCCTAAATATCATATTCCAGCTCATATTAAGTGATATATATTATCTCTAATTAATTAATTGTCTTTATTAATCAATTCATGCACTGATTGCTTTATCTCATATTTATCTTTATCAAAGTTGAACGTCTGTTATATTCTATGGAGTACGGCCAAAAATGAAACAAATAACTGAATGGACGTATATGGAATCACAATATGCTTTATGCCGATTTTCTCGCACCCTTCTAACAAGCAATTAAAAAAATTAAACGAGCCGCATGATGATAATGATTAATAATTCATATAATATCCACTAAACATTGTGATCAAGGCGCTCTACTTATTCATTACCCGGCTTACATCATTTGTTCCGTGAAAAGCATTATAGGCCTGTTTGCAGACATAAACATAAATATTTTATTTTAATATATTCTGCTTTTCATTCCCTCTATCTTCTCGAATAATATATCCATGGAATGCATATTTACTCCATGCTCTGGATTCCTATCGCATCACATTTTTTTTATATGCAGGTCAAACCAAACCACGATAACATACTCAATCAGAATAAAATCAATTGGGGAAACCTTATATTTTTTTCGAAAATTCATATGAGATTACTGATATGGATAAAACATGCTTCATATACTTTGTACATCGTAAATAACACATATTAGTCTTCATTAGCATGATTATGCCTATGTCACGGCGTTTATCACTCTTTGGTGTTAAACCAAACTGACAAAGTGTGAATTCATCCGTACATCCTTCCCTTTCAAGTCACTCTTTTACATTGTTAGTAAGTGGCAACTTTATTGACCTTCGCTGGATGCCCTTTTGTGATTTTCAAAGGAAAGGGGGCCATGCCTCCATCAATTACCACATCCGTATCGTTAGAACAAAATAGAGTGTACGTACGATCCGAGGTATTCTCAATAGCCAGCTGTATACACTTTTTGTTTAGGATTATAGAAATCGATATCAACTTAAAGTCGTGTACTCTCTTCTAGTTTGATCTAGCTTGATCAGTTCATGAAGTTGAATATTATGACAGCCATTTTCAAGAGGCAAAATAATGCACCTAAATGAAAGAAGAAAACAAAAATCGATGTGTTATAAACTGAAACCATGATTTTTCTTCTTCCTATATTTTATCAACGGCGCCATTTTTTTTTTAAAGAAGTGCACACCTAATAGCAGTAATGCATATAGCATTTTCATTTATTTGAAAGCAGGATAAAAGAGCATTGTAGATTAAATGCCTTGCTCACGGGCATAGGTGCCGCGGCCGGGATCGAACCCCGGACTTTTTGAAACCTCACAAGCAATCTTATAAAGTATCGATCGTTTTCGATCTATAGTTGATCATATCAGCGCACGCACGCAGCTATGCGTGCGTTTTGGGTTGCATTTCGCTGCTCCCATTGTTTTCCCTCACTTTTATTGATTACGGTATATACGTGGTTCTGCGAAACTGAAAATCGTTGAAATCAAGCTTCCATCGCGGCAATGCCCACTGTACGCCAATATTGGACTCTCTTCGAAGCATAACTCGTTTTATAATGCTTTATAAACTATAGAAACAAAAGGTAAAAACGTATGACTTTCTGGAATGTGTAGTTTAATTAATGGACATTGTAATTATAACACAGAAAAGGCAGAAACATAGTATGAAATTGTATTTTTAAAGCCTGCAAATGGATGCGAGTAATAGCCTTTGGGGAACCGACTATATACGGCTCCCGTACATGAATAAGTTTTAGGGAACCGTATATATCCGGCTCCCGTTGGCAACGGGTTAAGTGTCATCATCATGATCCTATTTCATGAACTTGAACATAAGGGTAATCAAGTACCACTGACAATGAGTTTCGGTCACATTGTCATGGCCAATGGTCATTTATGGTCAATAAAATTTGACCATGTTTGGTTATCAAAATCTTAACCAAAGTTTTTGAGATGTCATCTTAACTTTGGAATTTTATCGACCTAGTTCAGGAAAATTGGACATGAGTATTTAAGTTTCACTTATCATCTTGCATGAGTTTTAGGTCACATGATTAAGGTCAAAGGTCACTTAGGGTCAATGAACTGTGACCATGCATGCTCGAGATATTTTTTTAAATGTCATAACTTTGAAAGTTTATGGATCTGGTTCATGAAACTTGGATATGAGGGTAATCAAGTATCATTGATAGTCTTGCACTAGTTTTTAGTCAAATGATTAAGGTCAAATGTCATTTAGCGTCAAAGAACTTTGACTATGTTGGTAATAATTTTGGAAATGTCTTCATAACTTTGAAAGTAAACTTGAACATTATGGTAATCAAGTATCACTGTTTTTTATTCAAAGTCAGCATTGTTGCTATATTGAATTGCGTGACACAGGCGAGACTGTCAGAGGCGTTCCACTTGTTGTTTTTTTCAAGTAACCTTTTCTTTTAAACAGGTTATTTTAGTTCGGTGTTTTCATCACTTGTAACCTTGCAAGTCTTGTTTCGAATGAAGATACTTGCATTTGAATGAAAGAACAACCTCAACGATAAATTTGTCAGAATAAAGACTCATAAATGTTAGATACCTTAAAGGGGTACTCCAGGCTGAAAATAATCATATCAAAATAAATATAGTAAAATCCACCGAGCAAAATGCTGAAAATCTGATAGCAAATAGCGAAGTTATAGTATTTCAAGCTTAGCATTATTTTGTGAAAATAGTCATATGCAAGTCATCATGAATGTGCAATAGGTTGACTAATGATGTCATGTCCCCACCTTCCTTTTTCTTATTTTATTTAATAAAATCATGATCATTTCATATTTTCCTACATGTGTACACGACATGTCTCCCTTGTAACAAAATAAGTTGGCACAATGATTTTCTTACAAACTAAATCAGTTGTCAATCCAATTTTTTTATTATATCTGGTGACAAAATTTGACTAAATATAATTTTTTGAAATAAAATACAAAAGATTACGTGGGGATATCATCAGCTTGCTCATTGCATATTCATGAAGACATGCATAGCACTGTTTTGCCCTAGTAATGCAAAAGTTAAAAATGTAATGACTTTGTCATCCTTGTCAGATTTTGATGAAATTTGCAGTATTTTATTTGTCTCCTTTTACTTTATTTGTTAAAATTGTATTATGTCAGCCTGGAGTACCCCGTTAATATGTTTACATTTAAGAAATATTTCATACCAGGCTTGTTTTCCCAAACAATTTCATTCCACAACGTATGTTTACTTGTGAAAATCGAGGAGAAAAATTCATGTTTGTATTCACAGTGCTTGTATTTATGACCCAGTTATTTTCATGTTGCTTTTATTATATTACTGTTTATTAAACTGAACAAAATGAATTTTTTCATTTTTTATTTCTAATTATATTTTTTCGTGTCTTGTAGATTGCTCTCCCTACTCTTCAGATTGGGACCAAAGCACAGTGTCTACCATGATACAACCACCCAAGTACCTACAGCCAGTGACAACAGACAAATTCTCAAATCAATTTTGTTGTGATCAGGAGGATGGAAATTTTTAGTGTTGATTTTTTTTTTTTTTACAAGTGGGTTTGCAAAATGATGAAAGATATATTCTAAAATTTGATTTGAATTGGTGACACTATTATTAGCTTCCACTCCTATTGAGATCAGCACTAATTGGCAATGATGGTATACTTTTGTGGTCAAGATTGCAGGACACTGTGCTTCGTTCCAGTTGGCCTGTGTTGCAGTGGTCTACATGGTATGTGCTGCATGGGTATGTAGTGGACTGCATGTGGTAAATGAGCTAGTGGCACATGCATACCACAGTGTGGTGGACTGTGTAGTCAATGTCCGTGTGGTGGACTGTGGTAGACATCACAGTAAGATGAGCACCTTAGTGTGGGGGACTATGTGGTGTATGTCATAGTGTGGGGGACTATGTGGTGTATGTCATAGTGTGGTGGACTATGTGGTGTATGTCATAGTGTGGGGGACTATGTGGTGTATGTCATAGTGTGGTGGACTATGTGGTGTATGTCATAGTGTGGTGGACTCTGTGGTATATGTCATAGTGTGGTGGACTCTGTGGTATATGTCATAGTGTGGTGGACTATGTGGTATATGTCATAGTGTGGTGGACTATGTGGTATATGTCATAGTGTGGTGGACTATGTGGTGCATGTCATAGTGTGGTGGACTCTGTGGTATATGTCATAGTGTGGTGGACTGTGTGGTATATGTCATAGTGTGGTGGACTATGTGGTTGATGTCATAGTGTGGTGGACTATGTGGTGTATGTCATAGTGTGTTGGACTATGTGGTGTATGTCATAGTGTGGTTGACTATGTGGTGAATGCCACAGTGTAAAGGACTATGTGGTTATAAACGTGTGGTACACAGTGTGTTTAATATGTGTTTCGGACTGTGTGGCGACTGTGTGGCAACACCGTGTTACACAGTGTTGTAAACACAGTGTTACCACACGTCCCAAAATAATATATTAAACACATGTGGTACACGCTGTGAACACACTGTGGTACACACTGTGGTACACACTGTGGTACACACTGTGTTACACACTGTGGTACACACTGTGTTACACACTGTGTTACACACTGTGGTACACACTGTGGTAACACTGTGTTTGTTCCATAAGGTTATCACTGAGTTGTACTGTTTATGTAGAGTTAGATTGCTATGATATGTTTTATTATGCATTTTTGTGTGTATGTTGTGTTTAAAGCCATTGAAACTAAATTTCTCTGCATGCCTAGCATTCATGGACCAATAAAACAATCATGAATCTTGAATCTATACCTTTATTTATTTTCCCCATATTTCACAACCTTCTCGATTAATATATATCACTCTTTAAAATAACAACAAACAGTGAATCCAAATTGCAATTTCTAACTGGACAGCTTCAAATTGCCTACTTCAAATTGTTTACTGAGTGAGCGCCCTGCGTGGCTGCCTTCACTCTGTGTTCTTAGTTTTTATCATTTTCTTGAGTTATTCTCGAATACCATTCCTATAATTGTGTGTTACCTGTATTGTATATAATTGTGTGTTACCTGTATTGTATATGCTTGTGAATCTCCTGGATCAATTTTGTGTCATGTATTTCAGAAATTTGGACGAAAACCAGTAATTTGGATTTGAGGTTTGTACACTCTCTGAGTACTTCTTGATTGTACAGTAGCCATACTACAGCTTTCAACCTCATGTAGAGTATATGTTCGTGCACTCAACTGCACCACTATGAATAGGCCTTTTCCCTATTTAGTAGACTTGTTAACTGCAAAAAAAGGGTGAACGCTGCATTTTTTAGTACAAATGTCCCACTTGGCACAAATGTTCCTTGAGTCAAAAGAAAAAGATTCATCCAAAGAGACACGCTGTATCTATGCAAATAAGCAAGTAATTTGCATACATTTGCATATTATGTCGATATGTAAAAACAAGTAATTCAGAATATATATTTCACCAGAACTGCCCTAAAATTGGAAATAAGGACTTAGGGTAAGACAGGGAAGAAAATTGTCATAAAATAATTGGGATATCCTTGTTTATTATTACCTAATTTACATAAATTATGCAAATTATAATTTAAAACAGAGTATTTTTTCAAGAATCCTGAACTGTTTTATAAATAACAGCAATTAATACAAAATGTCAACATTCTACATGAAAGAGAATATATTAGCGAAAACATCGATATGCTTCATGACAGTATTAGTGTCTTAATTTGCTTAGAAAGAGGGAAAATATGTCAAAATGTATGACGTGATATTCAGGCGCTAAAACGAGACCAAAACAACCTCTATGTCACAGTCACACTCACGAATCGGACAATAAAGCGATCAATGGTATGTCATTCGAGATAACACAATCTCAACACAATAGCTTCCATCGGCTTCTCGTATCGCTTTTGTTGGTGTGTCTGCCACACCGTAATCTATGCTATATACGGGCAAAATGCATTCGGTATCGGTAAAACACTATTAATTTTGTTTCTAATTTCTTTCCCTTTGAAAATTTACAGGAGACATTGCTTTGCAGGTTACTGCTTAAATGAAGCTCTGGCACATGAATCATGACGAATGTACGCCACCTCAATCCACATTTTAACTTTGTTAAAATTTATGACTGTTGGAGACCCCGAAGTGGCAAAACTGCATTCCCCGCGGGATTCCCGCTACTTTACAAAACCATGGTAGTTTGACGTGTATTATCGACTTGGAAAAGACAGATGTATGAGACATCAGTTAACATGTTTCCTGAAGATATATATATTTTTTTATTTAAGCCTAAGTATACGTCCACGGGAGCCCTCCGAATTTTACTCCATCCCCTCTCTGTATTTCGACACTAAATAAAAAAAAAATCGTGTTTAAAAGCCACCGGCAAGGCAAATTGCGTTTTTTGGTATAATAAAGCAACTTTTATATGTATATTTCATATTTATCTATATTAATGTTATTATTATTATTATTATTGTTCTGCAGTTTGCAATAATGCTCTTGCACAGTAAAGGCTATAACCCAACAGGAGCATGCCTAGGATACCCTTTTCTTATATTTTCTAAAGACAATAGTTTATTGTCTTTAGAACTCTTAAAAGATTACTTTTGTTTGTATTGATATCTTGGAATAGATTGAGGAGAAAATACTCTACAATTGACATGTAGAAGAGCTGTAGTACATTAAAAAAAGAAGTCACACGTAAGCTCTATAATACTCAAACCCCGTTATTGCTTCCACTTTATGTTAAATTTAAATACTTTCAGAGCCAATTCGGAAGAAAGATACATTTCTACTACACACAGTAAAGCCTCTTTACTTTCTCCTCTTGGAAAAAAAACACATAGAAGGCATTGTTTTATATCACATAAAATAAGTTCGTGTACATGACAGTGGCCTGTCGAAGTTGCCCAACCCTTTATTTTGTTTTGACAATATATATTTACAATATCGTCTAAAGGAAGCCCTCATCTGGAAAAGGGCACTAAATGTGTATCGTCCACCTACTCCAACACAGTTTCAAAGTTTCTTGGAGGAATTCTCCAATGTTCTTGATGGACAGCTCCGGTGTTCTTCTGACTTGCTGATTGCAGGGGATTTCAACATACCAATGGACTTGTCAACTCCTACTTCTAAATCATTTTCTGAGTTGTTAACAGCCTACAACATTGTTCAACATATTAATGAGCCAACCCATAATCGTGGCCATGTTCTAGATTTGCTCATGACCCATAATGAGAATACTGTTAACCTTTGTAATATTTGTGTTGTAGAAGGTATATCTGACCATTCATCACTGATATGTGAATTAGGCCTTCCAAAACAAATCAACCAGAAGAAAATAGTAACAACACGAAATTTGAAATCTGTTGACCCGAAAGAGTTTGCAGATGACACCGATGTTAAGTCTCTTATATCAGCTTGTTTACATGTTAATGGTGTCGATGAAGAAGTGGATATGTATAATACCTCACTCAGCTCTGCTCTTGATAAGTTGGCACCTGAAAAGCAGCTGAAGGTTACAATTCACCCCAATACTGATTGGTACACCCCAGAAATTACTCAAGAAAAATTGATTCGAAGACAATTTGAAAGACGATTTAGGTCCACAAGGTTGGAGATTCACAAGCAGATATATCGTGAACAAAAGCAACGTGTCAATACTTTGATAAAGAATGCTAAGTTACAATACCATTCGAAAAAGATTGAGGATTGTGTGAAAGACACAAAAAATTGTACAAAGTTGCCAATGATTTGCTTAACAGGAAACAAAAATCTTTACCAGAACATCTCACTCATGGTGATTAGGCTGAGCTTGCAAATTGCTTCGATCAGTATTTTGTAGATAAGATTCTAACAATCCGGCAGTGCCTTTTAACTCCTGCCTCACACTCAAATAATGACACTGTCATTGAAATTAAGTCAGAATTGAGGGATTTTCGACCTGTCACTATCAGTGAGATGGATGTATTTATAAAAAATTCTCCAAACAAATCATGTGAACTCGACCCAATCAAAACAGATTTGGTTAAGAAGTGTTCCACAGTTCTGTTGCCTGTCATTACTAGAATTGTAAATACAAGTCTTAGTTCGGGAGTTGTACCGCAGGTCTGTAAAAAAGCTGTCATCCATCCGACGCTGAAAAAACCAGGCTTAGATCAAGAGTGTTTGAAAAATTACCGCCCGATATCAACTTGTCTTTTTTAGGTAAACTACTGGAAATAGTTGTTTTCTCACAACTAACATCATATTTACAAGATAATGAGTTACTTGACCCACATCAATCTGCGTACAAGCCTGGTCATAGTGTAGAAACACTACTAGTTAACTTAACAGATACTATTTATAGAGAAATGGATAATGGCAACATTACGGCACTCATTATGCTTGATATGAGTTCAGCATTTGACACAGTAGATCACACTCTAATTGAAAGGCTGAACTCATTAGGTATCAAGGGGACTGCCCTTGCTTGGTTCATATCTTATCTATCAGAACGATCTCAATATGTTAGAATCGGTAGTTCTATCTCAGGTTTAACTACTCTGAAGTTTGGGGTACCCCAGGGCTCTGTAGAGGTCCACTGCTCTATTCCCTCTATATGCAACCAATCAGCAAGACATTTCGTAAACATGGCATAAAATACCATTTTTATGCCGACGACATACAACTCTACTTGTCTTTTCAACCCTCAATGTCTGCATTGAACTCTGCTATCGCAAAACTTGAAGCATGTCTACAAGACCTTAAGACATGGCTTGTATCTAACTGCCTGAAACTGAATGATGATAAATCAGAATTCTTAATACTTGGATCGAAGTTTATGCTTAGAAAAATTGACTTTCAGTCATGTCATGTCCATCTTGGTAGCTCTTGTATCACTCCGTCTAAAACAGTCCGTAATCTTGGGGTTATATTTGATCAGGAAATGACTTTTCGCAACCATATCACTCAAGTCCAACAAAATGTCAGATATCAAATACGTAATTTCAGTTTCATCAGAAAGTCACTGTCTAAACCTGCAGCCGAGATACTTATCCATGCTTTAATTTCCTCCCGTTTAGATTTTTCAAACTCACTGTTCTCTAACCTCCCACAAAAAGACTTGACAAAACTTCAACGTCTACAAAACTCTGCTGCCCGTCTCCTAACTTACACTAAAAAGTATGACTCCATCTCACAAATCCTCCAGTCCCTTCATTGGCTGCCTGTTGGTAAAAGAATCACCTTCAAAATTATTTTACTAATACATCATTCAATTTATTCTCTCTTCCCCACATATCTCAGCAGCTCTATCTCAAAATATCAGCCTTCACGTAGTCTTCGCTCATCATCTGATGCCCTATTGCTCCAGACACCCAGAACAAAACACAAATGGGGGGACCATGCATTCTCTGTTATAGGACCAAAGCTATGGAATCAACTGCCTATCCAATTACGTCAAATTTCATCTACACAAATATTCAAGTCCCAGCTAAAAACTTATTTAATCTCCCATTAACAGCTTAATATTTTTTTTTCAGGAAAATTGAAATTCTATTCTTGTTTGTGTTCTATTACTGTTGTGTTTTCTGTTTATTTTCCTTGAAGCACCATGAGCACCGAAAGGTGGACCTGTGCGCTATATAAGTAGCCACCATTATTATTATTATTATTATTATAAAGTTTTGAAACAAGATGAGATAGGGAAAAATAAACAAATGTGATATTTTTTATATTTTTGTTCTATTCAAACCAAATTTCCCGTTTGGAGGATCTGCACTTTAACTTTGTAACATTTAACATATATCGTAAGCGGGGTGCCCCCATCCTACCTCTCTTTTTTTTCTCTCTTTTTTCTTGTTTTTTATTATTTTTGTTCGAATATTGTCCCCCTTTCCAGTGTCTATATAGCAGTCTACTCCTTATGTTTCCTTTCTCAATTTCGCTACCTGTATATTTTACAATAAATAATAATAAAAATAAATTTTAACGTTCGTTAATCACTTACTGGACCATCCTTTCTATCGTTTTCATCTGTTATAAGTTCTTTCCTGTCTCTTCTTTTTATTTCCCCATTCTGTCGGCTTATACTAATCAGTCGGGTAGCATGCGCGTGCGAAATTACTCGGATTTAGGATTTTTGGCGGTTTTTTTTCAACCAGTTTACAAATCTTTAAGTGATAATTCATGTAACATGATGATATAATAATGAGAAAATATGACTGAAATAGTGACATCTATGGTGTGCATTAATGTGCACTACAATCTATGTAAATAATGTATATATATCTTGTAATGCCAACAGAGTGAATTTCCTGTGAGGACAATAAATTAATGAATCTGAATCTGAAATTTAAGCAAGTTAGCGACTTCAACTAAAAATGTGTTTGTATTGATTGTCATCTTTGTTAGTTGGAACTGGAATAATGCCAGAGTATGCTCAGTGATTTGATATAGGCCTATCCAAGGAGTGGTGTTCATTTAGGAGTGATATTCATTATGAAAAAAAACTATTACAGGTTTAAATGTTGGTCTAACCACCTTCTCGCTTCATGGGAGCTAAATAAAAGGAAACGTTTATGAACAGAAACTATATAATCCTTTCAGAAGTTTTACTGTAACTGTTTCATATCTCTTACAAACAAAGGTACCATCAATGTGACGACTTTTTTTATTCAAATCAACTTTCCCGTTGGGTGGATCTGCGCTTTAACTTTGTAACATACCGTATATATCGTACACCGTAAGCGGGGTGCCCCCATCCTACGAAAAAGTCTGGATCTTGCCCTTTTTCTATAATAATAATAAAATAATAATATGAACATTTGTAATGCGCTGGTATCCATCATAAAAAGATGGATCTATCTCTTCTCTCGTTTTCTCCCTTCACTTAACTCTTTGACTTTTTGTTTTTTTTTTATTATTTTTGTTCGAATATCGTCCCCCTTTTCAATGTCTAGCTGTCTACTCATTTTTTCAATATCTTTTTACCCTTGTTGATCACTTACTGGACCATCCTTTCTGGCGTTTTCATCTGTTATAAGTTCTTTCCTGACTCTTCTTTTTATTTCCCCATTCTGTCGGCTTATACTAATCAGTCGGGTGCGAAATCACTCGGATTTAGGACAGTGTCTTCAATGTGACAAACACGCTGGGAAAATAAAATGAAATTGATATTTGAGTTTTGTTTTAAGCCGGCAGGGTTTCTTTTTCTTTGAATAGTGTAGATGGTAAATTTTCACGCTTGAATATGATATGATGGCTACATGAGTGTTCATTTCATGTTTGTAGGTATTAATTTTTTGACACAAGAGAACTGCTTGTTTTAATTTCGAATACCTGTTATCAGAGAACACAAATGTCATCTATGCATTTATTGTTCCTCTCCACTAAAAAATGTGTTAAAAGATTTCGCCAATATCGTTACGATCTAGAAGGGCAATTAAGTTCCAAAGTTTTTATAAAAGCTAGTCCGTGAAACTACAAACAACTTATACAGGATTTATTAATATGAATCATTATAATTGACCCTCTCTTAAGTTTCTATGGATTGTATATTGGTATTGAGGTATTCTTTGTGGATTTTGCTATTGATATAGGGACATGTATGTATGATAATAAATGTCCTACAGAGATACTTATTGCTGGCTGGGGGTGTAGTACTCAAAAGTATTTTGCCGAACACCCTAGGATACACTTTAGCTTAAAAGTAAAAATATCCCCTGAAGTATTTTAAGTGATTAAAGACGAAAAACAAAACTTTCCCCCGAAATTTATGTAACAAATGTACACTCTATACACGAACATGCCACTTTTGTAAATGGTATACTTATATTCCTGCAGCAAGTGATTTAAACATTTTGAAAGCAACAAAATCACTCAAATAAATGACTGTGGGTTAAAATGTTTTACTATCAAATTTTCTTTTGAAAAGGTGAGGGACAGGTTTGTGTGTTGAGCAGGAAATTAATACCTTACCATTTTTGTTAATCACTATGGAATCCAAGTCTGCATGATTAATATATTTGTTTATCGAATTATTTGTATGTTTCAATCCGTAATTTAATCCGTAATTGAATTGAAGTGCCATGGTCTTCAGTTGTGTTGTTTGGTTTGGTGGGTGCAGGAAAGATGACCTCAAGAAATTACTGAAAATGGCAAATTATGCTGGCAAGATGACTGGTGAAGTGACAAATCTGAAAAATGAATGCAATAATATGACATTGAAACATGTGTCAAAGATTTTAGCAAATGAAAGTCACCCTCTACACCCATGTTATACTCTCAAGCAAAAGGTACCGGTCAATGAAAGTACACATATACTTCAGGCTTCCTCAACTCTTCCGCAAATACAATGAACTGCACTGAATAAGCCAATATCTTGTCACTTCGCCAGTCATCTGTACCTCATTAAACTTCACATTTTCAACTAGTTAACAAATCTTTAAATGATAATATAATAATGTGAAAATATGACTGAAATAGTGACATCTATGGTGTGCATAATGTATATTAATGTGCAGTATAATACAATGTATGTTTATTTTGTAATTCCAACAGAGTGAATTTCCTGTGAGGACAATAATTTAATGAATCTGAATCTGAAATCTAAGCAAGTTAGCGACTTCCAACTAAAAATGTGTTTTTATTGATTGTCACCTATGTTAGTTGGAACTTGAGTAATGCAAGAGTATGCTCACTGATTTGATATAGGCCTATCCAAGGTGTGATATTCATTATGAAAAAAGTTTTTACAGGTTTAAATGTTGGTCTAACAACCTTCTTCGCTTCATGGGAACTAAATAAAAGGAAACTTACATGAACAGAAACTACAATTATTTCAGGAGTTTTACTGTAACTATCTCATGTCTCTTTACAAACAAAAGATATCATCCATGTGACGACTTTTTGTGAGCAAACTGACACAGAGAAACTAATTGATATGTTGTTTGTTCAAGTAGTCCATTACACATGCCATTTCATTTATTGTTTGTTATGTTATCACTATGATTAAAGAGGAAGTCCACCCCAGACAATTTTTAAAGTTTCGCTTATTTTTCACAAAACAATGATATGCACAATTTAGTCACGTGCAAATGAGACAATCATATCCCCTCTCACTATTTCTTTTAATTTGTATTGTCTGAATTATAAAATATTTCATTTTTACAGATAAGGACCTTCTTGACTGAACCATATGGTATTAAACAATGATAAATCCACGTGTTCAAGGAGGAATTGATTGTTTCACTTGACAATGAGGAGAAAATTAGCATATTACATACAACAAAAGACAAAAGAAATAGTGAGTTGATGACGTCATTAGTCTCCCCATTGTATACCGAACAGAATGTGCACATTACTGTTTTGTGAAATTAAGTAAAACTTTGAAATGTAATAACTTTCTTATTTTACATCTAATTTTGATGAATTTTCATGGTAATAACTTGATGGATTTTTTTCTTTTTATTAAAATATTTTTGGGTTGGGTTAGACTTGTCCTTTAAAGAAAGGGTATTGGAACGATCTCCCGTCAAGCGAGTTATTGCTATCAGCATACAAGCATGCAAACTTTAGAAATAATATCCCATCTTTTACATGTATGATCTTGTTAAGCTATGATGATGTTAGCACAGGAACATGGCTTTCAGTAGGAAAAGCGTCAGATCATCGGTCATCAGTGAATATACTCTGTATGTGCATTAGAAATCATTAAAAACTGTTTTACATACGCCTTAACTTAAAGTGTTTTTGAGTAATTTTGTGCACAATTAATGATGATATTATGCTGTCTTGATATGCGAACGAGAGGTCATTTGATAAATGTGAAACTTACTCAGCTAGTTTACTCATCTTGTGCGTGCAATAATGGACTCATGATTTCAGTCAAATGCATTTACTCATATTTGTGTGTGTCATGATAAACTCGCTGCGTGAGTAGACATGTTAATGATTTATGTGTGTAGATGATGAACTAGGTGTGTGTGTGTGTAAACCAGTCTACTCATTTAGTGTGTAATACAATGTACTCGCTTTGTGAGTACAACCGGTTTGCTCATTAGGTTTGTGACATGATTAACACATCGAGTGTGTAATTAAATGTGGACACAGCATGTGAGTACATTTGTTACAGTGGCATAACATGCCCCCCCCCCCCAATCGGCTGACCCCCCAAAAAACGGGGAAAATGAGAAAAAGAGGGAGAAAGGAAGAGAAACGTTTAGTGGGGAAAAAGACATTATTGTTCATTATAATGTTATGTTATCATAATTATGTTATGTTATATTACATAAGAAACATTTGTTCATAACTTTATGAAAAATAATTTGCTCATTATCAGGGCCAATGTCTTCATTGTTCCTGGTGCTTACATTGTCTGTTTAACAAGATATATAATCCTGTTGTACTAAAACGGTTTAAAACCTCCCGTTTTCAAGTCAATATACACCAAACTTCTAAATATATGTCCTCGCACTTCGAGTTATTATTGTTTTATGTACAACAGTATGCTTCTTTTTTATGACTACTTAAAGTGATGTAAAACATTTCCCGTCTGTTCGCAGTATGTCTGCTATCCATGAATTCCTAGAATAAGTCCTTAAAATGTCAATTTTTCTGATCTGAATATCAAAAATTTTCAGCTCGCACTTCGCATCATATTTTGGTTAGTGAACTTCGTATGGTCTTCGTGAATTCCTACAAACAAGCTTTAAAATGCCCCTCTTCAGGTCTAAATTTTCAGCTCGCGCATGGCGCACGCAAGAATTGATTAGTGAGATGGGTATGTTAATCATGATTACAAGTGCTTTATATGCATGTTTAGGTGTAATTCTAACGAAATCAGCAAGCGCTTATTGGCAATAAATGACTATGGTGAGATGTGTATACTCTTAATGGATTCCTAAAACAATGTCCTTAAAATCCTCCTGTTTGGGGATCAATATTTACAAAAATTTCAGCTCGCGCTTCGCGCTCGCATTATTTAGCGAGACAAATACGTATCATGATTACAAAAGATTGATTATAATGTACCTTTTTTAGGTCTGAATATCAAAAATTTTAAGCTCGCGCTTCGCGCTCGCATTATTTGACCAGTGTGATACATATCCGTTTAATGGCACCGTCCTTAAAATCTCTTTAGTAGGTCTTCGCGCGCTCACTATAGGTGAGTCAAAAATTTTGCTGGTGCCCCCCCCCCCCTCATGCCATGACCCACGGTACGCCACTGATTTGTTATCAAGTCATTTTGGTGTGTGATATGATCAAAACTCACGCAACAGTTGATCATATCACGTGTATATTTTTGTACACAGATGAAGGACTAAAACAAAGCATATGAAGCTAGGTAGCTACGAAGAGGATGGGTATACATTAATACGAGTGAGAAGCGCGATATTATTTCCCCCAATCTTCTGAGCACATTTTGCAATCATGAACAAGTTGGATTATTAATAATTGATGCGAGCCCAAAGCGATCTTATATTGAGATAGCTAAAATTATTATATGAATAAGGACGACATTATATGAAATTAGGGAAAGAGTCATTTCTTAAAGATTGGTCGTATTTAAGCAATACGAAAATGCTTGGTTGAAGATATATTTTTTGGCCTTAAATGTTGTATCGAATAGAATCACGATAAATCAGAGAAGAGATACGCCGAAATTGAAGTTTGAAATCAATATCACAAAGAAATAGAAAATAAAATAATACATTGATTCATAAAGCCAATATCCAGAGAACAGAATTTGCTTTACACATCGTTATTCTTCCAAATTACCATATTTAGTCATGCTTTTCTTTTTATCATTAGACCACGCCTCTCAATTTAATATTTACCAAAGAACCAGTAAAATTCCAACCTGCTTTGATCATTCTTTTTTTTGGAAAGGGTGTGATCATTTTGATGGTCTACGCCCTCATTCTTGCTGATAAATAGACTAGTCGTCGATCCTGGATGATCTGTGGTTGAACCAGAAACCATCTGATCAGCACCTTCGTCTACAGAGTGAATTGAGATTCTTTGGAGCCTCCAGTCTACAGCAGATCAAGCCAGACTTACAAACATCAACCAACGTCGTACTGTGATTTGAAAGGTAAGAGATTTGCTAATCATTTTTAATATTCTTATCTATTTAATGATATAGTGCGATTGTTCGTCCGGTGCAAATCTTCGGATGATCTGCTGTCCTGGTCCATCAACTTTCGACAAAAGCCCCTCATCTTGCATTTTCTAAGGAATTGGCGCATTGCAGACATCGGCTCCGGAGTAAATTCGATGATTCTCTGTTATGTTTTACGTGCCCTAGCAATGCGAGGAGAATGGTTCATAATAAGAGCTCAAACTGGCTACCCCGAGTAAATTATTAGTCTCTTTCTTTTCCAACTGTCATGTCTATAATATTTAGTTCGCCTTAGGGTCTGTTTCACAAAACCTGTCACAATAATGACATCAAATTTGAAATAACATTTTAAAGCTACTGAAATCATTAGATTTGACTGGCGGATACAGTAGTAAACTTGTTAAGATTGTTCATTGGTATTCAGACTTTATAAAACGCGCCTCATGTCCAATTCCTCTCTCAAATAGACCCTACCAAATTTCAAATCTTTATAAATATCTGATATCTTTGAAATACAATCAATGACCCTGATAACTAATGCAATCTAATTGGTGGAATCAAAATTTGATAAATGACATGTTCTGTGGCCGGCGCTGGAGGATAAAATACACTCAAAATTTCCAGC
This sequence comes from Lytechinus variegatus, assembly GCF_018143015.1. NCBI lineage: Eukaryota > Metazoa > Echinodermata > Echinoidea > Temnopleuroida > Toxopneustidae > Lytechinus > Lytechinus variegatus. The sequence goes on along the minus strand of NC_054752.1, from coordinate 3,745,916 downwards.
ATTTAAGTGTAGACATGGGTCTTTTTTGTCAGTGAGTGCAGGGATGAAAATTTGAAAAAAGATCATTCAATTTTGTTTAACTCTAAAAAAAGCTTATTATTAGGTGAAGTGGGAAATTGAATGTTTGCTGAGTAAAAATGATGCCAAATAATTTGTGAATTTTACGCCATGTTGCGTTGAAATGTACTTGCATTTTGCACCATATTAAGGAAAACTTACACTTATACGTCGTTATACACTGTCCTGCAATGTAAGTTGTGTGACATGAGAATTGTTTTACGGTTCGCATCGGAAACATTCAATCTGCATTTCGCGTACAAAATTATGGTTTCTACTTTGGTAACAGCGATATATCCGATTGAGGACGAGTTTCCAGAGCCACGTTTGCTTCTTCCCTGAGCTCGAGGGGAGGGGGGCACTTCCATTGACGAGTTGATACCAGGCGCGACCACGCGTAAACAGGATTTGCTTTTCAGGAGTGGGCACGTTACGTATATGTAACGTTTTAAAAGTGTCAAAGTGATATTTGAAATACTGAATAAGTTTATATATTTCGTTAGGAGAGCTATTTATTTTCGGTCAAATTTCCAAAACTCGTTGGGGATACGGTTTCACACGCCAAATACTTGTTAAAGGATGCATTTTGATAATCTGCATGGAAAATACTTGCTTCCTTTGTTCAGGATGCTTTTCGAAACCCCATGGTCGCGTCTGGTATCCACTCGAAAATGGAAGTGGTCCCCCGGGAAATTGAATCTAATCCCCCCCCCCCCATTTCGGGGGAAAGTAAAACATACTGCCCATCACATTGTGTGCTAGATGGCTTACCGTTTGTGTACGAGGAGCGAGCAAAGAAAAAAAAATAAGACTGTTTTCAGACGGATAGGCCTAATGCATATGCTGAGTACATATCAACACATGCGAAATGGTTTAGCTGGACAGGTGATCTGACCCATGGACCCGGGGAGGGGCACTCGACCAAAAAAGTGGTGGGGTGTGCCGCGGGCGAGACAAAAAAACGGGGGCCTTGTAGCGGGCTTATTGTAAAAAAGGGGGTTCCTCGGAACGGGCTTTGGAACTACAATTTTTTTTGTTTTAAACGGGGGTCCTTGGAACGGGTCGCCAGCGTGTGAGTGCGTATGCATCCCTATGGAACGGGCATGCGTGTATGATGCAGCTAGCCGCCGGGTGCGCTCTCGCAGAGGCGATGGTCGGACAGTGCTCTGCGGCCGCTTTTCACCAAAATTGCAGCTCATTGTAGCAGATCAATACGACTGGAACGGCGTAACAAAAATATGCGAAGCTTTGGAGCGGATTTCTTTCTTCTCTTTTTCACGATAAGAAGAAAATGATATGCCTTGGAGCGGCTTTCTTTGTTCTTTTTGCATGAAAGCGGAATTTAAGATCTCAACTTGGAATTGCATGTATGGTGTGAAAAATGAAAAAAATTGCGCACGAAAAGCAGATCTATAGGGCCTGTAACAAAAAGCTTAGCAATGATTGTAAAAGAGTTTTCTACATCAGATTCTTACTATGATGTACAATCAGTCTTAAAAATCGAGTGTGTGATTAATCGTTAACTGGATGACGTCATCATCAGTCTCCTCATTTGCACATCCATCACACGTACGTGAATCCCTCCAACTCAGTGTAAAAAGTGGGCGGAGCTAAATCGGATTTTCGCGCCTAGCAACCCCGTTAGCAACGCCTGTAAGCATCGTTCTGCTCACTCTCCATAATGTCTGCGATATTAAAATCCTAAAAACCAATAGAATCGTTAAAATTTAGTAAGGCTGTGAATGTTTATCATTTACATTGACTATCGGTGTACAAACTCGTACCGAATTTACCAGCAAGTGACGGTTATATTACGAATTATCAGCCATTTTAATGAGTGATACAAAGTGCCAAAATTTATGAGAATATAGTGTAAATTTTGTATAGCATTTCAAAATCCTTAATTTAAATATTTTCATAATTTTTCATTGTTTTAAAAAACATCTTATTACATTTAGTATAATTTTCCCGAACTGATAACGTTGATAGATTACTGTTTCTCGGCTTTATGAGGAAATGGGAGGCCTTCAAAATCAGGTTAATCTTTGTTATATTTCTAAAAGAAAATTGTTAGATTCGAACTACTATACCAACTGTTTGCCCGAAGGAGGGTTATCATCTCATAATGTTGTGTAAATGATACATTACAATATATTTTAGGAGTGTAGTAATCCATGTTAGATAACATTTTTAAGGATGAGTTTCGTAATGAAGAGAAAAATCAAGTTCATTCTTAGCACGCGAGCCGCAGAATGATAATTTTTAGCGCGCGCAGACATGGCTGATCCCCTGGTGTGTCGCGCGGGATTATCTAGTCCCATACTGGTGTCGGGTGGTATATTCCACGTACCTTGTCCCCTTGCAGTGACCTCTGTTGAGTTATATAGTGCTTCATTTTGATACTCAATCCGTGAAATACCGATATCGAAAAATGCCCGGAATAAACCTGACACATATTAATGATTTCATTTTCGAGAATTATTATTTCTTTCCTGCATGAATTACAAAACGTCAATCTTATAGGTCAAGAATCATGATAGAAATTGTCAAGATTTGGAAAATATAAGTTTGCCGAATGTCATCAGTATCTCACTGTATGTTAAACAGACAATATAGAACTGTATTTTTTGTAAATTCCACGGTCGCCTTAAAGAGATGGTATATACAGAAGAAGAGGAAGGGCCGGGAGCCGGGTTCAGGTGTCTCAAGCGGATCGGGAGAAAGGGGGGGGGGGTCCTTTTCCCACTCTCTTTCAAATAACCTTATTTTCTAATATTAATTCCTGTTGTTTATCGTGGAATTTTACCTTTTATCATAATTATAATTCTATACAATATGAGGATCCTACTATAAGTTTTCAAGCTGTCCTGTTCAAGATTACTGATTTTTTTTCTGTGGGTCCCATTAGCCCCTTTTTCATCAATCATCTTCTCGGTGTCTCTGCTACCAAGATTGACTAGGGAGTGGAGGGAGGGGGAGGGGCGGGCATAAGTTATCATCACTCACTTTCGCCCCAGACAAGTGCCTGTTTGATATATTTTATTGCAAGGGCTTCTCTTTTCCTCCTATAATCTCCCTGTTCTCTCTTCCTTTTGTTTTTGTGTTTGTGACATTTTATATCTCAAAGATCAGCTCTCCCAATCTAAATTTCAACCGTCTCATATTATTCCTTCCCATCTGTTATGGTCAAGTTCTCCTCCAATAAAACTAACCTATTAATATCTGCCCCTCTTATTTCTACCGGCCTGCAATCTCATTTTGGCCCTTTTCAGTATCCCTCATCGACCCCTCCCCATTGCAACTCACCATGATTTTAAGTCATTATCACGAGTCATTATCACGAGAGCATGGATAGGAATATTGCAGATCTATAAAATTGCTATTACTTTGATTTTAAAATAATTTGAGTACCTCCCCCCCCCCCCCGGCGGCCATGCGGGTCGGTTTTATATGTCGCATGATGGTAAAAGGTGGCCGTGGAATTTACAAAATATACACTTTTTCTATATTTTCTGTTTAACATATACCGTGAGATACTGATGACAAGATATTTCCCAAACCTTGATAATGTTGTAATTTTTAACTATACAGTCAATGTTACACATTCTTGACACTAGGCAGTTTGACTTTTTGTAATTCAGGAAAGAAATAATAATTACCGAAAATGAAATAATTTATGTGTCAGGTATATTCCAAGCTTTTTTAGATATCGGTAAACTATTAATTTCACAGATTGAGTATCAAAATTAAACACTAAAACTGTACAGTGGTCATCGCAAGGGGAAAAGGTACGTGGAATATACAACCCGACGCGGTATCGGACTGGATAATCCGAACGGACAGTCAGGGCGATCAGCCCTGTCTGCACACGCTAAAATTTATTATTCTGCGGCTAGCATGCTAAGAATGAACCTAATTTTTCTCTTCATTACGAAACTCATACTGAAAAATGTTATCCAACATGGATTGCTACACTCGTAAGTTGTATTGTTATGTATCATTTACACAACATTATGAGATGATAACCCTTCTTCGGGAGAACAACGTTATAGTAGCTCGAATCTAACGATTTTCTTTTAGAAATATAACAAAAATTAACCTGATTTCGAAAGCCCGACATTTCCTTTTAAGCGATGGAGAAAATAGCCTACCAACGTTATCAGTTCGGGAAAATTATAATTAAAGTAATAAGATGTTTTTTAAAACAATGAAAAATTGTGAAGATATTGAAAATAACGATTTTGAAATGCTATATGAAATTTACGCTATATTTTCATAAATTTTGGCATATTGTATCACTCATCAAAATTACTGGTAATTCGAAATCTTATCCACACTTGCTTGTAAATCTGATATAGGTTGATACACTGATAGTCAATGTAAATGATAAGTATTCATAGCCTTACTAAATTTTAACGATTCCATTAGTTTTTTGGATTTTAATATCGCATACATTTTGGAGAGTGAGCAAGACGGTGCTCACATGCGTCGCTAACAAGATTGCTAGGCGACCTACCGCGAGAGGGCTTTTATAATGGCGGGCTCCGCTGAGTTGATACATAGCCTATAGGTGGTTCACGTACGTGATCAGGACGTGCATATAATTGTTTTGTGAAATTAAACAAAACTTTAAAATGTCATAACTTTCCTATTTTACATCCGATTTTGATGTAATTTGCAGTGTTAGGCTTGTTGGATATTTCTCTTTTTATTCAAGTCAACTTTTTGTTAGGGTGGACTTGTCCTTTAAAAAAGCTGACAAAGACCTGGTGGGTGTTCCATAAATCTGTTCGTAAGAGCGACTTTAAGAACGACTGGTGATCCTTTCTTTTGGTAAATGGTATACACCATAGGCGATGATTTAGCGCGTAAGAAAGGATCACCTGTCGTTCTTAAAGTCGCTCTTAACTTACGAACAGCTTTATGAAACGGCCTCCTGAACCCTTAAGATAATTGCGTATTACTTTCGGTATATTCGGCATAATGATTGCACGCAAATGGTCTCGCAAAGACTGAATTCAAATCGGCTTCAAATACTATACTCTGTGATACCAATTAAACAAACCTACCTTAAACATACACTTTCGAGATAATCACGTTTGCACACACTGTATACGACTTCAATTTCCACTTAGTTTTGGCCGAAAACTGGTGCACAAAGTGTAATAAGGCATCATGATTAATACCCGTAATGAAGGGTATGGAAGGGTTTCTCCGATTCCGTACACTCGAATTGTTCCAAGGATTGTTCTTGATTGGTCTTCAGTTGGTTCCCAATGGAATTCTAATTGGTCGATCCAACTGCCCATTTTTATTATTATTATTATTTTGTTTATACTCATTTCAATTGGTCCCACTGGGCAAATTGGTCCCAAATTAGTTTCAGTTGGGACCAATAGCCCATTTTTTTTTCAATTGGGACCTTATCAGCATATCACATGTATACGTATGTATGTTATTGGTTGCAATTGGGACCAATGGTCAATTGGCTTCAATAAGGACAAATTACCAATTTATTGGATTCAATGGGTACTCATCGTTTTACTTTTTTATGTAGGCCTACTCCATACTAGAACCATTTGCAATATTCAATTTGGATATTAGGTATTTAATTGGAATTTTGTTCGGGGGTGGTTAAACATCTCAATGAATCAATACATAATGAGAAATGGGACAAAGATGGAGAGATATGTAACAAGTCAGGAATGATGTAATCAATCACACACGGAAGTTACTTCAGTTAATTTTCAACTTCTCTCTCAGCACCACTATCGCTCACTGTACTCAATCTTATTCCGCCATTTTGCCAACATTGTGGCGTTGCGTCATCTATAGGGCATCGACTGCTTATGAAAATGAAAATCCATAATTTACTGTTCGAAATAGACATGAAATGAAATACTCCGAAAATTTGCTTTGCCCAATTGATCGCGGGCCCGGTAGCCACCGTGCAGCGCCAGATCGACGAGGCTCTATCCCTTTATTGTTGAACGCCAAACAGGGTAGCAGCAACTCCCATATTTTAACGTGTGGAAAGTATAACTGTGTGTTGTTGAAATAAAGCTAACTCCAAAATAAGTTACTTTCCAACTCACCGGGAAACTGTGAAGTTCGAAGAGGTGTAGATCGAAGGCGAATGACCACCAACTGGACCGAGACGCGAGATGAGTGTCCGCGAAAAGTTCGGGGCAATGATAGCTGAGCGATGAACGGCGTGAAGCGCTCAGGTCAAATAGTTTTTATCACCGCGAAAGTGAAGTCCAAGTATATTGCGCAAATCCCGGTAGATGAAATTAAATAAACATGTCGCGTTTCTTGATCGCGAAAATGAGCTCATTAAATAATACGTAACTAAAGGTCCGAAATGAAAATGCAATGTATCCGAAATGATATTCCGTGAGTAAATTAATATCCAAAATAAGGCAGTAGAAAAGGACTGCGTGGGTATTACAGAGGTTGACTAACTCCTCAAAACGTGCGAGATGTATGAAGTGTACATGACGAGTTCGCAAGGAGAAGTAAAGAAATTACTTCCATGAAAATTAACCACGAGATCGTTCCAAATGATGATTGGTAGATCCAAACTTTCTTGACCTGGACAAATCATGATGATTGGTCACTTGAATATAAACATTGCCGGATTGGCTATCTATAACAGCGAGGCACGCCCCAAGACTTGGAATGCGGCGCGCAAACTTGACAATAAGAAAATATGCGACTCTTTCGTGAAGTTAACGAGGTACACATGTTCGCGGTTAGCCAAAGGAATTTGGCCATTGTATTTACAGATTAAGACGAAAGAAAATGTAGACGGAAATTTACATTTGGGTCAAAACAAATGCAAGTCGCCACAAACGTCTTTTGGTCTGACGCGACCTCCCGGTTGTGAGACGGACGCTCTACCAACTGAGCCAACACACCGGTATAGTTCGGCGTATCATCTGCATTATACAGGCATAACTTGCTTGGTGGTACACTTTCTAACACTTTCTAACATAGTAACAATGAATTAACGAGTTTAGACAATTTGAAAAAAGCGGATATGATGCAAAATGTTGGACGATTGTTGAAATATAGAAGCAGTTTGCTTTGATATTCAAAACTCTGGACGTCTTGAACACACATAATACATCTTTTATTAAAGGATATTCTTAGCTTTGATAAAGGCCACAAAGTGCGCATCGCCAATCATTGTGTTACTAGTTTAAATTAATTTATGTGTATGGCCTAAAATAGATGCAAAGGATGTTAAAAAAATATTTCTTTATTGAATTTTTAGATCAACATATGCAAACAAAACAAATTAATCCAAAACTGCAAGTCTGTATGCCGAACACACGACCTTATGATAATTACAGGGATAGATTTAAATCCACCGCACCAAGGCCTTTCCAATATTTTCACCGTTTTTGACAGTGCCACTTTCATCTCTGTCAGTTTATCTCTGCCCTGCAATCATGTTAATGCCTCTGCAAATTTATTCTGCAATTTTTACTCTTGACATTTTTGCCTCTGCCATTTTTTACTCTTGATATTGTTGTCTCTGCCATTTTTACCCCTGCCTTTTTAACTATGCACTAAATATTCATCAATCTGCACTTTTCTTTCGTTTCAGATCTGAGTATGGCTTTCAAGCTAATAATCATCCTGCTTGGACTGAGTCTCACTGGTCTTGTTGTTGGACGTTGCCCTGAACCCGAAACTCTCCCGTACAAAGTAAATACGAATAAATTCCTTTGCGCGCGCCTCTATGATTACGGTCACCGCGACAAACTGTTATCATGCACCGGAGCTTCGTGGGATGTTCTCAACGGGGAGACCTATCCGGGTAGAGGTTGTGATGGGTGGAATGACCGCGTTTCTGCGCTGGTTGTACGACCGGGTTGCACTTTGACTGCCTACGTACACGGCCAATTTAGCGGACCTATTATGAAATATACCGGCAGTAAACCTCATCTTGGAGGTTGGGACAATTATATGTCTTCGTGGTCATGCAGTTGTCCCTACACTGACGCCCCGTTGAACTGTGTACCGCTAGATAGAGTTACTGCGATGAAAACTTGCGACAATACCAAGGGTGACAAAATGGAGTGCGTGTATTCTGTACAGAAAGGCATGGTTTTAGGAAGATCTGTTACTCATGGAAGGAGTGTGTCGACTTCCGTCGAAGCATCGATTGGAGCCGTCTTTAAGGAAATTTTCTCAGTTGGGATGTCGGTGTCACATACTACAACACATGACTGGTCGAGTAGTCAGAGTGAGGAGTTCAGCAGGGTCGTTACTCACACAGTTACTTGTGGGATTCCAATAGGTCGTCGCCTGGCAGTGAAACAAGTCGTCGGTGTATGTGGGGACACAAAAGTGTACAGCAATGAGTATCGATGTGAACGTAAGTGTGACTCGGATAATTGAGCCTGGGTGGGGGGAGGTCCACTCAAATATATTGGCAACCCGGGGGGTATTTAGTATAAATTTGAGATACGTATGTACCGCGGGCCCCCCTCCGCCCCCATTGGCGGAACAAAAAAAGGGGTGAGAAAAGAGGGAAAGGAGAAGAGAAAAAAAAGAAATGAAGGAAGACGAGTGAACAAAATAAGATGAGGGGAAGACTTGGGAAGATAACAAAAATCTTTCATATCACTAAATAAAATTTTCGCTCGCGCTTTGCATTGCCTGTTGGGTGATTTCCATATCTTGCTCAATATGGAGCTTAAAATATCAAGTTTGGAAGACAATATACAAAACATATTTCAGCTCGGAAAGTGAACTTTCATTATTTTGTTTGACTTACAAATTGATTTTTAAAAGTGCTCTGTAAAAATGTGTGTTTTATGGTCTGAATATTAACATTTTCTCCTCTGATGTGTCAGGTACCTATTATTCTTGCGTATCCCCTAAAGTTCTACAAACATTCCCATAATATACGGGCCTGATTGTCAAAACGTATCAGCTCGCGCTGCACGCGCATTTTGATTGGTGCGTTATGTACATCTCAATATTAATTCTATGATAAACTAGTTATAAATCCATATTTCATGATAATTTATCTATGAAAGTTTTCGACTTGCGATGCGCTCGCATTAATTGTTAAAAATATATTAACTCATGCATCCTATTTATGATTTGAAAAGTGCTTGAAATGGCCGTTTTCAGGCCATAATATTAAAAGATTTCGCGCTATCACTGGGCTTATTAGATTAATAGATAATAAATTGATTTAATAATTAAACTACATGTACCTTTTTTTCAGAATGGAATATCAATAAGTTTCATCTCGCGTTGTATGATGTCCCTAGATTGTCCCGGTCCTATGTCAAAACTCAAAGTAATAATAATGAAAAATATCAGCTCTTTGTTAATTGCAATCCATATCACCTCAAATTTTTCCTACAAAATGCTTAAATTAAAGAGCTTAAATTGACCCCTTATCAGATCGGAATATCAAATATGTTAAGGTCGCGCTTCGCGCTCGCTTTATTGATTTTCATGACAAAAAATGCATTTAGAATGCCCAAATTTTAGGTCTAAATCTGAAACACGCGTGCGCATGTTTCCTCAGATACGCAGCTTGTTCTCTATTTAAATCATCCAGTTTCAAATCGGAATATCAAATATTTTAAGTTCGCGCTTCGTACTCCCTTTATTGATTTGCATGATAAAAACATATTTTGAATGCCCATATTCTAGGTCTAAATCTGAAACATGCGCTCGCACTTTTATTCAGATACGCAGATTCTAGGTGTATTTAAGGTGGAGCGTTGTGGCCCAGTGGGTTAGTCTCCGGACTTTGAAACAGGGGGTTGTCTCCGGACTTTGAAACAGGGGGTTGTGGGTTCGAATCCCAGCCATGGCGTAATTTCCTTCAGCAAGAAATTTGTCCACATTGTGCTGCACTCAACCCAGGTGAGGTGAATGGGTACCTGGCAGGAATTTATTCCTTGAAATGCGTGTGCGCTGTAATCATAGTAATTACGGCAGCCAAGCTACAGCTGGGGTAATAATATTCAAGTCCTTTGGAAGCGCATATAGAGACATTATTCATAATTGTGATATGCGCTATACAAGAACTGTTTATTATCATCATTATTATTATTCAAATCATTATCCAGTTTATCGGAATATTAAAAAAAATCTGTTCGCGCTTTGCGTTCGTATTGTAATAAGATCCCCAATCACTCATCATTTTCATGATTTACAAAACATGAATAGGGTGTCCCGGTTTTAGGCCTAATAACTCTCGATTTTGTCTCGCTTGCGCTTCGAGCTCACATCATTTGTTTAGTTATATGAAGAGTTTAGTTGCAAAAAGGGTTAAGTCCACTTTTTACCATTTCGGAGAAAAATAACTGTTTTTTATTCTCACTTACTACGATACGCTTATGAGAAACTAAATTGTCGTGATGTACTACCCTATCATGTGAACATAAAATTGGGCATAAAAGAAATCTACCTGTCTTCAATTTTTTTCTATATATTCTTTTAAAAATTATCATCGTGGACCTAACCCCTTTTGCAACTAAACTGAAGTGAATCCAACCTATTTTGATTACAAAAGTGATTTTTCTTTGCCACTTTTATTCACGTTTTCATGTGAATTTCAAATTTTCGTTGTTTTCATCAAAATAACTAAAAATTTATAGGTTTTGAGACTGGGACGGAAGTATTTTATGCAGAAGCTTAAAATTAAATTCTCTAACCTTGTTATCTTTTATTTGTCTAAGTTTAAAATACAGGACTTTGTCCCAATTAATTTCTATCTGAAGTCCTAAATAATTTTGCCAAAACATAAAGAAAGATGCTTCTGTTTTGTTATGTTCTAAATAATAATGATAATAATGTCTAGCTTTCAAGATATTTACATCAATTATATCACCATTTGATATTTCAATAAGGTTAGGTATAATCGTTATTTCCTTTTGTTGTGCATTTGATCTATTTTCCAGCCATGTGTTGGGAAATGCTTTCTTCAACTTTTGTAGTTCAAAATTGTATAATAGTTTTCTGTTTTCAAAATCATCAAATACCGTATTGAGGTTTTTCCATTTCCCTTCTTTTATAACATGATTTACCAGCAATACACCAGATGTCCTCCATTTATTAAAACTTAGCGTTTCATTTTGTATTTTTATATTACTGTTATTCCATACACTTGTTTTGGAATATCAGTTATTTTAAAAAATTCTGGTATCTCAAATTTGCCCAAACATATAGAAAATCGATATTTCAAAATCAAATTTATTTAAATGGAGTTTAAAAAATGATGATAAATGTAATCTCTGTTTACTTAAGGGAACAATTATGCATATGTTGATAAAATGTGAGAATATAAAACCTCTATGGAAAATGGTAGAAGATACAATTCTTTCTGTTTCTAAAGTACAGATCTGTGTTAATGAAAACATAGTGATTTTAGGTTGGAATATACAGGAACCGAAATACTGGTTAATTAATATCATTTTGAATTTTACTCAATACACCATTTACAGAAATTATATTGATACGAGTATGAAAAAAGGCTATTACTTTGTTAACGTAAATAGATTATGGATGACTTTGAAAATGAAACTAAGATGGTATTTAAGTTCAAAATATGTTACCAAAAATAAGAATTCAAAGGAAATTGACATATTGCTGGAACTCATTTATTGATTGATTAATTTGATTACTGTATATAATTTGTGATTTGTAAATTGTATTATAGATATGTAAATAAAGTCCCTCGAAAGAGGTTTAAAGAGAAAAAAAAATAGGTTTTGAGACAGAAAACAATGAAAAAAATTATGAACAGTGGACCTAACCCCTTTTGAAAAATTAGCTCTTCAGAATAGTTTCTTTTCAAAAGGGGTTAGGTCCACTCCAAGAAAATCATTTTTTTATTTTCCCATTTTGCAGTATTTTTATGCGAAACTAAATTTTCATGATACCCTACCATGAGAACATAAAATTGGGTATAAAAGAAATCTACCTGTCTTCATATTTTTTTTTAATATTCTTTTCCAAAAAAATACTGTGTGGACCTAACCTCTTTTGCAACCAAACTAAAATGGACCTAACCCCTTTTGAAAAAAGTGATTTTTTTCTACAGTTTGCCATTTAAGATCACGTTTGAATGAGAATTTCAACTTTTCTTCTGTATCATCTTATAAAGCTACTAAAAATCTAAACGTTGAGACAAAAATATCAAATTGGATGAAAAATGGACCTAACCCCTGCAAGTGAGCTCTTCATATATCTATCCTGTTCTCGATTACGAAAATCATTAAGCATTTCTGTTCTTTAGGTAGAAATGTCAAAAATATGATTGACTAGATAAAATCTTTTGCAAATCTTCTTGTACCTAACAGGGCCTACTCTTCTAATTGCTCCATTGCAAAAAAGGCTAAAAGTTTGAGATATTTATTTTTTCAAATACGTAGGATTATTTGTCTTTTCAAGAAGACATTAAACAGTACTTGCTCACCTGATTACTTCCCAGTGAAAAAGATGAGTAATCCGATATGAAATCAACAAATCCCTTATAACTAAGTACAAAGAGCATGTGAAGTACTTGTCAATTTTACTTCTCATGATTTGGATACCGAATTTCATTTTTATTTTCAAAGTAGTTTCATCTTCATGTTTGTTTTATTTCCCCACTCTTCTACAAATTTTTATGTCCGATTTCGTCGATAAGTTGGTTTTATTGAAAAAAAAATCACGATTATCTTCTGAGGCTTACACAGTTAAAAGAAAATAGTACGTCGTTTAAGCCTCTCTCTCTCTCTAACAACAAATTGTTTATTTTTTTGTAATTGTTTGATTTCTTAATTCAAACTGTTGTTTAAAAAGTTTAAACAGTAGTTGTAAAAGTGACAGGCTTAAACAACGTGCTTAAAACTTTAAATAACGTTTATTTATTGTATAATGTAAATCCGTCAAACAACGTTGGAGTTATGCATTTTTAAGCCTTTATTTATGTGACGTCATAGACAAGCAGCCATCCTGTATGTCATGTAATTAGTAATACCAGTAGTATTAAAAAAAGAATGGAATGTTTATTTTTTTATCTAAGCGAGGTTTACATTAAAGAGCCGTTCAAACCAAAGGTACCGGGATTTGCGTAATACAACTCCCATCCCCTGCGCGTACTTCTCCCACTCCTGAAATGTACTTGATCGCTTTGGATGGATTAATTGTGCTTTTGTGCTTGTGTATTTTTTTTCGGAGGGGGGCGTCATCAAATATTTGTAGTTTTCAAGCTTTTAGAGCGTGATTTTCACTCCCTCTTCTTTCTTAAAGGAATGGTCCGGGCTGAAAGTCTTTATAGCTTAATAAATAGAGTCGATTTCACTGAGCAAAATGCCAAAAATTTCATCAAAATCAGATAACAAATAACAAAATTATTAAATTTTAAAAATTATCAATATTTTGTGAAAACAGATGTCGTGAACATTCATCAGGTGGACTGATGATGTCACATCCCAACTTGTTCTTTTGTATTTTATTATATGAAATTAGGTTTATTCAATTTTTTTTCCTCCAAGAACTAGAAAAATTGGATTGACATCTGATTGAGTGCATTAGATATTTATTGCTGCAACTTATTTCATTATAAGGGAGACATAATATTTACACAAGTATATGATTTTGTGTAATAATATAAGAAAACCGAGATGTGACATCATCAGCCCACCTAATGAATATTTATGACGACTGTTTTCACAAAATATTGCTGAAGTTTAAACTTCAATAACTTTATTATTTGTTATCGGATTTTGATGAAATTTTCGGCATTTTGCTCAGTGAATTCTACTCTATGTATTCAGATACATATTTTCAGCCCGGACCATCCCTTTAAAAATTTCCAGGACTGCACTTATAATTATATTTGTTTGTGTGTGTACTTTATTCAGTTCTAACAGGTGATAATGAAGAGAGAGTAATAGACGAAAAGACCTGGACAGATGTGACCGATGAGGAAGCCAATCTGACAAATGATATGCCAGAATAGTGTCTTGTTCGGCCTATCAACACATATCAAATGCGCGATTCGATGTATGAGCGTTGGAATTCAACCCTGATTATATAATTGATAGTTTATCTTCATCTTGTCCGTGGTGATTCTTACATTAACTTGTATTTGGTTTTATAGTCTTCATTAAAGGGGAATGGAACCTTTGAATCAAGTAGGCTTGTGTCGAAACAGAAAAATCAAAGAATAAGAACAAAGAAAGTTTGAGAAAAATCAGACAAACAATGAGAAAGTTATGAGCATTTGAATATTGCAATCACTATCGCTATGGAGATCCTCCTAATGGCAATGCGGCAAGGATGTGTGATGTCACATGTGAACAACTTTCCCTTTGATGGACTATTAAATACCCTCAAAATGTCTCTGTTTGCTTTTTCTGATGATGATCCAACTCTTCATCCATGATGTATTCTTTAAAAATCTGTATCACATGCCCTCCTTTAGAAAGAACATATTATCTACTGATAGATGTGATAAAAGAGGCAATTCTAGTGAAATATATACTAAAGTAAATCGGGAGAGTTGTTCACAAGTGACATCACACATCTTTGTCACATTGCCAATTTTGGGATCTCCATAGCATTAGTGATCGCAATATTCAAATGCTCATTACTTTCTCATTATTTGTCTCATTTTTCTCAAACTTTCGTTGATCTGTTACTTTTATCTTTCTGTTTTCACACAAGCTATCTTGTTCCAAAGGTTTCATTCTCCTTTAATTAAGTTTGGTAAACTAGTTGATTCCGACACTGTGCCTTTTTCCTTTTTTAAAGTTTGACATTTTTGCTGTTAGATTTCTTTGTTTGTTATTGGTTTAATGGATACTCGAAACTTTGACTCCATGAGTATGGGATGTTTTGAATGAGCTCTTTAAGGTGAATTCCACCTCAGAAAATGTTGATTTGAATCAATAGAGAAAAATCAGACAAGCACAATGCTGAAAATGTCATCGAAATCGGATGTAAAATAAGAAAGTTATGACAATTCAAAGTTTCGTTTATTTTTAACAAAATAGTTATATGAACGAGCCAGTTGCATCCAATGAGAGATTCGATGATTTCACTCACTCACTATTTCTTTTTTTTTTTGTTTTGATTATACAATATTTCAATTTTTAGGAATTTGATGATTAGGACCTCCTTGCCTGAAGCACAAAATGTTAAAATAATGGAATTCCACGATTTCAGGGAGGAATGAAACTTCATTTCACACGACAATGACGAGAAAATCAAAATATTTCATATTTCATATAATAAAATACAAAAGAAATAGTGAGTGAGTGATGTCATCAGTTCCCTCATTTTCAGATCGACCGAGATGTGCATATATTTTGTTATGTGTAATTAAGCGAAACTTTAAATTGTCATAACTTTCTTATTTTACATCCGATTTCGATGAAATTTTCAGTGTTATGCTAGATGAATTTTTCTCTTTTTATTCAAATCAAGTTTTTGTTGGGGTGGACTTGTCCTTTATAATTCACACGATTCAAATCAGCTGCATGTGATCTTAACATGGTATTTATTCGTCTTTTGAAATGAAGATGGGTTCTCCTGTATTGGGCTAAACAGCAATTTGATCTTCCAAAAGTAAAATTACGACAATAGGTTTATTGAAAAAATATTAATCATACACTTCATATTGCCAAACTATCTAAATTCGTAAAGTTAAATAAAAGACTCCTTTTGTCACCAAGTCTGGTCAATGTGCACATGATACTTGACTGAACCACATAGCTCTCTGCCCCCCCCCCTTCTGCACACACACACACACACACATTGATTTACAACATGTTTTTTTTTAGCACACTGATTATTATGATATTTTATTTGAGACCATTCATGAAATCAAAACCAAGATCATTCAATGCATTATCAAGTAATTCACTCAATTTCGGAAATATCAGTCACCCCCTCCCATTTCCGCATGGTTTGAAAGATGAAAGATGAAAGATTGAAAGTGGGTATGGGGCTCAGAAATTCTTACTTTTTATTCATGTTATAATAAATACCATTAACCTGATACAGGACTGTTTTTTGAGCAACAACTTACTATTTTTTCACATAAAGAATTTACCTCGATTTAAAATTGCATGAGTAGGGGAAGGCGGGGTAAGTTGAGCATAGGGGCAAGTTGAGCCACCAGCCCCAGGCCAATAATGAATGAGTCAGACATTGTGGTGGTGTCATGTATTGATGACCCATAGCATCACCCCTTACCCCACCACATTGTTTCCAACTTTGAAACAAAAAGTAGTTTTTTAGAGGGAAAAATATGAATTTCAGCCAAAAAAGTAAAAAAGGGTGTGAAATAGATAAGTGCTTTATAAACACACACGTCTTTAAATATAATAAAGACATGATAACAACATTATTAGTCCAGGTATGGATCTTCATTCTTGTCATAGTCTTTTATATGATGGATGCATAATAAATGTGTGGATATGAAATTATCGCACTAAGTTCGGACTGGGGTAAGTTGAGCCACACAGCATGGGGCAAGTTGAGCCATGGTAATTCATATGGTAATGTAATAAAAAACAAACAAGACATAAAAATCGATTGAAATGCAGGCTGAAAGGAGCAAGTTTACATGACTGCTCTTTTCCTTTTACAGGATGTTAGTATTTATAGAGAATTAGCAAGTGAAAAGACTTTAAACAAAAAATTGACATGCTGGTTCTCCCCCATACATTTTGTACATAGTTTTTGTGGCTCAACTTACCCCAGAAGGTGGCTCAAACTTACCCCATATATGGGGCAAGTTGAGCCATTTGACATCGTTTTTTTCAAAGGTCACGATGACTTTCAGTGTGGGGATAGAAAGTTATATAAAGGTGGAAAATATTTCAGAAGAATTAAATTTCAAGGCAAGGTACTTATTTCGACAAGATTATTAATCATATCAATTCTAACATGCAAAAAGCAAAACTGTCACAACTTACCCCGCCTTCCCCTATACTGATAGAAATATTGTGTTTACCTCTAGGCTCTGTTTAATAGAAGTAATTTCCAGTCGGTACATTTCCAATCTGATTTACGGCGTTGTATACATCAGCCGTTTTCGTTACGCATTAATAAGTGTTTATTTCTTGTGTTTAATGTAATTCCTCTTAGTACTGCTTTTGTTTCATCTCGAACAGTTCCATTGTCATATCGATCTCTTCCTTGCGAATCATGAATTCTTCGTTGAAATACTAGCTTCTCCTTTATATAACTTTAAACCAATTTGTTTTTTATTTACCCGGAAGATATTTACTAATAATTAACGGTGCTTTGGTCAGTAACTCAATGATCACTTTGAATATTATTCTCAATCGGAGAATTCTGATGTTCATCGCTTGTTATTTATGGTGGAAGGTATTATAATAAAAAAAATCAATCATTGATTTATCAATATTGAACACTGAGTGTGTGTGTATTTTGTATGTCTCTCTGTTGTTTTTGTTTTAGTTTTTAACTTCATGAACATGTCGTGGGCGTGGTCTGCCATTGAAGGGTGTAATCATTTTTCAGGATTGCCTGACCTCGATCGCTTTGCTTTGATTCGAAATCTAAATCTTGATTTAAGTCGCCATTTTTTTGACCGAATCAAATGACTTTCAAAAGAACATCTATGAATAACTGCTATATGGTGTTTGGACGAGGTACGTGGCAATTTAAGAAAATGGTTGAAACCTTTCTTTAGCATTGATAAGGGGTCAGTATACTGTGAACTTTACTTGACTATCATCGAGCATTACATTATTACAGAAACCTACATAGTCACTGAATACATTTCATAGCCATTATAATTTATACGTGACATTTATTTCTCCCCGGCTGTAAGCATTTCAAGGGGATTTCACCCTGAGAAAAAGCTTGTCGTGAAAATAGCAGAAAAAATATTGGTGAGGTTTTAACAAAATGCTTTAAAGATAATTATTAGAATTTTAATTTTTGGATTTGTGATGTCATAAACGAGTAGGTGCCCTATATGTTATGTGATATAGCATCCATAGATTTCATTTGTTAATGGTTCAGGATGACTAATTTTTGTTTTCTTTTCATGATCGGATGTGAAATTAGTTGTCTATTGATATACAAAAGGTCTAGTAAAAAACGTTTTCAATTTCACAAAAAGGCATTTCATTGATTTTTACCTCTCGCTGTGAAGGAATGTCAAATATTGCAAATTACAATAACTTTTTTAAGCTTTGACGGATTTATCTCAAAACTTCCCCTTATAAAAAAAATTGAATGGTATACCATTGACTACCATTTATCATACACCATTGATATACCATTGGAATACCATTCGCACAGCACCCACCATACACCAATGGTATACCATTCAAGCCTCAATGGTATACCATTCAAACTAATTTAAATAATTCGGACCTTACTATTACCATATTCATGAGCACCATTTACCATTCATATACCATTGATCAAACACCATTCACCATTGATCTACCATATGGCCACTATAGACAGGTTTACCATTGACCACCATTCACCATTCAGCCACCATTCACTGGCCTACCATTTACCATTCAGCCACCATTCACTGGACACCATTGGCCTACCAATTACCTTACACCATTCACCATACACCATTCGCCTACCATTCAACATACACCATTCGTGTACCATTCACCATTCGTGTACCATTCACCGTTCGTGTACCATTCACTGCTCACCATACACCATTCAACTACCATTCGTCGTACACCATTCACGTACCATTCACCGCTCACCATACACCATTCAACTACCATTCGTCGTACACCACACACCATTCACCATTGATTGACCATTCACTTTACACCATTCTACCATACACCGTATACCATTGACCTACCATTTACAGTACACCATTGGCCTACCATACACCATTGAACTACTATTCACTGTACACCATAGGCTTACCATACACCATTGGCTTACCATACACCGTACACCATTGACCTACCATTTACCATACAACACTGTCATACACACTATACTATTAGTCAACCATTCAAATAACACCATTGGTCATACACTATAGACCACAAGTTCAATGGTAGACCAATGGTTTACACTGAATGGTAGACAGTAGAACAACGATGTGCAATGTATAGTAGGCCAATAAAGTACAGTGAATGGTAGACCATTGGTGAACAGCATATCTCTGGGGTTAGTGATAGGCTTAATAATGGAATAAGTATACACAAGAAAAAAAATGAAAACAGTTACTTATTTCAAGAACGTCAATAAAATGTTTTTACTATAAGAAGTTTAAGTACAGCATAAATGGCACAGAGTATTCACAAGTATAGACTTTATAATTAAAGCACATAAGTTATTAATATATATGACTTAGCTACTCGTTGATATCTATACTCTGTCAATCTTGTTATCTAAAAGTAAACATGCATCAAGACAAAGTTTGATTGAAAAACACAACAAATGAAGGCTAACATTTCCAAGAATAAACCTGTTCTCTCATATTGCTTTTTACATGGATTGAGTACTTGGCAAAACCACTGTTCTGCATACAAACCTGATACTTGTAATACAATAAACTTGATGTTAAATCTGATGTGTGTAATTGCTTTCAACGACATTAATAAACATTTTTTTACTAATAAGTTCAAGTACAAAAGAGTATTGACAGGTATGGCATAAAAGCACCATATTATGAATACATGTGACTGTGCGACTCCACAAGAGATCAATGATTGCACTCCACATAAATATTATGTTAATCTTCCTATAAACAAATTTACATGTAAGACAGAGTTTGGACAACAAACTAATGAACACCAAATTTCGAAGATTAAACTCAAAATGTGTGATAGCCTTCACATGGCCAAATGAATAAAGGGTACCACACCTAGAAGAAATGAAATATCCCCAAAAGGGGGGAAAATAGTACTCCCAAATTGGTCTCTTTTTTCTTTTCACCTAAAAAGATATATCAATGGCATGTTTCTACATAGAATTGTTAAAAGGTATTACCCGCCTAAGTATCCAGAATCCCTGATAACTTTCCTGTAGAAACAGACGCGATGCGGTTTATTGATAAATTGCATCGCGCAAAATACGGTTTCTCATAACCATCTCTCTGAGAGGTGGTTATTGCCATGTTAATCCGTTTAACTTTTCTGTAAAAACACGGGGCAAAATAGCATACGTGTCTGGCTTAAGTGCTTGAACCAAGAAGTGCGATCTCACAGTAAACATATATTCTGGCCGTTTTTTATCTCGCCAGCTGATCGCGAAACGTGTACCTGCTACAATGAGTGAGATCTACCATGAATTTTGAAAATTTTCCTAACGAGATGCAATTTTTGACATACCAAAATGCAATGTGAGGTTATAGGTTGAATTTTCCGATTTCCACCGTATTTGCGACGCGAAATGCAAGTTAATCAGATTATTCAGTCTGTAGAAACAGGTTGGTTTAAGAACGATAAGGTTATTCAAGTCCGGAAAAGATAAACTGTTTTTAATGATTTACTGTAGAAACACGCCAAAAGTTTATCATAAATACAATAATGATACATTAAGAAATAAATAATATATCACACATAGAAAAAAAATATAATGAAAATAAGGAAAGAAAATTATTCAATTTGGAACACTAAAAAACAGAAGAAAAATAGAGACCTTTTTTGCAAAATATATAGAAAATAATATATACAAGATACCAACTTATTTCTTTTCTGTCTATTTTTGTTGTGTTAAATATGTGTGAGAAAGATTATTGTCTTACACAGTAAATTAGTAGTCAATCGTAATTCGAGTCCGGAAAAGATAAACCGTTTTTAATGATTTACTGTAGAAACACGCCAAAAGTTTATCATAAATACAATAATGATACATTAATAAATAAATAATATATCACACATAGAAAAAAAATATAAGGAAAATAAGGAAAGAAAATTATTCAATTTGGAAAACTAAAAAACAGAAGAAAAATCGAGACCTTTTTTGCAAAATATATAGAAAATAATATATACAAGATACCCACTTATTTCTTTTCTGTCTATTTTTGTTGTGTTATATTGTCTTACACAGTAAATCAGTAGTCAATCGTAATTTTTTACAACCGAGCTTGGACAAAATTTAAATTCATATAATACAAAAAATATATAAATTGTGATCTTGTATATTCATGAGGACTTGCAGAGAACAGTTTTAGCAAAAAATAACAACTTTAATTCGTCAAAACTTTGTTAATCCTAAACAAATTTGGATGAGATTTTCAGTGTTTTTTGTTTGTCTGATGTACACTTTGAATTATATCACATAGCTTTCAGTCTCGAGTACCTCTAGCCCTTCAATCAAATTGGTTGGACGACCGGTTACACTTTACATATAACATAGTTATAAGGAGAATGAAGGGGACCATAGAAAGAAAGCATGAGAAAAGGGGAGATTTTGGTAGAGAGAGAATGAATCAGAAAAGGATCATGCTGAAAATTTCATTAAAATCTGATAATAACAAAGTTATTGAATTTGAAATTTAACAACATTTTGGTAAAAAATTAACCCAATGTACACACGATCGTCAGGAATATTTGTTAGGCTTATTCTATAAAATGAAATAATTATTTCATATTTTCATACATGTGTGTATGATATGTCCCACGTATCATATCATTATTTCCAGCAATGCATATCTTCACATTAAAGGTCTAGTCCACCACAGAAAAGATTGTTTTGAATCAACAGAGAAAATCAGGCAAGCATCATGCAAAATATTTCATCTAAATCGGATGCAAAATAAGACCCTCACTTTTTGTTTTGGTTTTCATTGTTTGAATTGTACAATATTTCAATTTTTTTACAGATTTGACAATAAAAAATAAAAATAAAACTTTATTTCATAGGACAATGAGGAGAAAATTATAATATTTCATATTTAAAAAACAAAGAAAAGTGAATGAGTGATGTCATCAGTTCCCTCATTTGCATACCGACCTGGATGTGCATGTAACTATTAAGTGAAATTGAGCGAAACTTAAAAATGTCATACCTTTCTTATTTTTCATCCGATTTTTATGTTTGATTTTTCTCTTTTTAATCAAATCAACTTTTTTGTTAGGGTGGACATGTCTTTGAAATAAATTTTCACTCCATTTTTTATAGTTCTCGGAGGACAAAATGTAAATTAGCGCGACTTCTTGTAATAAAATACAAAAGAACAAGTGGGGATATGACATCAGCTGGGAACGTCGTGGTCTAGTGGTTCTGACTCTCACCTTTCAAACAGAGGGTCGTGAATTTGAGTCCTAGCCATGGTGTGTTTTCCTTCAGCCCGAATTTCATCCACACTGTGCATCACTAGACCCAGATGAAGTGAATGGGTACCCGGCAGGATTAATTCCTTGAAGCTGTAATAAGAAATATTGGATGAAAACAATGCAAAGGACAGTATATTAGCTAAGGGTTCAAAATATGAATGCTTGTCATGTGTGTAAGCTTTCTTTAGAAGTTCATATATTTTTTACATATTGAGAAATTTGCAGTATACTCTACCATTCAATTGAATGATACCAATTAACAAATATCAACAAAACATTTTGTAAAATATGATAAATAAATTAATGTTTAACCATAGATGGGTAGACAATAACCTATTATATAATGGGAGGTTGCCCCAATGATGACAAATACCACAACAAATGAATACCTGGGGAAAAAGTGTCCACCCTTCCCCCCTCAGCCAACATACTGATTTTTTTCTGGGGGGGGGGTGTCAGAAAAGACGTGTGCTCCTCTAAATAGGGATGACATTTGTCCTTTCTAAGGATTTTTTACCATTCCTGACAAGGTTTTTTTTCAGCTATGCCACTGCAGGAATACAATCTGTTTTATCTCATGAAGCTTTGCATTTTTTTCTACTGAAGAAAATTCTTACACACCTACCTTTCATAAACTCCAATTGTTTCTTGTACACGGTACGTTTTCTGTGTTCAACACCCGTCGTGTCATTCCAAGATAAGGCTGGATCATCTACCTTATCATCCAGTGTATCCGTCGTCCAAACTTTGAAAATGAAATAAAATCAATTTAAGTGTTGTAAAATCTGCATGTATGTGCAGATACAAACAAAAATAGAATACTAATATAGTAATAGAAAAATAATGATCTTAGAACTTTAATGTTAAAGATATTTTTCATGGACCTCTGATTACCAGCCCAGAATTTAGGATAAAAGAAGGAAATGTGATAGTATTTCAGCGTAGTTCAGACAAGGCTGTATTATAACTGTGCATGCTTTATACTAGTAATAGCTATGTCATCTGAAATCAAATTTCTAGAGCAGCAATTTTCAAGAGGGTAATCGATGACATAAATTCCATTTTTCTGGTATTGACAATCGCAGAAGCAGATCCAAGTGGGCACATTTGACCTGTGCCCCCACCTTGAGAGCAATAGTTGATGTGTTTGATAAAAATGTGGCTTTCTTACACAAGTGTTCTCCCCCCCCCCCCCCCCCCCCCTTCGAAAGTTACAGCAAATATTTATATTAAAAATATTGTCTCATACAAGAGGATCTCCTTTTTGGTTTGCTTGTTATTTAAAGTTTCCTTGGGAAAATGTGCCCCACTACCCCCTTTGAGAAATCATGGATCCGTTCATGGACAATCATATGCCAGTGGATGAACTCCAGACGTTTTTTAGGCAAGTTTTGATCAGTAAATAAATAAAAACAGATAAAATGTGATCACAGGACAAACTTAACTTTAAAAGAGGATAAAATTTACTTTAAAAATTGATATGCCTAGCCCCATGAAAGGATCTAAGAATACCCTCCGGCACTAATGCAGTTTCACACCAGCCAACTCACAGTGAACAATTGTGTACAACGGATAGCGGAGCGTGAACGTAGCGGTCGTGTACATTTTTGCTTATTACATGACGTCATCCAGCCACTGCCGAGAACCAATTTATGAATGAAAATATAGTAAGCATGCGCAGTGCAAGCCTTTTGTTTCCCCACACAGAATTCCACCAAAACAAGTGTGCAATTCCCTATCACCTCGTACCAAAATCGACCTAGAATTTCAATTTTCCTATATTTTATATGAATTATGAAAGGTATTCTCGGAGGATCTATTTTCTCACCGATACCGCACAGGTAAGCGAATTTTGAATACTTCTTGCTTTTCCGTCAAAATCTTACGAATTAGCGTCTATATGTCATCGTGTTCCTTGGAATTTGTAGAGTCTATCGCAACGTGCATAAAGTCAATTGGCTTCCGGGTTTTGGAGCGTCGCGTGAATATGCATGAAATTGCAGTTTCGATAATTTTCGATCGATACCGGAGCGATCCGATCACGAACCAAGACCATTTACCGTGTACACAACATGACCGGATATCGTTATCGATACTTCCGCACGCAGTCCAAAGGAATTATTTTTGGGACCACGTGGTCATGACGTGATCTGCGCTATTGACCAATCAGCGGTCTTCGAATCGCTGTGCGGAGACGATCTATCCGTTGTACACAGTCTATGGACAATTGTTCGTTGTGCATGCAACTTCAAGCAAAACTCCCCACCAGAATTGTCTACACACATTTTGAGATCAATACACAATATGCCCACCACTTTTCAAAATATTGCGGATCGCTTGGATTCGCCGTCATGTTGATATGGACCGAAGTTATGCGATCAAAAGATTCGCATGCGGCATGCTGGCAGTTTGTTTGCCACATGTTAGCATGATTTGGTTGCTAACTTCAGTCCATATAAATATTACGGCGAATCCGAGAGATCCGCGAAGTGATGTCTACGGATTAGATCAACGACGTCGAGATCGAAGACTAAATACAGCCATTCCCAATATTTTGAAAAACGGTGGGTATATTAACATCGAAATGTGACTGAGAGACCTGTCATGACATTTGGGAACAAGTTCTGGTGATGAGGTATGCTGGTATTCGGCCGGTGCAAAACTGCATTAGCGCCAGTTTTCTCTGCATATTTATTGCAGCCTCTGTAGAAAAATTGAATAGGAATCGTTTGTCACTCCGTCCAGTCACAGTTCCACACACAAAGTGCACATTTTACCATTGAAATAGTATGTGCAATGAGTGGTGTGTACAGTGTAGCAAAGTTATAGACCTGCGTAGCCTTTATCATTTTTTAAACTTTAGGACCCTTACCATGTTTCACCTCCATTTTATCTCATTTACCAACATCTATCAACAACAACAACAACAAATTATAGGCCTAATTTCAAAGCAATATTTGTCGGCAAGTTTTCAATTTCAGTAAATTAACGTGTGAAGTAACAGTCTATTTATTCACAATTAAAACTTTGACAGTCTTGACATTAGCATTAACGAATCATTCATTCACGAATTCAATGTATTCAGAGATGGTTTTTGTAAAACATTGACAATAAACAATCAGGCAATATGAGCGAATTACTATTCAATGCTCGCCGATCTTAACTCTGCCAATACAAAGCATAAACCATAAGCACTCCCTATCGTCAAAGCCACGTCCCGGCCCGTAGAGCAGCGGCCAGCGCCAACGGGGCAGTGACGGTGGCAGTGCAGTGGTCGTGCATGTCGTGGCAGTACAACGACATCTAACATTTTGAGACAGTTTGAGAAATAAATCAAAGAAAATTGTTATAGAACTTACTGTTATAGCCTTCTACAAATGACTTTGAAGTCGCTGTCCGAATCTGACCCGTGTTCCTTTAGTTTTTGATGAATTATCGACGGACTTATCAACAGCAAAACGGTAGTACCGGTAGATCGAGTTTTCTTTTTCAAATATTGCACTTGGCGGTTAGACGTTCGCGCGTGCGTAGTGCGAGAACAACACGTATAATAGAGCTACCTGGCAAGCAGCCAAGCGGCCCCTCTCGCCATGGGGGGGGGGATAAATTATGACAAAATATGGGGGGAGGGGACTTCTTCGCCAAGATAAATACACATCCCGATATGGGGGGGGGGGGTGAATTAAAACCAAATCAGGGTGTCTTCTTTTTCCTCTCGATTGGTTCTGGGTTGGAAACCATGATGGCGTGAGTGCATGCCACTGTTTTCCTTGGATCTTGGAATCTATGAAAAAAGTTTTCGATCCCTTCACTTTTTTTTCCTGTTCTCTATGTCATTTTCTTTTTTATTTTCGTTGTCTTTTTTCTTTTCTGTTAATCTTTCTTTTCTTCTTTGCCTTTTTTCTTTTCTTGTTTTTTCCCCTTTATATATATATTTTTACTCACTCCTCTTCCCTTTTAATTTGCTTTTGTAATGATTGAAATTGAGATTTCATTCAGTAGATTTCTTTTCTGTTACATTGTACTATACCCTGTATGGCGGCAGGGAATTTTGATAGGGGTGAGGGAGCAAGACCATGTGGATAAATCATTTCAATCAAGTAATGCCGGCCTATAGAATAGCTCTCTTTATAAACGCCGTCCACAAGTGGGAAAGAATATTTAGAGCCTAAAATAGAATTAGAATTTTGGAAATATCATTTGTAAAAAAAGGGTGAAATAATTCATGATTGGAAGCAGCTATAATAGCGTACAAATGGGTCAGATGGGGCTTTTGACGTTGCAGACAGACCAAATCAAGGTTTGCGGATGGGAATTTGATAGAGGTTGGGGGACCAAGACAACCAACAGTGAATTCATTTTTAGCAAAATATGGGGCATTGCAAGAAACTTGCAATCGAAGCAATCGAACGCAAATCAATTTCAGACTCCAAAGTCATGAGAGTCATACTTTTCATTGCAAACTTGCAACTGATCCATAAAAAAATCCAAATTGATATGTTCTAGATAAACTTAATGTATCATCACCTGTAAATTTGCATCTGATCGAATTTTGGGATTGATTGCAAATATCTTCTTGGAACACTAAATATATAGTTCTTTTTATAAAAAGCGGCCATAAACAAGCAAAATGATTATAAAAATAGAATAGAACTTATTAATTAAAAATTAAAACCCTTTTTATCAAAAAAGATTTCATTGACCGATTGATTTTATTTTTGCATGCACCCATTGCATCAGATTTAAATTTATGTACAATAGTAAAATATAACAAATTTATAATATTGTATCATAACCACTGGATCAATAATATTTAAACACATATAGACCTTTTACTTAATAAGGACAAAGACAATTTAAAAGAATGCAAGAGACCATGTTTACAATCATGAGCGATTGCACTTGATTTGGGGAAGCTGCTCGCATAAAAGTCACAGGTCAAATATTTAATTAACTCTAAATACCTTTTAATCTTTGATATATTTTCTTTAAATCTTCGGAATTATGTTAATGGGTAATGCAATTGGGCATATCATTCAGCATTAACACAAATGGCATTCATTAGGCAAACACCACTAAGCCACTACAGCTTTACAATTATCCAACATGATTATATTATATACCACTAGGCACATACTACTAAGACACCATATTGATACCAATCATACCATTATAGAGGCACATACTACTGAGACACCATTGGGTATATAATGGTATACCATGCAGTCATACCATTAGAGGCACATACTACTCAGACACCATTTGACACCACTGAGACACCATTGGGTATATGGTATACAATTCATCATACCAGTCATACCATTATAGAGACACATACTACTGAGACACCATTGAATACCACTGAGACACCATTGTATACCACTAAGACACCATTGGTGCATGGTATACCATTCATTATACCGGTCATACCATTAGAGGCATATACTACTGAGACACTATTGAATACCACTGAGATACCATTGTATACCACTGAGACAGCATTGGATGTATGGTATACTATTCATCATACCAATCATACCATTACAAGCACATACCACTGAGACACCATTGAATACCACTGAGACACCATTGTATACCACTGAGACACCATTGGGTATATCATGGTATACCATGCAGTCATACCATCAAAGACACATACTACTGAGACACCATTGAATACCACTGAGACACCATTGTATACCACTGAGACACCATTGGTGCATGGTATACCATCCATTATACCAGTCATACCATTAGAGGCATATACTACTGAGACACCATTGTATACCACTGAGACACCATTGGTGTATGGTATACCATTGATCATACCAATCATACCATTACAGGCACATACTACTGAGACACCATTGAATACCACTGAGACACCATTGTATACCAATGAGACACCATTGGATGTATGGTATACTATTCATCATACCAATCATACCATTACAAGCACATACCACTGAGACACCATTGAATACCACTGAGACACCATTGGGTAAATGGTATACCATTCATCATACCAATCATATCATTAGTCACATACCACTGAAACACCATTCGGTATATGTTATACCATTTACCATTAAATAAACTACCAATTACCATTAAGAACTTACCATTGAAACACCACTTAAATACCATTCGCGTACCATTTACCATTCAGATTACCATTCAACTACCATTCGGCACCATTCAAATACCATTGGCGATTTTTATATTTTTCTATTATTTTTTTGCTAATTTTACAACATTTTGTCAGGGTGAACTTCCCCTTTAAATGTTGATCTAGTACCCTCTCTCGGCAATGTACATTGCGGTTTGTGCATTCATATATTTACTGATTGGCTATTAGAAATTTACTCACAAAAACTATATCCTGATTTGGGGGGTACATTGCATGCTTGAGAAGTGTTTTATATAATCAAGACAAAAATACTTTTGAGGGTATTACCAAAACTAAAGTTAGGCTTCAATTTAACTAAAATCGACAGTGTCAGGAAAATCAACGGCTTCCATAAAACCTGAAGATTTCCTTATAACAATCATACAACAAATTATAGAAGGAGTCAAGAGGATAATCTTTATGAATCGCGATCCCACAATTCTCATAAACAATTTAACACGTTTTTACTTTGGTAAAGCCGTTACCTAAGAACGTGGGATGTTTGACTGTCACGTGAAGTGACTTTTCTAAATTATTTATTTACTGCTACTTGAGACACCAAAATAAGGGATATATAACCCAGTTGTTTAAAGCTAAAATTAAGTCATTTGGGGTTACATAATATTGAAAATTCATTATACAGTGCGTATAAAAAAAAGTTTACACTTAGAAAAAATCCTGGAAAATTATACATTTGTAATATCCTGAAGATTTTCCACATTTTAACAATGGTACAGATCCATTTAAGCAAATGGCGATATAACTGTCGAAAAATATTTCCGCTTGAGTGAGCACCACTTACTTTTGAAAAAAAGTTCGTGAAAAATTATTTGCGCAGAACTTCGAATTAGTTATGCAAATAAAAGTAGACCTTAATCACGAAGAAGATGTGGAATTTAGCTAGTAATATTGATTTGAAGATATTTCTATCAATTTTCACTTGTTTCCTTGCCCAAAATACTTTGAAGAGTGCATTGCGCCCCACCCCACTCCCCCTCACACCGAGGCCATCGTGACGATATTTGCTTTACACTGAGCAGTGATTTACATGAAATGGCTTAGGCCTGATTTTCATTTTGTAAATCATTATCAAGCTTGGGAAAAGTGTGGAGAAACAAGTAATAAATAAAAAGTGAAATGTAAACCCACTTTGAATGATAAAAACCGAGTGAAAATATTCTGGAGATGTCTGAAATAAACGTTTGTTCAGTTTTAGTTATGTCCTCAGATCCAGCTGGCAAAAACAAGGTAAAGATTGTGTTTACTGAGTGTTGAAATTTTAATTTGGCTTGCAAAATTGTTACAAATTGCTTGAATGTATCCGATATATTTCAGTTGACTAAAAAGGCAAGGGAAATGTATGAGGAAATGCTTCGCAGGGTAAGTTTCATTTCGCCCTTCCCCCTGACACAGCGTAAAAAGAGCATTTCTGCGCAAACAAAAATGGACAGTGCTCACTCAAGTGTAACATTCTGTCAAAACTTTTAATTTCATTGAATAGATAAGACCCAAACCCATGAATATATGTAAAAAAGGAAAAAAATACCCACATGTTGTTTATTTTTTAATCCACAGGGATTTTCAGGATACGCACTGTATATATATATGGGATTGACCTTGATAGATCAATATGGCCTTTGTCAATCCCCTCCACATTTCGATTTTCTATGTCTATTTTATGTATAAATTGTTACTATTTATACTTGTATTTGTTATTATCTATGTATCTACTCGATTGTAATGTTATTACAGGTTTTTTTTACTCAATATGTGGAAATAAATTGAATTGAATTGAATATATATATATATATATACATATATATATATATATATATATATATATATATATATATATACATATCATGTATATATATGTAACAAATAATAACTGCGAGCGCGAGCAGATATTTTTTACATACGTTTTGGTCTGATCAAAAGAGACGTGTTATAAGGACTCTTTGCAGTTACACATGAAGACGATACATATATCAATAATTAAATATTGCGAGCGCGAAGCACGAACTGAAAAATTTGACATTTCAACCTACATACTGGACATTCTAAGCACTTTTTGTAATCATGAACATAGGTATATAACTATACAATTGATGGGAGCGCAGCGCGCTAGCGGAAACCAAATTGAGATTTCAGACAAAAAACAAGACATTCTAAGCACTTTTCTATTCATGAAGAGGATATAGGTATATATCTATACAATTAATGCGAGCGCGAAGCGCGAGCGGAAAAATAAATGAGATTTCAGACCTAAAAAAGGGAAATTCTAAGCACTTTTCTAATCATGAACAGTATAGGTATATGACGAAACAATTTAGGCGAACATCAACTGGCAAAGCGTGATTACAAAGTGCTTAGAAATCCATTTTTAGGTCAAGACGTCAAAAAAATCAGCTCGGGCTTGCATTATTTGTTTAAATATGTAATCTTCATGGCTAACGACAACAAGTCCGTAACAGGTCCCTTTCGATCAGGCTAAAGCGTATATAAAAACTTTTTTTAGGTACACACAGATATTGTTCAGGATCACAAATGTTGCCGAGAATGCTCAATTTTCAGAACAAAATACATGGCATCTCCTGTCTCCCCCCCCCCCCTAAAAAATAAGCTCGCGCTTCGCGCTCACACCATTTAAAGAGGACTTATGAGATTATTATATATTTATATTGTGTTAAAGGATTAAAGCTATGGTGACTGTTATGACTAGCCTGTCTAAAGAAACAAACAAAAATCAATTTTGGACGGCTTATAAAATGGGAAATTATGGATGAACCCCCCCCCCCCCTCCATTGTCAAAAGCTGCCCCGGATTATGTATACATTGTCAAGCAATTTTTGACCCAAAAAAAATTTCGAGGATATTTCCATCGTATTTCTGTTAGATGAGTATGTCCTTAAAAGCCTTTTAAAAAAAACTTGGTAATTTTGCAGCCTTTGGGGAAAAGTTGATTTACCAGTTAATACAGAAAGGGCATTCGTTGAGTGTATTCTGGATGCCTGTTGTGCGAAGTGAGAGTGAACTGCATCGTTAGTTTGAATTATTTAAAGAAAAGAGACTGACTGGGGTCCTGCATTACAGCGAAACATGAATATTGCAGTCTAAGGGAAATGTATTTCGTCAACCTTCAAACACTTACATGATGACTGATTGATTGATTGATTGATTGATTGATTGATTGATTGATTGATTGATTGATTGATTGATTGATTGATTGATTGATTGATTGATTGATTGATTGATTGATTGATTGATTGATTGATTGATTGATTGATTGATTGATTGATTGATTGATTGATTGATTGATTGATTCATTCATTCATTGATTCATTGATTGATTCATTGATTGATTCATTGATTGATTCATTGATTGATTGATTGATTGATTGATTGATTGATTGATTGACCCATAATGGTCTTTTATTTGCATTCAAGATGAAATATTACAAAGAGGTAAGGAATAAAAAGCAATATACAAGTTTGGAGATTAATAATTACAACCAATGAAAAGCACAACATACATGTACCGGATGCAAGAAACCAGCAAAGGCCGATGGCTGGTCAAGGCCCGTCCCCTAAAATGATATGCAAATAAATAAAGTAGACACCAATTTGATTTAACAAACCGATGATTTTTGTGGTCTCTTTAAACCAGATTGAGTACATACCCAAAAGGGCTTTCTTTGCAGATGGAGAATTATTTTTTGTCAAACATTTATTCGTTGCCCCAGATAATATTATTTCTTAGTATGAAATAAAGGGTAGAAATAGAGTAGGCATAGCACCAATGATATCTTGAATAATTTACACTTATACTTTCATCATTATTAATATTATTCGTTTTTCACTATTACCTCTGTTGTAATTGCTGCAATATAATGAGAGTACAAGTCAAGAGTAGTGGACGTAATTTCATTTCGCATCGCTTATCAAACCAATTTCATTAGTATCCGAGAAAAAAATATATATAACGAAATATAAATGACATAGATAAATGGATCTACGAAGCATGTAGACATAATTCATCATTAAAATATTAATTTCCGCAGTTGGCTTCGTACTCTCGCATGTCGTGTGTTTGAATCCCACCACGACGTAGCGTCCTTTGGCAAGGCGTTAATCAGGGCCCTGGGAACTGCGAGCGCGAAAGGGGCGTGTTATAAGGACTGTTTGCAGTTACCCATGAAGACGATACATAATTATATCAATAATCAAATAATGCGAGAACTTTTGACATTTCGAATAAGCACTTTTTGTATTCATTAACATAGGTATATAACAATACAATTGATGGGAGCGCAAAGCGAAAACCAAATTGAGATTTCAGGAAAAAAAAGATATTCTAAGCACTTTTCTATTCATGAAGGGTTATAGGTATATAGCTATACAATTGGTGCGAGGGCGAAGCGCGAGCGGAAATATAAATGAGATTTCAGACCTAAAAACGAGAAATCTCCAGCACTTTTCTAATCATGAACAATATAGGTATATAACTATAAAATTTATGCGAACGCAAACTGGCAAAGCGTTATTACAAAATGCTTAGAAATCCATTTTTTAGGTCAAAACGTTAAAAAAATCAGCTCGCGCTCGCATTATTTGTTTAAATACATGTATGTATTACATTCGTGGCTAACTACAATAAGTCCTTAACAGGTCCCTTTTCCATCAGGCTAGCACGGATATCAAAACTTTATTTAGTTACACACGTATATTATTGAGGATCAAATGTTGCCGACAATGTTCCATTTTCAGGACAAAATACATGGCATCCCCCCCCCCAAAAAAAAAGGCTCACGCTTCGCGCTCACACTATTTAAATAGGGCTTATGAGATTATTATATATTTCTATTGTGTTAAAAGAATAAAGCTATGATGACTGTTAGGACTAGCCTGTCTGAGAAAAAAAAATCAATTTTGAGCGGCTGATAAAAGGGGAAATTATGGGTGAACCCCCCCCCCCCCCCATTCCATTGTCGAAAGCTGCCCCGGAACACATTGTCAAGTAAATTTTAACCCAAAAAAATCATTCTCGAAGAAATCTCCAGATTGAGTACATACCCAAAAGGGCTTTCTTTGCAGATGGAGAATATTATTTGTCAAACATTTATTCGTTTCTCAGATAATATTATTTCTTAGTATGAAATAAAGGGTAAAAATAGAGCATGCATAGCATCAATGATATCTTGAATAATTTACACTTATACTATCATCATTATTAATATTATTCGTTTTTCACTATTACCTCTGTTGTAATTGCTGCGATTATAATGATAGTACAAGTCAAGGGTTATGGACGTACCTTTCATTTCGCATCGATTAGCAAACCAATTTCATTAGTATAATCCGAGAAACAAAATATCATTATAACGAAATATAAATGAAATAGATAAATGGATCTCCGAAGCGTGCAGACATAATTAGTCATTAAAATATTAATTTCCGCATTTATCTTGGTACTCTCGCCTGTCGTGTGTTCGAATTCCACCACGACCTAGCGTACTTTGGCAATAATCAGGGACCTGGGAACGATTTTTTTCAGTTGGGGTGCTGATATCTCTCCTCAAAGGTGGGGGCCGGGGACATAATTGAGTTTCCATGGTACTTTTTTACACACCACACCTCTAAGGGCACCACACACAAACACACACAAATATATGTATACATATATATTTTGTAAAGAAATGGATGAAGAGAACAACGATAGGCGTAGCTTAGGTCCATGCTTAAATCAAGGTTCCCCAGAGCAATCTACCCTTTGGAAAAATTGGTGATGCCGAAAAATTGTCTCTGCCGGGAATCGAAACCACCGGGCCCCCAGCTTTGAACGCCAGTGCATTAACCACTAGACCACAGAGACGGGTGAGTGGCTAGGGTGACCCTGATCCAGTTGACCGTCAGATAGACAGACTTTCGACACCATACCAATTATAATTTCCTTTGTCGGGTGAAGTTGGGTTTTGAACAATGACAAGCCGCCATGCCTCAGCTGGATCAAAGCTATTGATACAATTCACGTATGGGAGAAAGTATACAAATGTGTGTGAAGCTATACATGTACAACAGCTTTGGCAACTCTTTTATTTTAAATATTGTGTAAAGAAATGGATGAAGAGAGCAATGATAGGCGTAGCTTAAATCAAGGTTCCCCAGGGCTATCTACCCTTAGGAACCACTAGACCAAAGAGACGGTTATAGGGCGACCCTGATCCAATTGACCGTCAGATAGACGGATTTTCGACACCATACCAATTAAAATTTCCTTCGTCGGGCGAAGCTGTTGTACATGTATAGCTTCACACACATTTAAGCATATATATATATATATATATATACATATATATATATATATATATATATATATATATATATATATATATATATATATATATATATATATATATATATATATATATATATGTAACAAATAGTAACTGCGAGCGCGAGCATGTATTTTTTATATACGTTCTGGCCTGGTCGAAAGAGACGTGTTATAAGGACTGTTTGCAGTTACCCATTAAGACGATACATATATCAATGATCAAATAATGCGAGCGTTGACATTTCGACCTAAATACTGGACATTCTAAGCACTTTTTGTATTCATAAACATTGGTATATAACTATACAATTGATGGGAGCGCGAAGCGCTAGCGAAAACCAAATTGAGATTTCAGAAAAAAGGAAATTCTAAGCACTTTTCTATTCATGAAAAGTATAGGTATATAACTATACAATTGATGCCAACACAAAATGGCAAAGCGTGATTACAAAATGATTAGAAATCCATTTTTTAGGTCAAAACGTCAAAAAAATCAGCTCGCACTCGCATTATTTGTTTATATACATGTGTGTATTATATTCATGGCTAACTACAATAAGTTCTTAACTGGTCCCTTTTCGATCAGACTAGAACGTTTATCTTCTTCTTCTTCTTCTTCTTCCTCCGCTGATCCCGGAGATCTACAGCTGGTTGCTGTATTGTTGCATAAATGATTATAAGAGCACAAAGCACTTCCTCAGAGTAGTATCGGTGATACAGTACAATAACACATTCAAGAGAGAGAAGAGAGAAAGGAGGTACGAGAGATGTGGATTTTGTGCAGGAAGAGTAAGAGTTTAGTGGTCAGCTTGTCATGCATGGAAGAAGATAGTTTTGTTTGGACAGGTAATAGAATGGATTTAGCATAGTCTTCACAGCAGTCTTGGGAAAATAAGGAGCAGATCGATGCAGGAAGGCCTAATTTTCTGACTTCTTCTTGAAGTTCATCCCCGGGGGGGCCACTTCCATTCACGAGTGGATACCATGCGCGACCATGGGGTCTCGAAAAGCACCCTAAACACGTAATTTCCATATTCTGAAAATGCACCATTTAACAAGTATTGGTGTGTGAAACCCTACCCTTAACAATCATTGGAAACAAATCGATACTCTTGGCAAATATTCCCTGAAATGAACCCCCGAATGAACCCCTAAACAAGTACAGGAATGTTTTATTGTTACGGGTCCTTCGGTCGTCGGCTTTACCTTATTTGGTTTAGCACGACCCCACCTTCTACACCTCGCGCAAATCGGACTCTAAACACGAAGTGTTGGGGCAAAAAGGACATCCTTTATAAAAAAAATTTAATTTTGTTTTATCATCCCCGCAAATTCGACCCTAAACACGTAATCTTCCTAGCGAATTAGATACCCTTTTTTCATTATTTTTGTGTTTTTGACACCCTTTTCACGTTACGTACGTAACGTGCCCTGTCGTGAAAAAGACATCCTTTTTACGTGTTTTTTGGTCGCGCATGGTATCCACTCGTCAATGTAAGTGGCCCCCTGGAAGTTCATCACGCTGAGTGTCAAACACATGGCATCTAGCTATGAAGTGGATGGTGTCTTCATCACCTTGATGACATAGGCGACAAGTTGGAGAAGTAGCCTTCTTTATCAAAACGAGCCTGCACTGAGTTGGGTACGTCTGACTCACTAGTAACTCTGACTTGATGACAACAGCCCGTCTTAGGAACTGGGAGCTACTGGAGCTGGGGTATAGTGTGTTTGCCGCTGGTAGATCTATGTTCCTCCATAACGAAAGAGTAGATTTTGACTCAATAGCAGCCAGAATTGGTAATTTCACAGTCTTTGGGGAAAAGTTTTACAAATATCTGGTGAATATACCTAATTGATTTACCAGTTAATACAGAGAGGCTATTCGTTGACTGCATACTGGATGCCTATTGCGAGAAGTGTGACCAGCAAAGGTCGAAGGCTGTTCAAGGCTCGTCCCCTAAAATGACATATAAATAACTACGGTATACACTAATTTGATTTAACAAACCGATGATTTTTGTGGTCTCTTAAACCAGATTGAGTACATACCCAAAAAGGGCTTCTTTTTTTTACAGATGGAGAATATTATTTGTCAAACATTTATTCGTTTCCCAGATAATATTATTTCTTAGTATGAAATAAAGGGTAAAAATAGAGTATGCATAGCACCAATAATATCTTGAATCATTTACACTTATACTGTCATCATTATTAATATTATTCGTTTTTCACTATTACCTCTGTTGTAATTGCTGCGATTATAATGAGAGTACAAGTCAAGGGTAATAGACGTACGTTTCATTTCGCATCGATAAGTAAACCAATTTCATTAGAATAATCCGAGAAACAAAATATCAAAATCATACAAGGGAATATAAATGAAATAGATAAATGGATCTACGAAGCGTGTAGTCATAATTAATCATTAAAATATTAATTTCCGCAGTTGGCTTCGTACTCTCACCTGTCGTGTGTTCGAGTCCCACCACGATGTAGCGTCCTTTGGCAATGCGTTAATCCACATGTACTTCGCCACTCTCGATCCAGCCATCTTTATCTATCAAACTTAAATATCCCCCCAGACTATTTTCTTTCAAACGTATGTAAAACATTTTCCAAAGTAATTTTTCCTCCCCTTTATTCGTGTTATTCTGTCTATTCATGTGTAATTTATGTATTCTTTTTATTATTTTTTATTGGGATTAACCTTGATGGATCAATATGGCCTTTGTCAATCCCCTCCACATTTTGTTTTTAATATGTTATTTTAATTGTGATTTTTTAAGCTGTTATCTTCCTTATTTCTGCCAATGTCAATGTGGCATATATTCAATTATATTATCATTATTTTATTATTATCGTTATTATTATTATCATCATTATTGTCATCATTATCATTCTTGTTATTGTTTTATCATTAGTATTATTATCATTATTAGGCAAAAATCATCATCATTGTTATTATCATTTTCATATGATGTCCTCATTATCCCCGCCCTTCGTTTTGCGGGCGTTTCAACTTTCAACCGATATGTTCCCTCCTACATTCCGAAAAAGACACCGTAGGCCCGGGGGGGGGGGGCACTCAGTATATAATGCATAGTGTATGTGCCGCGGAGGGGACCCCCATTTTTACACTCAAATTTCCGTTCCAAGGCATAGCATTTTTGCCTTGTTGAGAAAAAGAACAAAGAAAGCCGCTCCAAGGCATAGCATTTTCTTCTTATCGAGAAAAAGAAGAGAGAAATCCGCTCCAAAGCTTCGCATATTTTTCGTTACGCCGCTCCGATCGCGTTGAATGAGCTGAAATTTTGGTGAAAAGCGGCCCCAGAGCTCCCGGCGGAGGCCGCGCTAGCTGCATCATGCACGCATGACCGTTCCGTAGGGATGCATACGCGCTCACACGCTGGCAATCCATTCCAAGGACCCCCGTTTTCACAAACATTTGTCGTTCCGAAGCCCGTTCCGAGGACCCTCCTTTTTACAATAAGCCCGCTCCAAGGCCCCCGTTTTTTGTCTCGCCCGCGGCACACCCCCACCACTTTTTTGGTCGAGTGCCCCCCCCCCCCCCGGGACGCGAGTTTCCGTTTTACACCCTGGCGAAGGCATTTTCCGGAAAAGTAGCCAAAAAGCGACTAGTGAAGAGTCTACACACGTCGCTGGTTGCATTCAGCGTGCGACACAGGAACGACAAATTGAAGTTTGATGGATTGATACACTTCGAAGCTGCCGAAAGAAAGATATAGAACACTGATGAATAGATAGAGACAAGATAGACAGATAGATAGATAGAAATAGAGAGAGAGAGAGGTGGATAGACAGATAGAAATAGAGAGAAAGAGGGAGAGATGGATGGATAGATAGATAAATAGAGAGAGGGGGAGAGACAGAGAGGTCGATATATAGAGGGAGAGGGGGAGAGAGAGAAAGAGAGAGAGAAGGATAGATAGATGAGAGATAGATAGATGTTAGATAGATAAAGAGGGAGAGAGACAAAGAATATTAACAAATTAACAGATAGATAAGTTAAAAAATAGATAGATAAATAGATAGAGAGAATAAGAGAAAGACAGACAGATGGATAGATAGATAGATAGAGAGAGATATTAAATAGATAATTAAAGAATGAGAGAGACAGAGAAGATTATCAACAAATTAACAGATAGATAGATACTCTAGTTCAAAAATAGATAAATAGATAGAGAGAAATAGAGAAAGACAGACAGATGGATAGATAGATGGATAGAGAGATAGATAGAGAATTTGAGAGATAGATAGATGTCAGATAGATCGAGAATGAGAGAGAAGAGCGACAAATTAACAGATAGATACTGTAGTTACATAGGTAGGTAGAGAGAGAGAAATAGAGAAAGACAGACAGATGGATGGATAGAGATAGAGAATTTGAGATAGATGTTAGATAAAGAATGAGAGAGACAGAGAAGATTATTAGATAGATAGATACTGCAGTTACATAGATAGATAGATATAGAGTTTGAGAGATAGATATATAGACAGATAGAGAGAAAGACAGACATCAGCGAATCGGAAAGGCAAATGATCAAGGCAAACTTTCGTATTGAACCTGGAAAGTACATGTATAAGCTCAGCTGCAAGTACGGTATGTATTTTCTGCGGATAACTTCGGTGCGGACTTTGGATCGCGCGCCCAGCTGATAATGTAAACAAACGTAGACGTAGACTCTTCACTCGTCGCTTTTTGTCTACTTTTCCGGAAAATGCCTTCGCCAGGGTGTAAAACGGAAACGCGCCCCCGGGACCGTAGGCCTATACAGACTACCGGGTGGTGTTTCATAAAGACTGGAATATGTTCTTAGGTCATAACTCAATTACATAAAGATATCAAATTGCATAAGAAAGGATCACCTGTCGTGCTTAAAGTCATATACGAACAGCTACAGATTTATTTTATGAAACACCAACCCGGTCATGAGGTCTCCGAACCGGTCGCGTCGCGCGCTGTCGTCGGATGTCTTCCCGATCCGGGTCCGTATTCAGTGATTAAGCTGAACTGAAATGAATCCAAATTGCAGTGAATTCGAAGAGTTTGTCTTTGATTATTCTTCGCAGAAGTTTTGAAGGTAGTGAAGAGGTAATAAATCAGTGCCTTTTGATTGCTCATTATATCTCGAAGCTTTTTTTGCATTGTATCTCTTACAAATACGGTACATAATTTACGTACCGGTACCGGTAGGTAATAAGGTATTTTGTTCTGTGGCTGTGGTGTGTGTTTGTGACTGCTCAGGCTCAGCTTAGTGTGCTGTGTGTACGGTATTCATTTGGGCTCGGTTTGTTGACGTTGTGTCTGTACTCTGCTCTGATGACGATCTGCCGGCAGTCACTGAACCGTCACTCACTGTAATTAACCTAACCACTGCACTCACACATATTGCGTGCGAGGTTAGTACTATATGCTAAGTAATTGCTATACTATGTCACACCACGTACGTGTTCACGCTACAGATTTTAGAGTTGTCGGTTAACATTGCTTCATAACGCGAATAATTTTAGCCAGAACTCATTCTGCTTCTCAATCTCACCAGGGCCTTTTCCCGGAGGGGGCACTCACATATATTGATGGTACGGGGACATGCCGCTTTGCTTTTTCAGACCAAATTTTCAGTTCTCTAGATACTCCAAAAGTCCAAATGACAAAAGTTCAGTTCAGAAGCCACCCAGCCCCGCTCGCAAGACCCCCGTTACGAGACATCTCAGTTCTCCACTCCAGCCCTACCAAAATTGTCCAGCTCGAGCACCGCATGCGAGAGATGCACAAACGTCTTTGCGATTCCCTACATAATAACCAGTAGCCGCTCTACGCATGGCGAGTGCATGCACAGCGCTACATGTATGGTGCAATGTATTTGCAGTGCCGCGATCCCGTTCTGTAGACCCTGTTTTTCACACCGCTCGGTATATATTAGTTCCCAAGACCCTGTATTTTACCTTTTCGTCCGTTCCTTAGACCCCCATTTCAGAGTTTTATGAGGCACACCCCCATCAAAAAATAATTTGAGTGCTAGCTCCCCCCCCCCCCCCCGGGCCTTTTCTGGTGAATAGCATTCCATTTTCAATTTTACCAAAAAAGTTTATGTAAAAAAACCATATAAAAAAAATAGACAGGAGTAACCGTCGTTTCTGGGGATTTCCTTAACAATTTCTGACACCAACGGTAGTTCGTTAGTTTGAGCTCGCATCCTTAATCACGGTCACCAATTCGGTCAACTAGTACTATCTAGACTTCACTTTTTTTTAATGGAATTTACAGTCCAAGGATTTAGAAACTACCTAAATCATGTCTTGAGGAAACTAAAGATTCAAATCAATACATAGGAAAACAAATATTAAAAGGTGTGAAAATAGTACTTTACCGATGTTTGCCTTGGTCTCGAGAATCACCCCCAAAATGGCAGCCAATATATGAATTATTAACCAAAGAATGGAGAGGGCATCAACAATTTACGAATGTCATATTGATATTGCTTTTGATATTATATACGATCTGCTCCATATGCGAGCTAAACCGCTACGATGACATGTAGCAGACGACATTCGATATATGGAGACATTGAAAAGTTAAATAATGACGTCATTCAAGATGGCAACTTGCAAAAAAAACGTCAGCTTAGGTGAAAATGAGTTAAATGAAAGATTTCTCAATCATCCAGGGGATTTTTTTCAATAACTCTTGTCCAAGGTACGCAATTACTTAAGTTATATTTTCCTGATAATAGAAACCATGAAACTGTAAATTTCGCTTGAAAACTGTTTTAAATCGCGACCTATGAAACGTTAGTTCACTTATAAGTTGTCTATGTGTACGGGCTAGCAACTCTTTAGTCTATGTATTGGTGAGTGGAGCCAATGTAGTTCAGCGGAACAACCAAAATACAGACTGTCAAAGTTTTTGGTCTGATAAAATAAGACCAAAATTGCTTACCTTGGCTTGGAAAGTTGCTTCGCATGTCTCCTCGATGGAAATAAAAGGAAGGTCGTTGGTGGCGCTAATACAATTCATAACCTTAATGCTGCTTGTCAGTATTTTCAAACTAGATTCTTAATTCATTGTATGCGCAATTCCAATGATTGTTTGATAAATTAGAGACACCAATAAATGCAAATAACTTTAAAAATGTACTCTTTATGTTATTTTGCTGACGATAATACTTCTTGGAAAATATTCAAAGCGATGACAAATTAAACAAAAAAATATTGAAAATTCTACATGTAAGTACCTTGAAACCCACAATCGTTCGGTGAGTTTCTTAGAAGTACTTGGTTTTACATATTTACAGGGTGAAATTGGTTTATGTGAATTTTATTGATATTTGAACCTTCAAACACATAATGCGTACGAAGGCATAAAAATTATTTCCCTATGAATGGCAAAAATGAGAGGTTTCTTACCAGACCGATCTCTTGTAGATCCCTCGATCCGTTTGTCAACAAAGCAAATACAATAGGTCTGACCCTTGAACCTCTTCATTTTGACGTGCATGTACCTTCGATTAGTGATGTTACAAAATGCTGTATTGAACAATTTATTGATCAAAATTTTTATTTAACAAATACTAAAATTCAATGAGTGATAGATAATTATCATAATAATAATTATTCATAATCATGTATTGAATTTTAGTATTTGTTAAATAATCTTCGGCAAAAGAAGCTGCTGAAAACTGCTTATCTAAAAAAAGAGCCAATGGAGTAAATTAGGTCATTTTGCCTCCGAAGAAGATTCTGCTAGGATCGAAAGCTTAGGCCCCTTTTGACTATTTAAATAATCTTCGGGAGAGTACAGTCTCGTGAGAATTTATTTTCTTTTTTTGTGGAATTCAGCGGTTCCTTAAAGGGCTATGGTGTGAAAAGTTTTCAAGTAATATAAGCCTGACATGGTGTGGCTGGGTCAGGGAGGGGGGACAGATAAAAGAAAAATACAGTTAAGATCAAGTTCAAGTTTATTTCAATTCTGCAGAACATGTCATCAAAGAGGTAACAAGGAATTAACAACGATTAATATGCAGAACTGAGGTGATCTAAACTCCTCAAAAATAGTTTGGAGTTTAATCGATAATCCCTCCTCGGTTTTAGTAAATATCAATGTATGAATAATATTAATGAATAGAGCATTTAATTTCCTTTAAAATGATACCCTACATGATATGATTATGGTTCACATGGAGGAGCAGTGCCTTGAAATGTGGGGCAAGGTCAAATTTCAAAAGTTGCAAAATGACACAATATTGAAAGTCACTGTTCTTTTTTCAGTGGTGATGAGCGAGTTTCTCACCGCTTTCTTTTTAATTGTTTTCATACACCTTAACATCAACATGGAATCAAACACACCTCTGCAGAAGGAAACACATAACAAACAAACAAACATGCATGGGCATTTCAAACCATGACTCAAATCATGTTATCTCACATAACCATCACTACAGAAGTAGGGGCTTGATTTGAATAGATTTTCATCTCTATTGACACATACAAAACAATCATGTTCTGTATTGACCCTTCATGGCTATTTCTGCTCATTTTGCAAC
This sequence comes from Lytechinus variegatus, assembly GCF_018143015.1. NCBI lineage: Eukaryota > Metazoa > Echinodermata > Echinoidea > Temnopleuroida > Toxopneustidae > Lytechinus > Lytechinus variegatus. The sequence continues at coordinate 3,702,506 of NC_054752.1, read as the reverse complement.
TTTTTCAATTCAGACCTCATCCAAAACTTTTGAATCCTGCTCTTTTTGTGAGGGTATGATCTTAACAAGCGAGGTATGATTTTAAAGCAAATTAAATGATCTTTTGAATGATGTCAAATATACATTGTTTAAAACTGGGTGTTGGGAGAAATTAATGGCCCAACAAAGATTTCCAAACTTTTTTTGAGGGGTTTATTTAAAAGCACAGCTTAAGCACCTTGGTGAATACAAAATGATCCCCTTGTTACTAATTATTTTCATTATTTATTAATAACTTATATTAATATGATTTTAAAGCAAATTAAATGATCTTTTGAATGATGTCAAATATACATTCTTTAAAACTGGGTGTTGGGAGAAATTAATGGCCAAACAAAGATTTCCAAACTTTTTGAGGGGTTTATTTAAAAGCACAGCTTAAGCGTCTTGGTGAATACAAAAATGATCCCCTTGTTACTAATTATTTTCATTATTTATTAATAACTCAAACCTCACAGACTGCATCACTAACATTATAGTGCATTCTTCCGCACATTCTACACTCATGTGAATGTGTTTTCATAAAGAGATCTTTGTTTTTACTTTTTCAGGAAAGGTCCTCTTCTATTGTTATCTGGGCACGGTCACAAGGAAGTAATGGGTCAAGGAAATTCTGTCACTCCTCTGAGCTTGATATTTTAAAACATCGACTGGGCTGACGCCAGGAACCTGTTTCACTCGAGATGGAGATGGCTGATAAATTCAGACGCCCCGGAGAGACCAAGCAGCAGGCTGCCGCCCGCTTCCAGAGGGATCTCCGGCGGGAACTGTTACCTCAGCAACGAGAACTGCGACGGGAGTCCAACCGCAAGGAGTTCACAAGCCTCCTGAACCTCCTGACGGACCCTGAGCGAGCTCTAGATGACACGGACCATCTTGAGTGGCTTCGGCTTCTCATCTCCGGTGGGAAGCCATTTGACGACTACGCCAATGATGTCAAGGAGTTTGACGATGCCACGGCGTGTGGGTTGGTGTGGACTGCCAACTTTGTGGCGTACCGGTGCAGGACATGCGGGATCACGCCATGCATGTCAATTTGCGCTGACTGCTTTCACGGCGGTAATCATGAGGGACACGACTTCAATATGTTCAGGAGCCTGGCTGGAGGAGCTTGCGACTGTGGTGATACAAGCGTCATGAAGGCAGAAGGGTAAGGATTTCCTGTTCAAATTATATTTTCCGGTCAGTTGGCTGAGATATAGAAGTCTCTATAAAACAAAAGCTCAAAATCATACTGAATGGTGCGTAGACAATACAACATAAACCCTGGATGAAACTCGTCTTCCATGTACAAACCAATATAAATGTAGGCCTACATACATGTATATCTAAATCATCATGTATGATATACTCAGTGAATATGTACACAAACAAAAATCATGTGCAAGTTGCCTGTTCTAATGCCACAGCGGGCATGAAATAAATTCTTAATTTTTGTCTCACCTGCATAGCAGAGTGAGACTATAGGCGCCACTTTTCCGACGGCGGCGTCAACATCAAATCTTAACCTAAGATTAAGTTTTTGAAATGACATCATAACTTAGAAAGTATGTGGACCTAGTTCATGAAACTTGGCCATAAGGTTAATCAAGTATTACTAAACATCCTATTAGAGTTTCATGTCACATGACCAAGGTCAAAGGTCATTTAGGGTCAATGAACTTAGACCATGTTGGAGGAATCAACATCGAAATCTTAACCTGAGGTTAAGTTTTTGAAATGTCATCATAACTTAGAAAATATATGGACCTAGTTCATGAAACTTGGACATAAGGTTAATCAAGTATCACTAAACATCCTGCAGGAGTTTTATGTCACATGACCAAGGTCAAAGGTCATTTAGGGTCAATGAACTTTGGCCGAATTGGGGGTATCTGTTGAATTCCCATAATAACTTTGAAAGTTTATGGATCTGATTCATGAAACTTGGACATAATAGTAATCAAGCATCACTTAACATTTTGTGCAAGTTTCAGGTCTCATTATTAAGGTCAAAGGACATTAAGGGTCAATGAACTTTGGCCGAATTGGGGTTATCTGTTGAATTACCATCATAACTTTGAAAGTTCATTGGTCTAGTTCATTAAACTTGGACATTAGAGTAATCAAGTATCACTGAACATCCTGTGCGCATTTCAGGTCACATGACCAAGGTAAAAGTCAATGAACTTTGGCCGAATTGGGTGTATATGTTGAATTACCATCATAACTTTGAAAGTTTATGGATCTGATTCATGAAACTTGGACATACATGTAAGAGTAATCAATTACATGTATCACTGAACATCCTGCGAGAGTTTACGGTCACATGATCAAGGTCAAAGGCCATGTAAGGTCAATGAACTTTGGCCATGTTGGGGTTTTTTGTTGAATAACCATCATATCTCTGTAAGTTTATCGGTCTAATTCATAAAAAGTGGACATAAGAGTAACCATGTATCACTGAACATCTTGTGCGAGTTAGAGTAGTTTTCAAAGCCAGCACTGCTGCTATATTGAACCGAGTGATGCAGGTGAGATGGCCAGAGGCATTCCACTTGTCAGGGTTACTTATCAGAACTCACTACCTGAATCTGCATCACTGAAAATAGTTTCCAGTGCTGTTTTGAGCATTTCAGGAGCAAGGTCTACCTTAGCCCCTGTGTTATTTTTTCCCCTGCTCGATAGACAGTGGTATCGTACAAAACTCTATGTTGATATGAAAATTTACTTTGTTTTTATTTTTTTCTTATGCATTGACAGCATGAGTATACAGTCTTGTACAGTGGGAAACTGGGTTTTTATCACAACTTTACTATGGGATATTGTACATGTAGGCCTCCTTTGTATTAATAATCTTGTGGCCAAAACTGGTGTGATTATTCTTATTCTTATACTGGTTCAAAGTGTAAGCTTATCTAATGAAATTTTATATTTATAAGGCAAGGCCTCTTTTCATGCCAGGCTCTTTTCTGTATTACATTACAAATGGAAAAATGATTAAAGGGCACAAGAAAATCTCCAACATTAATGAGAGGGGCAATTTTATTTGTAGAGGTGTTGTGGCTCAGTGGATAAGTCTATGGACTTATCCACAAGGTCCCGGGTTCAAATCCAACTGCAGCACTCACAGCCTTTGGCAAGGCATTTATCTACATTTGCGACTCTCTACCCAGGTGTAAAATGGATAGGCCTACCCCGTAGGAAGGAATTCTTTGAATGCTTGAGCGTTCAGGATACCCATGGCATTCTGAAGCAGGGGTATGCAGCGGTTAGCAGCATTTGTATTGAGCACTACATGTATATTATTTTATTATTATTATCATTGTTATTATTTATTATTATTATCATTTATTATTATTATTTGCCATGTTAACCTCAGATAGTGGAAATAACTAATGAAATTTATAATAACTTCATCATTCCTTATTTCAAGTTGATAGTAGACCAAGCGGCTTTAGGCATCCCAGGAAATTAATTTTGCTTTACAAATTTGAATAGCATTTTTGGTCATAAGAGAAAAGCTCTCAACTAAGTAATGTCCAGTCCTATGTAAAAATATGGTTCAAGGTTTTATTCATAAACATGCCACATTTTCAACAATGTCAACAACTCAATGCAATGATATTATACAAGACAAGAAGCAACAAATTGAATTCGAGCCTGTAGGAGAATGGAAATAAACATTGCTAAGAGTGCGAAGTGGAAAATTTATGGCATCAGGGAGCAATGAGAGGAAGGGACATCTTCCAAGGATTAAGAATATATACATGTACAAAAGAATTTATGTGTAGCAGTCATTAAAAATTGTGGAGCAAATTGCGATGCGTTACCAGGAAAATTATTCCCTGCATCGTGGTGTTAGACTATCAGAAAACTAGACCATCTGCCAGTAGAACAAGAAGATATACACCCAGTCAATATGACTTTCCTTCCTAACTACATGTAGTTTATTAATTTATGAAGTAACTATTTTTTAAATTGATAATTGCATTATTCCTGACAGATTTTGCAATCGCCACGGTGAAGATCATCCGCAGAGGAAGGAAGTCCCGCCCACTCTTCTTCTCATGGCCCGGGAGATCATCCCTGCTCTGCTGGCAAGACTACTTCTTCACATGAGGCTCAACTATACACGAGTACCAAGTAATGAAATTCTAGATAATTGATTGGAAATGGATTTTTTAAACGTAAATCCCACATGTAGTAACGATTTCAGAATGAGTTTGTATAGAATCCAATAAAGTGACCAAAATCAGTTTCTAGGAACTGAAAAATGGACATGTGCCAAAGAATTTGTGTAATTGCTGAGAAATAAGCATGGTATTTCATCATATTATTGCGTCTTTATGACTTTATCCATCTGTGATGGTGATCTTCAGTGTGATTGTTTACCTGCTATTTTTATAGATTTCATGATTTCACAAAGTTCAGCTTCTTTAACTGTACCTTGTGGGTATTTCGTATCAAAGCTGTTTGTAAGTTGAGAGGGACTTTAAGAATGACTGGTGATCCTTTCTTACTTGCTAACTCATCACCAAAGAACATTTGATGGTGAGTATCATTTACCACAAGAAAGGATCACCAGTCATTCTTAAAGTCACTCTTAAGTTACCAACAGCTTTGTGAAACGGCCCCCAGATCTAGGAGGATGGTGACACAACAATTGCTCTGGGCTTTGTTTCGCATTTATCTATGCATTCCATATGTTGACGTTGTTGGCTTTCCATAGTTGTGGTTGATCAGATCAATAGCAACTCTTTGTAAGACAGGGTCCAGGGGTTTAATCCTTGTAATGAGGCCAGCTTACTTTCATTGTGTTTCTCCACCCCCTCCCTGTCCTCATCTCATAGCAGACCGATATATGAGATCATCAGGAGACGTCTTTATTTCGGCCATGAGAGAAGCCGATGCCTTCCTGGACCTCCTGCACGACCTTTGCAAAATGGGCGGGGCCATGAGGCACGTGCTCACCGAGACCCTCATGGACAGGGACTTCTATGCGAAGATTCTCAAAGGTGAATACAAAATTATTCAAGTATTTACCTTCATTTTCGTCTTGTTCTATAAAATGTACTCTACATGTAGATCTCTTTATTAAAAGGTCAAGTCTACCCCAGGAAAATGTTGATTGGAATAAATAGAGAAAAGTCAAACTAGCAAAACACTGAAAATTTCATCAAAATCGGAAGTGAAATAAGAAAATTATGACACTTTAAAGTTTTGTTTATTTTTCCCTAAACAGTGATATGCACTACTCAAATGAGACAGTCGATGATGTCCCTCACTCACTATTTCTTTTCTTTTTGTTTGAATTATATAATGTTTCATTTTTTTTATAGATTTGACAATAAGGACCAACTTGACTGAATCATATAGTATTAAAAAATGGTTATTCCACATGTTCAGGGAAGAATTGATAATTGTTTCACTTGACAATGAAGAGAAAAATAGAATATTCCCTATTTCATGTAATGATATACAAAAGAAATAGTGAGTGGATGATGTCATAGTCTCCTCATTTGCATACCAGCAATATAACTGTTTTGTGAAATTAAGCGAAACTTTAAAATATAACTTTCTTATTTTAAATCCGATTTTGATGAAATTTTCAGCGTTATGCTTGTTGGATTTTTCTCTTTTTATTCAATTCAACATTTTGCTGGGGTGGACTTGACCTTTAATGATAAATGCCAGTTGTGGTTAAGATCTCAAAATGATTTTTTTACAGAATCCAATATAATGACCACCCAAGTGTCTGTGTGAATAAAAAATGTTTGCCAAAGGATTGTGGAAGAAATTGTATAATTGCTGAGAAATAAGCAAAATAAGCGCACTTCTGTCGGGTCTTTATTTCAGCAATAATAGCATACACTGTCCCACGTGTGCCTATTTGTGTTGGCGATCTTCAGTGTGATCCTTTTTCAGCTTAGATGTTATGATTTCACAAAGTTTGATTTATGTAACTGTACCAGATCGACATGTAGGTCTGCAATGATATACACTGTAGTAGTACTTAACCTTGGTTTTACAGACTTTCTCTCGAAATCAGTGTTTTACTGCAACTACTTTCATTTAGCTTTAAAGTTTTGATTCCTCTTGTTTGTGGGGCCTCATGGTCTAGTAGTTATAACTCTTGTCTTTCAATCCGGGAGATGTGCGTTTGATTCCCAGTAAAAGCGTATATTCCATCACCAAGAAATTTACCCACATTGTGCTGCACCCAACCCGGGTGAGTTGAAGGGGTTCCCAGTAGTGACTTTGCCTGCTTGAGTGCCCATATACATGTTGGTAAAAAGCACTATATCAATCCAGTTATTATTATTATTAGTTTATGATTCCCAGGGGCAGTTTCATGAAGCTGTTTGGAAGTTCCACATGACTTTTCACATGGGCTGCTGATCCTTTCTTAATTTTGTAAACAGCTACATGTATGTGAAGCACCCCCCTGCATTTATTGCCTTCACCTGCCTGAAACTATTTCCTTCGTCTAGATATAAGCAGCAATCCTGGCTCGAAGACGCATGGAAGTGAGGATCTATATAAGCACGCGGTCAATGCACTGCCTTCACCTGACCAACACGTCGTCATTGGCGGTAAGTAAAAACATTATTGTACATCACCCTGGAATTGTCAATTTATTTTTAAAGGACAAGTCCACCCCAACAAAAAGTTGATTTGAATAAAAAGAGAAAAATCCAACAAGCATAACACTGAAAATTTCATCAAAATCGGATGTAAAATAAGAAAGTTATGACATAAAGTTTCGCTTAATTTCACAAAACAGTTATATATACATCCTGGCTGGTATGCAAATGAGGAGACTATGTAGTCATCCACTCGCTATTTCTTTGGTATTTTACTTTATGAAAAATTCTAATTTTCTCTTTGTCAAGTAATACAACAATTAATTCCTCCCTGGACATGTGGAATTACCTTTGTTTAATACTGTATGGTCCAATCAAGTTGGTCCTTATTGTCAAATCTATGAAAAATGAAATATTTTATAATTCAAACCATAAAAGCAAAAGAAATAGTGAGTGATGGACATCAACTGACGAACCTAGTTGTGCATATCACTGTTTTGGGAAAAATAAGCGAAACTTTAAAATGTCATAAAAATTATTATTTTACATCCGATTTTGATGAAATTTTCAGCACTATGCTGGTTTGACTTTTCTCTGTTTATTGAAGTCAGCATTGTCCTGGGGTGGACTTGACCTGTAAAGAATCCTTTGATTCCTGTGTTAATTGCCATGTTATGAGAGGGAAGTATTTATAGGTTTGCTAGTTAATATGCAGGGGAAAAGATTCACCTCTACAGCAGGCTGCCTTCACCTGTCATTTGAAGAAGCTTTGATGAATGTAATTGATCACTTTTCAAATTGGCAACGCATTATTTCAAAGCTTAATAAATTATTGATTCCTGTATAAATTCTATGGGGGGTATTATAGATTCCAAGGAAAATAAGATACCATTGTTTGGTCTGGGACATTGACAGAAACAGTGGCACACGAGACACAGACACCAGTGAGATAAACCACAAGTCTGATAAACCACAAGTCTGTGGGGTTTTTTTTCATTTGGTCTAATGCCAATTTGTCCAATTGCCATTTCGTCTACTATCATGTGGTCTACCAACAGTTCGTCCAATATCCACATGGTCTTATTGCTATTTCGTCAAGTCAAAATTTTGTCTAATAACACGTTGGTCCAATAGCCATTTAGTCCATATACCATTTGGTCAAATTAGACTAAGTGTTATAAATCAGATATTAGACGAAATGGTGATAAGACGAAATGATCATTGGACCAAATGGTTCTTAGATGAAATGTTGATGGACGGAATGGCATCAGACTAAATGAAGTTAGACCATGTGGTGATGGGACGAGTTGGCAGTTTACCATCAGGGGGGCATAATGGTCCTCTTCAACATCTATTACTTGAAGATTTTGACCTTATCGTGTCGTACCATTTTGATTTCTACTCTTGTTATAGCCACCACATACCCTGGAATGACCAAGGACCTGAACCACCTGACTCTCCTTGAAGAACTCATATTCTGGACAGTGATCTATCGCTTCCCTCAGAAGATGGTTACCTTCCTACTGAACATGCTGCCTGATAATGACTATAAGGTGAGGCCTGCATGACAGTAAAAATAACAATAGTCACTTTTCGTATAGGGTGTAACACGTAACAAATATGTCTCTATGCGCTATGCGCTTTCAGAAGATATATGAGATTTAGAGATGTGTTGGTGATATCACTTTGTTGAGGTTAGGTACAATTCGAATAAGTAGGTTTTAAGGGCTTTTTTTAATTTGTTAACTGAATTGATTGTTTTCAGGAAATTTGGGGGTTTGTTCCATAAAACGGGCTGCATGAACAAATGAACGTTCACCATTTGTTTTTGTTGATATTGGAGGAATGATTAATAAATTCTTTTTTTGTGAATGTAGATGTTCTACACGTGTTGGATTATTGACATTGACAAAATCATTTTAGTAAAAAGGAGCAAGTCCAGGTATACAGTATGCTTTATAATATAAATGTCAATCTTGAAAAAAAAAATGTTTATAAAAATTCAAATAAAATAACCACCCAAGAATTTGTAGGTATACATGTAGATAAACTGTATGAACTAAATATTCTGTTAATCTGGTTTAAGAAAAAAAGGGTAATTTGCTGAGAAATGGATAATACGATGGCATTTTAACCATGTGGCAGGTATTAATCCAAACGGTCTTCCGTATGATAATTTTTCAGCTTAGATTTCATGATTTTGCCGAGTGAAAGTTTATTTTAAATGATCTACATTTAAGATCAACAATGGTGATAGTTATATTTGTACAGATTTTCTCATGAATTGTTCACATATGTGGTACTTAGCTTAAAACTGCTTTTAGATATGGTGAGATAAAGCTCATTACAACATTTTTCGTACATTACAGACATTAGGAGCCATGCTGTCCCCTTTTAGTTCCATGCCTGCAAATTTTAGAAAGTTGTATTGTTGTTTTTGTACCTTACACTGCATATAGGAACTCTTCACGACGACGTTTGTCCAGCATTACGGGTGCATCGCGATGTTCCTGGCCGAGGAGAGGGCCCCCAACCTCCTGGCCAATCGGGTCGTCCACATCAGCGTGCAGCTCTTCAGCAACGAGGACCTGGCGCTGCGCATGGCCGATGAGATGCGCCTGCTGGAGATCCTCATCAAGTGCGCCCTCAATCAGGTCATGAAGACAGCCATGACGTGTCCCATGACAGGTCAGTCCCTTAGGTCTAAAGCATAGAGAGAAAATATCAAAGGAAGCTCGAAAATGAGGATTGGATGACATAAATGTGCAGACTCTCCCCAAAGTCAAATCACTTGGGTGAACCAAGATCTGTTCAAAATTTGACCTTGAGGGTGTTTCACATAGAATTAAAGGATACACACAAAGAAAATTCACGAAAGTGATGATTATAGACAAATTATATATGAATGGAAAGGTCTTGTCTTTTTATACACAAATATGTCACTAAAAAGTCTTACAGATGTTGTGGAAATGCAAGAAATGAAATTAATAGAGACCCTTCTCAGCCCCCCAGCCGCCCCCAGGCAGACATTCACGCGATCGAAAACAGTCGAGAATAATGACGTCACATGATCGACTACACACTATCTCTCTGTGCATAATACACTGATACACCTTCCTGGTCTCTAATTTTCTTCGAATTTACCGTTTGTTCATGTGTTGTGATATCCGATTTCGACATCTTCAGACTATAAGAGAACCAGAACTGTGTTACTTTATCCATTTTTATTGAATAATGAACTGGAAAGACCGATTTTGTCCACTCGACAGTCTTCGTTGTGTTGCTCTGATTCCAAGCTGTACGGTCCCATTCACTTGCTGCCGATGCAGGTTACGCTGCACTGTTTGATCCAGTCAAAAGTCAAGGTAAGCATGTTTGGAAACTGTAGTCTGTACTTGTTCTGACGATGCATTCAGGTCAGATGACAGATACAGATCTGATATAATTTTAGAATCATGCATTTTGGCATGACTACTATTAAAATTAAAAAGTCTTTATTTTAGAAATAATGTTTTTGCACAATTCCAGCAGATTTTTCTTCACAAAGACTTCAGTCAGATTTCTAAGTAAACTGGTCAGGACTCAGGCGATTAAATTATTTAGGAGCATGAGCACTGGCATGGACCATGGCTGAAAATATGCTGTTTCAGAGGAATGTTTGGCATTATCGTAGTTTTTGTCACCAGTCCATTCACTGCCGTTTATTTCGTCAACGGCGGTGATCCACTCCCATTGACTTTGTACACAACGAGCGCACAAACACCAAATTTCACGATAAGGCCGAATGTTTTCACGATAAGGCCAAATGTTTAAGTTTTTATTATACACAGGTCTAGTACCCAATGCGTTTATGCTCAGGAGGGCCCTGTATCGTATACATCCAGATACACAGAATTATATCGCCATAATGCCGATGTCATGAAGCAAGACAAATTTTCAGCAGTGGTTACCCTGATCATGCTGATTCCTGGCCAAAACTAGAGTCTGGTGTTTCTTTCTGATTAGAGTGCTTCTACATATGAATGCGTAGTGCCTTCAACATGAAACAATGAAGATAAATGCACTCTTTGTAATGACACAGAGTACCGTACCTCAAGTGATTCACTACCGCTAAGCGGTAAGTAGAGTGGGGCCTACACAAACATCACTTGAGCGTTGAGGTAGAGCACCAGTGTTCTGAGTGGAATTGTTCAGGTGTCTAAACCTACTATTATTTGTTGTTGACCGGGAATTACATGCCACCGCACGTCGTCAATCATCAAGATAATGAAATTCATACTTTGATTTGATTATTTAAATTATTTCTTTATTTTTTCTCTCTTCTACACACAGATCTGCACACTTGCTGACTCTGGTGACTTCTGGTCTCTGCTCGCTACTTCAATCTGGGAGATTCCATCATGTCCTCTTACTGATTTGGATATAGCCATTTTTTCGCCACTCTTTCCAGGAGCTACGGTGCAAGTTTTGGACTGATAATGATGCAACAGAAAATTTATCTTTATCGATCTTGGAAACGATTTTGAGCACAGTTTTGGAGAGAACTAAAAAAATTGACTTGGACAGGAATACAGCTTGTCGAAAATAAGAACACACAACTTAAAACGAAAAAACAATTTTAATGTTATTAGGGCATTTTGCAAGAAATTTTCTAATCAATCACACGTCCCAAATCAAGGGTAAATCCTTTGATTAAAGACAAACATGTACATGTAGTTGAACTGCTATTGCAACTCGACCTTATTACGCTTGAATTTGAATTTAAAACTTACGCTTGATTTGCAATGGAACATAAGTTTCTTGCAGTGCCCCATATTTGTGTTTTGTTATCAGATATCTAACGTGCTGATTTTTCTCGAAAGATATAATATATTTGTCCTTTTAAACGGTATTTGAATATGGGTACGCCTTTTATTTGTTTTCCACAATATTTATTGCATGTACATGTATGAACAGAAGTGAAATATTTATTGTAAAGCACTGAATGTTGTGTGCTGTTGTGTGATGGTTCATCATTTTTGTTCTAAGACTGTAAGCCTGGTGGGTGTGAGGAAGTGGCCTGGATGAAAGAAAAGTGAACATGTGCCCAATTACAGATTTGCATATTTTAAGACAATTTTGTTTCTGGATAAATATTGCTATGCATTCCCTACATTAAGAGTAAAGGAGAAGTCCACACAATCAAAAATTCATTTGAATTTAAAGAAAAATAAGATATTGCAGGAAATTTCATAAAAACTTTGATTCAAATTTATATAATTATTACTCTAACATTGAGAAATTTTGCCTAATTTATAAAACGATGATATGCTCATGCTCATCTGTGTCGATGTGCAAATTACACTAACCGTTATGTCACACGCACTAAGTTCTTTTGTATTTTGTTTGATATATTTACATGACATGTAGATTTGATATTTAATTTTCTATTTATTTTCTGAAAAATTTTCAGAGGGATTTTAATTCCTCCAAATAACATTTAGAGTTACAGTTCCGTAAATGTAACCTATTGTGTTCGGATGAAGAAATTCCTATACTCAAATCTGCAAAGAATTAAAAAACAAAATGCCACAAAAAAATTAGAAACGAATGTGATGTGAGTGACAACACTAATTTGCATATCATTGTTTTGTGACTGTTTTGAGTAAAAACAGCAAGGGAAATTACTCTATTCAAATAATTTTTAGTTGATGTGGACTTGACTTTTAACTCATCCTGTACCCCTCCCATCCCAAATAAGAGTAGAATCTAATCAAGAACTTGAAAATCAAAAGCAGCAATTAAATAAGATTTGATAAATGCAGGTCTGAATGGGATTTCACAAGAAAAAAAAGCTGGGTAGGGACGAGAAGGAATAAAAAAAAATATCCAAGTTCATCCGAGTTTTGAACCAGGGTCCTCGCACACGACAAAACGATGGCCAACACGTTTGGCCACAGACCATTCCCTACATTACGGAGGGCTTTTAAGATATATGAAACAAAGTCCGCTCGCCGCTGTGGGCTAATCATGTTTCGGCAATTCAACTGCAATTTCAATCATTTCGCGATGGATATTGCCATGTTATTTTGTGGTTCCTGACTTTGTTACGTAATGAAATTTCATAATTTTTTTTCAGTCGTTACGAAGAATGTCTATGCTTTATATTGATTATAATATCAATTTGTTGCAAGTGTGATTTCTAAGTGAAAATATGCTTTGTTTATTCAAATATATTTCTTGAAAAAAAATCATTGTTTCTAAGCTAAATATCGGTTACCAAAATACGTTAAATGTGCACTTTATTTCACTGTTCAGTAAATTCAAACTTTTATCTATATAACAAGACCAATCTTGTGAGGAATAAACAATTCTAAGAGCAAAAAACGCTGATTGGAAAGATCGTCTTCAATGGGCTGCTGTCAGCTCAGCTGCTCACGCTCATTGTGTGACGTCACTCAGCTGGAGCTCGCAAGAGGACCGATGGAAGGCAGAAATATGGCATGAAAATAAATCATTTTTGAGAGCTGATTTCTGCAAACTCTAATGACTATTTTGAAAAGTGAAGTTATATATCTGATTAGTAATACTTCCCCTTTACAATGATGACCACAAAAAGGCATTATAAAATACTTTGGATTCTTCGAGTGTCTCCTTTAAGTGCTCCTTAGAGTCGCACCTAAATGCTGCCTGGCGCATGATATGTAATGCACAATCTGATTGATCAATACGCAGAAGTACGCATCATCTTGGCATGATATGGCCAATGCGGTGATGCCTTTTATACCACATGCAATTTGACATTTAAAGTGTGACTCCAAGTCATATTTAAAGGGGAAGTTCATCCTGACAAAAAGTTTATTGTAAAAATAGAAAAATAATGAAAAATATTGCTGAAGGTTTGAGAAAAATTCATCAAATAATTGAAAAGTTATTAGAATTTCAATTATTTGATTTGTGACGTCATATGCGAGCAGCATTCCTACATAGCGAATGGTAAAAAATCAATGAAATGTCATTTTCTCAGAAAATTGAAAATGGTTTTTACTGTACCTTTTGTATATCAATAGACAAATCATTTCACATCTGATCATGAGTAGAAAACAAAATCAAGTCATCAGGAACCATATAAAATTTGAAATTCATACCTTTTATATTACATAACACATGGAGCAGCTGCTCGTTTATGACGTCACAAATCCAAAACTTTGAACTCTAATAACTTTCTTACTCTTTAACGGATTTTCCTCAAACCGTCGCCAATATTTTTTACTATTTTTTCTGCTATTTTTACAACAAAGTCTTCTTCAGGGTGAACTTCCCTTTAAATCCTAGTGAAACACCCCCCCCCCCCCCCCCCCCCGGTACAAAGTTCCTTCAATTTAATCAATTATTCATTAGTAGGTTGATATATGAAGGCCTTACTGCACATCATAATCAAAAGTCAATGTATACAAACATTTTTTAGGCCTGATTTATTTTGTTTATTTTTAAAAGCATTTGAACACTATTAATAAATGGGCAGTCATGGTTAACTGGCAAAGGGGGAACTTCCTCAAAGAGTGGCAAAAAGCTTTATAAGTCCAGCTATCGTTCTTATCATCTTTGGTGATCTGTAGGTCAAGGAAGCAAGGTCCGTAATAGACACCAGGTGGTCAACTGTGACAACAGGATCCTGAAAGGACAGTGCTACTGGCCGATTATCAGCGATCTGACCAACATCATATCGCATCGGTCTGTCGCAGAGCGGTTCTTCAGCAGCCCTGATCTGATGGCTCTCTGGGCTCGGTTCCTGAGATACTTCATGTGTAAGTACTTCAGGAATAAAGAGGATGGTGATGATCATGATAATTATGATGATGGTGGTGGTGGTAGTGGAGATGGTGGTGACAATGATGATGATGATGATGATGGTAATGATGATGATGATGATGATGAAGAAGGTGGTGGTAGCGGTGGAGATTATAATGATTATGATGATGATGATGATGATGAAGGTGGTGGTGGTAGTGATCATGATGATGATAATGATAATGGTGATGGTAGTGGTGAAGATTATGATGATGATGGTGGTGGTGGTAGTGATGATGATGATGATGATGATGATGATGATGATGAAGATGGTGGTGGTAGTGGTGGTTGTGGTGATTGTAGTGGTGGTGGTGGTAGCGGTGGAGATTATAATGATTATGATGATGATGAAGGTGGTGGTGGTGGTGGTAGTGATCATGATGATGATGATGATGATGATGATGAAGATGAAGATGGTGGTGATGGTAGTGGTGGTGGTGGCAGTGGTGATGATGATGATGATTATGATTATGATGGTAATGATGATGATGATGGTGGTGGTAGCGGTGGAGATTATAACGATTATGATGATGATGATGATGATGAAGGTGGTGGTGGTAGAGATCATGATGATGATAATGATGATGGTAGTGGTGATGATGATGATGAGGATGATGATGATGAAGATGGTGGTGGTAGTGGTGGTGATGGTAGTGGTGGTGGTGGTAGCGGTGGAGATTATAATGATTATGATGATGATGATGATGAAGGTGGTGGTGGTAGTGATCATGATGATGATAATGATAATGATGATGATGAAGATGAAGATGGTGGTGATGGTAGTGGTGGTGGTGGCAGTGGTGATGATGATGATGATGATTATGATTATGATGGTAATGATGATGATGATGATTATGATGGTGATGAAGGTGGTGGTGGTAGTGATCATGATGATGATGATGATAATGATGATGGTGATGGTAGTGGTAGTGATGATGATGATGATGATGATGAAGATGGTTGTAGTGATGGTAATGGTGATGATGAGTGGTTCTTCAGCAGCATTGATCTGATAGCTCTCTGGGCTCGGTTCCTGAGATACTTCATGTGTAAGTACTTCAGGAATAAAGAGGATGGTGATGATCATGATAATTATGATGATGGTGGTGGTAGTGGTAGTGGTGGCAGTGGTGATGATGATGATGATGATGATGATTATGATTATGATGGTAATGATGATGATGATGATGATGATGATGATGAAGGTGGTGGTGGTAGTGATCATGATGATGATAATGATGATGGTGATGGTAGTGGTAGTGGTGAAGATGATGATGATGATGATGATGGTGGTGGTGGTGGTAGTGATGATGATGATGATGATGATGATGATGATGAAGATGGTTGTAGTGATGGTAATGGTGATGATGAGTGGTTCTTCAGCAGCCCTGATCTGATGGCTCTCTGGGCTCGGTTCCTGAGATACTTCATGTGTAAGTACTTCAGGAATAAAGAGGATGGTGATGATCATGATAATTATGATGATGGTGGTGGTGGTAGTGGAGATGATGATGTTGATGATGATGAAGATGGTGGTGGTGGTGATGGTAGTGGTGGTGATGATGATGAGGATGATGATGATAATTATAATGATGATGGCTGTGGTCGTAATGATGGTAGTGGTGATGATGGTGGTGATGATGATGATGGTGGTGGTGGGTGGAGATTATAATGATGATGATGATAATTTGTAATGGTGGTGACAGTTATTATGGTGGTAATAATGATGGTGATCACATTGAAAAAAAAATTCTATTACCGAAATTTTACCTTCTCTTTACCTGCATTTGGACTCACCGATATTTTTACTCAAGAAAATAATCACAACCATAATAAATACAACTTTGAATAAATAACTTATAAATGTGATTTTGTTTTCACCATACATGTATATACAGCCTTTCGAGTCATACAGATTGTATTGTCACATTCATACTTTTTTTTGCTATGCAGGTATGAATCTCAACGTAAGAGAGTTGACCCAACACGTAGAGTTTGAATCCAACACCTACTCCACTGCTTTCTCAGCTGAAATAGAGGCCTGTGCTGCCCCCATGTGGCAGATGACTGTCCATTGCAAGGATCTCGTGAGTAGCCACATTTGTTGTGTGTTTAAGAATTAGTAGGTGGCATGGCGGGTGAGGAAGTGGGGTGACTGCCCACATGGTATTTTATGTAGTGAAATTAAAGAGAAGGGGAAAAGAGGGAAGGAAAAAAAGGGAAGAGAGACAGTAGGAGAGCATTACAAAGAGAGGCATATGATGTGTAACCAAGGCCTAGTTACCCAGGCCTGTAGTCCAATTGAGGAAGAAATTAATATTGTTTTGCACTCTCCCCCCCCCCCCCCATCCCTCCCTTCCCATTATCGTTCCATGGATGAATTAATTGTAAAAATGAGATTACATATTAAAACCTGGGGGCCATTTCATGAAACTTTTCGTAAGTTAAGAGTGACTTTAAGAACGACTGGTGATCCTTTCTAGTGGTAAATGGTATTCACCATAAATGTTCATTTGGGATTGTTTAGTGCAAAAGAAGGGATCACCAGTCATTCTTAAATTCACTCTTAACTTACAAACAGCTTTGTGAAACACCCACCTGTTCATGTCATTGACAAAGAGGGAAGACTAAGGATTAATCAGCAGAACAATGAGTGAGATACCAGGGGGGTGTTTCACAAAGATTGAAGTATGACTTAGAGTCGCATTTAAATAGCGACGCATACATGATATGCAACGCGCGTTCTTATTGATTAAAACACAGTATTGCGCCTCCTCTTAGCATGATCTGACCAATGCTGTCATGCCTTTTATACGGTATGCAACTAGGCATATAAGTGTGACTCTAAGTCATACATAAATCTTTGTGAAACACCCCCCCCTGGCCAACTATTTTTGAATGGGGTCTGTAATCACAAATGGTGATTGATAATAAATGCATGATGATGATTTCCTGTTGTCTACCCATCTCTCGGGATGGCATGATGGAATTATGTCATGTTTCAGGGTTCAACTTGTGCGTATGTATTATAAAAAGCACAAATTGTCCATAGTATACAAATATACCATGACACTCGAGGATCTGGCTGAAAATATTCTCATCGAAGGTATATCAGGGCCCGTTGCAGAAAGAGTTGCAATCAATCGCAACTCTAAAAATCATGCGCAACTTGATTTTCAACCAATCAATGGTGCGCATTTGGGAGTTGCGATTGATTTTTTTGTCTACAAAGAAGAACACACTGAATTCTCCTTTGTAAACAAAGAAGAACACACTGAATTCTCCTTTGTAAACAAAGAAGAACACACTGAATTCTCCTTTGTAAACAAAGAAAAACACACTGAATTCTCCTTTGTAAACAAAGAAAAACACACTGAATTCTCCTTTGTAAACAAAGAAAAACACACTGAATTCTCCTTTGTAAACAAAGAAGAACACACTGAATTCTCCTTTGTAAACAAAGAGAAACACACTGAATTCTCCTTTGTAAACAAAGAGAAACACACTGAATTCTCCTTTGTAAACAAAGAGAAACACACTGAATTCTCTTTTGTAAACAAAGAAAAACACACTGAATTCTCCTTTGTAAACAAAGAAGAACACACTGAATTCTCCTTTGTAAACAAAGAGAAGCACACTGAATTCTCCTTTGTAAACAAAGAAAAACACACTGAATTCTCCTTTGTAAACAAAGAGAAACACACTGAATTCTCCTTTGTAAACAAAGAAGAACACACTGAATTCTCCTTTGTAAACAAAGAAAAACACACTGAATTCTCCTTTGTAAACAAAGAAGAACACACTGAATTCTCCTTTGTAAACAAAGAAAAACACACTGAATTCTCCTTTGTAAACAAAGAGAAACACACTGAATTCTCCTTTGTAAACAAAGAAGAACACACTGAATTCTCCTTTGTAAACAAAGAGAAACACACTGAATTCTCCTTTGTAAACAAAGAGAAACACACTGAATTCTCAAGATATTGATGAATGTATGAGTATACATCATATCTAGAAAAAAATCTTAAACAAATATGTATTTTATTTGATGACTTTGCTGGCTTTCTATATTTGTGATGATCGGATGAATTGCAACTCTTTGTAAGACGAGCCCCAGTAGCACCCTTTCATCTCCATGATGTATCATTGAAACTATTTTTTCCATTCTTGTGCAAACAGAATGCTTCAAACTTCACGTTGGGTATGCTGTTGGCGTGCCTGAAGGAGCTCTGCCATTGGCTGGCCGATAGCAGACTACCGAGGGAGCTACACCCTCTCCAGGTCTCCTTTCACCTGCCTCTCCTGCGATACTTCTCCAACTTCCTCAGTCAGGTCAGTTTAACACTTCGTTTCCCAAACTTTTCCGCATTTTATGAGGCTTGCTTAGAAGCTCTTAGAAGAGTTTGCCCTCATTGATAAGTTGTGTATGTTCGAAATTTGATTTTGATTTTTGCTATTTTCTTCAGCATGCATTTAATGTATTTGATAAAGTGTATTTGAATGTATTTGATTGTATTTGAATGTATTTAAAGTGTATTTGAATGTATTAGATAAAGTGTACTAAAAATATCATCCAACCAAAAATGATCTGCAACTTAATTATTACAACATGCACAACCTGATAGAGAAGGATCATCATTATATTAAGCAGAATATTTGAAATAAGAAAGACTCATTTTGTGTTCCCTAGAGCCATGATTCCTTTATCTTATATGATAAGTGTTTGAAAAAGAGATTTCCGAACTGTACATGAAATTGATGAAATCGGAAGCAGGATTAGTATGCCACATATCCTCACTTTCTTGTCAAAATCGCTGATGACGTCAAATCATGCACTTATTATGCAGTATGTAGTATGCAGCGCTTAGAAGCATTTGTATTTAGCGCTATATAAATGTTGCATATCATTATTGTTATTATTATTGCAGTAGTAATGCTTTGCTATTTCTTATTTGCTGTCCAACAAGGTTGACTACATGAAGATTGCTATAGCCCATTTTGGCAAAAAAGTACATTATGCATGAAATGTCACACAAGACATCAGAAAAATGACAAAACTGGACCAGAAAATTGATAAATACATCAATTCATTAGTTAAATTCCATTAGTTAAATTCCATTCATATCTGATTCTAGTTCATTACTTACATGTAAATTCCATTTATATCTGATTCTAGTTTGAATGACAGGAGAGTGAGATAGCTAAGTTGCAAGCACACTGATAATTTTAATCTTAGACAGAATTTTTTTATCTTTAGTTGTTTTATATGAACATCAGACTTGGAAAAACTTTACCAGAATCAAATCAAATCAGATAGTTTCTGCCATACCAGCTTTCCAGACTCACGCATAGTTATTATAAAATTCTTGACTGGTACTTCTAAAAGCTTTTCCACATTCTGCTCATGTGTAATCCCCAGAAGTTATTGTATGCTTATTTTTTTTATATTAGGCAATCAATCAGCAAGGCCTAGACTTTGAAAAGATCAGACTGGATAAGGGACTCTTGACAAGACTCATGGTCTTCCCACTTCAGATACAGGTGAGGCGCCCTCTTTTGTCACATTTCTTAAAATCCCATGGATGTTATTCAAATTGCCATAACAAGTGTCTAGTATTCATTCAAAATGGCTGATTGTTCAACGCATCGATAGTAATTGAGTATAAATGCAAAGTCAACAGCCATTGACTCACATATATTTAGGAGCTCAAATGCAATACTGTAAATGCTGTTATTTTCGCGGGATTAATTTTTTCGTGCTTGGCGGCTTCAAAACATATTCGCGGGTTCTTGAATTCGTGCTGCACACTCCATAATCACAAAGTCACTTCCTTCTTGCCCATCTGTGAATGGTTTTGATTAACATTTCAGCAACGAAATTGT
The DNA here is from genome assembly GCF_018143015.1 of Lytechinus variegatus. Classification (NCBI taxonomy): domain Eukaryota; kingdom Metazoa; phylum Echinodermata; class Echinoidea; order Temnopleuroida; family Toxopneustidae; genus Lytechinus; species Lytechinus variegatus. The sequence goes on along the minus strand of NC_054752.1, from coordinate 3,682,188 downwards.
TTTTTCTGATCATAATAAGCGGCATAATTCAGCATTGTTTTGATCCAGTCATGGGCTTTTGTGATATTCAACGCAACTTTTCTTTGTGGGGCGGACATCGGGGAAGGCAAAACGGAGGTGCTGCTAGCCTGGTATGGACGGCTGAGCACCGGGTATAAGGACCGGGGGAATTACAGCTATTCAAAGTGCATGGGATCAATCAACATAGGGCGATCGACCCAACGTCTTCTTAAAAACTAAACAGATCTAAACACTCACCAATCAAACAGCATGTAAGCAATTTATATTTCAACCAAAATCATAATTTAAATACCGACCTGCAACTGTTAAAAAATGATCACCTTGCTTTGGAACAAATTCTCGCGATGCATATAATTTTGGAGCTCAAGCTTGCCTGCATAAATGCCGCCCTCTATTTGTCAAATTATGCAATTTCTTTGCCAAAACGATACAAGCAATTGAACCGCGGTTCAAAACGCATTAAAATAGATGCTCGTAAATTCACATGTTTTTAATTCGGGCTCGCCGATCTTGCCGCGAAAATTTCCACTTTTACCGTACTTCTTCAGTGCAATTAAAATTTCTGACACTGGTAATTGCATGTTGTGTAATACTTCTGACCAATCTTGTTTTTCTTTTCAGTTCTTTTTATATTTTTTTCATTTGAAAGGTCCCATGTTACAGTAGACCATAATAATAAGGACAGTAATACCTTTGGTGTTTTTATCTACAAGTTATGATGTTGGTACAGGACAGGTACTTATTGTTTTTGCCGCATTTAGGCGATGGCTGCAAGCTGATGTCTTTGCTGTTATGCTGCTGCCACTGCCTATGCCCTCTTGTCTCACTTTAATCTTTACTTTCTTACTAGTCAAAGGTTAGGTAAAGATTTTTTGTACTTAACAACTTAATTGTGCGAACAAGAATGTAATTTTCTGTCCTGTTTGATCACCTTTGCAGGCCAAACTGAGTGAGATATTCAGTGGAATGTGGGTTCGCAACGGGGTCCAGATGAAATGTCAGGCAATGACCTACCTTCAATGTCACTTCTGCGCCTCGATGGGGGATCTAGATCTCTACTTTCTTCAGGTGGGTCAGAGAGAGCATTTCATAAAGATATCAGGGCTCCCGTCTTACAAAGAGTTAACGATTGATCCAATCAATGGGAAATCCTTTGTAAACAAAGGAGGTCACACCAAATTATCAAGAAATCAATATGGATATATATTCATATGTAGAATTTTTTTTAACAAACATGCATTTTATATGTTGATTTTGCTGGCTTTCCATAGTTGTGATTGATCAGATAAATCGCAACTCTTTGTAAGACAGGCCTTTGAAAACAGCACCACCCCCCCAGTAAATTTTTACTTGTTATTAAGACTTTCTTTCTCAATTTCTCAAGAGTGTATCAGTCTTTTGGAATAAAAGTTTAATAAATCATTGTGTCATTGCAGGAACACCCTTAGTACCATACTTTCGCGCATTGCATGCATGCATAAGTGCATTGTGTAAGGGCGTTTCTGCACCAGTGAGGTGCGCGGAAGTGTGTGTTGCTAAGGGCGTTCCTGCACCGACACGACGAAATATGGCTTCAAGTATTTCATTGCCCATTATGGCTTAAATGTGTTTTTATTTTTTAATGACAGGTGTGTGCATCTATATTAGACCCAGACTATGTAGTGGAGACCATTTTCAAGAGGTATGTTTCTTGTTGGGTAACTTTCTTTGTACATTAGAATAGTGGAGAGGTCCCTAAAAGAGGACTGTAAGCCATCAGTCCTCTGGTTGCTTGCTGACAAGCATTCATGCTTTCTTAGCAATCGGATAAAGAAAATCAACATTTTACCATCTAACTGTATTTGGGAGAAAATGGGTAACTACAATACAATATGTACAGTGCCACTCAATGGCAATGAAGATTAATACAAGGTTTGAGCTGCTGACCATGATATCCACTGGTAATTGATACCAATTAAGAAAAAATGATTATTGGGAAGTGTTGTATAGCAGTTTTGACCCTCGCCTTGTAAATCAGAGGTCATGTATTCAATTTTGACAGAGGCAGTAGCATCCTTTGGGAAAGCGTCAATTCACACTTGGCCAATTTCCACCCAGGTGTTAAATGGTTACCTGGTAGAATGCGAACGTCAATTTTGTTGGCTTAGCGATCAGAGTGTCTTGACTGCTTCTTATTTGAATACTCCCCAGGGAGTGGAGATGGTGCATACTGTATGCAGACTAGCCAGAATGCAATGACCTCGGGGGTTAATACACAGTACTGCCCTTCCTGTGAGCATGATTTGACCAATGCCGTGATACATTTTATAACAGACGCAACTGGGAATTTAAGTGCCACTCCAAGTCACACTGAAAGTTTTGTGAAACACCCCCATTCCTCTTGGAAGATATTCATATATTTGCAAAGTGCTGTTCCAACGCAATAAGCAGCTTTGAATCAACAATGTATGTAGCAAATTGTTACATGTAACACATACTGGATCTACATATGTACATAATTAAAGTTGGATGATACATTTTCATTTGATCAATCTTTTATTTTCTTCTGTTTACATTTCCAGATTCAATGTATTTGAGTGGCTTGTAGTGGACCCTAACAAGCCAGCCAGTTCTTTAGAACCAGACAGAGTCATGTCCATGTTAGAGGGCGCCCTTCAACATATTGCAATGCTTGTCAGCATAAGAACCCATCTCGGTACGTGTATTGTTAGAAGGTGACGAGACAATTGCTCCTGTGACAATTGCTACTATTTCTTCAGAGATGTAGAGTTAGGGTTAGAGCTGCAATACTATACAGATATTGCCTACCTAGAGTTTGAATATAACATTTCCTCTCCCCGATGGAGTTATATTTTTCCCAAGGGAATATATTTTGCCCGAAGCGCACAGCGCTGAGGGAAAATATTATCCCGAGGGAAAAATATAGCTTCGGAGGGGAGTTGAAATGTTATTTATTAAAACGACAGACCAGGCAATATCTGTTATATTATATAATATATGTGGATTCGCCATCAGAAATTGCATTCATCATCTGGTTCAAGAGCGAAATTCTTGCTACAGCTCTGATCCGTCTACGTCATAATAGATTTTTTTTGAAAATACATCAAGCGCGTTCTTCATGCAATCGATGCGTTAACACTAGCGCGTACATCAAATTAAAATCTTGTTGCGCAACTTGTATGCAGCGAGTGACGTCACCTTAGGTGATATAACGCCGCAATTGAAAATACTACGCAGTATATTCCCTGAGGTGACGTCAAAACCTAGAATATAACAAATGCGATCCTCGCAGCTATGGTCACGTGATGGCGTATTGACCTATCACTGATTCGAATCTACATAGCCTATGTAATATTGTTAAATGTTTGATCCAGAGTTGAAATTAGTCTTTCGATTAGTTTGTGGAATATAAAGCTGAGCAATTGTCACCAGAGCAAATGTCACCAGAGCAAATGTCACCAGAGCAAATGTCATGGAACCTGTTGGAGTCTCATAATGAACAAGCAGAGCCAACATCGCTCCCAAATAGAATGTTTGGGGGTGATCGTCTTTTATTGAGATCCCCCAAGATCTGCCGCAAACAATATTCGAGATCATTAAAGCGATACTGAAAATGAGAGGATTTGAGCAGATAGAGTAAACTGAAAATTTCATCAAAATCGGACAAGGAAGAACAAAGTTACATTTTAAATTTTGACTTTTATTTTAGTTAGTATATCATATTGGTTCCAAAATTGTGAAATCATTGCTTACTGCAACTTACTTACTTACTACTTTAGTAAAGCTTCATTGATCACAAGGGATGTACAGTAGTCAAGGCCGGCCTTGAGGCCACCTCTTACCGGCCTTGACCTTGGCCTTGGCCTCAGTCCGAGTGACATGTGAAACGTCTAAGGGATAATTTTTTCTCCAGTGGTCTCTTGACTCTGAAGTAAAAGCCTTGATTACATCCCTCATGATCACCTTGGAAACCTGTAACTTAAGTTGTTTAGTTGCTGTTTTTTTTTTTCTTTCCTCAGGTATGTCTGAGGCTGAGCTGATGAGGGATGAGATTGTTACATTACTCTGCATGCAAGACAGAACCCACAGTCATCTGCAGGATAAGATATCCTTTACCAAATTACCTGTTACCTAACCTCCAAATGCCTAGTGGCACATAGGGCCTCCACCGGATGTCTCCACCTTTGCCTATCAGAGGCCACAGCTCTGGCTTCTGTCCTTGTCCTCCATCCAGCCAGGGTCCTTTCTTTCCCTTCTGGTGCCCAGTTCAATGCTGTGTTACAGATGCTTGCAGATTCCCCCCTTTGTGTGTGCCCAATGAATTTTCATCTTCTGACCAAATTACACCACATATTATTGCCACAGAGATTCCAACTGTTCCTTATTTGATATATTTGTTCCCTTTTGGGGGGGCATAATTTTTCTCTTTTCTCGCTATAAATAGGGCAATACATTATGTTTTAAGAGTATTTTTGGATTTTCATTATTCATCCTTAGTTGGTCTGACACAACTTTTTTCCTTGTGGCTTTGCCCTTCGAAAAATTAAACTAATTGACAGTTTAATGTTGGATGATAATTCCCAACTATATTTTCTCAAAGCCTGTTGAATTTGTATATTATATCACCTCTTTAAAACAAATTTTAAAAAAATATTTTTAAAAAGCAATATTGTGTAGTCCGAGATGGATGTGTCTGTTTTAGTTTTTCTGAAATGTAAAATTGCTTTCAAGTAAATATATTCTATTATCCTTAATTCAGTATAAATCACATTCCTGAGAAGACCGGGCTTGTTGGATCAAATGGGAATTTTGATGATATTCTCAAAGAGGTGAGTGCAAATGTATAGGCCCGTATTCTGAACTCTGGTTTTAATTAAACTATGGTTATGGTGTAAATATGGATAGTCACAAGTCTTGACTATAGATTGAATGCAATTAAAGGGGAATGAAACCTTTGGAACAAATAGGCTTGTGTTGAAACAGAAAAATCAAAGAATAAGAATAAAGAAAGTTTGAGAAAAATTGGACAAATAATGAGAAAGTTATGAGCATTTGAATATTGCAATCACTAATGCTATGGAGATCCTCCCATTGGCAATGCGACAAGGATGTGTGATGTCACTGATGAACAACTTTCCCTTTGGTGGACTATAAAATACCCTCAAAATGTCTTTTTGCTTTTTCTTATGATGATACAAACTCTCTATCCATGTTGTATTCTAAAAAATATGTATTACATGCCCTCATGTAGAAAGAGAACATGATCTATTGATAGATGTGATAAAAGAGGCAATTCAAGTGAAATATATACTAAAGTAATGGGGAGAGTTGTTCACAAGTGACATCACACATCTTTGTCGCATTGCCAATTTGCTATCTCCATAGCATTAGTGATCGCAATATTCAAATGCTCATAACTTTCTCATTATTTGTCCAATTTTTTCTCAAACTTTTGTTGATCTGTTTCTTTGATTTTTCTGTTTTCACACAAGCTATCTTGTTCCAATGGTTTCATTCTCCTTCAAAGAATCTGCTTGAAACTCGTTTATTTAACTCTTAGCTCTTTATGCACCTTGAGTAATCTACAGAGTGGATTTGGCGCTTTATAAGTCACTGTGTTATTATTATTTATCATTATCAGCTTATTTTACACTCAATCATTGTTGATGTTGTTTGTTGGATATTAATGGCAACCAGTCATATTTGACTATTACTGCCAACTCGTTAGGCCTACTATTATTTTCTTTCTTTTCTTTGACGTGTCCTTTAAAATCATTCCTCTCCTTCTTTCTTTTTTTTCTAATTATTATTATTATTATTCTTACAAAGACTGTAGTATCTTACAGGTTACCGCATGATCCCATCCCTTCTTACGACACCGTTCAGACATTGTCCTGTCTCTCCGGTGTAGACGAAATATTGTCACTTTTGGCTTCTCATAATTTTAACACTGACTTAGACCCCAGTGACCTGTATTCTCAAAAGAGGTTTCACTTCTACCATGGTATAAAACATGTTTAATGCAGATTTTACGAATTGTTGCTCTTCAATGTGCATTTGTAATCAGACTCTTCTTAGTGAAGGGGATTGCATAAGCATACATGTAATTATGTTCAAACATCTACATATTCTATGGTTTGGTGCCATGATAATAATGATGATAATTGGCTTTTATATAGCACTTTATCAATCTACGACTGTTCAAAGTGCTTCCCAATTATTAATACCTAATCACTGGATTCATAGCTTCATGGTAAAACTACATCTTTTGAGAACACAGGCAAGTGTGTTAATACTGTATTTCAACCTCTGTGCTCTGTAACACAAAGATTAGCGATCAATCGCTAAATGAACTGACCAATCAATATCAATGTAACACCCGCATTAGGTTTAAAATATTGACCAGGGACCAATCAGTGCGGTTCTTTCATATTTGCAATTCATCGCTAATCTTTGTGTTACGGAGCCCTGGGTCCCGTAACACAAAGATTACGATTGATTGTACATTGTAGTCTATGGAATCAGTCGTAGAAAAATGTACTATGATCATTGCTAAGTTTTGTGTTACGGGCCCCTGGTCTTCTTTCCTGTAGGTGGCTGACTACAGGGATCCTCAGACCGAGGTAGACGGGGTCCAGCAGGGCAAATTCTCTCCCAAGCCGTCCATCTGGCACACAGACTTTGATCCTCTCAGGACGATGCTCCGCTCCATGCAACGCAAGGACTTCCAGAGTGCCCTGGATAGATACACTGATCAGTGAGTTCCTAAGATCTTTCCTATACTAATGTTGGACCAGGAACCTGTTGCATAAAACTTTTGCCATAAAAACTCAAATAAACAAATTAGAAAAAAACTCTGGCAAACAAGATTATTCCATTGAAAATTACACATTAAAATACTCTGGCAAAAAATTTGCCAGAGTTTTTTATGGCAAAATTTTTATGCAACAGGTCCCAGGGAAAAATAACAAGGGGGCTCTGGGCGATTTTGCCCCTGAAATGCTCTAAAGAGTCCGGGGAAAATGAAAAAAAAGAGCCCGGGAAATCTTCATTCACTGCAATGTTTAAGCTTATTAAGTTTTGCAAATACAGAAAAGTTGCCCCCAAAATGAAAAATTATTTTCTTTTATCTTTAGTTTCAAACACTTTTCAGCTTCTACTCGCATTGACTTATTCTGTTTGAAAATGTTTGTGAGCTACACGTATTGAAAATGAGAATTTCTATTTTGCCTAATAAGAGAGAGTTTAAATCCATGTTAGGACATTAGAATAACAATATGAGTTGTGACATATTCGCACATTACATAATTTTCACATGAACATCAAGGGAGTTTCCCCCCTCCATCTCTCTCTAATGATTTCTCTGAATTAATAAGTAATCAATTTATAAAGAGCAAATGAACTTGTTGCATGTACTTTAAACAAACCTTTTTAGTGAGTGAACCTTCTTGTTGTTTGTATGATTCTACTTTTGGTTCTTCATATCATCAATGGATCCGCACCCGATTACAACAAATCTCTTATACACCACTATCAACCTGCACGCACACTGCGATCATCCCAATCTAGTCTCTTGCATATCCCACTATCTAAAAAATCCTGGGGCGATCGAGCCTTTGCTCATGCCGGACCAGCACTGTGGAATTCACTACCACAGGAGCTGAAGAACTCAAACTCTGCAACATCCTTTAGGGCAACCTAAAATTGCTTTTGTTCACCAGCAGGTACTAGGTTTCAAGACAGTCATTTTTCCTCATTTTTTAATTTGCCCTTTTTTTGTACTTCTCTTAGTTCTCTTTACTTTTATGTCTTACTCTCTTAAGCGCCTTGAGCATTTAATCAAAATGGAAAAGACGCTATATAAATTATATTTATTATTATTATTATTATGAAGTTAACTTGTTAAATTCATCCCCCTCTACCCTATAGATTGAAGCAGTCTGGACGATATAGGGGTACCACCCACCCCTGGCCTCCATACCAGCCCCTCAAGCCTATTAAGCCAATCTATCAAGGAATCAGGAAGCTCCTCCACTCAAAGACACTCCATGCTGCCATCTTCAACATCTTACATAAAGTAAGTACTATCAAGTCTTGGGAGGATGTTTCATAAACCTGTCTAGGAATTAGCATTAGAAAAGTATCAAATTCTTGGGAAGGGATGGCAGGGGTGTGCTTAAGTGTTTTGTATCCTGTATCATTGAATTGTTGTTGTTATTTTCATTTGTTAAGTAATTTGTTTTATTATTGTTTCAATATCATTTTTATTATCATAATAATAATAATTATTATTAGACTTATTATTATTATAATCATCATTGTCATGATTTCCCTTTATACCATTATTTTCCCCTTTATGTCCAAAGTTTTGCAGGATTCGTTGTTCAAATGTTTTGGTAATATTTTTCTGCTTCATGTTTTTTTTTATTGGCAGGCAATCCAAGACAAGAATATAAGTGATTCTGTTCTATGTTTGTGCGTGGCATTGCTTAACCTAGGACTCCAATGTTCAGCTGAATTTCAGGTAAAGACGTGACCAGGGCCACCTTCTTACAAAGAGTTACGATTGATCCAATCAATCGTAACTCTATGGAAATCCATCAGTGTCATATTTTTTTCTACTGTAAATTTGCAAAATGTCTTTTGTAAACAAAAGAGATCGCACCAAATTGTCAAGAAATCAATGAATTTATGGATGTACATTCATGTCTATAAATTTTTTCAATCAAACGTGCATTTAAAAATGTTGACTTTGCTGGCTTTCCATAGTTGCGATTGATCTGATCAATCGCGACTCTCTGTAAGACGGGCCCTTGACATGCACAAAATCCATCAATAAGTTGCCTTGCTGGATTTTTTAATTTGAGCTCTTCATGAGAGGTTTTGGTCAGAACTGTCAAATTTAGCCACCTTTGCCGAAGACTGGGAGGGTAATAGTACACTTGCTAACTAATGACAGGACAAAATGGAGTAGATCCATCAAGGAAATTAACTGTCCAACTCCACAAAGTGGGAAAACATGCTATAAATGCTACTGATGATGATATTAATGTATCTGTTTCCAAATTATCTTGTATTCTACAGGTTTCGGATTCAACGCCACCCAAGTGTGCCACCACCCCTGGAGGCCCCGTAGGATCTGATCTTTCCACCTGGTTTGATTCGTCATCGTTGATCACCAACATGACCAAGACCATTGAAAGCCTCACCATCGTCTCTGAGAGCCAACAGGAGCAATCCTCAAGCAAGGTATGCTGACCCCATACTTGCTCTTCTTGCTTTAAGCATGACTTAAAGTCGCACTTAAATGCCTGATTGCGTGAGGTATAAAAGGCATGACCGCATTGGTCAGATCATGCAAAGAGGACGTGCTTTACTGCGTATTGATCAATAAGATTAATATGCATTCTATATCATGTACCCGTCAGCATTTAATTGAGACTCTAAAGGCCACCGCACACCTTACGACTGTTCGCGATCCGATGTTGGAAAAAATTGGATCTTGCTATTTTCTGAAAATTTGATTGGAACATATCATTTTATTTGAGGTTAAAATTGATTGAAAGAATACTAATATAACCATGTTGTAAGTTTGTAAGCCTTTATTTTGAAGTAAAGGCCAAATTACTTTCAAATCGTAGCCAATCATACGACTGCTATGACGTTGTTACGACTAGATATTAAATTTTCTTTTATTCTAAGAAGGATGATAGCATAGTCACATGATTTGAACATAGGTATTCGGACGATGATTCGAATATTACACATTAAGATGTTCCAAGTCTCAATACTAGCATCAAATTCTACTACGTTTTATTCCAAAAGTGAGCCGCAGACCAATCGTAAGGTGTGTAAGCCATACTTGAATCTTTGTGATGCACCCCTTAGTTCGCACTTTCCCTTTGTGGAGGATTTGTTCCTCTTTTTTGCTATAAATACACCAATACTTTTTTTGTATGATTTGTTACTTTTTAAAATAATTTCTGATCATGGAGTATGTATAATACATAGCATGCATGACACTAGCACCGGTCCGACAGTCCCAGACCAGTAAAAATCACTGTCGGGCCAGTAACTTGTTGCATGAAAAGAACAATTCTTGCCTACGAGCACATGTTGAACAGGGTGAATTATCAAGCTGAGTCATTTCACATGTATATTCACCGATCTCAATACAACATGCTGATGATTGAGACCAATTTTTACAAATACTCTTTTTTGTCAAAAAATACTTTTTTTTCCTTATAAGAATACTTTTTTTTTGGTGTAGAAAGTTGGCAGGTCTGATGTATTCGTTCTCAAATCTTTTTTATTACAATTATATAGGAATCTAGCATTGACTTAGCTTTTGGTCCAGACACCAAATTGATCCAAAACCATATTGTGTTTTTGAAAGACTTTAATTTTTGTTTGTTCCCATGCAGGAATCCAACGGTGACTTAGTCTTTGATCCAGACACCATGTTGCAGCACATGCTGAACCAAGAGCTTGCCACCATCTTAGAAACTTGGGATCAGTCAAGTGCGGCAGTCGGGGGAACGGAAACCCAAGACGTCGAGATGGCCGAGAATGATACAGAAGACGAGGAAGTTGAGCAGGAGGACGCCGCTGGGCAAGACGACGACGATTATGATGATGAGGATGAGGTGGCGTATGTGCATCATTATCTTGAAGGTACATACCCTAGGATTATAAATTTATAAATTAATATTTATAAATTTATTGGTATATATGCACATAAAAATTGACCAGCAGCACATGCTGAAAGGGTCAATTTACAAAAACTCATGAAGTACAATATACAGATATAACAAAGCAAATGAACAAAAATGTAATTACAATATTCTATATCAGAACGATCCAATTAAAAGATGTATCTCATAAATAGAAGATAGAGAAAGAGAGAAATAAGCAAAGGGGAAGAGGGAGAAAGAGATGAGAGTAATGGAAAGAAAGGGAAGGTATGCCCTCCAAATAGAAAGAGAAAATTGAGTGAGGTAGAGAGAAAAAGAGAAAGTGGTAAAGAAGAGGAGACTGACATGGAGACCATAGAGGACAAAATACTGTAAATTATGATTGAAACTACATAAAGATATGAATATCCTGTATGAGATACAAAATGAATTATATATATATATACATGTAGATTCAACATAAGAGCAATTATTATGATACATATTAGCAAGACAATAAACGTGATCATTTCAAATTTTCCAAATACGTAGGCTTAACCTACAAAAAACCGATAGAAAGCTAAAGATAGGATGTAAAGAAAGAAAGAGGGACAGACAAGGAAATAGATTGAGAAAAGTGTAAGGGAAAGGACTTAAATAGGTAAAGAGAATAGTACTTTAGGGAAGGGAATAGAGAAAAGAAAGAGGGATAACAGAGAAAAAATAGGGAGAAAAAAAGGAAAGAAAGTAAGTTTACAAAGTATATAACAACACTAACAAGAAAGGAGACAGAAGGAATGTAGGCTGACATGGTGACAAAGGGAATGGCTATATAATCAAAATACAGGAATTGCAGAAAACTACTTCAATATCTTTGTAGGATGAAGAATGGTGGATTTACGGTATCTTTCAGTATTGCATTTGATTGTGTGGAAACCAGTCATGTTGCATAATTGTCTAGTGCAAGCTGGTGTTGGAAGTAGGTGTTTATGATGATCAGAGCTCATCAATTTCTTTCCAATATTTAATAAAAGTGAATCCCTTCTGGAAGATAGTGAAGTGAGTTTGCTAATTACCAGAGCATCAGAGTAATGAATGTCATATCGTACAATTTATTTGAGTGCCCACTTTCGAACAAATTCCAGTCTATCAGATTATTTGATTGTGATAGAAGTGTGCCAGGCAGGGGAAGCATATCGAGAATCGGCCTGATATATGTCGTATATACAGTCACCATATCAGCGAAACTTGCCTTCGATCTCCTAAGGATACAGAGGGTGTACTACCAACATGATGCTTAGGAAACAATTTCTTCAATGTGTAGGTTCCATTTGAGATCGTTTTTAAGTGTAACTCCTAGTAGTTTGATATTTTCGACAACATTAAGTGGCGTTAAGGTGGAAATCAACAAGGGGTACATAGTTTCTGAGGAAGGATATGGGCATAAGGTTACATTAAGATGGTTTGGGAGGACATCATAATCAGGACACCATTTTGAGAGACAATCAAGTGACGATTGTAAAGAGGGATTTCCGTTACATTTAACTATATCTCCCAATGTCAAATCGTCAACGTACTTCCATCTAGGAGATGACCAAGGTCCCATAATGCAAGGCTTAGCGACTGATTGTACAATTTGCATTCATGGTTGATTGTATCCTGTAACCAGTGCAATCCATTATAAAGATTTGTAGAATCAATAATACTAATGATATACAACAATTATTGATTGCTTTATACAGAGATTTCAAAATGCTTAGAAAGAAAAAAGAATATACATGTACAAGATATCTCGGTAAAAGATCAACAAAGAAACTGAAAGTGACAGCAGCATTACAAAAAAAAATAATTATGCACACCAATTTAGAGATCATCGGTAAATATACAACTTAATACAACGGGTCGATAATTATGTGAGTAAATTCAAATAATCCTAATAATTATAAACATAATCCAATTTTTAAAAAATCTAAAAACTATATGATTAACAACGCAAATTTAATGAAGGGTACAATTTCGTACAATCACATTAGAAGCGAAAGATTGGATGGTGAACCTTATTTAAAGCGGCGGATTTCAAAGAGGGACTTAAACAGTTTTAACGATTGTGCTTCACATAATGACATTAATGGAGAGATAATTCCAGAGCTTTGGGGGCAATAACTGAGAAGGAACTGTCACCGTAGTTGATTTTAGTTCATGGTCCAGGCAGCAGATGAAGATGGGCAATCAATCATTTAGCTTTTTGATACAGAAATCCTAACATACTTTTAAACTACATCATGGTATCGCATTTCAATTTAAATATTTGTAACAATAAATGTCAACCCCTCCCCCCCCCTTTCAAAGGAAAATTAAAGAACAAAGAAATATTGGTTTTTGTCTCACCTGCGAAGCAAAGTGAGACTATAGGCGCCGCTTTTCCGACGGCGACAGCGGCGGCGGCGTCAACATCAAATCTTAACCTGAGGTTAAGTTTTTGAAATGATGTCATAACTTAGAAAGTATATGGACCTAGTTAATAAAACTTGGCCATAAGGTTAATCAAGTATTACTGAACATCCTATTAGAGTTTCATGTCACATGACCAAGGTCAAAGGTCATTTAGGGTCAATGAACTTAGACCATGTTGGAGGAATCAACATCGAAATCTTAACCTGAGGTTAAGTTTTTGAAATGTCATCATAACTTAGAAAATATATGGACCTAGTTCATGAAACTTGGACATAAGGTTAATCAAGTATCACTGAACATCCTGCATGAGTTTCACGTCACATGACCAAGGTCAAAGGTCATTTAGGGTCAATGAACTTTGGCCGAATTGGGGATATCTGTTGAATTCGCATCATAACTTTGAAAGTTTATGGATCTGATTCATGAAACTTGGACATAATAGTAATCAAGCATCACTGAAAATTTTGTGCAAGTTTCAGGTCTCATGATTAAGGTCAAAGGTCATTTTGGGTCAATGAACTTTGGCCGAATCGGGGGTATCTGTTGAATTACCATCATAACTTTGAAAGTTTATTGGTCTAGTTCATTAAACTTGGACATTAGAGTAATCAAGTATCACTGAACATCCTGTGCGCGTTTCAGGTCACATGACCAAGGTCAAAGGTCAATGAACTTTGGCCGAATTGGGTGTATCTGTTGAATTACCATCCTAACTTTGAAAGTTTATGGATCTGATTCATGAAACTTGTACATAAGAGTAATCAAGTATCACTGAACATCCTGTTCGAGTTTCAGGTCACATGATCAAGGTCAAAGGTCATGTAAGGTCAATGAACTTTGGCCATGTTGGGGTTTTTTGTTGAATAACCATCATATCTCTGTAAGTTTATTGGTCTAGTTCATAAAAAAGGGAAATAAGAGTAACCATGTATCACTGAACATCTTGTGCGAGTTAGAGTAGTATTCAAAGTGAGCACTGCTGCTATATTGAACCGCGTGATGCAGGTGAGACGGCCAGAGGCATTCCACTTGTTAGAATATCTGGTCTCTGTTGCATAAAAGTTACTTTTATGTTAACTTTGCCCTCCAGCGGTAACAACCATGGTAACGCTGATCAACAACCAATGAAAGTGAAGGATTCCATGGAAGTTACCTTTAGATGACAAAGGTTGTTAACCCATTGAATACAATTTGATGTCACTAAAATATGCACCCTTCGCTGACGTTAGCCTGATCAAAGGCTCGTTGGGTTGCAATGGTCAGTTTGCTGTGTGCAGTTTTCATCGTTGGAATTCTCATTCATATTTCTCTTTAGATATGCTTGATGATGATGATGATGATGATGAGCTTGTGGGAGCCGTAGGGGGGCCCGATCTCGCGATCGTTCACGAAGGAGGTCAGGGCGTAGAAAGTGCAATAGTGTCAATCATCGACGAGGCCATCGAGCATCATATGGTGTATCCTGGTGACAATGATGACGACGATGGTGACAAAAATGCCCCAGGTATATCAATTTCTGTCTCTTCCTCCATACTGGGTTTGTATTTAGCTTATAATCTAGGCGTAGCTGCAGCTATATCTTTGCTGCTACATTTAAAGTGATCATATCACTTTTTTCTGATTCAAAAAAATTCTCATTTTGGTACTTGACAATGGGATAAACATTAGGCTTATAGTCTAAAAATACAATCCCAACAACTTCAAAGTATCATATCTAAAGGAGCTATTTTAAAACTTTGGAGACTATGTGTTAAGGTAAATGCTAGTTTTGGTAATGATATGAAAATGAGTTCGTACAGAATTCAATGAAATTACCACCAAGTGTCTGTTTGTATAAATAAGGAATATGTGCCAAAGGATTCTGGAAGAAATTGTGTAATTGCTGAGAAATTAGCAAATAAGCACAGCATTCGGGTCAAGCGTCAGGCACCACATTCAAAGCAATAATAATACACTGTCCCACGTGCGCTTATCTGTGTTGGTGATCTTCAGTGTGAATATTTTTCAGCATAGATTTCAAGATTTCACAAAGTTCTGTTTGAACTAATGATCCAATCTAAATATCTTGATTACTTTATTCTTACCTTTTTCTCCTTTTTACACTATTTCTTCTTCTTTAAGCGCATAGGGACATGCTATGCTATGTGTGAAGCGCTATACAAGAATTGAGCATTATGAGTAGTATTATTATTATGTGACTGTACCAGATCTAGATCCTTGATGATATACTGACAATTAAACCTGGTTTTACAGACTTTCTCTTGAAATCAGTGTTTACTGCAACTACTGGCATTTCTCTTTAACCAATGTTTGACAATAATTGGGGGTTGGTTTCAATGGCTACGTGTATACAACAATTCTGTGCACTACAACACACAAACTCTAGATGAAACCAGCATGACATACATACAGTGTGTACAAGGTACATGTACACTAAAGGGCACAGTTAGTTAGAAATCGGCCTATCCGCTGCAATGGATAGGTGGCACACTGTATTGTAAATCCACCGAATTGTACATGTAGCAAACCACACAATCCTTTTTACATTGATCATGTAACCAATGTTGTGGCCATCATTTCTTGTGCATCTTAAGGAACCAGCGAAGGGAAAGCCGGCAAAGAGGCGGTAACCTGGCCGTCTACGAGGGAAGAATCCTTCAGCATACCGATAGGTGAAAGTCTCATCTCGCTGCTCATTAAACTACATACCAAACAGACGGGAAGGGAGTCATCGTATGTTCCCATCGGCAAGAGAATGCCCGGGATGGAACAAAAGGTATTTGAATCTTAGTATTGTGTGACTGTCTTGGGGCCTGTTCATGTAACTTGTTGTAATAACAAATTTTGAAAAAAACAGTTAAAAGCTACTGAAATCCTTCAATCTGATTGGCTGAGAGAAAATTTGTTATTGAAACTGCATTTATGAAATGGGACCCTGATCTCCTTGGGGAATGTCTTGTTTCGCTCTTAAGCAAATAATCACTGTTGGTGAAGGGGATGTGGCCCAGTGGATAAGTCTTCAGACTTTGAAACAGAGGGTCGTAAGTTTGAATCCCGGTCATGGCGTAATTTCCTTCAGCAAGAAACTGATCCACAGTGTGCTGCACTCAACCCAGGTGAGGTAAATGGGTACCGGTAGGAAGTAATTCCTCAAGAAGCTACGTGCGCTATGAACGCCTAGCTTAGCCGGGTAATATAGGAGCGCCTTGAGCACCTAACAAGGTGGATATGTGCGCAATATAAATACCCTATATTATTATTATTATTATTATGGACAAACTTTTACTTACAAGGCAATCTGGATGTAGCTATCTTTCCGAAAAGGAAAGAATGCGTGTACATCCAGCTTGCAGAGAAAGTGATAGTTTGCCTCGTCACTTGAAATCAAGAGGTGATTTCTATTCCGCATCGGGACCACATTGGGAACCACTATAAACAAAGAAACCGATATCAGTAAGTCTCTATAAGAAAATTTTGATTTAAAAAAAAAATCCATCAAGAAGATGTATGCTTGTTTTAATGCTACATTAGAGATCTTGCTCCATTAAGATTTATTGCGACCTCACCAAGAAAATTTACTGTTACAACAAAACAATGGAGTGGCAATGCACTTTTATTTTGAGCAAAGTTTTACTACTTGCGTGTATGTATACTGCTAGCGCGCATCTAGGTCTTGCGCGATTGTCACTGCAGGTGATGAAGAATGATGGATGCACTGTAACTATGGCAACTGTCAGATAAAGCAGGCTTCGCCAGATAAATGTTTGGCAAGTCCTGTCATGAAACGTTCCCCAGTAAATTCTCTGTCGTGACTGAATTTTTCATTTTGGCTGAATTTGCTGGACCGAAAAGTGATGCCACGATGACATGATTTTTTTAGGGGGTGTCATTGTCACAGGCCTGCATTACACTGGAGTATTTGCAGGGCAAATGTATTTCTATACTTTACAATACAATCATTCTATACTTAAGGCCACCGCACATCTTACGATTGGTCTGCGACCCGATTTTAGAATAAGACATAGTAGAATCTGATGCTTATACGGAGACACAGAATATCTTACTGTGTAATATTCTGAAACATCATACTAATATCTATGTTCAAATCTGTGGCTATGCTATCGCCCTTATTAAAATAAGAGTGAGCTTCATATCTGGTTGTAATGACGTTACAGCAATCGTACAATTCACTACGATTTGAAACAAGTTTGGCATTTACTAAAAAATAAAGGCTTCCAATCCAAAATTGTTTTAAAAGTATTCTTTCAATTAATTTGAACCTCAAACCTCAAATAAAAATATACTTCTTAATCACATTTTCAGAAAATGAGCAAAATGCATTGTGTTCCGAAATTGGATCGTGGACCATTCGGAAGGTGTGCGGTGGCCTTTAGATCAATTCCACGTAATTTATTTTTCACATTTCAAACAAGTGTGTATTGATTATTGTTTCTTTTGAATGTCATTCCAAGATTGTATCTCTGTTTATAATTCCAGGACTGTTTTGGAAGTGGTCCTTACTACATCCAGGACCTCCTGGACCGGTTCTGTTCCATGGGTGAGGGTCAGAGCCACGCCGTTGAGTCGTCGTGTTACAAGCAAGACCAGGAACAGGCTCAGAACCGATCCAACTCTCCTGTAGATTCAGCTGCAGAGAGGTACGTCCTTCCTTAGAACTCAACTTGTTATAAAACCACTTTAACTCTTAACATGCCACGCACACTACTAAGCCAATGCCACAGTGCTAATCCGATGCTAATCCCCTGCGCCAGCCACAAAACCCCCCTGTGCCACATTGATTTTGGGATCGCGAGTCGTATTCACTCCTTCCAATAGTCATGATTACAATTGCTTGTAACTCTCTAACGATTAGTTTATCCACAAAATATTGTGTAGTAAAGTTGTAGGAAATTTCATACCCCTTATAATGATGTCCTCATAATATGGATTTGTTATTATCTTTACCGCTAAAATATGAGTTGTATCAAGTAGTTCCATTTTGTGGAGTGTTTTGTATGGATCAAAAACCTAGGTCTCTTCTCTCTCAGAGGCGGGGCCTTATCTTGTAAAAAATGTAGAAATACTCGAAAAAGTCGAAAGTAAACCGCGTGAGCAAGTTTATCTGTCAGAAAGCAGAGTTCACACTGCACACAATAGTGCTAATTACGGCGTGCATGCGATGCGCAATACAATGCAAAACGGCGTAACAATGATTGTTATTCTGAATGTGCGCAGTCATGCACGAAGCAGGCGAGGGTAGGAAACAATGCAAGCACAAAGCAATCAATAGTAGGCGTGCGAGCACGAGTGTGGCATGTTGTAGTAGGATACGTAGCGTGCACGAAGCACTCAATGAGTTAAACAACGGTTTGCAGGTATATCTCTCATTCCGTAAATAGGTAAACCTTTTTGGTCAAATTGTCAACATGGTATCAATAAAGAAAATAAACATTGAAAGGTATGAATCTGACAGAAATAGTTCCATGAAGTGTATTCTTGTTTTGAGGCAAAGCACAAGTTTCCATGGAAACAGGTAATTGGGCCAATTTTGGATGTCATTCCATGATGATGAAAATGAAAATTAATTTTGAAAAAATATTAGATAAATTTGCTATTGATTAAGCTATAATTATGGTAGGTTTCAAATTGAAAATAATCACCACTGTATTAATGAACTTTTTATATAATTTATCAATGCCTGCACTTTTCATTGATGCAGCATTATTATCCTGGCTTTACCAGAGCAGTTGAATGTTTCACAAAGATTTAAGTATGACTTAGGTCGCACTTAAATGTCGACGCGTACATTATATGCAACGCACAATCGTATTGATCAGTACGCAGTAGTGCGCATCCTCTTGGCGTGATCTGACCAATGCTGTCATGCCTTTTATACTGCGTGCAACAAGACATTTAAGTGCGATTCTAAGTCATACTTAAATCTTTGTGAAACACCCCCCAGTTGTATGCACTTAAAGTTTCAATGAATAAATTCCTGCCAGGTCCCGATGCACTTTCATGTAGGTTGAGTGCCACATGATATGGATAAGTTTCTTGCTGAAGGAAACAACATCGTTGGGAAAGGGCAGGGTTCCTAGCCCATCAGGGAAAATTATTTTACATTTTCCCAGTCGAGGAAAAAATCAGGGAATTTGATTTTTGAAAATACCTCAAATCAGGGAAAATGCCTCAATTGAGGAAAAAAATCGGAATTTTGATCGGCCCAAAGGTCAAAGCATGGTAGTCAGTCAGACTCTGCTATATTTTGTTGCATATCCTTGAATGACTGTTTATGGTGATTTTTTTTTAGTGTTTACTAATTACATTTACATTATTGTTTTTATACTGAAAATACATGTAATCCACTGCAACCACTTAGAAAACGTGTGAAACTCGGAATGGGTTTGAATAATAATCAGGGAATTTTTGAAATTCATCAAAGAAAAATCAGGGAATTAAGTTTTCTTTAGAAAGGTGGGAACCCTTAAGGGAGAGTGAATTAATCATGTTCAGGGGCCTGTAACACAAAGCTTAGCAATGATCGTAGAACATTTTTCTACGATTGATTCCATTGGCTACAATGTAATCAATCAATCGTAGAAATTAAGCATACGATCAATTGCTAACCTTTGTGTTACGGGACCCAGATATATTTCTAGTCTTCGGTCCCATAACACAAAGGTTAGCGATTGATCGTACACTTGATTTCTGTGATTGATTTTACATTGTAGCCAGTGTAATCAATCGTAGAAAAATGTTCTAGGATCATTGCTAAGCTTTGTGTTACAAGCCATTGTTGTCTTCTTTACATCGTAGGAGGAGAAAGGCAAGAGAAGCTCAGAAGCAGCTCGTCGCAAAGTTTGCTTCGCAGCAAAAGAGGTTCCTGGAACAGACTCTCGAAAAACAAGGTTGGTAACCTATTCCTTCTTAAAACTCATTATGTACATCAGGCTTATGTACACATAAGCTTATCAGGCTTATGTACACTGTTAAATTCTGTACAAAAATATGTATAATACTGTATGTAATGTGTAATATCTATATATTTGGTTTACTTGAATATTTATCATTTGTATTTTCTGATGTCATATTTTATTTATTGTAATTATTGCTTCTTAATTTTGTTGGAAAAATTGAATAAATGAATGAATGAATGAATGAAAAACTTTTAAAATTTTCTTGTTCAGGTTGGGAGCTCTGACCGCTTTTCATTTAAATTTTTAAATCATTGTTCCAATTCTGTAAATTTAGATGATGACGAGGGCATGGATCAGCAAGAATCGGGTGAAAGTTCGACAGCATCAGCAGCTGATCCTATCCCTGTGAAGGAATACGAGTGTGTGATATGTGGGCAGACAAGCCCTTCAACGGCAGCTAAACCGATCGGACTAGTGGTACTCATGCAAGCAACTAATGGTAAGTGGTAGCGAGAGTCGTTGTGATGGTGGTGGTGGTGGTGGTATTGATGATGGTGATGTGATGTAATTGATGGTGGTTGTAACTGTTGAAAATGATTAGAGTGGTGGTGTTAAATGTGGTTTTGGAGGTGGGTGAGATATTTGTAGTCAGTATGGTTGTGCAAATGGTTGTGTTCTTGGTGGTGGTGGTGTTGATGGTGGTGGTGGTGGTGGTGGTGGTGTTGATGGTGGTGGTGGTGGTGTTGATGGTGGTGGTGGTGGTGTTGATGGTGGTGGTGGTGTTGATGGTGGTGGTGGTGGTGTTGATGGTGGTAGTGGTGGTGGTGGTGGTGTTGATGGTGGTAGTGGTGGTGATGTTGATGTTGATGGTGGTAGTGGTAGTGGTGGTGGTGGTGGTGGTGGTGGTGGTGGTGGTGATGTTGAGGGTGGTGGTGGTGTTGATGGTGGTGGTGGTAGTGGTGGTGGTGTTGATGGTGGTGGTGGTGGTGGTGTTGATGGTGGTAGTGGTGGTGGTGGTGGTGTTGATGGTGGTGGTGATGTTGATGGTGGTAGTGGTAGTGGTGGTGGTGGTGGTGGTGTTGATGGTGGTGGTGGTGATGTTGATGGTGGTGGTGGTGGTGGTGTTGGTGGTGGTGGTGTTGATGGTGGTGGTGGTGGTGGTGTTGATGGTGGTAGTGGTGGTGGTGGTGGTGTTGATGGTGGTCGTGGTGGTGTTGATGGTGGTAGTGGAGGTCATGATGGTCCGGGAGAAGATCTGCAATCAAATCATCTTCGAACTTGTGTCATATTTGCCTATGGGAGTGATGATTATCTGATCAGTATTGTTATACCAAGGTCAAATGTTACAAAGTTCTGTACATATCTAAAGATATCTTGCCTCTGTATAAACTTAAGAACCATTTGAGGTGGCTTGGCTGACTCATACGTGTATATTCAAATTGTAGTTATAATGATCTGATTATATTTTTTTCCCTCGACCATACCCTGTAAAATTTGCAACAGTTCTCCATCATTTTGTGTGCTATATTTCCCTTCTCTATCGTAATTACCGATTCTCATGTGTTTGCTCCGGTCAGGATGGTATGGCGGCTCAGTGGTAAAGTGTCCGCCTCATGACCGGGAGGTCGTGGGTTCGATTCTCGGCAGAGTCATACCAAAGACTAATAAAAATGGTACCTTCTGCCTTGCGAGGCTCTCCATATTTAGATTGGAAAAGGGTAATAATAACATGTTACTCATGGCCTGTTGGTAGAGCAGTTCTAAATGTAGTGGCTACCCTGATTAAATAAAACATTGTTATTATCATCATTCTAAAGGCACCATCAAAAAGTAAGAAAATTAGTATTTTCACCTTTTGGGGCCTTTTATGAATGGTTATCCTTATTTTCTCTCTTCCTGCAGTACTAGGCCAGAGATGTCTCAAAGATCAGCGTATCCCTCTACCCATCGGAAATGACCCATCTCTAACAAACATTGGTAGATGCTGGAGGGAGGAGATGCAGAGGCAAACGACACTCCTTGACAGCTTCGGGAAGGTAAAATTCAGCGATTTATGAAAGAAGACTAAGATGTTAATCCTCCTTGACTGGCTGATTGTGCCTTAAACATACATTTTCATAGACCTCAGGCTTAGTCTTCAATGGATTAAGTATCCAAAGTTTTCTCAATTTAACAATCCAGTCAGTCAAAACTGGGAAATATCTGTCAATAAAAGTGGTTGTTACAGGTGTTCCCCAGGGTTAATGTTTATCTCCACTAATGCTCTTTTTGCTGCTTGTATGTTTACATTTTTAGGGGGCACTTGTCCTGTAGATCTCAATTGAACTTAAGCTCATGTTTTACTACGACATGTCATCTTTTGCAGGAAATTACCTTTCTCTACTCTAGTACTAAACTTCTATTTGAAAAGAAGATGTTGTCCTGGTGAAATTATCAATCATTGTTCTGCCTACCAACTCTCCATTGACTGACTTTTTGCAGGGCAGTCGTGGCTTAGAAAAAAACATGAATGAAGAAAACTGAACAATGCAATTCTTATGTTACTGTTTTGGTGGGAGTTTAGGTTAACAGTAAAATATGAGAAATATTTTGATATCCTCGCTATATGGGAAGTTCGTTCCCACGTCTTGGCTCAATTTGTTTCAATTCTGTAGCCCATGGTAGTTTACAAGATTGTTCAATGTGAAGGCAATATAGGTAAAACTATTTGGTTTCTTTTTTCTGGGGGTGGGCTTAGTAACAAGCTTAAGGTTTTAGACAAAAGGAGATGAGAAAAAACAGGCATGATACAAGCTGGAATTCGACTGTGGGGCAAATGTTAACATACATGTAGGAGTGAGACTTGTTTCATTTGGCAGAACTGTTTTTCCCCCAAGAATGTATCTACTCCCCGTGGTTTTATGTGTTACCTAATGCGTTTTATCTGGAAGATTCTGTTCTCCAAGTTGTGTTTGTTTACCAACTTTGTAGTGTTCTCCAAGGATGTGCTTAATCCCCTCTATTGCTCAATTTTCTGCAGGAGAGGTCTTGGGAAGCTGCTAGTACTGGCTGGGAGGGTGGGGTCCATATCCAGACGTGTGGACACTCCCTTCATTTAGACTGTCATCAGGCATACCTCAATTCACTCAGGGTAGGTTGACCGATTCTTTGATTCTCTGGCCCGTATTCTGAAGTCAGGTTTAACTTAGACCATGGTCTAACTCTGTGCTAAAGTTATTGGGAGCCAAAAATTTTTTAAAAATTGTTTATATTGTATATTTCTTATGTTTACTATCTTGTTACCTTTTGCTTTCATAATGAAAAGAAAAATATCTCAGTTATCATTCCCAGACAATTCTGAACAATTTGGGTGTCATATAAAAGTTATTAAATCGAATGTGTACTGTTAGGGATTTGTGCTCCAATCGGCACCCCATAGTTAAACCACAACTTTAAACCAGGGTTTAATTTTAAGCCGAGTTCAGAATACGAGCCTCTCTGTTCCCCCCCCCCCCCCTTCCCTCCCCCTACTCACACACCAAACCACCACTGGCAATTTGACCCTTGATATCCAAGAATACATTAAAAGTATACTTTAAAAAATGTGTTAAAAGGGGTTGTAAAACTCTTGTGCATTTAAACAAAACTTTGTGAATGAAGTGATCACAGATCATCAAAGTGATCATTTTCTTTGTCTATTTTAGCTCACATGTATAGTTACACAAAAGGACAGTACACAACACCTGAAGAAAGATAATTCAATGGGGGATGTTAAATATAAGGGAATATGATTGACATTTATTTATGATTGACATTGACATTTTATTCATGGGTTGCAATTGACTTACATGAAATGTTTAATTGTAAGATTGATCGTATCCTTTTTGTCTCCAGGATTCTAATGTTGGAACCTTTGGGAAGTTAAATATGTTACCACACCGATAAGTAAGCTTGTACAGAGATAACCACTGCAAACAAATCATCTGTTCAACTTGTTTCGTTTTTCAGGGTCACAACTACCAAGCACACGATCTGGACGTGCGAAGACGAGGAGAGTTTCAGTGCCCTCTATGTCGGCAGCTGGCCAACTCTGTCTTGCCGTTCGTCCCTGTCAAGCCATCCAGGGTTTCTTCCCTAGAGAGGAAAAAGACGTCTCTGAACCGGGTCTCTCATATCCTCAGTGGGAAGACGCCTAGGTCTGATGCTATGGTGAGTTCATGGCTTAATGATTTTGCTGAGTGAGTAAAAGATCTAGTTGTGATAAATAGTTCTAAATCAGTTTTTACATTAAAACTAGTACCAACTGTGACTTTTTGCATAAATAAAAAAAATATGTGACCAAGGAATCTAAAGGGAATTGTGTAATTGCTGAGAAATTAGCAAAATAAGCATGGGATTTGTCTTAATTGCCTGGTATTTTTCAAAGCAATAATAATAATATGCTGTCCCACATGTGCCTATCTGTGTTTGCGATCTTCAGTATGATCGCTTGTCATCTTAGATTTCATGATATCACACTATATGTAAGTTCAGTTCATGTAACTTTACCAAATCTAGATCTGGGATGATACTGTGACTATCAACCTACATCTTACAAACTTTTCTCATGATATCAGTATTTACATGTACTGCAACTACTTTCATGTATCTTTGGGATCTCTCTCCCAAATACTGTAGGTATGGAATTCTTTCCATTAAAGACCTGATTGTTGTACATGAAAAAGTTTAGTACTGGTTATTACAGTCCTCATTTTTCCACAGTATTATTTGTTACATCATATATCAACCATGGATCTGTCATCTAATAAGAGGAAATGATTGATTACTGTGATGTTAATATGGTAAACTTGGACATGAAAGTAAACATTGAAGAGGGAAGGGAAAACTTGTGTGACTTGGAATGTAAACAGTACTAGAAAGTAAGCCTGTGGCATTAATTGGTATACTTATGACATGAAAGAATAAACTTGGATTAAAGGACAAGTCCACCCCAACAAAAACTTGATTTGAATAAAAAGAGAAAAATTCAACAAGCATAACACTGAAAATTTCATCAAAATCGGATGTAAAATAAGAAAGTTATGGCATTTTAAAGTTTTGCTTATTTTCAACAAAATATGTATATGAACGAGCCAGTTACATCCAAATGAGAGAGTTGATGACATCACTCACTCACTATTTCTTTTGTAATTTATTATATGAAATATTTTTATTTTCTCGTCATTGTCATGTGAAATGAAGTTTCATTCCTCCCTGAACACATGGAATTCCATTATTTTAACATTTTGTGCTTCAGGCAAGGAGGTCCTAATCGTCAAATTCGTAAAAATTGAAATATTGTATAATTCAAACAATAAAAAACAAAAGAAATAGTGAGTGAGTGACATCATCGACTCTCTCATTTGGATGTAACTGGCTCATTCATATAACTATTTTGTTGAAAATAAGCGAAACTTTGAAATGTCATAACTTTCTTATTTTACATCCAATTTTGATGAAATTTTCAGCATTGTGCTTGTCTGATTTTTCTCTGATTCAAATCAACATTTTTCTGGGGTGGACTTGACCTTTTAGTAAAGAGAAGGTGATACATGGTTTATATGGTTTATGATATATGATTTATTTCCGATTGGTCTAATGCCAATTCATCCAATTCCCAACTTGTGTGCTCTCCTTTGGTCTACCGTTAGTTTGTCCACTATCCATTTCATCTAATAACCAGTTGGTCCAATAGCCTTTAAGTCATTAACCATTTGGTCTAATCGGAAAAAGTGGCAATTTGGTGAAATGAATGAATAGAAAATAGATATTAGTTCAACTGGTTATAAGACGAAATGTGATTAGACAAAGTGACTATTGGACCAAATGGCTGTTAGATTAAATATTGATTTATGGAATGGCATTAGACTAAATGAAGATAGACCATGTGATGAGTGGACAAGTTGGCAATAGATGAATCGGCAGCTGAGCATGTCATAAATAATATGACAATTATATAATCTGGTCTTTGATTGGTTGTCATGCCATTTTTTTTTTCAGTTTTCAGTCGAGTTGAGTCCAGAGCAAAGTGGGGCCATCCAGGCATTCATCAACGATCTCTGGCGGGAGAACGAATGCGAAGAACTTGACGACATGAAGGCAAACCCCGATGGTCTCTTCCCAAGAATATGCTCAATAGCCAGGTGACAATCTCAACAAGGGAAAAACATTGCACACGGGCTCGGCCGATCTCTCCACTGAAATGCTCAAAAGAGCTGTAGAAAACCCTCATTCACTGTAATGTTAAAGTTTACCCAGTGTTGCATACTAAGGAAGGAGGTTGTAAAAGAAGCCCCCCCCCCCCCTGAAAATTAAAAAAAGAAAGATTTCCTGATCTCAACCACAAAAATAAACACATAGGCCTGTATTCTGAAGTAAGGTTTAACTTAGACCATGGCCTATCTCTGTGCTAAAATTATAGACAGCCAAAAATTCCAAAATGTTCCTTACATGGTATGTGGGTTATGTTTAC
This sequence comes from Lytechinus variegatus, assembly GCF_018143015.1. Lineage (NCBI taxonomy): Eukaryota > Metazoa > Echinodermata > Echinoidea > Temnopleuroida > Toxopneustidae > Lytechinus > Lytechinus variegatus. The sequence goes on along the minus strand of NC_054752.1, from coordinate 3,655,633 downwards.
TGTGCTCTTTACTAACCCTTGAATGGTGAAGAAAGCTACCTTATTTATCCTTCTGAAACAGTTAAATGATTTGAGAGAGAAATGAGCTGATACTTTGAAATTATACTGTTACAGATTTATTCCACTATTGGCGAGCCATAGTTAACCCACAACTTTAAACCAGAGTTTAAATTAAACCCGGCTTCAGAATACGGGCCATAAAGGGTTTGTTTATTAATTTTCGTATTTTTCAAACAGGACAGCCTAATCATGAGTTATATATTGTTTTACTTGGGGGCTCTGCATAACATTAAAAAAAAAATTACTTGCATGTACGTTTGAAATTTTCAGGTAAGCGCACAACAGAAAATTATCATGAATTTAAATCTGAACAAGTGAAGCATTCACTATAAAGTATAACCTCAGTTTCATGTATCCCCATATTTTTCTCAGAATTAACCTTGAATTGGAGATCGTGTCTGCCGGTGGCAATCTTCTCAACCATGCAAACACAGCAAAGAAACGCAGCTGCCTCAGTAAGTTTTTTTTTTAAATCAGTTTTATATTCTTTATTTTTAGCATCGATATCATGATCACCATCATCATAATCATCAGTATTACCATCACCTTTCATCATATACATGTGGAGCGTTGTGGCCCAGTGGATTAGTCTTCGGACTTTGAAACAGAGGGTCGTGGGTTCGAATCCCAGCCATGGCGTAATTTCCTTCAGCAAGAAACTGATCCACAATGTGCTGCACTCAACCCAGGTGAGGTAAATGGGTACCGGTAGGAAGTAATTCCTTAAGAAGCTGTGTGCGCTATGAACGCCTAGCTTAGCCGGGTAATATAGGAGCGCCTTGAGCACCTAACAAGGTGGATATGTGCGCAATATAAATATCCTATATTATTATTATCACCATCATCATCATCATCAATATCACTATTTTCAGTATCATCATCACCATAATTTTATTTGTCTTCATCACCACCTTTACCATTCCATATATCATCACCAGCACCATCATCATTAACTTGATTTTAGCGGCGATCCTGTAAAGATTTTCATTTCATTTTTTTATCACTGCAGGACCATTACTGAAGATCCTTGATATACATGCTAGGCAGATCAACAGAGGAACACATGTTGCGAAGATGTGGTCTAAACTTGTCACTGGGGCATATGCAAATGTGTAAGTTGAAGAATGTTCAGTAATTATTGTATTAATTGTCCTTGTGGTGCTGTATAGCTCACAGTTTATGACTGAGGAATGAATGGATGGATGGATGAATGGAAGGATGGATGGATGAATGGTCGAGATAATAAGTTAGTGAGTTCATGGTTGGGTGGGGGATCGATGGATGGATAAGCTAATGAGTGAGTGAGTGAGTGAGTGAATGAATGAATGAATGAATGAATGAATGAATGAATGCGAATGGGTAAATGAATGGATAAAAGAATGAATTACATGTATTGAATGAACTGATTAATAATAAATCAATTAAAGAAAGTAATTAACCAATGAATTATAAGCATTCAAATCAGGTAATCGAATAATAAATGAACAAATTAACCATTTCAACTATCAAACTACAAAACTAACAAGAAACTAACAAAAAGTGAATTGGTACTTGCTTTGCATAATGTATATTAAAAGAAGAGTATAGTGTATCAAAATAAAGAGAGATGATTCAAAGTTCTTAAATTTCACACACTCTCCTATTACAGACGAATGTCTGCAGCTGATAATGGAGTCCCAGTACTGGTCTGCGATCCGGTGGCCTTATTTCTACTCTTTGTCTTCAGTATACCACAGCCTGTAGAGAAAGGTAAGTACCAGAAGTATTTACCAATCGGGCAAAAAATCTTTTTTCGGGGGCTACTTTTCACAACTTGGTGCATAAATCTGCAACATTGGATAAGCGTTAATATTATGATGAATGGGGATTTTTATGGCTCCTTTTTTTTTCTTTTTTTTTTTATTAGTTTCCTAGGATCTTGGAGGATTTGGGGGTCTGAATCGCCCCCAGCCCCATGTAATTTTTTTCCCCGGTACCGGTTAATGCTTTAGAGCATTGTTCAGTGTTCAGATTTATTTCAAATTGTTTCATGTGCATCTTTTGTAGCATTTGCTCTCCATCCCTGCTCTCTTTATTGGCATGTGCCATCTCAGAAAAGATTGACCCATAAGGAATAATAGGCTTCTCATGATAATGAACATTTGTGCCGCATGTATTGTGAAATGTTTAAATGGTTATACATGTGTCTCTTATCTGGGGAGTGTTTCATGCTGTCAATAGCGATTATCAATGTATAATTTGATATTAGCTAAACAGATGTAAGGATTTCTTTACCGTTTTAAAGGACAGGTTCACCCCAAGAAAAAGTTCATTTCATTAAAAAAAGAAAAATCAAACAAAGCATGAAACTGAAAATTTCATCAAAATTGGATGTGAAATAAAAAAGTTATGACATTTTTATAGTTTCGTTCAATTTCACAAAACAGTTATATGCACATCCTGGTCGGTATGCAAAAGAGGGGATTGATGACGTCACCCACTCACTATTTTGATTTTTCCATTTGCATGTTAAACAAAGATTTATTCCTCCCTGAATATGCGGTATTACCATTGTTAAAAGATTTTGTGGGGTTAGTCAAGTTGGTCATTATTGTCAAATCTGTAAAATATAATATATTTTATAATTAAAAAAAAAATATTGAGTGAGGGACATCATCTACTTTCTCATTTACATATAACTGTTTTGTGAAAAATAAGCAAAACTTAAACAAAAGTGTCAAACTTAAACAAAAGTGTCAAACTTAAACAAAAGTGTCAAAACTTTCTTATTTTACATCCGATTTTGATGAAATTTTCAGCTTATGCTTGTTTGATTTTTGTCTATCAATTAAAATCAATATTATTCTGGGGCAGACATACCATTAACAGCTATTAGTGAAATGATTTACTCTTTGTTTTGTGACATACTCCACAAGTTTATTTCTCATCAAACCATCCTTGTTTTCTCCCTGCCCTCCCCTCCAGCATTGTTCCAGTGTATCGTAAGTACTGTCTACCATTTGGTCTATGTCCAAGCCTTGGCCTCCCTGAGCTGTAGGCTGCCGGAGTCTGAGAGGAGAGCCTGGCAGAGCAGTGGCAGACCCTTAAAGGTAATGTATACCGTCTGTTCTTTAGATATTCATTATTAGTAGTAGTATGATTGTTGTGGTCTGGTGATCCGTACACAAGGGTTTCTCCAACGGTTCAGGGGTCTCAATAGACTAGTTCGTAGTTACTTCATGGGCAATTTTGGTCAAATGACCTTTCATTTCTTTCATCATTTATTTATTTATTTCATTTCCAGGCAAGAAAACATGACAGCAATAGAAACATTACAACAGAAATGTAAAATTGAGCACCAGCCAATGCCTGGGGATCACCTAAAAGAATTGAAAATTCTGTCGAGAGGTTCTCCACATTGGCTGGTGTCTACATGGAATAACACAAAATAGCAATAAATTCAACATGTAATTACAATACTTCTATATAAATTAACCTTCATTGTAATATGAATGGAAAAAAAAACAAGATTATCAAATTAATACTTAAGAAAAAATAGATAAAATGCAGATTAGGTCAAATCAGAAATTAGTCATTTATCAAATTATCATGATAGGCAGATTTCAAAGCAAGATATTACGTAAGCTTGCCTTACATAGCAGGATGAAGAAATTGAATAGACCAGGTGACTAGAATAGCACACCAATGAACACTTGATGAAGGTATTTGTTGCATTCCTACTTTGAATGCATATCTTAGCATGCTGCACAATGTACTTGACAAACTGTGAAATACCAGTCGCTCGTGGAAGCATTGTTGTTTTTTTTGTGGATGTAAATGAAAACGACAATTCAAAAGAATATATGAATAATCAAGACATCAAAGTTGGTGCTTATCTCATTAGATTTTAAAGCACCATGTCACTTTAGTACAAATGACCTTCTTCTGATCATGCGTAGAATCTTTTGATCTGCGCAGAAAGGAACTACGAACTGGCTTATTACCCCCACCCCCCCCCCTTTTGGCAGAATTTTTCTGGCTTTCTTCCTGAAACGACCTGCTAATCCCAAACCAGCTCCTTCCTGGAGTCTTCCAAAGGTTATTATTATTATTTATTTAGCATAATCAAACACATAAACAACATATACAAACAACAGGATAAGGAGAGTCACATGGATGCCGGGGAAGGAAAAAGATTAACTAAATAACTATAACCCGAAGGTCTTCCTTTCCAATCCATGTGACTTAACAAAGATAACATACATGTAATACAAAATAGTAAAATACAACTTGTTGAAGATGACAACAAATCAAATTAGAATCAGTTCTTGACGTCTTGGCCAAGCCTCCCGAGGAACCTATCGGCAAGGCATCCCTCCATCAAGACTGTTTTTCTGGCGGCAGTTGCCTCAGGGCATAGGAGGAGTTCCTTTCATGCCCTTTGCATCACTCCTGGCTAATAAAATCAAAATTTTAAAAGGTCTTTTCCAGGTAGTTAAAACAAAAATTCTACAATTTCTGTTGCACCATCTGTATTGAGTGCTATGAAACCTCTTTGATCCCCATTTCACTGTATGTTTATGATTTTTTTAAAAAGATATATTTTTTTCTTCTGTCTTTTATCAAACCATCAGTCTGAGAAGAAGGAGAAAGAAATTGGAATGGCTTGGTTGTTAAGTGACGTCATCTCACAGCTTAGTCAAACCAATCTCTACCAACACGCAGACTTTGTTTCTAGTTCTTCCTTTCAGGTAAGCATCCCGTAATGGAGCTTGTTTCACAAAATCATTATAGCTTGTAAGTTTATTGACACTCTACTGATATGTTGACCATGTGTGCATGACACACGTTTCAATGTGCTTTTCCAGAAATTAGACTGAAATGTTTTGAGAAATGCCCCAGAAGACGAACATTAGGTGCACAAAATGCTTCTGCTGATCCATATCGGTTGTTAGGGGTTTTTTTAAGGTGGCATTGTGTTTGATGTTAAGTGACAGTCAAATGAAACTTCTTTGAATTGTTTTGTAAATGGGACGTTAGTTGATGTTGTTATGGTGCTTGACATGGTAGTTGACATTGATCAAAATCACAGTTGTCATCATATGACAAAGTAAATAAGATTTGGACTGATCCATAATTGGCTCATTAGGGTAACATGATTTCAATGATGATGATGATGATTATGGTGATGATAATGATCATGGTAATGATGACAATGTTGGTAAAGAAGATGATAATGAAGATGAGGATGATGATGATGATGATGATGATGATTGTGATGATAATGATGGCTGTGGTGGTGGTGATGATGATGATGATGATTATGATGTTGTTGATGATGATGATGATGATAATGATGATGATGATGATGATAATGATGATGATGATGATGATGATGATGATGATGATAATGATGATGATGGCGATGATTATGGTGAAGAAGATTATGATGGTGATGATGTTGATGATGATGTTGTTAATGATGATGGAGATGATGATGATACTGCTGATGGTGATGGTGGCATTGGTTTCTGTGGTTGTGGTGGCGAGGATAATGATGAGGAGGGTGACAATAATATTAATGCTGAAATATCAAGAGACACCAATTTCCCCATGTTTGTCATAGTACAATTCACCATTATTTTTTATATTGATATGGACTACATACTGATATATATGTTTGTTTTTCTAACTCTCTTCCATTCAGTCACATTTTCCCTTTGTTCTTACCGGTATAGTTGTACCAAGCTGTGTGGTCACCCAAGACTGTCGAGGCTGCTTTAGTTCACCAGTGCCTCCCATGGTTGAGGATCGTTGCTTTGGTCCAACACTACCTGTTTGATGAAGATTTGCCAGTGTGTGAGGTGAGGTATTAAACCATTTTGGTTTTAAGTTGTACTATGTTGTGTGGTTACCCAAGACTGTTGAGGCTGCTGTAGTTCACCAGTGCCTCCCGTGGTTGAGGATCGTTGCTTTTGTCCAACACTACCTGTTTTATGAAGACTTGCCAGTGTGTCAGGTAAACCATAAGATATTAAACCAATTTGTTTCATTTGTACTATATTGTGTGGTTACCCTTGTCTGTCGAGGCTGCTTTAGTTCATCAGTGCTTCCCGTGGTTGAGGATCATTGCTTTTGTCCAACACTACCTGTTTTATGAAGACTTGCCAGTGTGTCAGGTAAACCATAAGGTATTAAACCAATTTGTTTCAGTTGTACTATATTGTGTGGTCACCCTTGTCTGTCGAGGTTGCTTTAGTTCATCAGTGCTTCCCGTGGTTGAGGATCGTTGCTTTTGTCCAACACTACCTGTTTTATGAAGACTTGCCAGTGTGTCAGGTAAACCATAAGGTATTAAACCAATTTGTTTCAGTTGTACTATATTGTGTGGTCACCCTTGTCTGTCGAGGTTGCTTTAGTTCATCAGTGCTTCCCGTGGTTGAGGATCGTTGCTTTGGTCCAACACTACCTGTTTGATGAAGACTTGCCAGTGTGTCAGGTAAGTCGTGAGATATTAAACCAATTTGTTTCAGTTGTACTATGTTGTGTGGTCACCCATGACTGTCAAGGCTACTCTAGTTCACTAGTGCCTCCCGTGGTTAAGGATTGTTGCTTTGGTCCAACAGTACCTGTTTGATGAAGATTTGCCAGTGTATGAGGTATGGTATCAAACTAATTTGTTGTAGTTTTACCATGTTGTATGGTCACCCAAACTTATCCCTTTTCTGTTCTATTGTAATATAGAATCCGGAGGATGAGTTTCGTACACTGGCAGCGTTCCTGTGCCTTACCGACCCTGACCAGGCTCAGAGCTCATCTGGTTTGCTGTCAGCACAATGCTTCAAGCCCCCAGCCAGACGAGAGCCTACCTCCATCATAACAGCACTCTGTAGTCCGTACTGCGAGTTTGTGAAGAGGTCCCACACAGCGGCAAAGGTAATTCTCAAGAAATTCTTCCTCTTCCATACAATCTTGTTCTAAAAATCCAAAGAAAAGGATGTTACAGTGAAACCAAAGGGAAACAAAAAAGTAGTGTGTCTGAACAGGTGGTCGTTAGCACAAGGGTTTTACTTTGATATGTTTCAATGGAGAATTTCATTCAAGGGAACCCATATTTTGGGGTCCGTATAGTCAAGTCATCCTTCTATACAGATGTTGCTAAAGTAGGCAGAGAAAGCACACAGTTGAAAGCATTCTTCAGAACTGAGTGTAACTGAGTAAAGAAGCAAAAATCAGAAGCAATCCCGTCGTCCAATCCTATCTGGTTCTCCAGATGGTCAGTCCCACCTACTTCCTTCCCTGTCTTCTCTGATTGCCTCAAGAGTGATTCGGTACCATGTCAATTCATGTGCTGCCTTGTTCTATCATGGTTCCACAAATTCCTTCTTTACAACAATCTTTTTTTCCATTTTGATCAGGATCTCCTGATGGCTAGTCCCACCTACTACCTTCCGCGTTTGCTCCAGCTGCCTCAAGACTACAATGCCCTCTTCAAACGCTACAACCAGCAGGTGTGCACCATGTGCAAGAAGAAGCCGGACAGGCCCCTGGTGTGTCTGATCTGCGGCAAGCTGGTCTGCTGGGGAGCCACCTGCTGTAAGGGACAGGTGAAGGAGAAGGACGTCGGAGAAGGTATCAAGGTAAGCGGTGTGTTCTGTTGAGATGATCAGGAGGGAAGATGAAGATGGTGAGTGGTGGTGCTGGTGGTGAGGTGTTGGTTGTCGTAGTGGCAGTGGTATTGCTGATGATGCTGGTGGTGGTGGTAGTCATGATGAATTTGGTTGTCGGAGAAAGTATCAAGTTAAGTGGTGTGTTCTGTTTGGTGACACAACATTTTCTCCTGTCAATATCTCAGAGGGCATAGGCTGAGAGTTAGGATTATAATAGTGTTTGTTATTTGTGAGTTGCTCTAGGTTAAGATATGCTTTTTTATACTATGTTATTTTTTAATTTTGGAGCCTATAAAAACTGTATATAAGACTGGAGAATGTTATGATATATCAATATTTATTTATCTTGTATCTTATCTAACTGGATTCTTCTGCAGAGGGTCAGCCCATGTTTTTTTTCCTTTTGTATTCTGTTCTTGTGTATCTTTTACCTTTGTCATGTTTTGTTTTTTTTACTTTACTATTAGTATTTATACATACGATCTTCCTTTTTTTTCATGCCATGTTATCCATACTTATTTCTTCTTCCATCATATATCCCTTAATTATATCATATTGTTGTTAGTTTATTAGACTTCATAATTGTACATTCAAGCAATGTGTTTTTTGTCATTGATTAGTTTTAGTTTGTCTTTTTTTTATTGTTGTTGCTTTTTTTAGTTGTTTTGTTTCTTTTGTATTTTTAAGGATATCACATTTACACACTGAATACTATTTAGTCATGTACTTGAAACAAAGGAGACCCTAGCCTTACAAGCCTTGCTTTTTCAGGGGTTCTCCTTGTCTTTCTCTCAATACGTAATTAGTTATTTGCTGTGTTTCTTTTTTCTCTACTGTAACAATGATTTATGGTTAATTGATTTTCATTTGTAGAATGTGAAATCACACTTGTAAGATAAAATGTATGTGCAGACAGAAAGACGAATAAAATATCTTATCTTATTCAGAATAATGTAAATGTACTGTGGATTAGGGTTTTTTTTATAGTTTTGGAGGTTACATTTTATGTTTGGCTTAACATCAAGATTTTCCATCAGAGCAATTTTCGCCAGATCCAATTTCATAGAACCATTCTGCTGAGATAATTAGGAGGGATATGAAGATGGTGTGTATTGGAAGGGGTGACGAGGGGGTTATGGTAGTGTTGGTAGTGGTTTTAGAGATGGTATTGATGAATAAGTGGTTGTAGAGATGGTTGGAAAAATCGAAGTGATGAATAAGGATGTTGGAGAATGTATCGAAGGTAAGTGCTGTGTTCTGATGAGGATGATTAGGAGGGATATGAAGATGGTGATGATGGAGCTGGTGGTGATGGTGGTGGCGGTGGTGGTGGTGGTGGTGATGATAATGGTGGTGGTGGTGGTGGCAATGGTGATGGTAGTTATGAAATTGATATCCGAAAAAGTATTGTGGTCATTGTCGATTTTAAGGTGATGTTTACAAGTAGGAACAGTAGTGATAAGTTTGGTAGTGGTTACACAAGATGCCTGAAAAGTTCTCATGATAAGTGGACAATCCTAACATTGATAACATCATTTTTTAATCTCTACCTTCTGTATTCTATACTTTCCACTCTTTGTCTTTGTAGCATGCTTATTACTGTGGCAAAGGAACTGCCATCTACCTTGACATCAATTCCTCGGCAATGTTGCTGATCAGAGGGGACAGAAAATGCACATGGGTTTCTCTCTACCTGGACAGCCATGGTGAAGAAGACATTGATCTCAAGTGAGTATTGATTGCATTCATTAATGTCTCAGCCAATTACGATTGATCTCATGTGAGTATCGATTGCATTCATTAATGTCTTAGCCAATCAGGATTAAGACATGGTTAAGAAGACATCAATCTCAAGTGAGTAATGATTGCATTTATCCAATCAGGAATTAGACATGCTTAAGAAGACATCGATCTCAAGCGAGTATTGATTGCATTCACCCTTCTCTTAGCCAATCAGTATTTAGACATGGTGAAGAAATCTGACGTATTGATTGCATTCATACATGTCTTAGCCAAGTGGGACTAAGGCATGGTGAAGAAGACATAGATCTGAAGTGCGTATTGATTGCATTCATACATGTCTTAGCCAATCAGGATTAAGGCATGGTGAAGAAGACAATGATCCCAAGTGAGTATTGATTGCATTCATCCATGTCTTGGCCAATCAGGATTAAGTTCTGATTCTATGAATGCATAATTGGTTGTTATGATTGGCTGACTGGTAATCATGTGGTTTCAGGATTTTTACAAGCTTAGTAGGGAGGTGGGGACAGTCCCAACTACAAAAAAAGAATTGTTCATTAAGTCTGATACCTAGAGGTATATCATTTAGCTTAAGAAATAGTCACCAATTGCGCTCAAAGTCGTAGCTTACGAACAGCTTTGTGAAACCTCCCCCAAATATGTTAAGCTGTTTCCATACCATACAACTTCTAACAAATGATTCAATCCTAATTTCTAAATATCTTGACCTTTTCTTTTTTATTTCCTCAGGAGAGGCAAGCCACTCTTTCTATGTGAACAGAGACACACCCTCCTGGAGAAACTGTGGAGGAGCCACGCCCTGGATCACAACTGCAAGAAGTGGGAGTGGCACCACGGTGGGCTGGACAGGAGAAGGGGATTCCCCCTGAGCTTTCCCTTCTAGCCACTGCCATACATGTATGGAGGGGATTCCCCCCCCCTTCAAGTGTCGGCCATGTAGAAATGAACATGTGGAGGGAATCCCCCCTCGGGATTCTTTAGCTGGACATATGGAATACACAGTGAGCCACATGGACAAAACTTGCCGTTTTGTACCCCTTTTGTAGGACGTTAAAGCGTATGAAGAAAATTACATGTATCTGGCAAGGCTCCACACTAACCTCTTTTCTTAGTGGCCCGATCAGTCCACCAAAATCATCAATTCATATATTTGGTGGCCCTAAAACAATAGAAAACATTACAATTTATAAAAATCTTTGGAAACCCAACCGGGCCACTAAGTGTGGGCTTTGACAGAATTTTGGTGGCCCGACTCTCATTTTTGGTTGCCCGGGCCACTGTTCATGTCGAGCCCTGCATATGGACAGTTTACTTTTTTGTAGCTTTTTTAAAAGGGCTACAAAACAGCTGTTCAAAGGGAGAGAAAGGGCTACAAAATGGCTAGTTGCTCACTATGATAGAACCATTGCCAAAGGTTTCTGATGAGCTCTAAGAATCGTTTGGATGATTTTCAGATGACTAAAGGAAGAGATACAAGATCAGCATAGACTCTGACGGTAGCGGCTCGAAGCGACACGGGCGTAGAGCATCTAGGAAAGGCATCTTATCAAATGTCATTGCTGCATTTTTTTTTTACAGGAATCCCTTACAAGGGTGCTATGCGTCTTTGCATTTGCACCGTCCTGTAGGATTCCTGCGGGAGAGATGCGGCGCTGACTTTTTTCAAGGTGCCTGGTGTCTATACAGTGGTGCTAGTAAGTTGGCGAACCCCACCAGAAGATGAACATATTGAAAAGTGTTTAAGTTCTGCTATCTTTTAGGGATATTTGATGGTGAAGTGTGGAGCGTTGTGGCCCAGTGGATTAGTCTTCTGACTTTGAAACAGGGGGTCATGGGTTCGAATCCCAGCCATGGGGTAATTTCCTTCAGCAAGAAACTGATCCACAATGTGCTGCACTCAACCCAGGTGAGGTAAATGGGTACGGGTAGGAAGTAATTCCTCAAAAAGCTGTGTGCGCTATGAACGCCTAGCTTAGCCGGGTAATATAGGAGCGCCTTGAGCACCTAACACAATGGATATGTGCGCAATATAAATACCCTGTATTGATTGTGAAGTCAAGAGTTAAGATGTTTAATACATTCTACAGAGTCTGTTTTCCAAGGCTCGCCGGACATTGCAGTGTTGTTGTCTACGTTTAACACTCGGCAGGAAGGAGTGCATCTTCTGATGGGGTTCACTTACTTTTGAGCACCACTCACTGTACCTCTCCTCAAAAAAAGATGACTCTTCACAGAGAGAGAGAAGAGAGGGGGAGATCATTTAGAAGAAGACAAAGAATGCAGCTGAAGTGGAAAAGAGTTTGATTAGGGTCTGGTACGCATCAAACAGGAGGATAAATACATTGGGTCCCAAATGTACTGCTTTAAAGTTTGTTTATGTAGAGAGTGGATTGCCAACCATATTGTACACAGACATATATGGGAACCTGGGGCCCTTAATGCAAACAATGTCCTTACGAATGATTGCATCGAACACAGTGTACAATCAATCGTAAACATCAAGTGTATGATCAATCGCTAACTTTTGTGTTACAGGTTCCTTGTCCCAGGAGCATTGTTAGCACAGACGAGATGTTTTTTTTAATGTTTATAAACATTTTCAAAGTGACTGAATGTTTTGAATACATTTTGTGACTGACAGCCCTTAAATTTCAACATTTTTGAGAGCAAGGACACTGTTTTGTAGGGCTCATATGAGCGGTTCCATCAAGTCTGTACGTCCGGCCACCTATTTGTGAAAACCACCTGAAATGAGAAAGCTGACAATGAAAGGGTGCACTGTATTGCCAATATCGATGCGCACGTAAAAAATCGTCAGTTATGAAATGTTCATAGATGTTTATCGCCATGAGACGAGATATATATAATAATTATGTTTGTTATTTGCTTTAAGAAAAATTACATTTTGGGTTGACTTTCATGTGGAAATAGAAGTACCCTAAAAATATTCATATGCATCTTCATTAAATGAGAGACTTTGTTTATGTAGATTATTTATTGTGCAGTATGAAATAAAAGATTGAAAGGATTGTTTATATTTTGTAGGTGTAATATTCCTTTTTCTGCTGAATTTGATGCCATGTAGGATGTATAGTATACAGAGTTTGTCACAGTGACTTTATGATTTAAAAAAATCATCAATTCAACCAAAAAAAAATCATGCATGGAAGGACAATACACATTGGATAATTTGCTAGTTACCCGGATCCGTCACTGAAAGCCCGGCACACACAATGCGATTCGTTGCGACGCGATTCTTTAATAAATCTCATTTTGCGTTAAATGTAAAAGCTCCAAGAAGTAAGATTTCATTTGAAGTTCGGCATAATGTGAGGAATGATAAAATCATAATTTTGCTTTGCGGCAAGCCCTGTGGTCGGAGTAAAGTCCAAATCGCCTACAAGTTGCAGTTGATGATTACGTCATCACGATTTTGATTTGAATCTGTTTTCATTCCTACAGGGAGGCTCGAACTAGACCGAATTTCGATTTCTGTAGTCCTACCATAAATTCTGAACTACGATCGCTAATAGTGTATTGGTTGGAATGTTCGTTTGTATCAAATGTTATTTCTTTGAAATTTGGATCGCAACGAGTCGCACAGTGTTAGCAAGGCTTAAGACTTAGCGATTGATTGTAGAGCTACTTTGTACACTTAATTGCATTGATTAGGTTGTATAATCAATTGCTAAAATCTTCCCCTTAATTAATCGCTAAGCTTTTTGTTATGTTGCCCCATATGTCTTTATGTTTACATTTTCATTTATGCCATCTTACGCAAATTATTTTTGCTGACACATTCAATATGAAATATGAATGTCAATACCTGCAACATGATCCTATGAAGAAAAGTAAATGAGAACTTGTTTTTCTGTTTGAATATAATAATGAAATAAGTTGGACTTGTATTTTTTCAAATCCACTCTATTGAGTGTAGTAGGTAATAAGAGAACTGGAAGTAGAGGATCATGAGGATCTTAAGGGATGTTGCGTTTAATTAATGAATTGCGATACTGCGGAGAAGAATCAGGCACTCACTATACACAGTCAACATTTTGAATATAATCTCTAAGTTTGACAATTCCATTGAAGTTTGCTTATATCCAGTAAACGTTATTTTCACAATGGTTCAATTGAATTGCATAATCAAATAATTGTATTCCTTCTTGCAATACGACAAAAGAGCAAATTGGGGACATGTTAAGAATTTTATTTAGCAATTTGTCAACCACTGAGCTTTCTACATTTTTGCATTTGATTGGGCAAGCACAGATTATTTTGTGAAAACCAGATTGTCAATACTACCTTGTACAAACAAACTTACAATGAAATGCCCATGTATCAAGCACTCCCCTAATAAAGATCATGGGTCATATCTCTGAGGTGTCCAGGACAGGGGGCCTGTTTCATCAAACTTGTTATGATAACAAATGTGCAATAACAGTTTAAAGCTACTGAAATCCTTCAATCTGTTTGGCTGATAGAAAACTGGTTATAAGACTTTTGTTATTGAACAAGTCTTTTTGAAATGGGACCATGGTATCAATCTGTCTTGCTGACATACAATGCATGAACTTTTTCCACTTCCTGGGGAGGTATTTCAACCAGTCAGTCTTAAAGCTTGTGTATAGTTTTGGTAAATCCACCAAAATGCACCTATCACTATTCCAATTCATTGCTAGCTAATATGAATGGATATGCCCTATAACAGTTATGATGTGGAAGATATGAAATGAAAATGTGTTTTACAGGATAAATTTTGCGATTTTACATGGAAATTTAACTTGATCGGGTCACCCGATCAAATTAAAATATCTGTGTGTTTTTGTCTTTCAATTAAATCCTATTCCAAATCATGAAATGGGCTGAAACTTTCAAGATATGTTCTTTGTCTGTAACTTTTGGATATCTAATCACTGAATTTATAAGACAAGTGCTTGAATGCCAATTTTTTTAATTTAAAACAAGCATCGCCGAGAGAGGGCGCTTTATATCCAAGATTTGAATATTTGAAATTTTCTCAGAGAAGTGCAGTTGGAAAAATATCTAACGGTCTCTACGCTTCAGTAAGACTGTCATATTAGATGATATTCGATTATCAATCACATTATTGACCCTTTACCAAAGCTATACACAGGCTTTAATATGCTCGCATACAATGTATGCACTTTTTCCACTCCAACCAATAGCCTTTGGTGGAAGCGCCGTGGTGTAGCGGTTCCGACTCTCGCCTTGTAATCAGAGGGTCGTGTGTTTGAATCCACCATGGCCTAGCGTCCTTTGGCAAGGCGTCAATCCACACTTTGCCACTCTCCACCCAGGTGTTAAATGGGTACCCGGTAGGATGCGAAAGCCTATGTAGTATGCCTAGCAATTGAGTCTTGGAACTCTTGTTGGAATGCTTCCCAGGGAGTGGAGAAGGTGCATAGATTGTATGTGGGCATGCAAGGTTCTGATGACCGGGGTAATAATATATCTGTAAAGTGCTTAGAGACATCGTTCCAATGTGTTAAGCGCTATATAAATGTGGAATATTATTATTACTGTATTATGATCCAGAAAAACAAGGACTTGCGCGTCCCACTGGCTACCCAATTAACATCCGAGTGGGAGTGGCTAAGTATTAAAAGACTGATATCTTGCAAAAGGACACTAGTGCTGCTGTGGGATGGGATTGGAACACACACCCCTCTTATTCACAAACGAGAGTATCGACCACTACACCAAAATGCTTCCACCTGAAACTTGTATCAAAACCATGTGTATAGTAATTGCCATATTGTTTTGAATACCCCCTATAATAAGGATTGGTATGCATCTATTATTCTTTCATATATTACCGGTAGTTTATTGCTAGGATATTAGTTAAATTGGTATATTTATTGGAATATTACCTTTTCATCATCAATATTACGGAATTGAGGTTTCATCTTTAGTATTTAGGTTTTTTATGATCCTGATTTATTAACTTCTTAATCCTGACATATTTTAAGGTTATAGTTTACATTACTGCTTGTGATATTGCAAAGAAAGCAATATCAGAAAATATGTTTCATGAGCTGTGAGTTTGAAATGCCCAGTTTTCCTGCCTTAATTCCCCACTCCTTTTCTACAATTATACGTGTAGTATGTTATATGAAACATTTATATCAAGCTCTTAATACAATATTTCTAAGCGTACATACTTTTACTCTGACACTACATGTAGTATGGCTACCCTGATCAGGGCCCTGTTGTACAAAGAGTTATGATTGATCTGATCAATTGTAACTATGGAAATCCATCAGTGTCATAATTTTTCTTATGAAAAATTTGCACAATGTCCTTTTTATGCAAAGAGAAGACCAGTGAATTTTCAAGAAAGAATGAATGCATGGATATACATCACAGCTAGAAAATACTTTGAAAGAACATGCATAATAGATGTTGACGTTGCTGGCCGTCCATAGTTACAATTGATCGAATCAATCGTAACTCTTTGTACAACAGGGCCCAGGTCTCAAGCATTCAAGGAATTCCTTCTTGTTTGCTACGCCTTGGTGGAGAGTGGCAAATGTAGATACATGTAAACGCCTTGCTAAAGGATGCGAGGACTGCCATGAGATTTGAAACCTGGATCTAATGGTCTAGGGTCCGCAGACTTGTCCCTGGGCCATAACTCCTTGTTTCTTATAATTGTAACTATATCTACATTACTCATATTACATACACTTACACATACAACTCCTGCAGTTTATTTCTTCCAGTACGAATAGGAATTGTTAATTGACATGTACATGTATCAGGGGATTTTTTGCTGTAATACAATGATTTTATCTAATATTTATATAAATCACAATTCATGTATAACTGCAAATGGAATGTTCATTCTTTTGATGGGTTTCAAGAATTTTTCTTTTCTGTTTTTTCAGTATCATATGAGAATATATAGACTTGCTTATCTTTTCTTTGAAAACTAAGGAGGAATTTCTTTGTCGTCATAGAACATACATGTACACCAAATTTGTGTAAAAATTCATGGAAATGAAAAAAGGACTTTTAGTTTTTGAGGAATTTTTTTCAGCTGGTGTGTGGCTTTTGTATTTGTTATTCTTCAGCTAACATATTCTGTTATCAGTTCTATGAAGAAAGTAAGAAATGCAGGTATACATATAAGTTTACAGAATGCATTAAGATTCATCTTTTTACTTTTCTTTGTCAATTATGGGAATTATTTGCGTTATTGGAAAAAGGAAGAACAAAGTTTTACAAATGGCAATATGTACTTTATAGAAATCAGTACACGTTTAGAAAGACATTTATATGATATGCTCGAGAAATAAAAACTGATGAAAGATGTGTTTGAAATCTCTCTTTGTAATAATTTCCTTGTACAGAGTATTAATCCACCACGTCATATTCCCTAGGTGTACTATGACAGAAATGACACACACCATTTAGGCTAGTCTGCTATGCAGACTCTGAATGGCTCGTGAAGTGGGATCTGCAGCTGGTTTGCAAAGCCTGAAACCAGCCTGAAAGGGCGAGCGAAGCAAGCCACTTCTGCAGCCTCAGTAGACCTAGTTCAGCTGAGGTACACACACTGCAGATGTGGGTCTACATTTGTAGACTAATTTAGGCCATTAGTATACACACGAGGTACCTTTGGAAGAGTTCCAACATGTCCGAGGCTTAGCTGAGGGCATTTGGACTGTTTCATCGCCAACGAGTGTTGGCAATTCTTCTAATAATGATAATTTGACTTATGTCGCGCTAAATCCACTCTGTAGAATGTTAACGGTGCTTTTTAGATTATAAAAGAAATTAAGAATTAAAGAGAAATGTTTTAAGGTATTGTTTGAAAGTTTCAGAGGTTAAGCATTCTTTGATGTTTTCAGGGAGGCTATTCCATAACTTGGAGGCATAAGTGAACAAATGATCTTTCCCCCAGGTTTTGGAAACTTTGGGGGTAACAAGAGAATTGGAAGAGGAGGAAGGTAAGGATCTTGATGGGGTATAACTAATGCCCCATCACAACGATGTGTGTTATATGTTTTATAAGATAGAGATGTGGATCCTTATCATTTGATACATTTTAGCCAATCACTTAAGATCCATATCACTATCTAAAGTGGTCCTAATGTACAGGTATGTTACCAACGTCACGTCCCAATGCATGAAAATTACTCTGAGGGGTCCACACTTACCCTTTTTTTCTACTGGTCTGACCAGTTCATGTCGGAAAAGTACAGACCGAGTTTTTCCACTTTTACTGGTCCTAAACTAAAATTACTGGTCCCAAATAAAACCCCTCCCCCCCAAAAAAAAAAGACAACATAGAAAAAAAAAATACACACACACACATGTAACCACTAGCATACCTACGGGGCAAACTGCCCCCCCCCCTGACGAGTCACAACCCATGCAAAGGACGTATCCCTCCCCCCCCCCCCCCCGACGAGCTTGAAGACCTTTGGAAGACTTCTTTTTTTTGCTTGTCAAATTTTTGGGCAGTTTTGCCCCCCCCCCTGTGGAAAATCCTAGGTACGCTACTGCTTGTATCATGAGAGCCACTTCTCTATTTTTGAGAGTAATTTTTTAAAGATGCCAGAACCATTTTCATAATTTACAAAAGAGGAGAAAATGTAATTTTCTCTCAAATTGTTATATCTTTTTCCTAGTCATGTCGGACCAGTATATCTGGCTATTTCTGAAAAGTAACTGGCCCGACAGCAATTTTCACTGGTCTTGAACTTTCGGACCAGTGCCAGAGAAGCATGCTAAGATATTGCTTCATATTGAGTCAACGTGCAATTTATGTTCAACTTCTCCAATTTTACCTGTCTAGTAGAAAATTTGCTATTATATATAGAAATCTTCATATTGAATACTGGAATTTGATTGGTTGACGAGTGTGGCAAGATTATGAACAGCCTACCAAATACCAATATTCCATGTAGAGTAACAATAAAAAAGTACCATTACATCTTATTCAATGGGCTCCTGGCATTTCTTGCCACTTTTTTTAACAGCACTTTTAAAGACAATTTTTCAGGAATAATATACAAATAGGGACAAGTGCGATGGTGCGAGATTTCGCATGAGGTGAAAGATGCTCTATTCAACCCGGCTAACGCCTCGTTGAATAGAGCATCTTTCTTTCACCATGGACCTATTACAGGTCCATGCTTTCACCGAATGCGAAATCTAGCACCATTGCACGAATAAGAAGAATCGCTATTTGTGTTGTACAATGCCTCGGAATACAGCAAAAATATGAAAAAAGGTTTTCCCTGCAGTAATCTACGAAAAGGGAGAAAAATTGAGAGCGAAAAGCTAAATCCCACAATCGCACATGACCTTGAGCAGCATTACGCATTTAGCCAGCATGCTTATACGCGTATTGCACCTTCATTTTACGGAGCGCAATTAATTAAAAAGCCGTGCAACAGTACATTTTGGATGGTATGTCTTGTACTTGTGCAACAGTACGAATGTTTGACATTCAGCCTCCCATTTGCTTGCGTACAAAAAGCCAAGTAGGCGTTGTACAATATATACCAACATCGGTAGTGTTGGGTCAAACGGCTCAGGTATTTGCTTCCAACATAAAAATCACCAACTCAAAGGCAAAAGTTCATGAATTATATTTATTAAAGTAACTCACGTTATGAAAATAAAGCATGAATATTCAATATACATTGTCATTTTTTGCATACACATATATTTAATCAATTAAATATTTTCTTATATTTTTAGATAAACTAAATCATTAATATAATTTTGGGGGTTATCTTTGTGTCTAGTTCATATGTCAAAATTTAAATCAAAATATAACAGGAACATTGATCAATCAATCAAGGTTGATTGATTATAATAAACATTAACTTTAAAATAATGAATAGGATAAACATAACAACTGAAGAAAAATTCAACTGAATGCCTAGCTGTGCTTATTTGCTTATCTTGAATGATGAGAGCAGGGGGGTGTTTCACTAAGATTTAAGTATGACTTAGATTCGCGCTGAAACACTGACGCGTACAAAATATGCAACGCGCAATCTTATTCATCAAAGCACAGTAGATCCCTCTTTGCGTGATCTGATCAATGCGGTCATGCCTGTAATACCGCACGCAAATAGACATTCAAGTGCCACTTTAGCAACTCAGATTACACTCCTTGTTTCATGGAGCAGATTAGCCATCAATCACAAATTTGCAATTAATTGCACGGCATGTGCTTGATTTCGGGAATGAAAATAGAAGTGCGATTGTTCGCAAGTTTCTTGCAATGCTCCATAAGTATTACTTAAAGCTCAATGAATGTAGTTGCAGTAAAACACTAATTTCGTGAGAAAGTCTGTAAAACCAAGGTTAAGTATGACTATATCATCGTGGATCTAGATCTGGTACAGTTACATAAACTTAACTTTATGAAATCATAAAATCTAAGCTGAAATACGATCACACTGAAGATCGCCAACACAGATAGTCACACGTGGGACAGTGTATTATTATTGCTGGAATAAAGACCCGACGGAAGTGACCGAATTCGCGCTTATTTTGCTTATTTCTCAGCAATTACACAATTTCTTCCAGAATCCTTTGGCACATATTTTTTATTCATACAAACAGACACTGTGACGTTGGTGGTCATTATATTAGATTCTGTAAAAAGTCATTTTGAGATCGTTACCAGAACTGGAATTTATCTTTAAATCTTTGTGAAACACCCCCAGGTATCCCAAGACAGTAAGAATAAATAAAATGAACACAATAACAACCAGATAAAAAGAACCCCATAACTGCTTAAGAAACATGTGATATGAAAAAGTTCATAATTAGCTTTGGTCTTCTGTGAAGATTAATATTTTTTATTGTGCAGTTTTTGGATTGTGCTGTAAGTGATTGTCAAATTATTTGGTTTTGATAGCTATCAATATAACAGGCAAATTATTGGGTCCATAGCAGAACGAGTTGCAATCAAAGGACAAGTCCACCCCAACAAAAACTTGATTTGAAAAAAAAGAGAAAAATTCAACAAGCAGAACACTGAAAATTTCATCAAAATCGGATGTAGAATAAAAAAGTTATGGCATTTTTTAAGTTTCGCTTATTTTCAACAAAATAGTTATATGAACGAGCCAGTTACATCCAAATGAGAGAGTTGATGACATCACTCACTCACTTTTTCTTTTGTATTTTATTATATGAAATATTTTGATTTTCTCATCATTGTCATGTGAAATGAAGTTTCATTCCTCCCTGAACACGTGGAATTCCATTATTTTAACATTTTGTGCTTCAGGCAAGGAGGTCCTAATCGTCAAATTTGTAAAAATTGAAATATTGTATAATTCAAACAATAAAAAACAAAAGAAATAGTGAGTGAGTGACATCATCGACTCTCTCATTTGGATGTAACTGGCTCGTTCATATAACTATTTTGTTGAAAATAAGCGAAACTTTGAAATGTCATAACTTTCTTATTTTACATCCGATTTTGATGAAATTTTCAGCATTATGCTTGTCTGATTTTTCTCTATTGATTCAAATCAACATTTTTCTGAGGTGGACTTGACCTTTAAACGCAACTCTCTCAGCAACAAACCCGTAATATTATACTGTTCCAATATTAAACACACAAAATACATCGGCCCATATTCTGACTTCAAGTTTGGACTATAGTTGTGGTTTGACTATCACTAGCCAACTATGACACTAATCATTAATAGGACAGGTTCAATATGGTTTAACTATGGCTAGCCAACTATGACACTAATCATTAACAGT
Organism: Lytechinus variegatus; assembly: GCF_018143015.1. NCBI lineage: Eukaryota > Metazoa > Echinodermata > Echinoidea > Temnopleuroida > Toxopneustidae > Lytechinus > Lytechinus variegatus. Next base: position 3,634,388 of record NC_054752.1, on the reverse strand, counting down.
ACAGGTTCAATATGGTTTAACTATGGATAGCCAACTATGACACTAATCATTAACAGTACAGGTTCAATAAGGTTTAACTATGGCTAGCCAAATATGACATTAATCATTAACAGTACAGATTCAATTTGGTTTAACAATAGAAAGCCAAGTACAACACTAATCATTAACAGTACAGGTTCAATTTGGTTTAACTATGGCTAGCCAACTATGACACTAATCATTAATAGGACAGGTTCAATATGGTTTAAGTATGGCTAGCCAACTATTACACTAATCATTAATAGTACAGGTTCAATATGGTTTAACTATGGCGAGCCTACTATGACACTAATCATTAATAGGACATGTTCAATAAGGTTTAACTATGGCTAGCCAACTATGACACTAATCATTAACAGTACAGGTTCAATTTGGTGTAACTACCGGTATAGAAAGCCAAGTACACCACTAATCAGGTTCAATGTGGTTTAACTATGGCTAGCCAACTATGACACTAATCATTAACAGGACAGGTTCAATTTGGTTTAACTATGGAAAGCCAACTATGACACAAATCGTTAACAGTACAGGTTCAATTTATCAGTTCATTCATGATACTCTAATTGAAAAATGTCTGGAAATTACAACTGGAATAATTTTCTTCTCCATCAAATCATGTGGAAAGCGCAAAGCAAACATAAGAAACATACAATGTACAGTAAGGAAAAATGTTGGCTTGTCATAATTTTAGCAAAGAGTTACATGAAGTTTTGATGAAAGCATTGCGGCAAGAAAACTTTCACATTATACATAATCAATCAATGAGTGATATCTATGGAAATCCATCAATGTCATAATTCTTCAAATAGATAGGAAATCACTCTTTTACAAGTCAGGCTTGTACTGTAATTTCCCAGTCACATTTTATTGTATACCTAATCATAACTACTTTGTATTATATGAAATTAATGAATTAACCGAGTTGAAAAAAGAGAAAAATTGTACACTGTCCCTTTGGAGGTATAGAGAAGCCAAGACAATGCATTTATGATGCACATCATATAACACTTTAAATGGACACACATATCATTCGTCTTCTTATTTTGCTGGAGTTTCTAGATATTTTTCATGATTTAATGATCAACATCTTCATATAATAACAGAGAATGAATGAATACATTTTAAATGTGACAATCGAAAGAGAAATGATTCTGGCAAAGACTGATGATTATATTATACTTGTACATAGAGCATGTCATACTGATAGTGTTGGTGTGCTAGCTTTCCATAGTTGTGACTGATGTTATCGATTCAAACTCTTTGCACAATGGACTATTTATGATCAATCATTTGATCTTTACGAGGCATTCATCAGGGTTCCCAGCTTTTCAAGAAAACAAAATAGACCAGTTCGTAGTTACTTCATGGACAATTTTGGTCAAATGACCATTCAATTCTTTCATTATGATAGGCAGATTTCAAAGCAAGATATTACGTAAGCTTGCCTTACATAGCAGGATGAAGAAATTGAATAGACCAGGTGACTAGAATAGCACACCAATGAACACGTTATGAAGGTATTTCTTGCATTCCTTCTTTGAACGCATATCATAACATGTTGCGCGATGTACTTGGCAAACTGTGAAATACCAGTCGTTCGTGGACGCACTGTTGTTTTTGTGGATGTAAATGAATACCACTATTCAAAAGAATATATGAATAATCAAGACATCAGAGTTGGTGCTTATCTCATTAGATTTTAAAGCACCATGTCACTTTAGTACAAATGACCTTCTTCTGATCATGCGTAGACTCATTTGATCATGCGCAGAAAGGAACTACCAACTGGCTTATTCCTTGATTTCTTCCTGATGAAGTTTAAAAATTCCCTGATAATCATTTATACCCATTCCCATCTTTGCATGTTTACCAACTTGTTGCAGTGAATTGCATGAAAAAAAAACACTAAAAGACCGCCATAACCAGTCATTTTCAATGGATGTTGTTTTGATATGCAACAAAATATAATTTGGTTCTAACTGACCGTGTTTTCGACTTTTGGGCCAATCAAAATTCCCTGATTTTTCCCTCATTTGAGGCATTTCCCTGATCTTAGGTATTTTTTAATCAAATTTCCTGACTGGAAAAAAGTAAAATGATTTTCCCTGATGGGCTGGGAACCCTGTTCATTTAGATTCAGTTTTACTGATTAACATATATCCAACAAAATATATATAATAATGCATATGAATAAATTTCAACAATAATATACTTCATATAGCTTTACATTCTAATAGTGCAGCATTATATTGTGCTGTTGGTTTATCAGACCTTGTAAAATCCTTTGGTATTATTGAAGGCAAAAATAGACAAGTTGCATTGGTCCAATTATCGGTTTAAAGCACAAACTGTTACATAACAATGAAATAAATGACACAGCTGCAAGAATATAAGTACTTTGGGGATCACTTGCTCTGCATACAAAATAAATCACACATCTATTGATACATGATCATCATCAAAAAAATAAAAATATATAGTAATTATAATATGGTCCATTTATACTGTGCGTATCAAAAAAAACGGGACAGATTTGAAAAGTCTATAAAATTTTTGTTTCAAATTATGATGTCTATATTTTGGTGTTAATAGGTGCTCTAAGGTCTTATCTTTCAAATGCTATTAAAACAAATTTGTTTCGTTCATGCTTGAGCGAACACGGAATGTTTTTGTCAGGGGTTACAAAGGAGGCTTGCGCCAAAATGGCATAAAATTATAAATATGATGATCGGACTTCTTGCTCATTAGCAAACTTCCTCTTATCCTTTTCATTATCTTTGCCATAATTTTCAAATCATGGGGTCAAAATTCATTTTCAGATCTATTTATTTACTTAAATTGTTCTGTTGTTGTTTCTTTTTAATATGCTCTCTGTTAGCTTTGAATATTCCTTCTTCAAGCTAAAACAATTTTCAACCGAAGTATGGGAGAGCGTGGATTTTTTTTTCAAATCCTTTCATTGTGTGCTACAAAGGTAATGGTCCCTTTTGAACAGTGCCACACAGATGGGCGGGGGCTCGGGATGCCCCCCCCCCCTCGATTAAAAAAATGAAGACAAAGAAAAAAGTGGACAGGAAATAAAAGGAAAGATAGAAAGTAAAATATGATATGATTTACTGAATATTATGTCAAAATCTATCACAAAGTTTGATATTATGATAAAAAAGTAGGATTTTTTGCATGCTCACTTTGCTCCCTCACAACTTTTTAATACATTTTACCCGATCTGCCATATCTAGCTCCTTCAAAATTGACGCAATACACCATTGTCATTGAAAGACTTGAATCCCTTCCTGTGTTTCCTGTCAAGCAATTTAACATGATCAAAGAATCAATGACCCCTTGAAAAATAGATTCATGTCTTTTAAAGGTACATAACATGTTTTTTTTCATATGATAAAAGGATTTGAATAATCACAAGTTTTTCCAATTAATAGTGCTAATCTTCTTGCTTGGGTTGACAAAAAATATTTTTTCTCAGTTATTTATGAAGGGAAATTAAAAGGTAAGAGAAGTTTAAATAAAAAAAAAACAATATAATTCAAGTAAATAAATAAATTTGTAGATAAAATTTGACAGCATAATTCGAAAATTGTGGCACAAATAATGAAAAGGGCCAGAAGAACTCTCCTGATTAGCAAGAAGTCAGATCAACATATTACCTAAATTCTGCAATTCTTGCGCAAGCCTCTCATTCAACCCCCAACAAAAACGTCCTGTGTTCGCTCAAGCATGAACAAAATTTATTTTTTTAAATTGCATTTCAAAGATAAGACCTTAGAGCACCTATTAGCACCAAAATATAGACATCATAATTTCAAACAAAAATTTTATAGACTTTTCAAATCTGTCCCGTTTTTTTTGATACGCTACGTCTGACTGTATAGCGCAGCTACTATAATTGCGTCTATAACCTCCTGTGCTTGGTATATCATATTATTATCCCGGCTGTAGCTGAGCTGCCATACAGGCGCTAAAAGCATTCAAGGAATAAATCCTACTGGGTACCCATTTACCTCACCTGGGTCGAGAGCAGCGCAATGTGGGTAGATTTCTTGCTGAAGGAAAACACGCCATGGCTGGGATTCGAACCCACGTCCCTCTGATTGAAAGACGAGTCGTAACCACTAGACCACGACATCCCCCATATATACATATATACGTACAGATGCTGCATGAAATTAAGAATGTGTTGAGAATACACAATAGTTATTGAGGTCTCGGTGTTGTGCGATGTAGTTTGTGCAGGTGGTCAATTTGACCAAAAGTTGTAATACATTGTATGGTCCAATGATGATGTTAGGTCACATGGTACCATTTGGACCTTGTCAAATACTTTGCTGTTAAATGGTGCCAGAGAAGTTGAATTTGAACAGTCCAATGGTTAGAATAAGAAGACATTGTAAGTACTGTTCCATACTACACACAAAATATACAGATTAACCTGCAAAAAAACTTCTTACAATATCTAATAAGCAAAATTATAATCTTCAGTTTATCTCTTCAGAATAATAAGGGAAGATGTGCTATTAAAAGAAAAAACTAACTGTACATGCCCTAAGAGACCTGGGGAGCGTTTCATGAAAGGACTTGTCGGAGTCCTGTTTATCCGACAGTTACTATAGTAACAGTGCTTCTCATCCAATCAGAATCCAGGAAAGTTGTCAGATCTGACAACTTGTCGGACGAAAATATTGATGAAAAGCCTCCCAGGGCCCCGTCTTGCAAAGAGTTACGATTGATCCAATCAATATTATCTATATGGAAATCCATCAACGTCATAATTTTTTTCTACAGGATATTTGCACAATGTACTTTTTGAACAAAAAGAAGCATAAGAAAAGAGTGAATGTATGAATATACATATCTAGAAATTATTTTGAATGAACATGCATTTTAGAGACGGGGGCCCCAGGGACCATTTAAAAAAAGCTGCTTTCCCAATCACATTTATGCACGACTGGTGATCCTTTCTTGTGTTAAAAGATATATCCCCATTTAGATGACTTAGACTCTAAGAACATGTTCAAGTCGTGTGTTCAGTCATGCGTAACTTTTAGAACCGCTTTTAATAAGAAACCACCCATATTTTTTTAGGGTCTATCTACAAGGTAATTCCATAAAATAGTATTTGATATCAAGCAGGTCAGAAAACAAAAAATCTAGCGCCTCACAAATTTGCCAATTTGATGAGAACAATACATTATGAAAACACTAAGCATTATCTATATCTATGGTAATTGTTGGATGAAACAGGACTTGTCAGATAAAATGTCTTGATAGATCCTTTCATGAAACGCTCCTCAATAAGAGTATCTTCTAAGAAATAATTTGATACAATTTTTGTGTGGTATACGGTTATGCTTGGATAATCAGGAGGTATTATGTGCTGTGATGTAAATTTTGACTTGAGCCAAATTAAGGCCTGAATACGATGGATGAATTGAATCCAGATGTCCATGAATCCTCACATAAGTTGCAGTAAACATCATTGTAAACTCACATACATTGAATTGAAAAGTTGTTTTTTGACGGCTTTTACTGCAACTCTTGGAGGAAAATATTTTCATGAACATTTGGATTCATTTATTGTAGCCAAGCCTTACCTTGACACTAACAAAATTTACATCATAACAAAGACTACCTCCTCATTATCCGAGCCTAAAACTATAATACATTCATGTATAATGTCAACCTATCAGGGAGATAACAATCTTTCAGGATATGTATATATACTTTGTGTTTGTGACATATTTCTTAATTAAGTTGTTTTTTATCACCCATTATGCGATAGGAATGTAAGAAAAACTGCCTACAGACATTCTCAATAAAATGCACTTTTTTTAAAGTAAATCATGATTCATGAATCATAATTTATGAAGAAAACCATAGTGCCATAGTTTGGTTGAAAGAAAAACATAACATTTATGGCCAAGAGGGTAATGATCAAAATTCTTCTATGAGGATTCAATAATCACCATGATAATAAAGAATTTTTTATTCCAAGTTGAAATAAGCAAAAATATTCTCAGATGTCTTTGGTATAGCACATTATTGGTTTTCTCACATCAAATTCATCATTAGAATTGCAAAAAAATTCAAGAATGATTAAAAACATGAAGAACAAAAAAATTGTACAAACAGGCCTAATCTCCACCATTTTCTAATTATGATCCCTTATTGCCAAAATCAGGCAATATCATTCACACCTTCAAATAGAATTATCCTTTAAAAATCAATTTCAAATATACATGGAAGAGGTCTAAAGATATAGATGAAAATCGTTTGAGAAAAAAATCAAGATACAATAAGCCAAAAAATAGGCAACATTGCAAACTTGATCATTAAAACAGCAAAACAAATGTTTATTCTTATTTCCCTACAGTCAATGGACAGAATTCAATACATGTATAATTTCTTCTCATGAAAGCCACTATCATTCATTAATGTTGTGTAAAATATATCTATTACAATAAAACCTGAAATATACAATATAACATAAAAAAGTGCACTTTCATTTCTTAAAGAAAATTTGTTATTTAACAGCTGGTCCAAGGCTTCTCGGATAAGGCAACATGTAGTATACAAATATTTTCTAAAAACAATGTATCACAAAGTTCTATTTCCTTTATTACACAAAGCAGAGCCAAAAATGTAGCAAGGACATTCAATCTGTCCCCAACAACGGATCAGTACCCACCTATTGTTCTTGCATTTGTGCGTACGGTCCTGGAGATTAGTATAAATAGAGTACGATATCAGATAATTTTCGTCACTTGATAAAGAGTTGCAGCGGCACTCGAAAGCTCGTGAACTTGTAAGCTAGTGAACACTTTTTACGAGTGATCACAAATTTCCTTGTTGACCATAGTAGATTGCGAGACAAATGAATACCCTCTAGCGATTAACAAGAGAATTGTTAGCATAATCAGATACATGTTTTCTTGCAATCAAGAAAGTTGTTTTTTCAGCACAATTTCAATAGACCTGCTATGATTGCAAAGAATCAATCGCAATATCATTTCAAAATAAATACAATATTGAAACAAATGATAAAGCAATATCATTTTCACCTGAATGTGCTATATCTGTGCGTTTCATTTTACAAATAAAAATAGCAATATTTTTGGTGTCATCAAAACACTCCTTTACAAGTCGCATCTACGGTGCAACAGGAAAAAAAATTTGGAAACCCCTGCCCTAATTGCAACCTCAAACAATATATATTTTACCATGATCAAAGATCACTACACTTAAAATTTAAAAAAAGCAGGTTTAGAAATTTAATCAAATGATTAGAGAAAATGAATTTGAATACAAGGGTTATCAAAACATTGCAGCAATAAAGCACACCTCCGACTCAGCCCAATTAGATACCGGGTATTCATATTTTACAATGGCCTCTGAAATATGGGTTAATATGACTTATCACTGGAATGAGAATGGGTAGTTCACAGTGACCCTTTATTGACCATTAGAATTTAATGTCACGTGGTACATAGTTTCGTCTCAAACTGAGAAGTAACAACAGACATCATCCTGGTAGGTATTTTCAAAGCTGAGACATGATGGAAAAGGCAATATATATCTCCATTGAGTTATTCATTTCATAAGTTGAATATTTTCATTATTTTTCTTCAATGCTTGTATAAGGTCACCGACCTCTTGATCCCAGAGTTAAAAAACTAGAGGTCACCAATAATCAAATCACCGAATTCATATTTTGATTCATTGTTCTGATCCAGTATTTTTCTCAACTGACCTCTTGACCCACGAGGTCAACAACTATCAAACCATGAGGTTATTGTGTATCATTGTTTATTTTATCTTTTTCCTCCACTGCCCATAGAGACCACTGACATTTTGACACCAGAGGTCACCGAGATCGACTCATCAAATTCATATTTTGATTCAACAAAATTATTCTTGATTTTTCATCCATCGCTCCAAAGGTCATCGACCTCTTGACCCTAGGGGGTCACCAACATTCCACTTACAAAATTCATATAGATTTATTTTTCTCCACTGTTCATAAAGGCCATGAACCCCCTTCACTTTAAAAAAATTGTGTTTTAATCATTGTATTGTTTTATTATTTTTCTCCATTGTCCATAAAGGTCATCGACCTCTTGACCCCAGAGGTCAAAGAGCACCTGCCAGCCTACCTTCTGGGTGCTCAATAGGTAGGTGTTCTGAGGCTGCTGTGAGTGGGCGTACAGTCCCATGACCAACGACTGAGCAAAACGTGCCGCAATACAGTAATACAGGGCTTCCCATTCGTCGCCAGAAAGGGCGTGCTTCGACAGGTAGCCAGCGAGCATGATTCCCCCACTCTCCATGGGGTCGCGCTCAAGGTTGGTGCACTGCATCACGTACATGATCGCGATGGCGATGTCGTAGACGATGGATGAGTACATCGTGTCGTCAAAGTCCAGAATTCCGGCGACGTCTTTCTCATCCCCAGAGCCAGCACCGTTACAAAGAGACGAAGATGACTGTTCTCTAACGAGGATATTGTAGTCATTAAAATCACCATGAATGAATCCTATAAAAATGACAGTCCAGAAAAAGAAAACATTATCCATTTATCTAGATTTATATTGACATAAAAACGTTGCAATACATGTATTAGGCATAAGTAATGACAGTAAACTTTATATTTTGTACATTGTCTGTCTTGTGTTTCGCTGATCTAAGGAGTTTGATCACATTTTAAGATGTCATTTTCGACCTGAAATTGAATTGAAGTGAACTGAATCGATATGTAAAAAGCTCACAAATTAATAGTTTTACTCCAAATGAGCCACAACTTGAGATGTGGTTTATGTAAAAGAAAAATAAATTTTGCTCTGATATCTGTCAACTTATCCACAAGAACACATTCCTATCTTACATCGCTCGCCATAAACTGTTTGAAGACACACAGATTTGTACAATCTAGTAATCATTGGAACAGTCTCTCCTAGTACAATGCAGTGATATGTTGTAGCAACACTGTATTTGCAGTGTGGTGACTGTAACCGTTTCCAGTGTTGATGAATTACATTTACAAGACTCAGTTTTTCACATTTTCACCAGAGTTCACACTGTATATGATTTTTTTTTTTTATTGGGGGGGAGGGTGTCAGGGTTGACATGCACTTTCATGGATTTCCAAAACTTACTAAAAAAGGGCTTCATATGAATGCAAGTACCTTTTGTCAATTTTTCTTCTCTCTTCGTGACCTTTTCTTGAAAAGAATCCAGTACTTCTCGAATCAATTTTCTCTGGGAGTCATCTTTGAGCACATGCAATAGGTTTCCAACCCTGGAGACATTACCTAGACACCAGGCATACTCGTGAGCCCTCTTTATAAATATGGATTTATCACCGGAGTAATTCTGAAAATCAAAGATAACTGAAAGTTTAAAGTAAACAATGATTTCACAAGAAAATCTATAAACTATTTAATAAAAAAAGTTATTTTATCACACGGTGAATCTAGTTCAGGGGAGCATTTCATGAAGAGTTATACATGTACATCTGTTGTAATTTGCCATTATGGCAACTACCATGGCAACAGGGCTCAGCAGCCAATCAGAATCAAGGTTGCCATGGTAACTGCCATAATGGCAAAGTTACAACAGTTCTAACTCTTTATGAAACAGGCCCCTGGACAGTTACATAAACTGAACTTTGTGAAATCATGAATTATTTATTAAGCTGAAAAACAATCACAATGTAGAATTGTAGATCACAAACAAAGATACATGTATGCACATGTGGGACACTGTATTATTAATTCTTGGAAAAATACCAGACATTCTGCTCGATTCCCACGCTTATTTTACTCATTTATCAGCAATGATGCAGTTTCTTCCAGAATCCTTTGCTATAAAGGCCTATATTTATGTATACAAACATTTTGTTGGATTCTGTATGAAATCATTTTCGTTACGCAACTGGCATTTATCTGAAATCAAAAACATATTCAGACTGAAAATAAACCAATGAAAGAACACCATTACAAATTGGGTTTTGGTGCTGCTTTTCTTTTTTTTTACATAAATTTCTATCGGGGGGGGGGGGGGGGGGCATTGAAGTACGCCTAACAAAAGATTTATGCACTGGCATACACATGTCACAATGCAAATTACTTATTGCATAATATTTTATTTGTTTTGGTTTATATAGTTCGTATGTAAAGTTGTAAATGCAATCAAATTATCAGTTGGATTTTAATTTAAAGTGAGAAAAATGGAGCTGAACAGGAAAAAAGATTGACTGTCTACATGTATCTCTGGGATCCTTGAATCTGGGTCACTAAGGGCACTCCAGTGGTCGAGTGGTTATGACTCTGGTCTAGTAATCCAGAGGTTGTGGGTTCAAATCCTGCCTAACAAAACGATTACCTTATTTCTTGTCTGTAACACCAAACAAATTAATTATTCCATTTGAAGGTTGACTGTATATTGTGGAATTGCCAGGAATAATCAAATTATATAACCTAGCACAAGCAGTTGGGTAATATCTCACACAATCTATATAAATTCGGACCTGCATGGGTACATGTAGGCCTATCATTTCATTCAAGACTTGTTATAATAACAAATTCTATACCAATTAAGTTATTTACTATCAGCCAATGAAATAGTAGCTTTCAACTGTTGTTGCACATAATTATGTTATCATAACATGTGTCATGAAATGAGCCCTGAACATTTTTTTTATTTGAATTTTTAGAAGATGCTTTTGAAATCCAATATGGGTAACTCATCCATATTGATTTCTGATAGTTATATAGGGTAGCACATAAGTTATGTGTCATAACACCAATTCAGTGGCCTTCCATGAGGCCTGTGTGGTACTAACAATAAATATATTTTCTTTATTAAGTCTGTCTCCCACTACACTGTTAGAAAATTTATCCTTAAAATAAAAGAAGTTCCTGCAGCACAGTCTCGAGAACACCTGTACAATCTTACCAGATTGTGTAATCTTACAGGAATTTGGTGTATGGAATCTTCCAAATTTCCTTGAATAAAACACCCTTTTCCCCTTTTTTTAATCAGACCTGTTCTGTTAAATTGCAGAAAAATTCCTGTTTTATGAATTTACAGAATGATTCTGTTATTGGTTTCTGCAAAATCTTCTTTTTTCTGTAAAATCAGTTTTTTTAACAGTGTATGCTTTGAAGAGTAATAATCCCAACTGATTTTATGTCTATGTGACTAAACTCTACAATGTTAGGGTCCAATGGTCATGTTTACTCCATTTTATTATAACGTTTCCTACAAACAGCAGCTTCAACAGGGCATTGAATGTATTATGCAAGCCTACATGTGCACTGCTCTCAACATGGGTAGCAAGTTTGGATTCCCGGGAAATACATGTACTTTTCTAAAGTTCACAATGAGTTCATTATCATTATCTATAAAAAAAAAATATAAAATAAAATAACAAGTGGAATGCCTCTGGCGATCTCACCTGCATCACGCGATTCAATATAGCAGCAGTCTGACTTTGAAAACTACTATAACTCGCACAAGATGTTCATTGATACTTGGTTACTCTTATGTCAACGTTTTATGAACTAGACCAATACACTTACAGAGATATGATGGTAATTCAACATTATACCCCCAACATGGCCAAAGTTCATTGATCTTACATGACCTTTGACGTTGATCATGTGACCTGAAACTCACAGCAGATGTTCAGTGATACTTGATTACTCTTAAGTCCAAGTTTCATGAATCAGATCCATAAACTTTCATAGTTATGATGGTAATTCAACAGATACCCCCATTCGGCCAAAGTTCATTGACCTTTGACCTTGGTCATGTGACCTGAAATGCGCACAGGATGTTCAGTGATACTTGATTACTTGTATTTACAAGTTTAATGAACTAGACCAATATACTTTCAAAGTTATGATGGTAATTCAACAAATACCCCCAATTCGGCCAAAGTTCATTGACCCTAAATGAACTTTGACCTTGGTCATGTGACGTGAAACTCATGCAGGATGTTCAGTGATACTTGATTAACCTTATGTCCAAGTTTCATGAACTAGGTCCATATATTAGTAAGTTATGATGACATTTCAAAAACTTAACCTTAGGTTTTAAGATTTTGATGTTGATTTCCCCAACATGGTCTAAGTTCATCAACCCTAAATGACCTTTGACCTTGGTCATGTGACATGAAACTCAGGCAGGATGTTCAGAAATACTTGATTAACCTTATGGCCAAGTTTCATGAACTAGGTCCATATACTTTTTAAGTTATGCTGTCATTTCAAAAACTTAACCTTCGGTTAAGATTTGGTGTTGACGCCGCTGTCGTCGGAAAAGCGGCGCCTACAGTCTCACACTGCTATGCAGGTGAAACAAAAACTTAGAAAATAAGACCTACACCAGTACACCTGTACGTAAATCTAACAGTTAGAACCTACGATCTCAAACCTAAAATCTATAATCTAGTACAGTGGCGGACAGCGACCCAGAGAAGACAATGATTAGAGGGGCACTGTATTGTTTGTGAACGATACTGTGCCCCTCCAATGCTTTGTCTTCTCCGGGTCACGGTTGGCCACTGACCTAGCACAAACCTAAACTTTAATATTAACAAAATCTAGAACACCAAATCCAAAACTCAAAACCTTACATATAAAACCTGTATAATCAAAACCTCAAATAGGCAACCTTGAAACTTAAACCTGCAGGTTTAAACCTAACACCTAAACCTTATTTAAACTTAAAAGTTTAGATCTAGAACCAAATCTGAAACCAAGTAGAACTCATGAACGGCGCCACATCTTACTTGTAGTGCAGTCGATAGTTGCCCTAGTAGCTGTCCAGCTTCGTAGCACATTTTAGCCGTTAGCAGCGGGGCACCCCCGATGAACTGGCCTGGTATGTAGGTCATGATACGGGTTAAAAACTCACCCTGGAGGATTTCCTCTGTGTCTGAAAGGAAAAGTATGATTGTGTAATCAACTTAGGCCGTGTTTATGCTTCCACTTTTCAGGCCAGAGTCAGCGTTTCCAAACGTGATTAGTCCAAAACACGGTTGCGTCCATGCTTACTTTCATTTAAACGCTGTTTCAAAACGCCAATCGTAAACTCACAAAAAGGTGCGTTTGTAAACGTCGTTTGGCCAGAATCAGGCTTTCTGGGGAAGTATAAACAGAACCACGATCGTAAACGTGTTTAAATGATGTCATTTGGTACATGCTTCCGGTGAGATGAAAATCCGCGGGGAAAACAATCGCATTGCTCCATGTTATCTCCATGTAATAACAACACTCAAAAAAAAAACTTTCGAAAAAAGGCGCGCCCAATTTGACCTCGCTTTCCTGCGAAGCCAGCTGGAGATTGTGATTTTGCCTCTGAAAACTAAGCATAAACAGCACTCCCAGAACCACATTTATGATCGGCGTTTTGAATCGACGTTTGAAAACTCTGATTCTGTCCTCGCAATGGAAGCATAAACACACCCTTACATGCATGTCAGGAACCTAACCAGGAAAATAATGGGGTTAAAGCCTCAACCTAACTTTAGGACTCTCAGAAGTTCAAAAATTCATCACAAGGTTTTATGTTTTAACATCCAAACCTCAAGTATATTGTAAATCCCTGTACGTAGTGTATTGAAGTCATTGTGGAAGTGAACATTATTTACATGTAAATATGTTTTTGAAATAATTTCTCAAGAAAAACAAAATCTTGTTCATTGCTCATTATTCATTATCATATTTTGGTGAAATATTTTCACAAGAAAATAACTACATGTAGATAATAATCAGAAACAGAGTTTGAAATTATATATCATACTCAAAATTTAGATTTTTCAAATCATGATTCAAGCCCCTGCAAGATTTTTTTTTATCAAGGGGTATTAGTGTGACAAAAGAAAATGTTATTACTGCAAAATGATCATCATTTCTCTTTCAAGAATATGACAAGCAATAAAAAAATATTCTGCCTCCAAAGAATTTTGACATTGACAAGCAAATAACCAAAAAAAAGGTCTATACATATAAACTTGTCAACCATAAGATACGTTTTTATTGCCATTATGATAAAACACAATAAACCTAATTTCTATTTACATGTATTTTCAATGTTGCTGCTTGACTACTTTAATACATTGCTCTGGGCTACCACATGTCTGAATGATACATGTATTGTTCAGTAAATTGGAATAACAAGTAAAGCAATCACACGCAACACTAAATTGCAGGGATACATGTACTTTCATGGAGGTCACTGTGACAAATTGACAATGAATAATGAGGCATCAGTAAGCTTTTTAAATGAACACTGATTCTTTCAATGGCTGGAATATTTTTTGTTAGGGTTTCCTCAATTTATAGGCCTATTATCTCTTATATGCAGGTATTCAAGTATGCAATCTATTAAATTGTAATTTGTGCATCAAATTGTATTCAAAAGAATCACTTCAGAGTGCCGGAAATATCGGTTACACTTCGTAATTCCGAAGGTTCGTAATTCCGAAACACGTAAATTGCCTATACCTCGATCTTCGTTAATCCGAAAACGAAAAAGGGTTCGTTAATCTGAACATTTGTGCCGTTATTCCGAAGGTTTGATAATCCGAAAACGAAATAAGGTTTGATGTTCCAAAGGTTCGTTAATCCGAAAACGAAATAAGGTTCGTTAATCCGAAAACGAAATAAGGTTCGTTAATCCGAAAACGAAATAAGGTTGCTTGTTCTGAAGGTTCGTAAGTCCAAAAACGAAATAAGGTTCGTTAATCATTTAGATTTCGGACTGACGAACCTTCGGAATTACGAAACTCATTTCGTTTTCAGATTAACGAACCTTCGGAATTACGAACCTCATTTCGTTTTCGGACGAATGAATCTTCGGAATTACGAACCTTCGGTAATAAGAACCTTTGGAAATACGAACCTTCGGAATTACAAATGTATGCGGAAATATATCTGACCAACATGACCACCAGACGGTCTATATTTGAAAAATGCAACTCACAGCGGACTTTGAATAAAAGAAAAGTAGATTTTTTGCTAGATATAGTTTGGGTCACTTTTGAAAATAAAACATGGCCAGATATTTTGTTTGGAATATACAACAGTACCTTTATGTTTGAAGGATAATTTCTCCAGCATTAAGTCCTTGCCACTTGCATTTTTGATAGGCCAGCAACATTGTATACCACTCCCTTTCACCAGCAACAGGATTTCGTTCAACTGTTCATGAAATGCAAAATCTTTCGAATCTTCGGTATTTGTGAGTTTCAGTACAAACTTCTGCAAAGGACTCCCAGGCTCGCTGTCAGGGCGACGGGCCTCAATCAGCAAATTTTGGTTGTCATAGCTCATGAATTCCTGTAAGAAAGAAAAGGGTTTTGTCATTTATTATTCACTTAATAATTTCAAAGTGGCAGTGAAGCCTGCTGATTTAAGTAGGTCCAGTTGAAACCAAATTAATATAGTTGCACATTGTATCCTCTGGCAAAAAAGAACACTAAATATATCAAGCTATTAATATAATTTTATTAGCATTATTTAGAGTATCAAAATGAGAATTCATCCTCCAAGTTCAAAGACCAATAATGCGTTTTTAGGCAGGGAATTGTGACTCAGCGTGAGATCACCAGACATTCATAGAAAATTTATGAGGATTGGCTGTTATATAGACATGAGGAAGAGATTTGGGGGAGAGCAAGAGTACTGAAAAAAGCGGGGTATCACACTTATAGGCATAAGACATAGGATATCGGTATATGAAAGAATGCAAATATATGAAAAACAGGATGTTGAACTTTCAAAGAATATTGACAAAGACAATATAACAAAGTTGGCTAATTGAAAATATCTAGAAAAAGTCAAATTGGCAATAGGGTGAGAATAGAGAAAACAAAATGTTTTTAAAAAATTGTTTTAAGAAACTCCTCTAGACAGACAATTTCAGCTGTTTACTGAATTTCCTAGCCCAACTAGCAATAAGGAAAAAATTATAATCCTTGAGTTTACTTTTAGGGGCATAATTTGCACAAAAATGGTCACTAACTTCACCTCATCCATATATATCACACTGTAGATTGATATATTAGTTCAGTGGCGGATCAGGCGGGGGGGGGCACATCCGTCCTGTGCCCCCATTTTGAGAGTCACAGCAAATATTCTAAATATTTTTAATAGGAAAATGTCCTTCATACAGGAGGACTTTTTTTGGGGGGGCTTTTCAAATCATATGTGGGACAAAATGACACTCATTTTTTTAGCGAAAATCTTTTTTTTTTGCCTGTCAAATTTTCTAGGAAACCCCCCCCCCCCTCCTCCTCCCTTTTGAAAATCCCAGATCCACCACTTGTTCACTGCAACCACCCTGCCTGTGGGAAATATAGATCTAGATCTATATGCAGTAGATCTAGATCTATATGCAGTATACAACACACATTTAACATATTTTTGTAACCAAAAATACTAATTTCCATACAGTTGCAATTTATTTTTCATAAGTAACTTGGGGACGAGTAGGAGGGACGCCGCGGTGAGCGCAGAAGCGACGGGCGGGAGCCCGCGTGGAGCCGCCGCGGGCGCAGATCTTGGTGGTAGTAGAAATTTTCTCTGAAGACAAAATTTGAACCCCCCCCCAAAAAAAAGGGGGGCCTGTTTTAATGGCATTTTAATTGTGCCTCCCAAAAGGGGGGCACGGGTCGGCTTTGCCCTTCCCCCCTGGATCCGTCAGTGAGTGTACTGTTAGCAACACCGTATGTATACAATTACAAATAATTTGTGCCTCAGGCCTCAAAAACCAAGGATTACCAAGTCAGACCCTCCCACGCCTCTGAAATAGCATTGGGAATTCAATTGAAGGTCGCCCTTTTAAATCTAAACAAAGCCAATAAGTGCCCTTTTTGAGGTAATCCAGTGCATGAAAAGGTACATTTCACTATATAGCAGGGGTTGGTGTGAGTGGTCATGATTAAAAAGACCTCGTCCCGAAAAAAAAGCTGAAGAATGTTGAAAAAGTCTTTAACAAAAAGAGCTTTTTATACAGACGAAAGCCAAAAATAAGCTGAAAATCAAAGCAAAAAAAATCTGAACTCTCACACCCCTGCTATTGAAATGTTGACAGGAGCACCCGCTTCCCTTTGTTTAAGCAGTGTCTATAGTGCCCTTCATGGTCTATGGCCTTTCTAATTGCCCCTAAAAATCATACCCAGTTAGTTGTGTGTCCAGACGATCAATTTTAGAAAGTCATTTGGTAATTTTGACAAAAAAAGTTTCATCAATTTTTAGTAGGGGAGATCGGGGTTAGTTGGAACACGGGGTAAGTTGAAACATTGAAAATTACAATGTTTCAACTTACCTCGCATTCCAACTAACCACAATCTCCCCTACAAAATGTTAGAAAATTAGGAAACAAAACAAGAGGATTACAACTTTTAACTATTTAATTCATATTTTAGTGTAATCCAATGACCCCCCCCCCCCCCCCCATTCTGAATTAAATACTGAGCCCTGCAAAGTCTCCACCTATCAAGCTTAGCTCCTATTCCAACTTTACCTTCAAGCACACAACATCCTGAAGTTTGTAGAGTCTTTTCACAAGATTAACACCTTGTTCAAATGAAAGATTGGGTTTGATTGCCCCACTACTTTTGTTATCGCCATTCTGTTCCATTCCGCCGTCGTGCCCCGGTGGTACCCCGTAACTCTCGCCGATCGATGCGCCAGAAAATACGCCGAGAGCTGGGTCCTGAGACTGAGACTGAGAGTCAAATGATAAACACTGCCCTGCAGCTGCTTTGCTGCAATGCCAATGTCAATGATGGTCCCTGGTAAAGGCTGTAGATGTGATAAGTTTTCTGGATCGTGCAAAAGGGTGAACACAACAAAGACTAACTTTACAATAGATCTTGAGGAGACGATCCAGGGATGACGAGACGGAGGGATCACTGTCCTCGGTCTCGATCTCACGATCACAAGCGCTTGTTTAATTTCACCGGTACGGTACACCTGCAGCGCGCACATCGACGTCACTGGTATCATGTCACGGTAATTACTTTCTCCAGATCCAAGCTCCTCAATCTAGCGAAACGGAAAGTACCGGTACTGCTATATAATACTGCCGGGTATACTGCCCAAATAATTCAGGGTTTTATTGATCGTCATACTAGTACAGCGGGACTATTACCAGATACATGGAAGTAAAATTTACATGATTAGGTTGTATTGTCAGGGTAATAAAAGCGCGGGGGCCACTTCCATTGACGAGTGGATCCCGGGAGTGGATACCATGCGCGACCATGGGGTCTCGAAATGCATCCTAAACACGTATTTTCCATGAAAATGCACCCCTACAAATAAAGGTGTGTGAAACCCTACCCTTAACAAGTATTGGAAGGAAAAGGAAATACTCATAGCAAGTATTCCCTGAATTGACCCCCTAAACAAGTACAACAATGTTTTTTATTGTCGTACTGTCGTCGGTTTACCTGATTGGGTTTCCCAGAAGGAAAAAAGAGTTCCACTGGACCAATTAGACCAGTATAATTTTAACTCATATCAATTTGTTTGCGCTCCTTTTTTGCAGTGCGTAGCGTGTTAAATTATTTCCCTATGGAGAATAATAGAAAATACGCCGTTTTTGAGGGATTTGTTAAGATATCTCCCAAACGCGTCAACAAGGTGATCTATCAAAACAGAATAGAATAGAGCAGATTCTCACCTTGAACATGATATGATTTTCATTTAATTTTAGTCAAATTAAGTTCTGTCACTTTTGAGGTTTTTGGAACCTTTCTTGATGATTTTGGAAATCCATTTGTACATGAGCCAATGGGCAAGTGCGGGAAACGAAACGTTTGGTGCGACTTCACATTGTTGTAAAAAAATATATACGTCACAATAGACCCTATAAAAAAAAGACATTTTGCAGAAAATGCTGTAGATTGCGAATACCTAAGAATTATTTTGATTGGACAAAAAAAAACTCTGTCACTTCTCACATTTGCAAAAGCTTTTGCAATAATTGGTCACTATATAGTTTGGCGGGTTCAGCCGATGGCATTGTGTGTACACAGTATAGTACACAGTACACACGCATAGCTAGGCAACGCAGCGCGTGAAGAATTTTGCACGTTTTCAATTCGTACAGCGACGACTTGAGTGTATGTTGGATAGGACCGTACCATTTTTGACCGGGGTTGTGCCAATGGATGCAAGTGATAGAAGAGTTACAAAACTGAAGGGAGTGAGAAAACAAGGAAAGTGAGAGGGAAATTTATGAAAACAAGTAATGCGAGGAAAAATGACAAGAAAAGGAGAGAAAGGAGAAGAAGTGAAAACACGGGCAGCTGAGTGCGATCATCACGATATGTAAGTTGAACACCCCTGCACCGCAATGTAGCAGCCCGCCACTATACACGTAGACTGCCTGCACGATGCGAAGACAGCGGCGCGTATTAGTGACTGTGCGTTAAACGTCCCATTTCTATGCCTTATAAGAGGAGCGTTTTTTGTACACAACAAATTGATATGGGTAACTCTGATGGTGGTCTAACTCCTTGGTCATACTGGTCCAGTTAAGATTTTACTGGTCCAGTTAAAAATTAAACTGGTCTTGAATTACTGGAATTTTATACTGACCTTGTTTCTGGTGGTTGTTTCTGGTCTGACTGGTCTTTACTAGGTGGTATTTTTTACTGGTCTGACTGGATTATTTTATTACATGCATTCGGTTTGTTATGGTCAGTGAAATGTGATGGAAAAGATGGTTAGTAAATAAATATTTCTGCTGTTATTTTAAATGTGATGTATGAAATAACACATTTTCGTTGTGAATTAGTTCACACACTCGTTTAGAAAGTTTTTGAAGAACAATGAGTGCCATTGCAAGGATATTCCATTCTAAATCCTGATTTTTCTTTTAAAAACAGGAAATATGCAGATGGGGTAAACCACGTGATCAGCATCATCAGAATTACTGGTATTACCTGGTCTTGACCAGTTAAATTTCAAACAATGAATTACTTTGGACCAGTTGACTCTATCAGAGGAATGTATCTAGCTTTGATCTTAATCATTTAAAAAAGGAAATAATTATTTTAATGATGTTAATATGATAATTATGATAATATTAATAATAATAATTACAATATCAATAACAATGATAACAGTAATAAGAATGATAACAACAATGATCATAATAATCATAGTAATTATGATAATTATAAAAAGAATGATGATAACAATGATAAATTATAACGGTAATAACTTTCTCTGAATTGCAAGATTCATTTTCCATAATTCGTCATAATGATCTGACTTGAAATCATTGGACCCGTACAACACTAGTTTGATGAAAAACAATTTAACTGGTATTACTACTTTGTTTGAACTGCATGGTCTCCAGTTGATTTTTACTGGAAACCAGTAAAAATCTACTGGAAACCGTTTATTGGACCAGATGGCATCAGTTTGATGAAAAAATGATCTGGTATTACTAATTGCTTCAACTGGAATGCAGTTGTCGGAACTGGTCTCCAGTTGATTTTTACTGGTCCAGTTAAAAATCAACTGGCCCAGTAAAAATATAGGCCTACTGGAAACCAGTAAAAATCTACTAAAAACCAGTACAAAAATTACTGGTCTTACTGTTTTTTTCCTTCTGGGTTAGTACAGCCCCTGCTCCTTCCAAATCTCTCGCAAAATCATACTGTTGGCACGGCGGGGCAAAAAGTACATCCTTTATAAAACATTTTAGTCTTAATTTTTTACACCCTCGCAAATTTAACCCTATACACATACCTTTCCTAGCGAAACAGATACCCTTTTTTCATTATTTTAGTGTTTTTGACACCCTTATTACGTTACGTACGTAACGTGCCCTATCTTGAACCTTTTTTTGGGGGGGGGTCACGCATTATCTACTCGCCAATGTAAGTGCCCCCCCCCCGGAATAAAAGTTACAATGAAATGTGTTTTTTTTTATTCGAATGTACCCTTTCATGTCATGAGAACAGATTTTAATAGATTTCCTCCATCAGTCGTATTATTCAGAGCAAAACTGTTTCAAGATTTTACGATCCCCCCCCCGGTTTTTTTTCTTTTTCTTTATCTTCTCAATTAAGGTCATATTACTCACACCTCGGCAAAGTTACTGATTGTGTGATGTACATTATTATGCTTCAACCCAAGAAAGAAACCCCTGACAAGAATATGGAAATAAACTTTTTTAATGCAAATTCATATGAATATTCATGATGTCAAACTTTTAAAGGACAAGTCCACCCCAAAAAAGGTGATTTGAATAAAAATTGAAAAATCCAACAAACATAACACTGAAAACTTCATCAAAATCGGATGTAAAATAAAATTCGAAAGGTATGACATTTTAAAGTTTTGCTTAGTTAAAAAAAAACAGTTATATGCACATCTGGACGGTATGCAAATGAGGAGAATAATGACGTCATCCACTCACTATTTCTTTTGTATTCTATTACATGAAATATGAGATATTCTAATTTTCTCCTCATTGTCAAGTGAAACAACGCTTGATTCCTCCATGAACATGTGGAACTAGCATTGCTTAAAACTATATGATTCAGTCAAGTTGGTCCCTAATGTCAAATATGTAAAAAATGAAATATTGTATAATTAAAATAATCAAAAACAAAAGAAATAGTAAGTGACGGACATCATTGACCGTCTCATTTGCATGTCACTGAGTTGTGCATATCACTGTTTTGTGAAAAATAAGTGAAACTTTAACAGGTTTAAAAACTTTTTAATTTTACATCCGATTTTGATGAAATTTTCAGCGTTATGCTATTTTTTTTCCTATTTATTCAAATCAACCTTTTTCTGGGTTGGACTTGTCCTTTAATGACAGTGTAAATGTATACCAAAAGTTTGCAACTATATTATAATGCTTTGATCCCTTAAAAATATTTGACCCCCCCCCCACAAACACACACCAAACTTGCTTCCGGTGCTCCTGATTCTGACCAGTCTAATACCCCACCCCACTGCATTTTTTTCTACAAAAACAAATACCTTACAAATTGGGAGTTATGAATGTTCAGTCAATTCACTCCCCCCAAAAAAAAAATCGTTCCTCAGCACCTTGGCAAATCCTTTACCAAAAAAAAGTTAAACCATAACAAGGTTAGACCTACCAATGTCAGCGTTCTCAATGTAAAACTTTCGTCATTATAGTTTAACGCCCTCTATCGTGAAAATTTCGTTGTTGTTCTACTACTACTTGTATCATATTTTTATGATGTATTTTGGGGTAAATTCATTTGCATAAATAAAATAATGTAAATATATATTGGCGTTTTCTGATCTGTACTTCAGTCAAAGTTAATCAGTTTCAAATGAGTTTTTATTAATTATTTAATGTTTTCCCCAAAAATATCAATTTCCTTTTAACAACTCAGGCGCGCCGGAACACTTTCAGTTTTGAGGGGGCAAAATCCCGAAGGGGGCACAATATTTTTGACAGCGTGAGATACCGAAGCGATCGAGCGGGAGAGGGTGTGGCAACCCCACGATAAGGACTTTGTGTAAAAATGGAGTATAAAAGTTGCGTTTCTAAGAGCATTCAAAATAAATTTCTTGAGAATTGTACATAGAATTCATTACGAAAACTATACTCATAATTTGTAAGAACCTATGAAATCTACACGCAAAACGGTCGAACCGGAATGTGGTTTTCATGTCTGATAAATTAAAGGGATGGTCCGGGCTGAAAATATTTATATTTTAATACATAGAGTAGAATTCACTGAGCAAAATGCCGAAAATTTCATCAAAATCGGACAACAAATAATAAAGTTATTGAAGTTCATAAAGTTTAGCAATATTTTGTGAAAACAGTCGTCATGATTATTCATTAGGTGGGTTGACGATGTCACATCTCCACTTCCCGTTTTCTTATATTATTATATAAAATCATATTTTTTCATTATTTCATACTTGTGTGAATAATATATCCCCCTTATAATGAAATAAGTTGCAGCAATAAATATCTAATGCACTCAGTTGTCAATCCAATTTTTCTAGTTCTTGGAGGAAAAAATTTGAATAAACCTAATTTCCTTAAGTCTAAGATTATGTTATATATATCTATTATGTTTTGCAGTATTTTCGACCTTATCATGTTATATTTATCATTCTTATGTTGTGAAACGGAAATCAATAAAATCAAATCAAATCAAATCAAATCAAATTTCATATGATAAAATACAAAAGAACAAGTGGAGATGTGACATCATCAGCCCACCTAATGAATATTCATGGCGACTGTTTTCACAAAATATTGCTGAACTTTGAAATTTAATAACTTTGTTATTTGTTATTCGATTTTGATGAGATTTTCAGCATTTTGCTCAGTGAATTATACTCTATGTATCAAAAAATTAAATTTAAATTACGTATTACGCTTATATTGACTCAAAATTGACAGAAATTACATTTTTCATGCAATATCCTTTCAGGAACATATATTTATGTACATTTACATACACGGACGACGCGAGAGAGCACAATCATCATAAGTTTCAAGTAATTCCTGTCAGAACAAGGAGTGTATTAAGCAGAAGAAGCGTAACAACAGAAACAAAAGAAATTCTAATGAATGTATTTTCAAATTTAAAATGTTATACTGTTCTGACGTGGCAGACGTCGATAAGCACTTAAATCCCCATTCTATGCAAATCATTTCTGACATCAGCATTGGAGATAGTCCCTGATTATCCATGCGTGGGCAATACGTTTCATATTTTGTAACTGGAGGAAAAAGAAATATGAAATGCTTAATTATTGTCTAACAATTTTATACTTTTCTGAAAATTTAAAACATTACTCGATTTATGTGTTTCATTTTGCATGTTTTGTATGGCTGGGAAGCACTTTTGGATGACTTCAAAATCTTCTTTTTTCTTTACATATTTTCTGGGGGAAATGTGACCATAACCAGGAAATGATGAATATCAAATTCCAGGAAATATTCATATGTAAATAATCATTAACTGATTGACAAACTACCGCAGTTCATAATGTACATTAACATTATTTAGAAGAAAACAATTACATTCCAAAAGCAGATGTGGATGACGGTACACTTTCAATTTGCCATTCTGTTTTAGTCTGAAATGTATTCATTAAAAGGTTAAACGTTACAACACTGTTATAAAGATGGAAAAAGGGCTTATCAAAGGTATGTTTCACAGAGGGACATGTTCGTAAAAACGCGAGGCTTACTATGATATGTAATTGCCCCGTCAGGGGCGAAATTTTTTCATTTCTGACAATGTAAATGACAATTTTTAGGCAGAAAAGTGCCTCCATCGTTTACTTTTGTCCTTAAATTATTTATCATTTTGGCTACTTTTAGGGGGCACATTGGGGGGCAAAATCTCGTTTTGCCCCCAATTTTTTTTTATTTGGGGGGGGGGGGGGGGGCAAGTGCCCCCCTGCCCCCCCCCCCCCCCCCCCGCTTCCGGCGCCTATGTAACAACACTGTCTCAGATCGAATCTTTGACATTTAGAGCACTTGAGTAGGTTTGTTTAAAAATGATTAACCAAAAACTGAGTGTTCTAAATTTTACAAGATTTGGATGTGATACAAATGAGTTGTAAAAGTAAATAGTTTTTTAGGGAAGTGATAATAGTCAGGTCCAGATTTTTAAAAATGTGCTTAGAAAAAGTGCTTTAGGCATTTTGTGTTAATGCTGATTTATCAATTGTTTTAAGGTAATTCAGGGGTGCTGAACCCAAAAATGCTGTTTGCCAAACATGATTCCGACGTTTTCATCCTCAAATCGGCAAAAAACAAAATGGCGGCATTTTTAATGTAGTTTCCCATATTAAACGATTTTTCATGGGTGATTATATTTAAAAAATTGGGATCTATGCGTTATTTTTGATACCCAGGGTCGCAAACATAAGGTGTCCGATTGATTCGTCAGCCATCTTTAATTCCAAGATGGCTGCCATGATTCACAGCTGCTGATTTGATAAATAATATGGCAAAATGTTTTATAAGTTGGGGGTGATGCTGGCATATTCACATTGGATATCTTTAACGTGTCCGCCATTTTTTCCTTGCGTGCATAGCAGAAGCAAGACATGGACGTCGCTTTTCCGACGGCGGCGGCGAAGTCAACATCAAATCTTAACCGATATTAAGTTTTTGAAATTTCATAACTTTTAGGGTTTAGATGTTTAATTCATGAAACTTAGGCATGTCAGGATTAAACAAAGTCTATTGACACAGGTTATAGTTACAAAACGTTGTCAAGGTTACCTGGAAATCCAACATAGCGTCCACAACGGCAGTCGTACCATCAACTCCAAAAATGAAGTAAATCCTCAAAATCAAATCATCAAAAAGCTTTCAAGGCAAATAATGAATCAGGACATGTTTACAAGATAGTCAATGAGTGTGTCAGAGAATCCAAGATTACCTTCCAAAATGGCGTCTATAATGGACGTTGTAACTTTGAAATGGTCCAAATTCTTATAATATCCACCTGGTAGAAATAACTTTGGGTCTACCGAGAATAAAATAAAACATATAAAAAATCATGATTCCAAAGGGAAAAATCACATTGGAAAAATATTAAGGTATATCGGTGGTGCAGTTTTGCCCCCCCCCCAAAAAAAAAAATAATGATGGCTTCAAAAATACTTGCTATTTCTTAAAAATCTGGCTGCAAATTTCATATACTATCTACCTACAATGTAAGAACATTTTCGGGCCTTTCTCATGATTTCAAGGGTCATATGATATAGGTGAAGACAGATTACAGGGAAGCACTGTTGCCCATTTTGTCAGAAAATGGAAGAACGCTCCCAAAAATACATTCAATTTGGCCACCATTGTTACAAAAATGACAATATACTTCATATCCCATCTTGTGCCGCTATTTTGGTGTCTCTGTTTCTAAGACTCATGAAAATATGTTTTACAAGAATTAGTGACATAATCAGGTGGTGGTGCACGTCATTTTTGTGTTCAGGACTTTCCTAGGGTTTCATGATAAGGGGACAGCAGTCACTTTCACGCAATTTTAGAAGTCGCTTTGGACTTTTTACGATGAAAAGGAAACTGACCATCTTTTTTTTTATTTGTTCCGATTTATTATTTCAGCCTTCAAGCCACAATGCATGTAGTGTAGATTTTGTTCACCTAATTATGACTATGTTTAGCTGATGGAAGTCTTTTAAGACTCACTTCGAAAGCAAAATGGACCGCTTCATACCATTGTAACTAATCCAAAGGTATTATTCAACCCTTGAAACCATAGTGTAGACACCAACATCATATTTCCCAAATGGATTTTAAATAGATTATGTCAATTTTTTAGTATCAGCAGCCATTTTAGTCTCCTTAATTGGAAGCCATCTTGGATTTTTAGACATACAGGACCATTGATTGCCCTTGTAACTTATCCTAATGTATTACTTGACCATTTAAACCAAGGGTTAGACAACATAATCATATACCCCAGGCAGATATTAAACAAACTATGACAGTTTTTAGGTAACAATAGCCATTTTAGACCCGCAATTTTGGAAGCCTTTTTGGGTTCTTGGACATGCTGGATCTTTGACTGTCCTTGTAACTTGTCTTTGTTTATTACTTGACCCTTTAAACCATGGATTAAACACCAAAATCATATACCCCGGGCTGATACTAAACAAACTATATCAGTTTTTTTGGTGAGAACGGCCTATATAGACTCCATTTTTGGAAGCCATTATGGATATTTGGACATAATGGAACCACTAACTGTCCTTGTAACTTGTCCCAATCTAATACTTGACCTTTTAAACCATGCGATGTACTAAAAAAATCATATTCTCCAGGCGGTTATTAAACAAACTGTGTCGGTTTGTAATTAACGACAGACATTTTATACTCCATTTTTGCAAACCATCCTGGATTTTTGGACATGGAGGACCATAAACTGTCTTTACTTGTCCCAACGTATTTCTTGACCCATTAAACCATGGGTTAGACACCAACATCATATGCCCAAGGCTGGTATTAAACAAACTTTGTCAGGTTTGGGGGTTTTTAGATAACAACAGCTATTTTAGACTCCAATTTTGAAAGCCATCTTGGATTTTTGGATATAGTGGACTGTTGACTGTTCATGTAACTTTTCCTGGTTTACTTCGTGACCCTTAAAATCACCAATGAATACAACCCAAATTAAAGACACTAAAATACGTAAAAGATGAATTATGAATTTTTAGGACATATGGCAGCCATTTTTGCGCAAACTTGGATTTTCAGGTACCCTTGTATGTTTATGTTACTCTTTCCTTTTTCGCCTTCCACCATTGAATACATGTATGCACCGGAAAAGGTGTCTAGGGTAGATAAAGTGCCGGTTATTTTAATTTTCAGTTAATGGCGGCCATCTTAGATGCCATCTTGAAAATAACCACTTTCCCGGATACGGATTTTGGTGGATTTTTAGTATGTTATTTTTTAGATCAAATAGTACCAAAAACCGTTGACAAGCATTTTTGCTACAAGTTTTGGGGGTCAGAATAGAGTAAAATGGGTGTAGAATGGCGGCCATTTTGTTTTTGCCAATTTGAGGATTTTAACATCAAAATCAAGGTTGGCAAACAGCAAATTTGGGCTCAGCGCCCTCAAATTATGTTAAAACACTTCTCAATTCAGCATTAACACGATTTGCCTAAGGCAGTCTACTTTTCTCAAATCTGGACCTGACGATAAAAGTACCAGGGCCTATGAAGAATATCAACTATGACAAAAAGTGGAGCAAAAACGTCAATACCTAAACTTTGATTATTGTTATTACAGGCAAATAAATATTTGATTACTAATAGAATAGACCAGTTCGTATTTTCTTCATGGACAATTTTGGTCAAATGACCTTTCATTTCTTTCATTATGATAGGCAGATTTCAAAGCAAGATATTACGTAAGCTTGCCTTACATAGCAGGATGAATAAATTTAATAGACCAGGTGACTAGAATAGCACACCAATGAACACTTTATGAAGGTATTTGGTGCATTCCTATTTTGAAAGGATATCATAGTATGTTGCACAATGTATTTGGCAAACTGTGAAATACCAGTCGTTCGTGGACGCATTGTTGTTTTTTTGTGGATGTAAATGAAAACGACAATTCAAAAGAATATATGAATAATCAAGACATCAAACTTGGTGCTTATCTCATTAGATTTTAAACCACCATGTCACTTTAGTACAAATGATCTTCCTCTGATCATGCGTAGAATCTTTTGATCATGCGCAGAGAGGAACTACGAACTGGCTTATAGGAAACACGGTAAGATAGTACTATAATTTTAAATCCCACAACACTTGGCTTTTATCGCCTGGAGAGGGGAGGAGCATTAGGGACATTGGCGACGGAAGCCAACAAATTTAGGTGGGTCCACCTGAAATATTGGGATGGACACATGCAGGTAGAAAATTTGACAAGCAAAAAAAAAAAGTATATCAACCAAAATTTTAGGGGGGACAATTTTTTTTTGTTGGGGGGGAGTCCACCTCAATTTAGGGGGAACAGGACCCCCCCCCCTTCTTCCGCTGCCTATGATTGGGGATATATGCTGACCTTAATATTCAAAGCATTGCATCTATAAACAAATTCATATCCATTAGTAATTGACTTTTGAGAAATCCAGCTGAGTCCCTTACCCCTAATTTGATATTAGCGCCTTGAGAGGACGGTACGTCGACGTCATCGCTGTGAGGGTCCCACAAAGACTCCAAGCTTCGAGATAAGACATTCAGAGGAGGCCTATGCAAACTGTTTTTATTGCACTTTTCTTTCCATTCTTTTTTGGTCGACTAGATTCCTACTTAAAGTCCCCCTTTCATTACAGTTGATTTTAAAAAAAAATCGGCTCGCGATTTGCGCTCGCATTATTGTTTAAGATCTATATACCCATGCGTCTTATTCATGATCATTACAAAATGCTGAAAATGTCCAGTTTCAAGCCTTCATATTAACAAATCCACGCTCTCCTTAAGAATATTGGATAAATAAGAAAATAAAATTTTCCTGAGTTCAAAATAACTAAATTGGCCGTTTTCACAATGGAATATCGACAAGTTTCATCTCGCGCTTAGGAATAATAGGATGATAGTCATCATTTTCACATATGATTGCAAAATGTCCTTAAAATGTCCCTGTCAAAATGATGATTAAAAAATATCAGCTCGCACTTCGCACTCTCATTATTTGTTAGTATACACATCCACTTCACAATTTTCTTACACAGTGCTTAAAATGACCCTTTTACAGATCGAAATATCAATGTTTTCAGCTCGGACTTCGAGCTGGCATTATTGATCTTCATGATTAAGAAAAATATATACAGAATGCCCAGATTCTAGGTCAAATCTAAACAGGCATGTTTATTGATATGGGCAGTTCTTAAATTATCTAGTTTCAGATCAGAATATTTTCTGCTCGCGCTTCCCGCTTGCATTATTAATGTAGGAACATACCCAATTACATATCCTATTCATGATTTCCAAACATGAATAGTGTCCAAAATTTTCAGCTCGCCGCGATTCGCGCTCGCATTATTAATTGTTGAAATATGTATCGTCTTCATGGGTAACTGCAAACAGTCTTTAACTGGTCCCTTTTCGATATTAAGGCCAGAACGTTTATTAGAAATATTTGCTCGCGCTTGGCGTTCGTTGTAAAATACACATCTTGTTCAGGATCACAAACATTGCCCATCAGAATGTTAAATTTTCAGCCCAAAATGATAGTTCAAACAAAATTGGCTCTCGCTTCGCGCTCGCACGTTTTATATAGGGCTTATGCTTATGTGATTATTTCATATTCATATTGTTTTATAAGAATAGATCTTAAAAGTGACCGTGAGGACTACCCCTTCAAACAAACAAAAATCATTTTTGAGCCGCCGCGATCGGGGGAAATAATTTCGGGCCCTACCCCCTATTGACGAAATCTGTGATCCACCCCTGTGACACATGCACCCACAGAAAAAATGTTGCCCCCCCCCCATGAAAAAGCAAGGACCCTCAATGCCCCCAAGAAAAACAATCCTAGCTACGCCACTTCATACGCATACGCGTATGCCCCCCCCCCCCCCCCATTTAATGACTCACTGATCCCATGCAGACTCTAATACCCCTTTCATATTGCGCTTTTCACCGGCGAAGTTCGCCAGCGAAGGGGAAAGTGTCCAGTATGAAAGGTACACAGGAGAACTTCACCGGTGAAGTTCGCCGGTGAACTTCTCCACCTCTAGAGGTGGAGAACTTCACCGGTGAAACAGCCAGTATGAAAGCAAACCGGAGAACTTCTCCTCTTTAATGACGTCAGAGGTCAATTTTTTTCTCTCCCAAAGACCCCTGCACCGAGATTCCGCGCGCGATAAATTGCAAGCTCAGCTGAATGCTATGGCCAAGTATATACCCTCGAAAAATTTTTTTTTACTAACAATATTTATTTAAAAGCACTTTTTACATGTATAAAATGCGCTAAAATATAAAAACAAGGTGATATTGTTTGTTTTTCTCGTAATACTTCCAAAATATGTTGTAATTATTTTTTTGATACCTTTTTGTAAAAGGTAAGAAGTAATGTTTACAATTTTCTTTCGTTTTGCTCTGCAATCGCCCGTTGACTTTCGCCGGGGAAGAAATGTCAGTGCGAAAGGGTACATTTTTTTCTTCACCGGTGAAGTGAGGAATGCGAGGCGGAGAAGTTCGCCGGTGAAAAATGAAAAGGGCAATATGAAAGGGGTGTCCCCTCTCACCCTCCCTTCCTCCCCTCCTCTGTATACGGACTTTTTGTTTCCAAACCTGCTCCCCTCCCCTTTCTCCACTCCCTGTTCCAATGCATGCTCAATAAAGACAGTTACCCCCTGTCATCCTCCCCTCTCTCATCTCCCTTCCCCTGGTGAACTTCTCGTTTCCATACCTGGTGGGTGTTTCATAAAGCTGTTCGTAAGATAAGAGCGACTTTAAGAACGACTGGTGATCCTTTCTTTTGGTAAATGGTATACACCATTGACGGTGGTTTAGTGCGTAAGAAAGGATCACCAGTCGTTCTTAAAGTCGCGCTTAACTTACCAACAGCTTTATGAAACACCCACCAGCTCCCAGCCCCTCCACTCCCTGTTACAATGCATGCTCTTTAAAGGCAGTTACCCCCTGTCATCCTCCCTTCTCTCTCCCTTCGTTTTCATACCTGCTCCCACTTAGTACTTCACTCACTGATCCCATGCATGTTCTATAAATTTACCCTGTTACCCCCCCCCCCCCCGGTCATCCTCCCTTCTCTCTCCCTCCCCTGGTGTACTTCTTGTTTCCATCCCTGCTCGCTCCTCCCATACTCAAGACATCTCCTTCGTTCCTTCTCCATCCCCGCTTTTCCCCCTATCATGCCCCCCCCCCCCCCTCTTCCGTCTCCTTCCATCTCCTGAGGTGTTTTCCCTATTAATTCACCTCCAATCACTCCCAGGGGATGGGACACATTAAGCCTGTCAATCTAACAAGTTCAAACTTTTTCGTAATTGTTTTAAATTTTTGAACAACTTGATTAAAAAGGTTTAAACAGTTGTTTAGAAAGTTTGAACAGTTGTTTTAAGAGTTTAAACAGTAGTTAAAAGTTTTAAGCAGTAGTTGTTAGAGTGACGGGCTTAAACAATGTGCTTAAGGTCCAAAATTTTTGGGATCGACTTTATTAAAGGTGTACTACCCATACACAAAGTTTAAGTTATTAACTCAAAACTTTCATTCCTGGGAACAAGCCCAACCCTAACCCAAACCCTAACCCCCTAACCTAACCTAACCCTAAACCCTAACCCCTAAATCTAAACCCTAACCCCAACCCCTACCCCTTACTCTTAACCCTAACCCTACCCCTATCCCTTACTTTTAACCCTATAACCCTAACCCCTAACCCTAAACCCTAACCCAAATCCCAAAATAGACATGTACCCTAAATTAGACCATTATGTACCCAAAAATAGACCTTTATGTACCCTAAAATAGACAGGTACATAAAGGTCTATTTTGGGGTACAAAAAAGTATAATTTAAAAAAAAATCCCCTATAGTGTTTTTTACACGTTTTAGACCATTTCCAAGCTTTTTTTTTTTTTAAAAATTACTATGGAAAAATACTCTGAAATTTTTTGAATTTGTCCCAAAAAAAATAATTAAGAAATTCCTGGGAGTTAAAAATTTCAAAGAGCGTTTTTACAGTTTATGTACATATAGGTACACGCCTTATAGCAGCAGTTCACAACCTTCATATTTTTTTTTTCATTGACTAATCTGTTCTCACATTTTCCTCAGTATAAGCCCCTTATTTCAGACAAAATAATAATAATTATTATTATTATTTTTATTATTATTATCATTATTATCATAAATTGATAAGCAAAAAAAAATGGTTTGAACCTAAATCAATGGGATTTCGTCCACGAAAAAAATTGGCAAGAAAAAAAAAAGAAAGACAAAGATCTTCTCTTTTGAAAGGGGAACGGTACATTTCTGTTTTAACGGCATTTTGTGCCTCTCAAGGGGGGGGGGGGCACGGGCCGGCTGTGCCCCCCCCCTGGATCCGCTAATGGTGTATAGAGTATACCGAAGAGATGAATACAAAATTAGTCCCATTGAAGTCAATGCATTATTGGCCTGGCTCCTGAATACACTGACTTCAAGTTTAATGGGGCTAATTATGTATTCATAAGGTCATATCTTGGGGCCTCATAGACCAATTGCCACCAATTTTTTTATGCTGGTTTTTCATCATGGTATACCAAAATATGGTGTAAAAAAAGCTTATATGGAAAAAGTGAAAATAAAAATTCAAATTTGTATACTATTTAAGTTAATAAATTATCCGTCTTCCACAATTACCCACAATCTCACTGGGGCCTGCAGTTTTGACAAGCTTGTTTTTATAGGTCCCATGATATTTCTTAGACATAAATGAAGCTTTTGCCTTTTTACTCGACTGATTGTATCATATGTTATTGTATACTTCTCAGCTGTTTATGATTTAATAGTTAAGCATTATTGTTGCTGCTTTTCTATGTGAATATTAACGTCAATGAGAAAGATGAAAGTAAAAGAAATAAAAAAAGAAATGTTGAATTCTAGTTCCCATGCAAGCATCCCCACTTTTACTGCAGCTTTGTTACTCGCATAAGATTTTCATTCTTGTTTAATAATATATTGCTCCTTTTTTATTCAGCCCCTGATTTTGTTACTAAATATTTATGTCTATTACTGTTCGTTTGTTTGTCAGAAAATTCTGTAAATATTTGAATTCGTAACATTAATTTTGTTGTACTTGATTGAAGGAAAATGAATGAATACATCTTTCTTTAAATATCTACATTTTGTCACCATGACACCCCCCTCCTTCGATAACTGCCACTGGTAATGACATCCGATTGCCAACAATTTTTTGTTTCTTTTGTTTTCATTTATTTTAATCCTCATTTCATTTTTTTTTCCAATTTTCCCGAGGATCGTGATAATTTTTTATTTATGGTATTTTACTAGATCCTGATCATATCCCCCCTATGATTTCTAAAATGATCCCCCCGCATGTGGCCCGTGTCTTCTCTTCCCATTTCTTTATAAAAATTGGCTATTATTATTTCTTGCTTTCCCTATGTTGTCTTTTCATTTTCTTTTGTGGCTTTCCCTTTTCATTTCTTCGCTACTTAATGGTTTCTGTTTCTGTTTGTGGTAACTCCCGTAGGAACTCGGCAGAACAGCATTTCTGCTGGTAAACGCCAAGCTGGTATATAACCAATTACCAATTAATTAAACATTACGTCTAGGTTAATCAGTCATAGCGGCTGAAGTTATAGACGACAGATATAACTCTCGGGCCTTTTTATCAAAGTGGAGACAATGGCAGAGTTGGGATTCGAACTCACAACCTTGCGATTATGAGTCCAATGCTCTAACCACTGGACCACACCACCCTGTATGGTAACAGTGATTCTTTTTTAACAAGGATGATAATGAAAACGAGATCGTTTCTGTAATTAAAAGCTGAAGAATAATGTGCAATTACTAATTAGTAAAAAAATATATAAAACATATAATAAAATTTTATGGGGTTCAGGGTGAGGTACGGGGGGGGGGCACTTTCTCTTGCGATTGAGCGAACCAACCTAGCCAAAATTTGCCTCTTTAATCGAAACATAAATTTGAGAGAGATTGTAAGATAATCCAGAATTATGGTTTTGATATGACCATAGGTCCATGATATGACTAAACTTTTTAAATTTCTAACTAGGGCCTATATACAAAATGTAGTAATAATTATTAGCCTGATCGTTCTTTTCAAGATTGTTATCCGAGTCGTTATCCACTCTGGTATACGTCTCTATACACACACTAAGAATAGGGTTCAGATTTGAACCCTAAAGGCCGTTTTTAGGGGTAGGGCCCACAATAACAGCATCCCAAAGGGTGCTAATGAATGCAATTATGCTCATTTTGTGCACCTTTAAGGGTGCAATTATCTATATCAATCACCCTATGGGGTGCAGAAATGAACCATGTAATAAAGGTTTAAATTTGCACCTTTTATGGCAGGTTCAAACATTTCTTTGTGCCATTAATACTATAAAGGTCCAATAAAGGTGCGTTTCTGCACCCTTTTTTCACTTAGGGTGCAAGATTAAACCCCACAAGGTTGGCACAAGTGTTTCGGTTCAAACATTTCAATTAATCAGAGCGGGGGGTGGGTATGGCGCCCATAAAACAACACTTTTCTCACTTTTCTAGTGCCTGGGGACGGGGGCAAATCTTGAAGTGAGCACAATAATTATTGTGAGATCCTCTGCGAGAGAAAACAAGCGACAAGTAAAGCGGCTTCATAGTGATTTTTTTCATTTTTTTTTTTGGGGGGGGGGTAACTGAAGGCCCGCTTCCGGCTCCCTTGCCTTGAAGCTAGGGAGGGGTCGAAATGATCGTCAACAACCCCAGCTGACTCAAATAATTTTGCCCCGCCCCCGCTACTTCACCGGACCGTATACCCCTACACTACACGTACTACATGCCACTGTAACTCTGCATGCTGCTATTATGTACGTACGCGGCGGGCCGGGCAAAACCTTAAACGAATCAAGTCAATAATCACTTGCATTGAGATTTCGTGTTAGCAAGGCGGCCCCTATCTCTTTACTGCACCAAGGTAAACTACCATCTGCACGATTTTGCTTCTCGAACGGTAAAGGAATATCTTATCTACGGAATAATTTTTTGGAATATACCTGACAGACCGGACAAAATGTGAGTATTGACATTTTCTATGAGCTAAATTCTGTGAAAACATGTCGCGAGTTTGAGATTGCGACACTCGGTATGTTTCGGCTACAACCCGCCTGGTCTGTGCCTGGGCGAGGCGGGTGCGACTATCACAGCTGAATAGAATACAATTACAAAAAATGGCAAACGAATACAATCTATTTTGTATAATCCATCCAAAAGAATATTCCATTGCTATCGCCCTGTATCAGTCAATCAAATTCAAATCAAACAGTTTCTTTTTAAAAAAAGCATTTTTCCTTATGTAAAACTAGACAGAAAGAAAATAATTTTTTAAATATTGTAATGAAAATATATATATGTTGCAAAAGTACATGTAGTAACATTAAGTGAATACATGTAGTACAAAAAATACAGATTATAAAGTATAATTGCATCTATGTGTTTTGATTAAATATAGGCCTACTGCATAAAATTAATTACAGTACAGGGTATTTACCACTAGTATTTGAGTTAAATTTGTGATAGATCTACATGCTAAATCATTATTTTGAAAAAAAATGCGTACGAAGAGGGAGAAGAAGGAGGAGAAAGACGAGGTGGAGGAGAATTTTGAAGGAAGATGGAGGAATAAGAGGAGAACAAAAAGAAGAAGAACAACAACAACAAGAAGAAGATGAAGGAGAAGAAGAAGAAGAAGGAGAAGAAGAAGAAGAAGAAAGAAAGAAAGAAAGAAAGAAAGAAAGAATAAAGAAAGAAGAAGGAAGAAGAGGAGAAGGGAAAATAGGAGGAGGAAAGAGATGAAAGAAGGAGGAGGAGGTGGATGGGGAGGCGGAGGAGGAGGAGGAGGAAAGAGATAAAAAGAAGAAAGAGACAGAGGAGGATGTGAAGAAGGAGGAGGATGGAGAAGAATGGGGATGATGGGGATGATAAGGAGGTTGAAAGAGATCAAAGGAGGAGGATGAGATGGAGTGGAAGTAAAAGAAGAATAGAGAAAAAAAATGAAGAAGGGAATATGTGCCTTATTATTTTAGAGAATGGAACTTTAGATATAGGAAAGTGGGATCACTTCCCTGCTTTCAAGGTACGTAGGTGCACTTAAACATCTATGGGAAGAAAAACAGGAGATATATATTTTTTTTTTCAAATAGATGGGCCAGAAAATAGATATTGGGGTGAAATGGTTTCAAATGCACATTAAAAGGGAGCCTGAGGAGGGCAATCAAAATTAATTTGTACTGCAACAGGGAAAAAAATTTTTTCCAGGGCTATTTTTGAGCTCACTACCCCAAATATCCTACATTGTAATTTGTGTTAAAGTTTACATTGGACCCTATGTGAATTTCAGGGGCTCCATTTTAGTTTTCCAGGGCTCTTTAGGGCATTTCGGGGGCAAAATCGCCCCGAGCCCCCGTGTATTTTTTCCCCTGTACTGCAACATGTTTTACAGTGAATGCAGCGCTGTGGTGGTTTAATATATTTGTGCCTCAAGGGGCAACACCCACCAACCCCCCCCCCTCCCGATGATGAAACTGGTCAGGGCTCTATTGATTTTTCTCTTTAGGTTGTACATGTACAGGACATGCATGCATCATTACCAAAGTTTTGTCTTTTCTTGTGGTTTTATGAGTAACACTTAATTTTTTAAGCTTTTATACTATGAATCAGCCCATTAAAATGCACAAACTGATGTGAACTTTTTAATTTGCTGCTTCAGAGTTAGGCCCATATTAAAAATAATGTTTTTTTATAGTTTGTGACTCAAATTCACTGCATGGATTGAGGTAAAATCAAGATTAACCACGTTCACTTGTTTTCAGTGTCACATTGTGGTACGTTGTGTTTTGGTTTTAACTCTTTAAAAAGAGGGTCATGGTTCAAATCCCAGCCATGGTGTTAATTGATCCACATTGGTACCCAGCATGAAAAATTCCTGTCAAATGGACTAATTGCCTTTAGCAGCTGGAGCTAAAGCCAGGTAGTGCACCTATGAATCGATAGGCAACGATATAATCATCACCTCACATTGTTAATATTAATCATATCAGTTTCCTGAAAGACATTTATTTGATACAACAGTATCAAACCTTATAACTTTGATAATATCGTACCATTGATTTGTGACACAATAATCTCCCCATTTGAGAATATGAGTGCTTCTTCAAAGTGCTGTGCATGTTTTATTCCTAAATAGGTTGAAATACATGTAGTAGGGCGTATTTGTATTTTTAGTAAGAGCTTGATTTCTACTTGTATATAGGCTATTTGTGGTTCCTAGTACGAGTTTAATAGAGTTCAACTGGACAAAATGATGTGGGTGCATGTACTTGTATCATAGAAAATAGAAGTCTATCCAACAACAACAACACAAAAAGAAAATGCGAGTCACTCAGAAGTTCTGTACAGCTTGTGATGTCAAACACATCCATGCCTTTTACATTATACCCCGACTGACCCACATTCTTTAGAGCAATTCTAGAAACCAAAAAGAATGTAACACTGATAGAGGTGTGGTCTTCTTCCAGGCTTCAGTGACTGTCGGTGAATATTCAAATATTAATGAATTATGAATGTATTGAAATCAAACATCTGAATTGTTTGTATTGAAATAAGATATTTTCTCTGTTGCTGTTTGTGAATTCATTACTTAGGTTGGTTGTAAGATTGATTGACAAAAATGTGAAAATACATTTTTTGTTAGTGCCGAACTTTA
Source organism: Lytechinus variegatus (assembly GCF_018143015.1). NCBI lineage: Eukaryota > Metazoa > Echinodermata > Echinoidea > Temnopleuroida > Toxopneustidae > Lytechinus > Lytechinus variegatus. The sequence goes on along the minus strand of NC_054752.1, from coordinate 3,596,346 downwards.
TACAGTTAAACTGAAAGTGTAAGCTCAAAAGTTAAAGTTCGCTAGTGGCAACCTAAGTCATATCCAAGCCTGAAGCCATCATCTACGTACATGTACGTGAACAAATGGATTGAAATCATTGATAAAAATGGCATCAAACTCATTTTTTGTTTAAGCTCTTTATTTCGTTGCCTTTTGGAAATCACAAACAGTAGGCCTTAATCAGTGGGCATCTCAACGTGTGCCAAGATAAGCACATTTGGAGAGGAAGTCGCTCATAATTAATGAAAGGAAAGAAATTGAAAAAAAAATGAGAACGGTGTCTTGGGATCTAGGCCAGACAATGATTGGTTTTTGAGGGAACGGTTATGTCTGGAAGAGCCATCAGTTCTGACTGAGATCTTATCAGTTCTAAAAGTGAGGTTCAATTTCATATTTCATGGATAGTGGTATTTCGTTGATTTCTTTTTCGGGAGGGGGGGGGGGGGGGGGTAGGTGGAGACTGTAAAGGTGAGGAGCAAGTCCTTTTGAATTGTTCATCATATATATGTCCCCCTTCTCCATATTTTTTTTAAATTTATGTACTCGGACAACTGTTTCCGCATGGAAGTTTATTTTAACATCTTAATAGTTAGTTTATGACTTTATGGTTCTCCATCTCTGACTTAACTTCCAGTCCACAGTACTGGTCATCGCACTTATTGTTTTGGCGTACCACTATATACATGTATACTTGTACATGTAGGCCTAAAAATTGAGTTAAAGACAATATTTTTTGCACGATAAACCTTTTTAGATTTGGACTGGCCAGTATTCCTCTTGTTTTTCCCCTTTCCCCTCTATTTTTGTTCCCTTTTTCTTTTTACCCCGCTATATAACATCATGGGGGGGGGGGGTCACCCCTGTCCCCCAATCTGGCATCACCCCCGGACCTACATATTACATGTATGTACAATGTAAATTGTGTGAATGTTCACATAACCCTCACACACCTCCAGCGTAAATTATTTAACATTTAATGCATTTATCAGCATTCATCTCAGCTGGCCATGATCAGTGTTCACACCAGTTGCGCGTTTTACGATGTTCAGCCAGCCCCATCTCCATTCTCACTCACACTTTCAATATGCCATGGAGATTACGAACAGAATGTAGCAAACCTTTTATTGGTAGTCCACCCCTATATCAAGTTTTAATAATTGAAGTATTATGCCTATGTGTAGAAAGACAAAAGAACAAGCATGCATATTCAACAATCAAAATATCATAAAATGGGATGTATTCATGAGATAGTTATATAAATCATTTGAATTGAATTTTATTTATTCATAATATACAAATCAATGGTAGCCACTAGACCTATAATGTTCTTGGGTAATACATGTAGGTAATACATGTAGGTCCATGATAAAAGCCACCAGCTTGCAAAGCAGTGATTCCCAAAGATAGAGAATTGAGAAATTATGAAAGCAATGAAAGTACAGTTTTCCAATTATTAAAGGCAAGCTAATAATATAGAGAAAGAATAGAATTTATTAGATTTTTCTTTTTTCTTATTTTCACAAAACTGTAAAATGCACATCCTCGCCATTATCAAGCAATAGATAAGTGAGTCTATGATGTCACATATTCCACTATTTTATTTTGTATAATTTATCAAATAGTTTCTATTTTGGCTTTTTATAGTGATGAGGAAGCTCTTCATTGATTCACAATTTATTGTTTTATTATTAATTTTTCCACATTCGTACATGAAAGAAGTCAAAGACATGATTAAAGAAGAAAATCACAAAACATCAGGATACAAAGCATGTAGGCCCACTAGAACAAAATATGCAAAAATACAATGCAGAAAAAAAATGATATATCTAGAATGGGGGGGGGGGGGCAACAAAGGTCAAAGACCTAGATCTAGGTTGCTCCCAGAGCCATATGATTAAAAAGATACAAATAAAAAAACATCAAAACAATCACAAATATGTACTTAAAAAATTGAATGCATGATTCATGTACATGTATCTTCTTTTGTAGTTAAAAAAGAAATATTACATTGATGACTTTTGAGGTAAATGAACATACAGGAGAAAGCTGTCAATATTTTAATAAGTTCTGTGTATACAGTGTACACTGCTTTTATAATTTGCCTTCAGTTTTTGTAACCATTAAGAAAAAAATAAAAAAAAGAAGAGGTTTAGTAATTAAAAGGGTCAAACAATGTGTGTTGATGGGGGTGTTGTGTATGTATACCGTGATGCATAGTTATCGGAAGTGGTATTTATTGTTTTCATGTTCATACCACAAACTTTTATTGTTCATTTATTCAAACATTCCAGTGGTCATTTGTGTAAATAATAAATATTGTTAAACACTTTTAGTTGGAAATTCACCATGTAGGCCTAAACATGAATAATTTATTGTGGAAATTGGAAACTAATCAGGATGTTGCCTTTGAACAAACAAGAAATGCAATTTTATCCGAGTTACCCACCAAGTTTAGGAAATAACAAGATGTGGGCATGTATTTGGATTTCAATAATTTGTAAAGAAAATTGTAGAGTTCTGCTTGTCTTCCAACCAAGTATGGAAATTGTGTCTTAGTAGTTTAAAAAAAGGCAAAAAAAAGGCACAAAAAAGGCACAAAAAACCTCAAAGGAATTTGAAATATATCCAGATTGACTGGGAATAGAGACCAGCCGAACATGAGATTTCAGTTTTGCAAATTAAAATTCAAAGCTAAGAGATTTGAATTCAAATTGGGCTAATTTCTCTGAGATTTATAAATCACTAGATACATGTAATCCTTATATCCTTAACCAGTGTGTTGGCTCAGTTGGTGGAGCGTCCGTCTCACAAGTGGGAGGTCGGGAGTTCAAACCCGGCTACATCAGACCAAAACCAATTTTAAAGACGTAAAAATATTGGAGTTGCTGCTACCCTGTTTGGCATTGAGGGATAGAGCTACATTGATCTACATGTAGCTCTGCACAGTGGCTTCTGGGCCTACAGTGTACTATCAATTGGGTAAAAAAGAATTTTCAGAGTATTTCTTTTAATTCATATTTGTATTTCGAACAATAAAATATGGATTATCATTTTTATAATTCAAATTCCAATTTTCGGTTGGTCACTATTTACAGCCAGTCTGGATTGATTTTATGTCCTAAAAAATTGAATATTAGGCCTGATGAATTTTGATGATTTATGAAAATGAATCATGAGCCGAATCGTGCTAATTGATTAAAACTGCTTGTACATTACATTGTAGGAGAGAAACTATGGTGACTCATCTCCATTCATTTGATTAATTTATTGATTCACAGCCTTTCAGAAGAAGGAAAGCATTTCAATAAAAAGTGTTTCCTACAATGTACATGTATATGCGCTGCAGTGAGTGTGTACTTCTAACTGAATTGTCACAATTATACGGATTTTGGACCTGGTTTTAGGTTTCTTCGTATTCATTTTATTTTATGTAGACCATGTACAGTACATGACATGTACATATAAAATGAAAATGAAAATATCAAATGAATATGAACTTACATGAACATGTAGATTATCGAAACAGGGGATGGATCATGGGGGGGGACTAATCAATACTAGGGAGCTTTTGCAGACGCTTTCTGGAACATTGAGAATCTATTGTCATGACCAAGCCTTTTAAAAAAAATCAATGAATCAAAACAGTATGATACATGTATATTTAGTATTTATAAATATGCAATTCTTACACAAGTGTGCCCCCCTTTTGAAAGTTACAGCAAATATTTTTAATGGGAATGTGTCATTTAAACTTGAGAGGACATTTTTTTCAATTGCTCCTCAGGAAAATGTGCCTGACCTGGTGTCAACACATTAAATTGATCATAATTAAAGTAAACAAGTGACTATATCCAATTGTAAACATTTTTTTTATTCATAACTCAGACAAGTAGGTTATAAATTACCCACTGACAATCTCTAAAACCGCTTTGTTGATCAATAAAGTAGCCTACTTTCTTTTTATACCTACATTATAATGTAAACAAATGACTTTATCCAATGGTAAACGTGTATTTAGAATTCTTAATACACAATTACACATAGGATATCATGGATTTACCCAATGATATTCTAAAAACCACTTTGTTGATCAATAAAGCAACCTACTACCTTTGTTTGGGGGCAGTGATTCATTGGCTTGGTTGAAAGGTATTTAATACCATGACAATAAATACATTCCTTCTCACCCTGTTATTCACTCACTTATAATGTAACTCAGTTTACTCAACAGAGATTGGCCTAACCTTATTTTGTACTGTACACATGTAATGGTATGGCCGGAAGTTCTCAGTATGTTTGCAACAGATCTCTGATCATCCAGAATCTACTTAGCCTTCTACATACATGTATGTAGGCCTATATAGGTATCTGACAGCCAAGAATGAATTTTATCCTCAAAATGGCTTTATCCTTAAAATCATGCAAAGATTAATACAGACACAAGTTTGCAATCTGTCATCTATAGGCCAAAGTTGATGTGCAAAATATTATTTGAAAAAAAAAACTCATTTGTAAAAAATAAGCAAAACTACGTCCGATGTTGATGAAATTCTAAGCATTTTGATCATTTTCTCTATTTTTCCCTATTTATTCAAATCAACATTTTCTGTGGTGGACTTGACCTTTAAATAAAAACATCATACAGTATGATAAGATTCATGAATATACTTTTACAATTTCTTATATACCTTTAAATTTTCTTTTAAAAGTAGCTTGTAAACTCACAATACAAAATTAATCCCTTTCTTTGTAAAAGTAGATCATACATGTACATGTACATGATGGTGAATCTTTTATAGTGACTTTATTTTGCTGTACAAAATAGTCCTTCGTATACATGTACATGTAGATTGGCACAATATATTTAGACAGACTTTCCCTGGCAGACTTTTACCCTTAATAGTTACTAGTATAACACTGTAGAGTACATGTAAATGTACTAAATACATGAGGTATCGAGTACGATTATCAAACTGGGAAATCATGTTGATGGAAGGCTTCATTACGAGGCCTATCACATCATTGATCAGTTTATTTTCAGAAGGCCTCTGAAAGCAAACCTTTGTAGCAAAACCTTGGAACACATTGTGTCTCTGCACGTTTGTTGAAACGTAAAAAAAAAGCGTGCCGTGTGGAAGCCATTAATTATTTGGACATGGAAGGCTCGGACAGATGCAGGAGTTGGCGACATGACAATAATCAATTCTTCTTTTAGATAAAAAAAAATATGATGCGGGATTGAGAGAAAGAGATGAGAGATAGGAAATGTATTTGACAGAAAGCCAGAATGTTTTGAGGTACACTGCACTTTGGCATTGAGGAAAGGAATGATAACATTTTCATAAAGTATTGAAAGTTCAAATGAATTTTATGTTATTCAGGCAGAAATTAAAATCAAGGTACTCATTTACCATACATGTTCACATTACAGTAGTATAGAATTCATTCAGTACAAGACATCACTTGCAAGGGCAGAAATCTCTCCCCAAAGGTAGGGGGACCAGGGGCTGGAAAATTTGACAAGAAAAAAAAAAGAAAAAAAAGGGTATCACCCCAAATGTAAGGTCATTTTGACCCCCCCCCAAAAAAAAAGGTAATCACGAAAAAAGTAAGGTCATCTCATCCAAAATAATGTTTTATTTTGATTTTGAACGATGTATTACTTTCCTTCATAAAAGAACAAAAATAGTAGGGGGGACATTTTTATATTGTGTCCCCCTACTATTTTGGGTAGGGGGGACCCATCCTCCCTGCCCCCCCTGGGAGTTCCACCCATGATCACTTGAGACCATCATTACTGGTACATGTTCTATTATGCCTACAGGTATAGAATTATTAACATGTTCTATGAATAAAAAAAAAGAAATGTTAATGTGCATTCAACAAGTTTTAATTTGTTTTTCTTGATGGTGGCTACTAATAGAATCTGAATACAACAAAAGACAGTGCTTTTTAATACACATTGCAGGTCTTTTAGATCAAACATGTTATGTATGTAGACAGATGGGAAAGATATGCTTGAATTTGCTCATAAGATAAAGATACTATACACTACACTTTACATGTACATTATATGTACATGTATATGTAGGCCTATATGTACATGATGCTGGAAATGAAGATTTCTCCCATCAAAAGTGTATTAATTATGGAGAAACTATTCAAATCCAATTGAACATTAATATCTTGTTTGTAGGCTTATACAAGTATGCGATATATACGGTACAGGTACATGAACAGTAGAAATTTTAGTAGTTCTTGTGTGGTTATGTAATCTACTCAATGAAGATCAATTTAAACTAATCACTATCAATACCTTCGTACACGTATAGTACATGTGCTATGGATGAAAAGCTAAATTCGAAGCTGGTACTGAAAGAACAATTGTCATAACCAGTACCCTTTGGATTTGATCTAGCATATAAATAGTAAATACTGTGCAATCCAGACAGACAGAGCTCTTTTCTCATTAACATTTCACGGAGTGACCCTTGTCGCATTCCCTTCTACATTGGGGTATTTTCCAGTCTTTCATCAAGGGACAATCATAGTGCTTAACATATACACTGTCATTAGAATCACCCAGCACAGCTGAAGTTGGGGCCCCCGATCGGGTTACAAGCCCAGCGATCTTTTGCTGGTAACAACAAAAATATATGGTTTCGCCAGCCGGTTTATCCAAAAGCTGCTCAATGTTCCGCGGTGGTGAAACCCGGTCTTGTGCAGCGCATCGGTTTCCGTGCAATTTAATGAGGCCTGATTTGTCTCAAGCTGCCTTAATGTGAGATCAGTCAGATCATGGGTAATGAATGTAGCCAATGATTGATTGCTGTGAGCTATTGATGACAGATTTTTAAAGATAGATGTATTGAATATAAATATACTCTAATTACTCATTATTCAAACAATTAAAGTTCTCGGAACGAGTTTTTAGGTTCTTCTGCGGAATTTCTCTTGCATTGCTGCACCTGGGGTCCATTTCATATTAAAGAGTTACAACTGTTGTAACTTTGCCATTATGGCAACTACCATGGCAACAGGGCTCAGCAAAAATCAAGGTTACCATGGTAGTTGCCATAATGGCCAAGTTACAACAGTTGTAACTCTTTAAGAAACAGGCTCCTGGTTTTGTGATTTACATTTTTTTAAACATAAAATCGTTAATGATGCCTGATGTGTATATTTATGTAGTGTTGTTTATTGTCAGTATGACATATTGTAATGCGATCAACATTCACAGACAAAATACAGAGATCATGAAATGATGATCTTTTTAAAACCAAACAGCAGCTGTTGAAACTGTAAATTTGCTTCCATCTGCTCCTGGCTTTCCATTCCAGTACAAATCTTTGGGGCACATTGTATCTGTTCTTACTTTGATACTTGAAATGCTATATCAGATCAAGATTTTAGCTTCTGAAAAGGTCACTTTTATAGCTGGATGAAATGTTTTAAATGATCTCGATGGTAGAGCAGGGGCTGCGGAATGGGGGGGGGGGGCTTCAGTTCAGTCCACCATTTTTTTCAGCAAAAGTGCATACAGTGTAAATACAAATAAATTACCATCATGATTCTTTGCTTGGGGAGCCCCCTCCTTTCTCTTTCAAAGCCATTTATTCTATTGATTCTATGGCCCGTGGTATAAGATATTAAAACTGACAAGATTTTTGTACTATCAGAGTGAGATAAAACGTATAACTAGCAATTACTTTCATTGATTGTTCTGTTATTTTTTTGTTAAATAGCAGAGCTCTTTGTTTCTTTTACACAGAAAAAAAACCATTGCGCTGTTCAAACCAGTCTCACAATTGCTTTAAAAAAATTCAAATTCTTTATAAAAACTTTCAACATCTTTAAAATTAAACAACTTGTTTCAAACTTTAAACAATTGCTGTTAAAATTGAAGGGCTTATTAAACAAACTGCTTTAAATTCTAAACAACGATTACAGTGTACGAGTTGGAAATTTCTATGTTGTTCTTACAGTAAAATTGCATTTATGATTGAATTTTGGTTCAATTTTATTTTGTTCTTTACTTTTTGTTGACTACAAATTCTTCACTCCGATACATGTACATGTAGCTCCCTGGTCATACCAGGTACATACCGTATGGCTGCCGTTCGGTTCACAGGAAGTAAAAATGTAACACTAGTAGCAGAGAATTGAAGCATCGAATGTCACTTTGCCTTCCACTTTCAATCCACAAGATCATCTATCATTATTGAATCAGATTTTGAATATACTCTGAATAAAGTAAAAGGTCATTCATACCGTCTATATTCCTGTTTTAGAACAGATAATTTCCATTGTTTATGTATTCTTTTACTCCTTTTTTTTCAACATGTGAGATGGTAGTGAGTAATTTTTCATTTCTTATTAGCAATCAATGATGTTAAAGGTATTGTTTAACTTTGTGAGCAGACAATTAAAAAAATTCTCAAACCAAGATGAAACATGTGTACAAGTGCATGTATTAGAACTAATAAACCCTGAAAACAACCATTATTGAGAATGAAAAGCTAAAACTACATGTAAACCCCGATTTTGTAAATAGGCGTCTTATAGACACCTAAATAGAACACATAAGTGTATGGGATGAAATTAAAGGTAAATGCTAGTTTTGGTAACGATATAAAAATGAGTTTGTACAGAATCCAATGAAATGACCACCAAAGTGTCTGTTTGTAAATAAAACGCATGTGCCAAAGAATTCTGGAAAAAATTGTGTAATTGGTGAGAAATCAGCAAATAAGCACAGGATTCGCGTAGGGCGTCGGGCCCGACGCTCTAAGCAATAATTATACATTGTCCCACGTGCGATTATCTGTGTTGGGGATCTTCGATGTGAACATTTTTCAGCGTACATGTAGATTTCAAGATTTCACAAAGTTCAGTTAATGTAATTGTACCAGATCTAGATCCTCGATGATATACTGACAATTAAGCCTTGTTTTACAGACTCTCTCATGAAATCAGTGTTTACAGCAACTACTGGAATTTCTCTTTAAGATGGTGTTTCTGGTCACTTTACATTTTAATTTTTGAAGCACTAAATAATTATTTTTTAATGCAATTTTTTCTGGGCTTCATTTTTGTAACATATCACAGACACAGTGACAAGTGTGACCTTCTAGCTCAGATTTTTTTAAAGTCAAACCAATGTTAACCAATCACTTTAATAATAATTGTAATTATAATGATAATAATAATTTTAATAATAATGATAATAATGATAATGATTATAATAAATGTATCATTTAATAACAATTATTACTATTATATTATCAATGTTTTTAATGTTCACCCAGAGTAGCCGAAAACTTCTCCCAGCGTCCATAAAGAGATTTTATTACCCCAATGCCAATCTATCTATAATCATTGTTGTTATGTCTTCCCTTGTCTTTTTCACCCAAATCTCCTCAATTTTGTTCTTCATTTACATTAACCGCTATAACTGAACTTCTGAAATTTTTGTATATGAAGGTACAGTATTTGTTGTCTTTTCTACACTCTATGTTTGTGTACTTTCCTAAATTTAGATTTAATGTAGTTCTTTGGTAAAGTCTATTGATTGAACTGGATCATTTGGTCACCTTTTTTACTTGAAAAATCCCCTTTTTCCACTTTTTCTTGTGGGGTTGGGGGAGGGAGGATTTTCATCCAGTCTTTGTCCCTCATAAACCTACGTTTACATACTGTAGGTCTGTACCTGATTAAACACCATACCTATAATGTCTTTGTAAGATTTTGATTTTGGGATTAATGTGGAAGCACATAATTATTATTGTGACAGCGAAATTTTCACCATATTTTTTGAAGACATTTTACCATCAAATTTATGAGTGAAGAGAGGAAGAAAAAAAAAGTAAACCACATCTGTATTTCATATGTAGAGGAATAGCTCCATGATTTTATTGGAATCAAATGATTTGTACAGTGTACATGTACATGTATGTCTACATTTTAATAGCATCTGTACAATGTACATGACTCTGTCCTCCAATTTAAATAAATGCACTGTGTTGCAATTCAACATTCTAATATGCATTTCCCTCAAGTTTCTGCTCTTTTCACTTTTCAGTTTCAATATCCTCCTGTATAATCATCCCCACATTGCTCTAATTTATTTGCATTGTATTTATTGCTTTACTTCTGAGTAATATGTTCACATCACCTCCATACACCCCCTTCCTGCGTAATGACGTAAGTTAATTAGACTTTACAAGGATGTTTCGTTAATTAGAATTTACAAGGATGGGGGCAGGGGGGAAATGTGTGTCACGGAATGTCATTGGCCAATTTCCGACCAAGATCTTGCGAAATCCAAACTCAGATGCGCTGTTCGTATGGAATTCTCTTTGCCCCCCTCTTTTGTAAAAAAAACACCCTCTTTAAAAAGAATCTTGTGGTTTTTCTCAGAATTTGATTTCCTCATAAATACGTTTCTGACAAGCACTTCTCTCATTATTTTCCTCTTGTTGAATTTCCCCTTTCTTTTACGTGTACATCACCTTCCTTCCCTAATAAATCTTCTATCTTTTCACTTTTCAGTTTCATCATACTTTTTTTTTACAGTATGGATACTTTGTCTTCTTCCTATACTTTATCTTCTTTTTCGTTCCATTTATCTCTCCATATTAATTTATTTTATAGTTGTTCTTTCATTTTTTCAGTGACTCATCCTCCTTTCTGTTCTTCTTCTCTTCTTTCTCCTTTTCTTCTCCTCAAGATTCTTCTTTGTCTTCATCTCTTCTTCGTTTTCTCCTCTTCACCCTTCTTGTCTTCCCCTCTTTCAGTTATTCTTTTTCCCCCTCTTCATCTTTTTTTTCCTCCTCCTCTTTTTCATCCTTCTTGTCCTCCCCCTCCTTCCTTTTCTCCTCCTCTCCTTTTTCTCCTCTTATTCTTTTTTTCCCTCCTCTTCTTCTTTTTCTCCACTTCTTTTTTCTTCTCCTCTTCATCCTTCTTGCCCCTTCCTCTTCTTCTCACTGTTCTCCACTCCCCCTCTTCAATTGCCAAGCTCCCTCCTTTCCTTTTTAGGCTGCTTCTCCATCTCCGATCCTCCTCTTCTTACAATGTACTTCTTTGTAGATACTTCTCCATGTTTTAGAACTGTTGGACACTTATATTGATAGTACTGTCAAATACTTAACATTCAATCTCCCCCTCCTTCTCCCCCTTCCCCTCTTCCAAACAAAACTAAATATATCACAAACAGATGTTAGCACTGTTTACCCTGATCATTGGATCCTAGCATTTCATACTTTCTCTACTCCCTGGGGAGCATTTCAACATGAGTCGATAGTGGAGCTAAACTGCATTAAAAATTTACCAACTTATGAATCACATACATTATGCACTTTGAATGAATTATGCACTTCCAGATGTGCTGGGCAACAAGTTAGGAAGGCCTACTGCACTGTACTGCATTGATCATGTTCACTGAAATACTCATTTGGCCTTCTGAAGTTACATGGAGTATGATAAACTCAGTGTTGTAACTGCACAAGTTGGAGGTCACTGGATCAATGTGAACACTTGACTCTTGCCTGAAATCAATCTGTCATACACTTGAATATGAAAACTGCCCTCTCGAGCTCAATATGTTATATGTTTTGCAAGGATGTCATTTCAACACTACTAGGAGTCGCATTGATTTTGCATACGTTCTACATAATGAGCCTTATCGATGATTTCATAAGCAAAAATCATGTATTTTTGAGATGCTTTCATTATAAACCTGCCTCTATTTTGTGGCATTATTGAAGATTTTTTTTTTCATATGAACTTGAACACTCACAGCCGATATTGTTGTTTACACAACTAAGATCAAATTGCAATTTTTTACTTTTATACAAATTTTGCTGTGAAATTCTGTACTGGTATGGATTTTCGTAATGGCATTGTGTATTGAGGTACCTATACATTCCATGGGGGTATGCCTTAGTAGAACTTAAGCATGTCGACGTCGTCTTCATCATCATCATCACATAATCATCAACAATCACTGTCATGTAATCATTGTCATCATTATCATCATCACCATCATCACCATTCATTATCGTCATCATCGTCATCACCACTACCATCATCATCACAATCACCATCACTGTAATCATCTTCATTATCATCATCATCACTACCACCGTTACCATCACCATTTTCCATTATGATCATTATCATGACCGTACATGTATATCATCGTGGTCATTGTTATGATAATCATTACCAATCACTATCATCATCACTATCATCAACATCATCATCATCATCATTATCATCGCCATCTTTATCATCATCTTCATCATCATTATCATTATCATCATCATCATCATCATCATCATCATCATCATCTTCGCCATCATCTTCGCCATCATCTTCATCATCGTCATCATCTTCGTCATCATCTTCATCATCACCATCTTCATCATCATCATCATCATCATCATCATCATCATCTTCGCCATCATCTTCATCATCGTCATCATCTTCATCGTCATCATCTTCATCATCACCATCTTAATCATCATCATCATCATCTTTGCCATCATCATCATCATCATCTTTGCCATCATCATCTTCGCCATCATATCATCTTCGCCATCTTCTTCATCTTCACCATCATCTTCATCATCATCATCATCATCATCACCATCTTCATCATCATCAGCAGCAGCAGCAGCAATACATTGTATATGATTGTAATTCATGTATTTATTGACCTAGCTGGATGCAACCATTATTCTAGAGCCTTGCTTCCATTATACTGTACATACCTTGTGCCATTGGAAACCAATGGCACAAGGTCATCTAGAGTTTTGCTGGGGTAAAAGTGTTTGTTGTTTTCATTTTAGTCTGGATTAGAAGGATAAATCATGGGGATGCCCAGAAGATGATTTTAGGGTAAATATTTGCAGAGGAATAATTCCTGGATGGGAGGTTGGGAATGATGAGTCATCCTTGAAGATGCAAAGAGTTCATGCAGGAGGAAGGATAGTCTGCTAATTCAGCCCTTATATAGTGGATCTACATGTACAGTAATTACTATAATACTTGATGCATTCAAAAGCATACCAATGTCAATGTCTTGTCCCTTTTTCATATGGTGTATGGTTTGTAGATCTCAAGAATATGAATTTGTAAAAGTTTGAGTGTGAGCAAAGTGAGCAAGAGGAAGGATAGTCTGCTTATTCATACTTTATATTGGATCTGAGACTTGAACGAGTGTTTTAAGCATACAGGGACCAATGTCTTGTCACTTCTGCATACATTGTACAGTATACATGTAGATCTCGAAATCTGACATAATAGGTCTATTGGCATGAATGTAAGCTACATCTATAGGGTTGTCAATAGTGGTTATTGTACAACGCCTACTTAGCTTGTTGTACGCGAGCAAATGGGAGGCTCAATGTCACACATTCGTACCGTTGCACACAAGACGTACCATCCAAAATGTACCGTCCAAATGGTACAGCTTTAGGTGACGTCACAATGCGATTTCATTGAATAAGATGACAATGCGCGTACAGCGCGCTGGCTACATGTAAATGCGCAATGCTGTCCAAGATCATGTGCGCTTGTGGGCCTGGCTTGTGGGATTTTGCTTTTCGCTTTCGATATTTTTGCTTTTCGCTTTCGATATTTTTGCTCCCTTTTCATAGATTACTGCAGGGAAAAACTCTTGTTTTTTCATATATTTGCTAGACATTTCCGAGGCGTTGTACAACACAAATAGCGAATATTCTTATTCGTGCAATGGTGTGAGATTTCGCTTTCGGGGAAAGAAACGCTCTATTCAAATCGGCCAACGCCTCGTTGAATAGAGCAACTTTCTTTCACCTCATGCGAAATCTCGCACCATCGCACTCATGCCTATTCGCTATTTGTATATTGTACAATAATGTCTGAATTAATATCATGACCACTGATTGAACATTCTGCTTGTACACTTGTTTTTTTTTCAAACTTTTGTTTCTAACTTTCTATGAATTGATGATTTCAACAAAGCTGAGAAATCTGATGGATCAGTTGTAATGTAAATAAAGTAAATGGGTTTTATTGAAATCATCATGTCTCATTGTCAAAAAATAAAATACTCTAGCAATTATTACATAACAATTTAACAAACATCAACAGTATTTACATATGAAAGATATCTAGATGATAACAAAATTACCATATAGATGGTATCAAAATTCATTTTTCCAACAGATGTTTGACAACAGCTGAACATGAAATGAACCTGAATTACAAATAAAAAGAATCACAAAACATTTTTTTTCACAATTACATTGGACATCAAGAGGTCATTCTCACATCCATGATCAATCCAGAAAAATGTTTAAAGTAAAGAGCTACATGTTAAAGGTTTTTATGGAAGTTGCAGATTTTTACTCATCAAACAATATTTTTTTTTCAGTAGGAGAAATGCAAGCAGTATGTTCAGATGTTTTATCATATGTTTCGCATTGTTTCATTTGCAATTTTCTTTTCATCATATTCAAATACATACAGTGTGTACAGTAGGTATGAAAAAGAGAGTTTTTAATTTCACACTCCACCAAATCTAGTCGTCTATTAATATTTTGGTATGTTAAGTATCAAATATTAGAGAAGTGATGCATATGAATTTACATGATTTTTGTGGTACATTGCACTTATATAGAACTTCAGAACATATGAAAATGAGGTCATATGTATGTAGACGAACAGAGATATAATATTTATGTATATATTTTTCACTATTCTAATGACTTACATACTTTGTATGTCAAGGGAAAAGTGAGAATTGCTACTGTACGTCAAGAAGTTTTAGGCTAATTATTGATAATTGGCAGAAATATCTATGAAAAATAAAATGGAGGCAAAACAATGGATATCACCCCTATGCAAACAATGGAACGATCTGGTATTCTTATTACTGCTCATGGTGTAGCCTGCATGCTGAAAATCTGTTATCATTATCCACGCATTGTGTGTATTTCCCCTGGAGCGAACAGCTGTGTGTGACTGAGACTGTGTGTGTGGACATAGCATTATTCATCAGGGGGTACCATCTCCGGGAGTTGGTTTGTGAGCAGAGTCCCTGACTGAGGGCTGGTACAAAGAATATTGCTCCTATTTACCTCATCTATTCCTCACGATCTTCTAAGGAGGAGGACTGCATCCAAGGCTGATACTACTACCTGGGGTAACAACTGGGGTGAATACGGTAGGTGTACGGTGTGTGTGTGTAAGGGTGTGTGTGTGTTTCATATTTCAGCAAGCCGAGAGCTCGGGGTTTTAGCAGGCTTTAGCGTATAGTAGTATGTTTTGTGAAGAGAGAGAGAGGGCAAGATATGTGGCATATTTGTGATGCTTCCCCCTTGGAGGCTTGACGGGCATGTACACTGACAGCGAGCTGGCTAAACAGGGGTCATTTGCATGTCTACGCTTCAGCTACCAGCGAGCCGAGTGATGCATGCACTGCAAACGCCAGTCGTTTGAAGCAGGCTGCATAATCTTGAACTTGAAGGCTATTTATGAACTATCCGTGGAGCATGGGCATGTCTTTCCTCGAAACGAACAACATTCTTTCCATTTTCTCCCATCCCGTCATTTCAAGCATTTTCCTGATTTGTCGTCTCTATGAATTGGAATTATAATGCTGTGTGCGATCAGTGGAAAGTATCTTCTACAGCATATCTCTGTATGTTCTTCTAATAAGATGGCCAGACAGAGAAAATGATGATTAAGAACTTGAGCTTGGTGCTTTTTCGTTGTCCCTCATCGCATTCTCAGCTTTCGAAATAGAGCTGCACCACAAGGAAACATCATTTGACCACTGTGTTTGTCACTGCCTCCTCCTCCTCTATGTGATTTATTCAAGCGGAACAGGATAGCAGCTACTGCTGCTTTTACAGAATCGTGCATCTTGTGAATAAGGAGATCAGATAAGCGTGAAATTTTTCTCACTGATGTGTGTGCTCGAATTTCTGAATCTTTGAGTATCTGTGCACTCAGAAAAACAAGGAAGGCCTATCCATCATAGGAAAGTTAATATAAATACTCGGCATTCAGCTCAGTGATGATAATGCCCACGTTTCTTCAAACTGGAAAGTATCCATCCATTGTATGACCATGGCATCAAAGGAGTATCAGTTGATTTGATACATGTACCTATATGGTGCTGAATACCTGAATTTTTTATCATTTGAGCGCTACATTTGTATGTTAAAAGGTATGTCAAACTAAAAAATCATCAAGTATTTGATGGAGCATTGCATAGTTTCTGATGATGATTTGTACATGTAATTATTAATGATGCTGCCACCATAATAATAATGATGATGGAAGTAAAGTCAATTTGATATTGCACATTGGCCTATAATGATAATATGCTACTTGTTCGTACATTTATCTATTAGGATGGTGACCAAATCAAACATCTGTACCATGCCCTCAAAGGAGTAACAAATGAATTGATATTTCTTGTGCTGAATTATGATAAATTCAAGGAATAGATTTGTTAATTAATGGAGGCCTATATTTCAAAACCATAATTTTTTTTTTGGAGTATAATGGTAAATGGTAATGATAAATAGTATCAATGTATCCCACCGCTGCCACCATAATAATATACAAATATATACATTACTAATATATATGTTTCTGTGTATTCATATCATTTAAATATATTTATATATTATTACGGATGGCAGCGGTGGGATACATTGATATTCATAAATAAATCCATTTATATATGAATAATATAATTTTTTAAATTTAGTGTGATGTCAACATTGAGGTTCAATGGTAAAGAATACTAATGTAAAAATTCACTTTTACCTTTTTGTGAAATGTCACTTACACCTAAAAAGCAACTGCCAATTGCGAATTTATGAATTCAAAGCTCAAATTGTTCTTAGAATGAATCATGGCTCCAACTTCCATTGAAGCTCTTTGACTGCCCCAGCTCTTCTGTGAAGTTCTGTTGTTCTTCTGACTGTCATGTATAGCTGCGCCAGTCAATCATATTGAAGCCGACTGACATTGTGATAACACAATTAGCAAGATAGATAAGCCAATTATTCCATTCTACTGTAAATTATCTTTGTGTAGTAATGATGTATAGTATACAAAGCAAGCTTTAGTCACCGGCTCCCGAAGGCTGGACTCACATCCTTGAAAAGAGCTGACAATTTGTTTGATTTATTACAGTTTTTACTTTTAATTTTTTAGATACATATGCTTGATCAAATTTTACTCCAAATTCTCTATAGGCCTTTAAATTTGATAATTTAAGGACAAGTCCCTTTTTAAAAGTGCAATATTTAGCACAAATGGGGAAAATTAAAAAGGTGAGTGAATCGATTAATAGGGCATCCAGCCCCATGGCGTTGGATTGCCTTGGATAAATCATGATAGGTCCATGGATAAATTTAGTCCTGGTATGTAAACTTTGTATCCTTTTTCAAAATTAGCGTGAACTATTTATCGCATTTTACAATTGTTATCACAAGACTGGAGAGACCATTTTGGTTCCAGTTCCTCAGTTGACTTTCCCTTTGAAGGCGTTAATGTGCAGGACACTCCCTGTCCGTCATTGCCCGGTGGACTGACAGCTCAATAAAAACAATTAACGAGCGAGTAATATAATTAGCAAAGTCAATACACTCCCATTATGTAACTCATTGATCACATCCTCAACCCTAGGCCTAGGTCTTATGCAACCAGGGGGGTGTAGAAGAATGGGAGGCCATAGAGGCTGTTCTCACTACGTTCCTAAAACTAGTTTAGTGGAAACTAGTTTAACGCGTAGTGAGAACGGTCAAAGCGGTCTTGGAAGCGATCTTCCAAACCAGTTTGGAAAACCACCTCGCGATGTAGTTTTCAAGATTGCTTTGCCTCGTTAAACTGGTTTTAGCGTGAGGACACAACCGATCTTCGGGAAGCGATCTTCACACATTTTGAGCGCGCTACTCCACACAACAGGTGTAGAATGCCTATGCTGCGGTTTCGAATTTCGCACGAACATCTCACCCCACTGAGAGCATTTCCATAGCAACAAGAGTGCTTTACGTGAAGTGATTTTGAAAACCACTTTCGTGTGATCAAGTGAGAACGCTAGCAAAGCGATCTTCCTCCAAAGTGGTTTCCTGAATCGGTTTCCAGTAAACTAGTTTTAGAAAGCATAATGAGAACGGCCTCATAGACCTTTTTGTTAGCCCCGGTGGGTGTTACGTAAAGTTGTTCGTAAGTTGCGAATGACTTTACACACGACCGGTGATCTTTACTTGTGGTACATGATATATCCCTATGTAGGTCACTTAAGAACATACGGCCATGCGTTTTGAGTTGGGCCCATTTCCGTTACAACTCAAATTTTCCTCGAAAATCGCACCATTTTATAAAATTGTATTTTTTTCTTATGTTTGACATCCTTTACCCATAAAAGTATATATATTCTGAAAGGAAATTGTCTGAGGAATTCAAAAATGCAATCAGAAAAGGCATAGGGTAATGTCATAAAAAGTTAAAGGTCAAAATTTGTGGAAAACTGTGAAAAAAACATACTTCCCAATAAATCTGAGAATCAGATAAACTTTACACCCTATAGGGAAATAACATGCATATTTCAACTCTTTAGAGTGAGACCTTTCCAGTGATATATAACTTGTTGGGGATAACTCTACCAAAATAACTGGGCGCAATCGTCTTTTGAGACCAAATTTCACATCACAATTTTTGCGGGTTAATATGTGTCAATGCTTGATTTACCCCTAAAATATTAATTAGTCTTGCCTTTAGTTGCATAAATACACTTGCAAACACTAACCAGTATATTATAATATATTAACTGTGGTTATTATGAATAAAAAATGATTTCATTTGACTCAAATTGTGGGATTCGTCACCTCTTGGCTCAAAGACCGGTGGACCACAGGTTGACAACTGAGAGTCAGGTTTAACATATAAATATAGGAAAAATGTGAATGCACAATGAAAAGTCCTCATTACTGCTTGAGCTTATTTAAAATTAGTGTAAACAAAAACAACTGACAAGTTATAAATTTTTCATTAATTAAAATTGCATAAAAGGTGTATTTATATCTATTATGTTACCAGAGTAATCTGAAGATTCTGACACAAAGTTATCACTATCAGTCTACGCTGTCAATATTGAAACCATGAGGTCATAATTATTAAAACAATAGATTGATTTATCTCTGAAGCCTTTAATTAGTTTGTGCTTTTCTATTTGAAATTTATGCAGCTTCTAAATTTTATTCAAGGTGTAACCCACAACTGTATTTTATCTCTCCTCATTTCCTATACATCAGACAGGGGCAAGTCCAAGAATTCGCGCGCGTTACGTATGGGACATTTCAGAGGGTTTAATGACCCGAAAAAAAGTGTTAAATGACTTTGATTAGATTGAATACCCTCATGATGGTAGACACCTAGGAGAAGAATAATCATGCAAAAAATTGTGACATATGACCCTGACCTTGACCTTTTAGAGAGAAAAGATGTGCCGTTACGTATGGGACGCAGAGAAAAGACAAGTTTTAATACATTTTTTTCAAGTTGAGAATTCTCTAAAAGTATTTCACTTGACAACTTGAAACTTAGTGTGATAGAAGTCACAATTCTATAGTATATTTATGGCAAGTTTCATGCCATACGCCAAATCTCTCTAATTACAGACTCTGATTAAACAAATTAATGACATGTTACGTATGGGACAGTTACGTATGGGACATTTTGTCCCCATAGAGAACGTACACAATTTTCCCCATAATTCAAAAAATTGAAATAATTTGAAAAATGGAAATAACAAAAGAGTATCTTTCTCTGAAAATGTTCTACAGAGACATATTTGATATGACTGAAGGGGAAATTAGCAATTTCAACCTTTTTATTACTTGTTTTTCATGGTTTTATGAATTTCTTATGTATTTCTTTGTTTTTTATTTTTTTCATATTTTTCCATTTTCAATTTTTTTTTGCTTCAATTGTATTCATTAATCAGTATTCATAACAAATCAGTCCTTAAAAACTAAAGGAAAGGTAAATAATCACTATTTAGAGCACTCTTGAAATTTGTTTTTTTCCATTCACTTTGTACACAAATCTCCCCATTGACATTGTGTGTAAATGTCCCATACGTAACATGTTGTCCCATACGTAACAATTTTTTAATTAACTTTTAATTAAAAAGTAAACTCTATTTTTGAAACTTTTTGTGGTATAACATTTTCATACTAAATAAATTAGAACTTCCCAGAGATGCAACAATACAAGTATTGTATTATGAGAAATAACTTAAAAAAACATCCTCAAAATGTTACGTATGGGACATTCCATCCTTGGACAAGACCTAATTTGCATAATTAATTAGATGACACCACTTTTTTCTGCCAAAAGTAATAAGATGTTAGGGGGTCCATGTCCCACCTATGACTAAATCTCAGAAGTTTTGTTTTCATTTTCTATGAGTTTTTATAATTGTCCCATACGTAACGCCCATTTTACCGATTATGCAAATTAGGTGCCCCAAATTAGCATGCTCCCCTCGTCTACCACCATGCAAAAATGGCCAATTGATGTTACATAATTGCTAATTACTGGTAAACGAAGTAATCTCAAGTATTTCTTTTTCTTTTAAGTAATTGGTATAAAGATTCCCTTTAATATAATACCAAATATACCCATGTAGCACATGTATTTCAAGTTTTATACCATTAATTATTACTGTGCTTGTCGTGCAAATGTAACGATACCACCTATTTGCGGGCCCAACTTAAAACGCATGGCCATATATTCCAGTTGTGCGTAACTTTATGAACAGCTATATGAAACATCAACCTGGGGGCCGTTTCATAAAGCTGTTCATAAGGGGGACTTAGGTTTAAGTACAACTGGTGATCCTTTCTTGTGGTAAATGATGTTCACCATGTTCCTGGAGGGGCCACTTACATTGACGAGTGGATACCATGCGCGACCAAAAAAACACGTAAAAAGGATGTCTTTTTCACGATAGGGCACGTTACGTACGTAACGTGATAAGGGTGCCAAAAACACAAAAATAATAAAAAAGGGTATCTATTTCGCTAGGAAAATTACGTGTTTAGGGTCTAATTTGCAGGGATGATAAAACAAAATTAAAATGTTTTATAAAGGATGTCATTTTTGCACCAACACTTCGTGTTTAGAGTCCGATTTGCGCGAGGTATAGAAGTGGGGTCGTACTAAACCAAATAAGGTAAAGCCGACGATCGAAGGAACCGTAACAATAAAACATTCCTGTACTTGTTTAGGGGTTCATTTCAGGGAATGTTTGCCAAGAGTATCGTTTTTGTTTCCAATACTTGTTAAGGGTAGGGTTTCACACGCCAATACTTGTTAAGGGGTTCATTTTCAGAATATGGAAATTACGTGTTTAGGGTGCTTTTCGAGACCCCTTGGTCGCGCATGGTATCCACTCGTGAATGGAAGTGGCCCCCCCGGGACCATGTTCCTTGGTGATAATTAGTGCGTAAGAGAGGTAAGAGGTAAGCTTTATGAAACACCCACCAGGTCCTGTTGTTACTAATTGTGGTATTTTTGCGATCCACCTTGACAATTCCGTTTTGCAGGAGTGTTTCTACACTTTTTCCCATGTATGCCTGTGAAGTTCATTGTGGTAGATAAGAGGAGATGAGTAATTCTTGTACTTTTATTTAGGAGTGACATTTTCTTCCTTCCTGTGCTGCTTTTCCTATAAAATCACTGCTCTATCAATTTTACTGGAGCTTAATACCTTGGTCACATTTGTTCTACGGCGGCCGTACGGCGAATCGAAAACAGCCGTTTTTGTACCAGCTACATATACATGTAGGTGGTTTTAGTAATTAATAAAACGGCTGTTTTCGACTCGCCGTACGGCCACCGTAGACCAAATGTGACCATGGTATTAGAGGTGCTAGTGTGACAGATTTGTAATTTATTTCACCAATTCTTTTGAATAGATTGATCGTTGAGTATCAAAATAATAATAATGATATAGGTATACCCAGGGAAGCCACTTCAGTTATGAAAACTGTTCTCCCAAAGGGCCCTGCTATTATTATTACCCGACCTTTAGCTGGGCTGCCTAGGCGCTCAAGCATTCAAGGAATTTCTTCCTACTGGGTACCCATTCACCTCACCTGGGTTGAGTGCAGCACAATGTGGACAAATTTCATGCTGAATGAATTACGCCATGGCTGGGATTCGAACCCACAACCCTTCTTTTTCAAAGTCAGATACAAGCATCCCGTAGTCAAAGCATGTGTAGATCTCTATTCTATATTTGTTTGAATAATATAGTGTGAAGTTGTAAACTACTTTTCATATGATTTTGTATAGGCCTGTAGGCAAAGTACTGTATACAGTGTACATTAATTCCGAGCATTATCTACAACATTAAACTGATCCACATGTAAAGTTCTGAGATATATACATGCAGGTCACGTCCTCTTTTCCCCATTCTCCTCCAAGCTCCACCTTATAGTTCATCAGTCTGATTCTTGAAGAAAATCTTGTCAGAAAAAGAAAAAAATGTGAAGTTGAGCTCCGGTTCATCAACAATTACACGTTTCTGTTATGAAATTTGTTAGCATTCGAAGTTTTTATCACTTGCATACACTGATACAGTACTTAGCTTCACTAGCTGATATTTCAGATGGCCTACATGTAGGATATTGTTTCTGATTTCAGTACAAGAAATCATGTTTCTAGGTCAAATGATTCCCAATATTAAACAGTGATCCTCAAATCTGATTTGTTATGTCATTGGGATGGCTTGTGAGGCCTCCTTTCCTAAAATACGATTTATTTCCATTTTCTTGTTTGGTTGTACGTATATAAATTGATGTGTACCTGGCAAAAACAACCTTTCTTGTCTCCATAGATACAAATAATGAATAAGGATGAATGCTTATGATAAATTTGCTCTGTGAGGTAAGGTAAAACTTGATACAAGGAAATGGGCAAATTTGAATTTATTGAGACACACAATAATCACAAATCCATGCATATAATCATAACAGTCAATTAAAGTACATATATTTAATAGTGTGTGTTTAAAACAAAATGAATTGTAAATTAATGAATGCTGAAGCCAGCTACATCTATCATATTCATCGTTTGAATTATTAAACAGAGCTTTCTGATTCAAGGCAACTTATTTACAATTTTTTTGAGGAAACATTTTCTAGAAAAAGAGAAAAACAAAAACCTATTCTATTTGGGGCCCGTTGCAGAAAGAGTTGCAACGCAACTAAAAAAAATCTTGCGCAACTTGATTTTCAGCCAATGAAGCACCCGTATTCGGGACTTGCACTTGATATTTTCATTTGCGTTTAAATGCAACTCTTTCTGCAACTGGTCCCTGGAGACACAAACATGTAGACCTCCATGATCATTTTATCAAAAGTAAGAAATAATGAAGCTGCAATATCTCTTATTATGTTTTTTGCCTTTACTTGCTCTTATGCATTCTTTTCTTTTGCAGTGAAAGAATTAATGGAATATGATTGAGGTTTTCTCCTCTAAAAGTAAAACAAAAAAATGGTTTATGGATAACCAAAGACAGAATGATAAATGGTCTCAGTATCTGATAATCTCAGCCTTGTTAAGTAGATGCATCAAATATGATTGAGGTTTTTGTCCTCTAAAAGTAAAGTAAAACAAAAAGATGGTTTATGAATTACGGAAGACAGAATGATAAATGATCTCAGTATTTGATAATCTCAGTCTCGTTTAGTAGATGCATCATGTGACATAAGGCTGGCCACTGACAAGCAAGCTGAGCATGCTGGGTATTATATTACCCCCAAGAGTGGCATTGAACTTGCCAAAAATACCGACTGACCAGAATGAATCGGTGTCGGGTTTGGCATAGCTCGTCCATGCGTGTACAGTTCTTGCTCAATGACTCAAACCAATACTGGTTAATGCTCTAGAGTAAAAATACAACCGTGATAAGCTTGTTTGGTTTTGTGGGAAGCTCAAGAAAATTTGTCGTAAGAAATGGTAGTATGTGTGAAAATGTTATTGTGCTTTCAAGACAAGAGTCCTAGAGGTGTTGTGGATCAGTGGATAAGTCTCCGGACTGTGAACCACAAGGTCCAGGGTACAAATCCCACCACAGCACTAGCGTCCTTTGGCAAGGCATTTTAATGTATCTACATTTGCCACTCTCCATCCAGGTGTAGTAAATGGGTACCCGGTAGGAAGGAATTCCTTGAATACTCGATGCGCCTGATCAGGGTATCCGCGCTAAATCTGGGGTATTAGCAGCGCCTAGAAACATTTGTATTAAGCGCTATATGAATGTTACATACTATCATTTTGTCTAGATGCAGTACAACACTTTCATTATAGACCTAGTCATTTTTCCACATATTTCAGAGACAAAAAATGATTTTTTTTTGTCTGAAATATGTGGAAACTCTAATTTATACATCTCCTTTTTTTTGTCCCTAGCTATTGTATTCTATAATATGTTCCCGATAGTGTCTGGTGGTACTAATAATAGTTGGTATAAATTCTATAGCACCTCTTCCACGAGGTATAGGCCCTGTGGTGATATAAGATGACATCCCTGGTTTATAGCAATTTATACCAGGCAGTGAAAGTATTGGACTTGGTCCAGTCCAGAATAATTTAAGCCTTTGTAAGAATGTGGATAATATTAGGTTTTCGATTTTGTGATTCGATTTAATATTGGCGATGATTCTATAAGTGGAAATCACTAAGATGATACATTCTTTAAAAACCCAATACAGTATGCCTATTAAAATTGCATACTACCATGATAGTAGCATTCATGATATGGTACATGTATGTTTTACCTTAGAGTGGAGTTTATGTAGAATGCAGGTATGCTGGTAGTCTAGACACTGAAGATTGACTTGGCAGTGTAAGCATTAATACTACCTGGTAGTATTTCAGTATAGGTTTCATGTTTCTTGCTTTCTTGTCCCCCCAAAATAATAAATAAAGGTGAAGTACTGTACTTTTCACATTTTTGAACACCTATACATTATTATCAAGAGTAGATCTACATGTATGAAAAGTTCTAAACAGTGCTAAAAAACTAATGAAAGTGTCCCACTCCTATTCAATATCACCTGACTCTGCTCAGTCCAATACAATCATGCTCAGAGTTGAAACACTGATAGGGGGGGGGGGCTGGGGGACATGGACCCACAGCCCCATATTTCCACAAGTAAAAAGACCGAGAAGGAAAGTAAAGAGGGTGAAATAGAATATTTTCTGAATTCTGGATATTATGTATTTATATTATTGATTATATTATTGAATTCAAATTCAAAATGGCCATTTTCTTTGGCTTGCTTGCATGCTCTACACCCCCACTCATTTACAATGTACACTTACATGTACTACGGGGGCCCGTTGCATAAAACTTTTTACCTGAGAAAACTAAGGTTGTTTTTACCAGAGTTTTTGCCCTTTGCTAAAGTCAATGGCAGAAATCAGACTAACCTTAGTTTTCAGTTTTTACCAGAGTTTTCTCAGGTAAAAAGTTTTATGCAACAGGTGTCAGGTGTCCTCTATTAAAGTGCACTGTGTTCTGTTTATAGTTTATACTTCAGATTTTTGTTTTAAATACCTAATAGATACCATGTTGTTAACTGTGGAAGCAACATTGTTTTAATAAGTAATGCAATACAATTCAAAATATGATTTTGATTTTGCCCTGACCCAGGTGTAGTGAGTTGGTACCTCGGTGCGAAGAAACTTTGTGAATGCTCGAGCGCCTGAACAGAGTAGCTTTGCTACTGCCAGGGTAATTTAGTATGCACTATGTAGTGCTTAATGATATTGTGTAAGCACTGCATTTATGTTGCCTATTTACTACGATCTGTAAACCCAATAGTTATTAGGCTTTAAACATTTTCTACATATATACACAGTATATTGTAAAGCATGTACTGTAGCCTCGATTCATTCTTAATTTTAAGCGCATTATACATGAATGATATATATTCGGCCCTACACCTGTATATTCGACATATCTGATATCTGTATACATGTACATGTACATGTAGGCCTATATGCACAACACGTGTACAGCGAGCTAACATGAGAGCAGTATAGCAATATTATGAAGAGGAAATATCGGTCATGGAAAAGGAATCGAGCAGCGTGTATATTTTTCCTGCCTTGCGGAGTTAATTGTATTACATTAGCAGCACAGGAGGGAAAGGAAGCTCTTATCTCTCCTCCTGACAATGTTTTTTAATTAATTAGTCTTCCTTCAAGGCTATAGAGATGATGCTTTAAGTTTTAGGCCAATAGATCAGTAAATTCCTTTTCTGTGATACCATGCAAGTGTCTTGAAAATAAAAATGAAGGTGTAAGAAGTGGGGGATTAATGGGGCAGGAAGAAAATAGAAGAAAATAGTGATTGTATATAATTGTATTTGAAAAATCGTTCTCTTGCCATGACTAATTAACTCCTACATGTACATGATATGCAATTATTATTATTATTATTTATTTATTTGGCCACAAAAAACATACAAAAATTGTACAATGTAATTACATAAATACAATTTGAAATCGAATAATTAAATATGGATAAAGTAAAAATGAAAGAGAAGAAGAAAGGAATAAGAAAACGGTTTTTCCATGGGCCAGGGCTCGCAAAAGTAAAATTCAGTACTATTGCCCAGAGGCATGCGAGCCCTCATGGAAAAACCGTTGAGAGAATATTGCACAGTATTCAATATATAAAATTGCACATTATTAAAATTCAAATAAAAAACATTGACAAACATTATTGAAAAAAAAGTATGTAATGCCAGGCAAGATAAAAGAAATAAAGAGGGGTATTGGGAAGAATTTGAATACCCATGCCGGACTGATTAAAGAATGTGTGCAATACAATATATAATCCAAGAAAAACCGTAGGATGAATATGAATAATGCACCAGCCTCCAACAATGACAACCTACATACATGTATGTACAAAAAATAGAGATAAAATTATACTGTATGCTGTGATACTTACTGAAATCGCCATCAACAATGAGTAAAAAGTTTCTGACGATGATGTTAATATTCATGTATAATAATAATAATAATAATAGACACTTCTTGTATAGCGCATAACACATTATAAATAACATCTCTATGCGCTTCCAAAGGACTTGGATATTATTACCCTGGCTTTAGCCTCGCAGCCTTTTACAGCGCGATGGCATTTCAAGGAATAAATTCCTGCCAGGTACCCATTTACCTCACCTGGGTTGAGTGCAGCACAATGTGGATAAATTTCTTGCTGAAGGAAACTACACCATGGCTGGGATTTGAACCCACGACCCTCTGTTTCAAAGTCCGGAGACTAATCCACTGGGCCACAACGCTCCATGTATACTAAACATTGCCTACATACATGATTTTCATTCATAAGTGATTCATCCTTGAATTAAGGCTACACTTATTAATTATCTAGTGTACATGTAATGCATTCCACTAGCCACTGGGTCTCTCTAATCTAGAGACCTGATTGTTTGTGTAACGATATGAATGGCATAATAATATCAGCGAAAGTGTGCATAGGCTTCTCATGTTCTACGAGAATGAGTTGAATGCATCTTGAATACTCTGTACATTTGTAAACTACACAGGAGTTGTGCCAGACTATTTTCATCTACAGTATTAATTGATTAATTGATTGATTGATTTATTCATTCATTCATCCATCCATCCATCCATTTATTTCTTTATTTGTTTATTTTTTATTTGTGTACTTATTTATTTGTTCATTAATTAATTAATTTATTTAGTTTTTCTTTTTTTGTGGGGGGGGGGGAAACGGGGCAAGCCGAACAATTGGTTATGTAACGTCTTAATATGTAGTGATTACAAATTTATGTATTCTTTGTTTCTTTGTTTAGTGTAATGGATGATTAGGAATTAATTATTGAATGATTAGGAATTAAATATTGTGAAATCAAATCAAACGAATTACCTTGAATGAATGCCTGTATGTTTGTTTCTTAATATGTGATACATTGTATCCATTAAACACTACTCTACCATGTACTGTATCATGAATTCACTATTTTATCAGACTTATTTTGATAACATGTAATTTCATGATGATATTCAAATTTCAAAGCATTTTATAGCCTGGACAAATGCAATAATTCTTTTTATCCTCCTTGAGGGACTCAAGAGTCTCTGTAAACAAGATACTATGTCTGCTTGACTTTTGAATTCACATCCTTCCTGTCTTGAGACTTCAGATTTACCACTGAGCCAGTATGTACTTACTTTATCTCATAAATGCAATTATTGTATCGATAATAATGCAAGAAGAAGCTGAACGCATCTCATCAAGTCACACTCTAAAGATGATATCCTTTGAGTGGCAAAATAAGGGTTTTCATTTCGATGTAGAATGTCAAGGTCATTTTTATCAAACATGAAAATATCAGAATAAATTGCATTCGTACAATGATGACCATACATGTAAGTGTATGAGGGATTGTACTGTACATCTTGTAATTCTATAAAGAAGATAAAGGGCTATTTAGACTACTAGTATTCAGTCAGTGTATGCTGATGTATGGAAAGTCACTTGATCATTTTATTTTATTTTTGATACCAGGAGTCACCTTTTGTTTAACAAAAATTGATTTTATAAAAGAAATATTCATTTTGTCTCCAATCAGTGGCGTACCTAGGATTTTCCACGGGGGGAGGGGGCAAAAACGTCCCCCCCCCCCCCCCTAGGTACGCTAGTGTCTCGAACGATATCACAGGGGTAACACACGCTACTGTTGTGTGAAGTGGAGCTTGACTACTGTGAAAAAAGTCACAGGCAGACCGGGTGGGATTTGAACCCACAACCTCTGGATTACTGGACTAGTATCATAACCACTAGACCACCTTAACTAACAATTTAAAAGATTAAAAATTGAGCGCTTAGTGTGAACCCCCGGGGGAGGGGGCAAAAACGTCCCCCCCCCCCCCCAGTTCTGTTAGGTTCATACCCAGCATTGTATAACATTTTAAAGTCAGCATTTGTACTGTGTATACATGGCATGAAAAAGATTTATTAAAGTGACTATCAAATTTAACAGGGCCTACAGTTGCATT
Organism: Lytechinus variegatus; assembly: GCF_018143015.1. NCBI lineage: Eukaryota > Metazoa > Echinodermata > Echinoidea > Temnopleuroida > Toxopneustidae > Lytechinus > Lytechinus variegatus. Next base: position 3,567,183 of record NC_054752.1, on the reverse strand, counting down.
GATAAACATTTTCCAAAGTTTTGTTTACTAGTTTTCCTCAATCTCATTTTTACTCTGCTTCATTATATAGGTCTGACACAGCGGATACTCTAAGCGATACGTCTGGTGACATCACAGACATGGACGCGGAACCCGACAGCGACGTGGAGCAGGACTTGGACCAAATGCTTGGAACATGGCTTGGGGAACTGGAAACAATGACCAAGGTAAATGTAGTAACATGTAATTTTTTTTTTGGGGGGGGATTTAGGCTTGGAAACATGTACATTTTCTAGGAGTTTTGAATTTGGGATGGGGGGGGGGGCTTTTTTGCAGTTTTTAGAAAGCAAAAGAGAAAAAAAGGTTTTCACTTGAGAAATATGACCTATTTTCACCATTTATAGAAGAGATATCAGACTTGAAAATATGTACATTCTTCATAGGGGCTTTAGAATTCCAGATTTGGAAGGGGGTGGGACAAAGAATGCTGTATAGCAAAAAAAGAAAGAAAGGCCATAATTTCCTAGGAAATGTGTGTGTTTTCACCTTCACTTCTTGAGGGGGGGAGGGGGAATGGGGGCCCAATAAACACAGGGTTATTTTTGCAATAAAATTTGTGGTTAAAAATGGGGGCATTTCCCTCCAGGCCCCTCTGTCTCCCTGCATCTGTGTCTGAATACAGCTTCTAGTTCTGTGTACCACTACTCTGTACAAAAAGCCTAATGCCCTTTTTACACAGGATTTTCTTAACCCCGGACTATCGCTAACCCCGTACTATCCTTAACCCCGTACTATTTTTTTTCCTTTTCACACATGCCAAATTGTTATTGCTAACCCCGGATAAAGAATGCTTGCTTTTTACACACGAAACTCGCTAACCCCGGACTAGTGGTTTTTGTCGATCATTCGTAGTACAAGTGCTTCACTCGTACACTTTTACACACGCTACAATTTCCTTAACCCCGTACTATAGGTAGGGCCAAATTGCCATTTAGCCCCACCTATAGTACGGGGTTAAGCTTAGCCCACTTTCGTTTTACACATGCGATCTTAACCCCGTACTATTGCTCTTAGCACCGCAATTGGTGGGATAACCCTGCTTTTTTGCAGGGCCAAATAATCCCGTACTATAGGTGGGGTTAGCCCACTTTGCAAAAACGCTGTGTAAAACGAAAGTGGGCTAAGCTTGACCCCGTACTATAGGTGGGGCTAAATTGCCATTTAGCCCCACCAATAGTACGGGGTTAAGGAAATTTTAGCCTGTCTAAAAAGGGTATTAGAAAGGTTTCTTTTAGTTTCTTAAACTATACAGACCATTGCAAGTTCAGTATTCAGTTTCAGTTTCTTCAAGAGTACATGATCTTTTCTCTTGTATTGTGAAACCTTGCAGTATACATACATGTATGTGCAATTGTAAATTTTTAAGTGCCAATATATGATAGGCACCGATTACAGTGCTTGGTTAAACATATGCAGTGCTTTCTTTTTATGTACTCCACAAAGTGTTATTATCTTTATACTTTTTGATTTGTTGGAAATTATTTATTTGTCTCAATCTTGTTAATTCGCCCCCCTTCATTTTACTGAGCCCCATTCTTTTTTCTACTCATCCGTTCTTTTAGTTGTCATAGTTTTCATCTCCCTGTATCTCTTCCTCTTCATCCACTGTTGTTTAAAGGTAAATGCTAGTTTTGGTAACGATATCAAAATGAGTTCGTACAGAATCCAATGAAATGACCACTAAAGTGTCTGTTTGTATAAATAAAACGCATGTGCCAAAGGATTCTGGAAGAAATCGTGTAATTGCTGAGAAATCAGCAAATAAGCACAGGATTCGGGTAGGGCGTCGGGCCCGACGCCCTAAGCAATAATTATACATTGTCCCACGTGCGCTTATCTGTGTTGGGGATTTTCGGTGTGAACATTTTTCAGCGTAAATTTCAAGATTTCACAAAGTCCAGTTAATGTAACTGTACCAGATCTAGATCCTCGATGATATACTGGCAATTAAGCCTTGTTTTACAGACTTTCTCATGAAATCAGTGTTAACAGGCAACTACTGGAATTTCTCTTTAAGTCTTGACCAACAATATTTTCTTCCTTTTTCTTTCAGTCGATTGATGCTGATTTAGGAGATTCATGTCAGAGCAAACCTGCCCCTCTCCCCCAACACAATCAACACTTGGAACATTAGACAACTTCAGCTTTTCGGCTTTCCAGCTAGCTCGTAAGTTTTTAATATACCCTTCGCATTAAACAAGGAAATCTGTAATTTGCTATACTTCTCTGTATAATAATGAAAATTTGCTACTATTTTCATACTTTTTTGTGTGTTTAAATTTTTTTCTTCTGATTATTACTGGCATACCTTGACCCTTACCAGCCTTTAATAGCTTGCTGTACCCTTCATAGTTTACACTAAATGGGAAGTCAGTGACACTTCTCATCAGAATCATTATAATTATTTCCATACTTTTATTCATAGTTTTTTTAAACTTGTAATAATGGATCCCTTCTATTTCTCTTCTTCCTAGCCTCTCTGCTAGCTTAAACTCATACCATTCATTGTTAATATTAAATAGGGAAATGTGTACCGGTACACTAATCACTCTCTTCTATATTAATAGCTCAAACTTTCCCTCATTTCCAATATATTTTTATGCTCATCATTCTCTTTTCTACTAATGACAGGTGGTTTATTCTTGATTTTCAATCTTTACCTTGAAGCATATTCCAAAAAAGAACCTCTTTGCGTTAATTGATTACAGGAATGTCACTTACGGTTTGAGTATGTTCATATAGCAAGCTCCCCTGCCAGCAAAACCAATTTTCATGTTTTTCAAATTATAAAAAAAAATGTCACAGAGCATAATTCAATTTCCTACTCATTTTTATGCTTCAATACAAGTTTCCTTTGCTCATTTGCTATTAAACATCTGTGTAAAGTAACATTTCAAGATATCTTCTTAATTTCATCCATCCGTGCTTCTAATCTTCCATTTTAATCTTCTCTCCTTTCTTCATAACAGTAATATTAATTTTGATCTGAAATGTCTTATTTCAACATACACGTTTATTAATAATTCAGTTGATTGAAAGAATGTCCATCATTCTGTCATACTGTAACAATCATCTTTTATCTTTCATTCTCTGATATACAGGATATTTGTTTTAAATTGATACTTGAAATAGAATAAAAAATGAATTCCAAGAAACTCTTTCCTCATACAAAATATTATCCTATAAAACTTTTGGATTGGATACTTGCAGAATTATAAAGAAGACTAATATTCACATGCATGATGCATGATCCAGGTTTACTCTAGATAGGAGATTTCATACCTGCCTGATTACAAAATTACCCATCAAATCCAAGAACGTAAGATGTTTTCGTGGTTTCATGACTTTTGCACTGGCGACAATTGCTCTGTTCTAATCAAATATCGAAGTAAATTCATGAGTATTTTGTGATGGAGTGGGTATGAAGGTGCTCTTTTCCTTGTTTTGAATCTCGATATCAAATTCATATAACTTAAAGATCAAGTCCACCTCAGAAAATTTTGTATTTGAATCTATAGAGAAAAATCAGACAAGCACAATGCTGAAAATTTCATCAAAATTGGATGTAAAATAAGAAAGTTATGACATTTCAAAGTTTTGCTTATTTTCAACAAAATAGTTATATGAACGAGCCAGTTACATCCAAATGAGAGAGTCGATGATGTCACTCACTATTTCTTTTGTTTTTTATTTGAATTATACAATATTTTAATTTTTACGAATTTGACGATTAGGACCTCCTTGCCTGAAGCACAAAATGTTAAAATAATGGAATTCCACGTGTTCAGGGAGGAATGAAACTTCATTTCACATGACAATGATGAGAAAATACAAATATTTCATATTTCATATAATAAAATACAAAAGAAATAGTGAGTGATGTCATCAACTCTCTCATTTGGATGTAACTGGCTCGTTCATATAACTATTTTGTTGAAAATAAGCGAATCTTTAAAATGCCATAACTTTCTTATTTTACATCCGATTTTGATGAAATTTTCAGTGTTATGTTTGTTGAATTTTTCTCTTTTTATTCAAATCAACTTTTTTTGGGGGTGGACTTGTCCTTTAACTGTAAAGTATTTTTTGTGATGGAGTGGGTATGAAGGTATCCTTTCCTTGTTTCGCTTCCCGATCATCAGGAAATAGGATTGCAATAGAAAGGATGCCCAGTACTAGTGTAGAGGGTGCTTCTTATACAGCACTCAAGGGAATTGAATTTGATAGTTATATGTGTAGGCCTATATACATCTATTGAATAGAAAAATAGTTGATATATCCGTGAATATAGAATTCCCTATCATATAAAGTACACTCTAAAAACTGACATGTTAAATTGAATCAATATTTGAAAGGTTGGAGGGGAAACTATTTCTAAATATTGCATTTACCACTTGAAATAATTTGACCCAACATTTAAAATGGTTGGATTCAGCTTTATGCAAGGATGAATTTAACATTCGGAAAAGATTGTCACTCTCCAAATTTTCAAATTTTGATTTAACATTTACCCGCTTATGACGCCAAACACTTTATCAGAAGTCTTGCTCTACCCTTGCTTTTCGAGATAAACTTGTCAACTTTGATTTGAATAATATACTTTTGAATAAAAGTTGTTGGCAGATGAAAATATAATAATGCATGAATGCTGTACTCTCATGCATTCTTTACAAACTTATTTTTACTCATGAGTCCTTAGTTTCAATAAAACTTTCTTCAGCAAATTAAAAGCGAAAGGTAATTTCCTTCCTTGTTTGGCTTAACAAAGTCATATTTCTATTTTTATAACATCTTCAGACTGATTCATTTGGTGTATTGTTTTTTTTTTTATACCTGGCAAAGCAAACAGCTGAAAATAGACATCAGGATTTTAATAGTGGGAGGGTAACTCACAACTTTGAGCCCTTGTAGTGTGAATAAATAGCTTTGGCTCAGAATATTGTGTTGGAAACTCAGTTTAGAACAGGTAATTCGTAATTTTAGGTTGCGTTCAGTTAATAACACTGTTTTAAACCCTAGAAACACAGGTTTCATGGGTTCAGTCCAACAGAGCTGGCATTCAATTGATATTTGTTGGTCATATTAAAATAAACATTAAAAATGCAAACATGAATTGCTGTTCAATCAAATTTTTGTCGGTCATAAATATATTAACAAGATGAAATGCTGTTTGAAATTGCATCCGGCTACTCTGCAGAAAAATGGATGTTTAAAGTAGATTGAAGCAGACATGGTGGCTCAGTGGTAGAGTGCCTGCCTTTGAATAGAAGGTTGTAGGTTCGATCCCTGGGTGAGTCATACCAAAGTATTTCTGCCTCCTTGTCATGCTCTCGATGTACACAAGTTCAGAAGGGTAATAATGACATTATGTTATGCATGGCCCACTGGGAAAAGAGTTCATAAGAGCTGAAGTCACTACCCTGGGTAAATATTAAAGAATTATGATTGAACGCGACTATGTGACAGAGATCTCGATCGTGATTCTGCGATAGGCCTTTTTTCCGGGTCACTATCCCAAAGTGAAAACTGTTTCATGTTTATGTCTTGATTTGGGATTCCTGTTTGCGATCTTGACTCCAAAATTTGATTGAATGTGCCCCTTGAGGGTAGTGATCTCATCTGTAGTTTGTTTTGAGGGAAATTGGTATTTATTTTAATATTTATATTTTCGGCATGAGAGGAGGTTGAGGTTAGGAAGGTAAATACATGGACTGTTGACAGTCTCGAGTCTCGACAGTCTCTAGTATGGTATTTATGATGAAGTAGAATACAAATACACTTGGCTTTATAAACACCACCATCATCTCCATTAAGTCTTTGTGACATCATTAACTTCATTATCATCACTATCACCATATCATGATCATCATCACCATCACCACTACTGCAAGAATCATTATTATACCAAGTGCACTTCCTCCTTCGTATAAACACCATCATTATCATCATCCTCATTATCATCATCCTCGTTATCATCATCTTCATCACCATTATAGTCATTGTCATCATGACTGTCATTATCATCATCACCATCATCACAAATTCACAAGGATCATCTCCATCATCATTATCATCATCGTCATTGTCATCGTCATCATCATCATCTTCATCACCATTATTGTCATCAAGGCCATTGTGGTTGTCATCGTCATTATAATCACCACCATATCATCATCATCATTCATCATTCATCATTCATCATCATCGACACCATCATCACCATCATCACCACCAATAACATCAAAACTTATCTTAACAATATCCAGTGCTACTTCTTTTTGGCTCTGTGCCTTATGATGATGTTTACCAAAGGACGGCGGAGGAGGAGGAGGGGTATTAACAAATTGAGCAATTATGCTCAGGATGGGAAAGATTATTACACATGCTTTCCTGTTTCTTCTAGAAACCGACCGCATAGGTGTTGAGGTATTTCTCCTACGTCATAATCAAGCCCTTATTGTGCTTGCCTGTAGTATGTCGGTACAGAGGCAGTATTATCAGGGAAAATCCTGGTATTATAATACAGCAAAGTCATTTGCTGTACATGTAATAGATTTAAAGTGCTTTTAATTTGTATTTTGAGCCCCCTTTCCCCATGTACTAGTGCACCAAATGCCCAATCAGTTGATAAATCAGTTTATCATCAAAAGACTAAAGATTGTCACTAACATAGGATAAAAAAAATGTTCACTTTAATAGGTTTTATATTGAATCAGAAACATAATAGAAATTGGAAAGCAATAAATCAAAGAGAGAAAAAAATCAAGAAAAAGATGATTTCTTTAAACTTCAATATTCATGTTACAGATGATCTACATAATAAACAACATCTTTTTTTACCAGAGTTGTTCCTTGCTCAACTTAGTTTTTCAAGTGATAAGATAAGTTAATTGCAAAAAAAAATAGATGGCCATGTCCTTTTATTCACATTAAATTCTTATTATTGCTTTTGTATAAAATACTTTGGAAACCTCCTGTTTCTCCCTTCTTTTGCTCGGACTGGATTCAAAAGTAAATGATAACCGGCATTCAATGCAATCCGTGGACTTGTCATGAATGAATTAAGGACAGATTTAGCTTTCTTTGATTTGCTCTGTCCACACCAATCTATACTGAGGTGTGTAAATCATCAAATATGCAGTGCAGACTTTGGGTGTGTTCATACTTCCTATTGGAAATGTATAATGAGCGTTTTTGAAATGTTTATCGTGAACAGACTTCCATGGAGTACTGTTTAACCTGTTTTTTTTTGGCGAATACTGCATTGACTCGGAAAGACAGGTCTAGTTGGCACATACAGTGTATGCTTTTTGAAAAAGGACATTGTGTTGCTCTGATTTCAATCAAGCTGGAAACATGATGATGGCATTTAAACAAATCTAGAATTGATTGTGAGGACGTAGTAGTCGTCCATTACTTTACGACTCTCGTCTTTCAATCAGAGGGACGTGGGTTCGATTGCAAGCCATGTCTTCTTTTCCTACAGCAAGAAATTTACCCACATTGTGCTGCACCCAACCCAGGTGAGGTGAATGGGCGCAAATATAGCTGGGGTAATAATAACATTTAATGAGGGCATGAAGTAGGTCCATGATCAGGGCATATCAGTTGAACAGTTTTCAAAACTGAAGTGGCTAGCTACCTTGGATTAATTTGTTGTTATTATTGTTTGATGTTGCATTGATGCTTCCCCAGAAACAATCATTGTTGAGAAACGTAGAACATAAATGTACCTTTTTGTGAGTTTAGTGTTAACAAAATGAGAAGCATGAAAGTGAACGCACCCTTCCCCATCAAACATGCAGTGGTGACATTGTGTATTCATGAGACAGTTTGCTACCTCTTTTCAAAATCCTCTCAACACCTCTGACTTTCCTCTCAGAGTTATTAACATGATTTGTAGGTCAGTGATTCGTGATGGGGGTGCGTTCAGGGGTGCAGTTTCCCTGGCAAAGTCCCACCCTCCTCTGCAAAGGGGGTAGTTTTGTTCCAATGTTTGTGCAGTGCAATCTATAAAGGTATATTTGTTTTAAATGGATCTTGTTTTTAGTAAAAATAGTGATTTTCCTTTAAAAAATGGTCTTTTCCGTTTCTGAAAATCTGTAGTTCCGTTTCAACTTGATCTAAAAATGGAAATTCCGTTTTGTCACTGAAAATGTACTCGTAGCAAAAACCTGAATTCCCTTTTGCAAAGGTGAATTCCATGAATTATATGAAAAGTATAAAGAACCATTTTATTTTACCGGTAAAACGGAAAATCACTGTCTCTATTTTAGGTTTGTTTGTGAAAAATAAATATTTTATTTGCAATTTGCTGGCTACCATGTCCCCTTTATACATTATGAGTGCCCTCATGATGCAGGAGTCCTATTATAAATTTAATAGCAGGAAATGAAATTAAATGTTCCAAATTAATGCCGGTTATTTTTGTTAGAATTTTGTTGAAATGGATCCAAATATAATTGAAAGGAAAATGACAGCTGTAGCAGGTATATTGGTATCTCAAATGTAGAACTGTTGCACTCTAAATTTAAAGAATTTTATAAAAGACACCAAAAAAATGAATTTAGATTTAAACCTCACAAATGTGAATTTGATATTAAAAGATTTGGATTTAAATCCTTTTAGATTTGAAAGAATCAACCTTCAGGATTCAGATTGAATCTAATGTTCAGCTGGTCAGTGTTTTTAGCTTCTCTGGATTTATTTTCAATCCTTGAGATTTAGAACATAATGCTCTAAGGAAGTAAAAGAAAACTTTGTGGTTGGTGTAGAAGAAACCAACTTGGATGAATTATTTTTTCCCCCTACACTTGGGCCTACTCCACAAATTTGAATAATTCAACTTTGGCCGTGTTTATGCTTCCACTTTTGAGGCCAGAATCAGCGTTTCCAAACGTGGTTAGTCGAAAACACGGTTGCGTCCATGCTTACTTCCATTTAAACACTGTTTCAAAACGCCGATCGTAAACTCACAAAAAGGTGCGTTTGTAAACGTCGTTTGACCAGAATCAGGCTTTCTGGGGAAGTATAAACAGAACCACGATCGTAAACGTGTTTAAATGACGTCATTTGGTACATGCTTCCGGTGAGATGAAAATCCGCGGGCAAATACAGTCGTATTGCTCCATGTCATCTCCACGTAATAACAACATTCGGAAAAAAAACTTTCGAAAAAAGGCGCGCCCGATTTGACCTCGCTTTACGATGCGAAGCCAGCTGGATATCATGATTTGCTCTGAAAAGTTAAGCATAAACAGCACTCCCAGAACCACGTTTACGATCGGCGTTTTGAATCGACGTTTGAAATCGCTGATTCTGTCCTCGCAATGGAAGCATAAACACACCCTAAAATAGAATTTCCTTCTATTCTGTTGATAGGACCTAGCCTGATTGAATGCTATCAAGGCACTGATCAGTCCAATTTTCTTGACCTGTCCGAGTTTGCTTTGGATTTGATAAAACATCTTGCTTCAAAAGCTTCTGTAAGGATCTTTCACACTTGAGGTATAAACTGCAACTAGACTCGGTGAAAATAATATTTTAAGAGATTGTAATATGCATGGAAAATAATATAATGTCAAGTTCTAGTAAATGCCCTTTAAAGTCTCATTATTCAATCAACAGTAAAAACGAAATTAAACAACATGTATATACAGCCTTGTTTACAATATAAATTTCCAGTTCTTAACGAGTTTCAAACAAATGTTCCCAAAATTGCAACAACAATGTTCAAGTTTAAGCAATACATATTACAAATTGAATTTTGGTGTTGGGTTTTGAATATTTTATATAGAATATGGCATAAATTGTTTATTGTTTTTATTCATATTTATTTATTTTATTTTATTTCTTTATTTTTTTGGTTTTATTATAATAATTATTATTATTTTTTAAATTTTATTTATTTATTTTATTTATTAATTTTTTTTATTGGGGGGGGGGGGGGGTAGACATGAACAAGACTATAGGTAAGCAATCAGGTACACCTGTATCATTGGGTAGATCTATGCTTTATAATCAACCCTACTTCAAAAGCACTTGAATACTGATGAGATTGAATGATGAACCTCTGCTCATCTATGTATCTCAGTAGTAGGTAACACCTTGGCCAGGATGGGGTGATAAGAGAGCAATGGATAGATAGGGGAGGGGAGAGGGGTAGAGGGAGGGGGCGAGGGGAGAGGGAGAGAAAGAAGAAAAGGGGAGGGGAGAATGGAAGAGGGAATTTAATAGAGGGGAGAAAGAAATGAGGAGTGAGGAAAAACAAGATGGGGTGGGGCTGTGTATGGAGAAATAATTCTAATGATTTCTAGGAAGAGAATCTTACACTGTAGGTAGTTTGGGGTATGGAAAACAAAATAAAAAGCAAGAAAAAGATCAAGATATAAAAATAGCGGTGAGATGCAGTCAAGAAGAGCAATGCTTGTAGAATATGGCCGAACATGATAAATAATAAGGGGAAGACTAGGGTGAAGAATGAAGGGAGGGAGGATTTAGACACCTGTTCAGGAGAAACATATATTGCATTGAACTTGAAGTGATAAAAAAAAAAAAATGTTAATTGAAAGAAGAGATAGAGAGAGAATGAAATGAGAAATGAAGTGAAATGCCTGAACTTGATGAATAAGAGGAAGACGAGAGAGAATAATAGAGGGGGGGATTCGGACACCCTAGAAGCCTAGGAAATGGAACAGGAAGAAGGTAGCGAGGGGAGCACATATCACAGAAGCAAATACTCCCAAATAGGATGTTTAAGGGTAACTGAGGTTGCAGCTCGTATTAAGAGGAACAGGTCAAGTAGTGGTAGTGATGGTCCAGAGCTTTAATGGCATCTAATGGAAGCCCGGAGTGGTTTTTGACTCTCTAAAATCGGGTTGTAGGCCGGGTTTTGGTCGAATTCTTGCTTCTTTTGAGCTGATACTTGAAGCCAATTGAATTTGTTAACAGAGTTCGATTGAAAGCTATGCTTAAGTTAAGACACAGAATTCTGTTCTGCTGTGGTGTGGAGGACTATCCTAAATTCTAACACTGTTGTTCAGAATTTACATTCATACACAGCAAAAAATGTGGTGTTAACCGGTGTACATACAGGACCACACCAGTTATTTTACACCAGTGTTAAATTGGTGGTGTTAGTTTTACACCTATAGGTGTTATTACAACACCTATGGTTGTTACATTTACACTCTTTGGTGTTATGTTCAATCTCTAGGGTGTTATTTTAACACCTCAGGGTGTGGTCCTCTATTAACACCAATTGGTGCAGTTTTAACACCACAGTTTTTACAGTGTATTGATCATTGATGTATCAAAATCGTACTAAAATTCCTTACATGGATATTGCGATTTGATTGGATTATTTTCTGAATCTTTTTGAAGAAGAACCTCGTGATACGAATCTGCATAAGTCCTGTCTTATTGAAACAGGAAAAGTTGAGCAGAGGAGTATTTTTCCTGCTTTCTCTATTTCAAATAATATGCATAGAATCAGAGAGTTAATTAGAGGGTTATTCAGAAATTACGGGGCTGTTTTGGAAATTATTTTTTTTTCTTGGACGCACTGTATATTATTTTTTGTTTCTTGAAGATGGTAAATATCTGTAGGATGATCACCAGGACAGTCAACGTCCTTGCGTGGTTGAGGATGAATACATTGATTGGTATGCCAAGGAGATACATGCCTCATTCATATTTTGATAATGACCAAAGCCCCCCAGCTGGTTTTTTGCTGTCACTTATCCTGTAATGCATATGATAGATACTCCGAATGATATACTGGATGATGAAAATTTTGAGAAATTTTCATTTTTGTTACAGTTTGGGAGTTGACTCCAATTGACTGTTCTGAAATCAAATGAAATGTAAAATGTCAAACACTGAGCCGAAGTCCTTTTTTAACTCTCTTTTTATTAAATGAATTCACCTTTCATCGAATGGCACCATAAAATTTCCTCTATGATGGTTGTGCAGTGAGTAAAAAACAGCTGTTTTTATTTTTAATAAAGACTCTGATTTTTGTACCAGGTGGTTTGTGTTGAAATGCATAAATGTTTTAAACTTGCTGCGCAGTCTCCGCTTATTGCGAAATCTTACTGTGGTGTATTAACTCAAGTCAAATTTGGCCTTGCTTAAATGAAAGAATTTTTAAAAGTAAAAACTAATGCTATCATCTATTATAGAAAGGTTAAACAAAAAGGGAAGAAAATATTATCGAAAAATGTAACTTAAAAGATGTAGGAAGGCACGGCATCTGTGACCAAAATATTCAGACCAGGATATGCAAACAACATACATAGATATAAATCTTCCAAATTGATTTTCTTCTTTTGACGAATTTCCCCTTTTGTTGAACAGATATCTGTGGCACCCAAAGATTTTCCTCAGGCAGAATTGTTTGTGTAAGAAAATGTTATCAGAAATTTCAACTTGAAAGATGCGGGGCTACGCGGCATCTGTGGCCAAGAAATACTCAGGCATGAAGACGTTGATTGCTACGCCTCATTTTCATTTTGGCATGAGACCAAGGCACCCAGGTGGTACACTGTAGCAGGCTGTCTGTTCACGGTGATTCATCCGTAATACGTGAGGCCAATCAGAGCTCCCTCGTCTATCAAAAGACATTGCAAGAAGCGATCGGCAGCAACGAAACACGTCCTTCGAAGTCAGGATTGTGGTTTGATTTTATGTTGGGGTTTGATAGATTTCCTTGCCTGTTTTGAAATTGAGCATACATGTTAAGGGTCTATTTGGGTTAGTAGCACATTTTACTGAAGCCTATGAGGCCTGTGCTTCATACAGCTGGGGCCCGTCTTGCAAAGAGTTGCGATTGATCCAATCAATCGCAACTATGGAAAGCCAGCAAAGTCAACATATGAAATGCATGTTTGTTCAAAAGATTTTCTAGATATGAATGTTTATCCATGAATTCATTGTATGTTCTCCTTTGTTTACAGAGTACAGTTTGCAAATTTTTGTTTAGAAAAAATTATGGCACTGATGGATTTCCATAGAGTTACGATTGATTGGATCAATTTAACCCTTTGTAAGACGGGGCCCAGATGTGTAAATGACATTGCTGCATAGGATATATAAGATATGATAGAGAGAAGACATGTAGGGGAGGAAGAGACAAAGATGAAATATCAAAAAGCGAGAAAAGGATACAAAGGTGTGGGTGCATCGTGGTCTAGTGGTTCTGACTCTCGCCTTTCAAACAGAGGGTCGTGGGTTCGAATCCTAGCCATTGCATGTTTTCCTGCAGCAAGAAATTTATCCACACTGTGCTGCACTCGACCCAGGTGAGGTAAATGGGTACCGGCAGGAAGTACTTCCTCAAAAAGCTGTGTGCACCAGTATTGGTAGACTAGCTTAGCCAGGGTAATATACAAATACAGATCCTATATTATTTTATGATTATCCTATTATTATTATTTTAGATAGAGGAGACAAATTCACCATAAAAGAAAAGGTGGATGAGGAAGATCAGGAGATACAGAACAACAATGAAAGAAAAGGAATACGAATTTAAGAAAAATAGATACAATGAGAGATGAAAATGAGTATAGATATAGAAAAAAAAATGAAGAAAGCCTTTATAAAACAAAACAAAACATAGTTATGTGGAAGTAATTCACTGGTATTGGATGTTTGTGTTCATTGTCATTATAATAATGTTCCTGGAAATTGAATAAAAATGTTTAAAAAAAGATGAAGGAAAGAAAAAGGAATAAGTAATGAAGAGTGGAGAAGATAAGCAAGGAAAAAAAGGAGATTATTGTTAGAATTCAAAATTAGTTTTGCATCAGTTCATTTTAAGATAATTTGGCTATCTGCAGTAGATGTTAACACATTGCTCAGTTGATTCTGAAAGAAAGTGTAAAGTGCTCTCGTCCAACATGACATGGATGAATTCAGGAACAGATATTACATTCACAATAAAGAATGGAGGGGTGGGGGTGGAGAAAAGATATCTACATGTACTTGATGTCAAGAAAGGACAAATAATGCAGTCATAAATTGCATTAAAAGTCGCTGAAAAACCACAGCTGCAAAATTTGTTGTGAAATGCAAGCTAAAAGGGCACTCGGGGTGGGTTAAACAAACTTTCTGTACATCAGTGGTTCAATACATACATATCTATGTAACGATAGTCCCAATGCCTATACACTGATTCGATATAAAAAGTGCACGTTCCTTGTACGCTGTATCGACATATTTTATACTTGAAGGGGGGAGCTATTCTGGAGGTTAATTGTCGTGATATGGAATGGGCCTTTAGGGTCATTTTGAGCAATTTAGCCTCTGGTTCATACTTAGTCATCTTGGGAGCAATTTGTTTTTCTTATTGAAAGTACAGATACGCTACATTACAACTCAAGGATATCGGGTTTCAAGATGACTGTGACATTGAATGTTTATTTGGTTGCCATGTTGGCTGCTTGTTCTTGTTTAGCCTGTGTTTTGGAAGATTCAGCACAACACTTTGGCAAGCAAAGATGGTATTAGCATTCTATTAGAAAAACTCATTTAAATTAATTTAAAGATCTTTTTGATGATAATAGTAATGATGATAGTAGTAATGATAATAACAATAATAATGATAATAATAATGATGATAATAATGATAATAGTAATAATGATAATAATGATAATAATAATAATAGTTATAATGATAATAATGATAATAATGATACTAATACTGATACTGATACTACTACTACTACTACTCCTACTACTACTACTACTACTCCTACTACTACTACTACTACTACTATCAATAATAATGATAAAAGTAATGAGAATGATAAGAAGACAAACATTTTGTATAGTGCACTTTCCATCTTTAGAATGCTCAAGTCGCTTCAGACCAAATTACAGAAAGGGAGAAAAAATATTTTTGAAGTTGATATGAATGACTATGAATATGCCTGTTCACTAGTGATTTGTTCTCAGGAACAGCCTTTGTTTGAAAAGTTTGCATAAGATTTGAATCTGCCAGGTCTATTCTTAATAATCATAAGATCTTTGTTCATAAATTCAAGCTATTTTTCTTTAAAATACGAAGAGCCATGAGGCTAAAGGGGGGTACAGTGGCTATTTCAACCTTGAATGCTAATTTAATCTCTCTTATATCCCCAAGGAATGTTTGACAGAAGGCATCAGAAGATTTTGGCAACATTGACAACTCTCACTAACATTGCATATTAAAGCTGGTTGTATGCAAAATCAGAATATGGTTACAATAAAATATTCTGTTTCTTGTTAAACAGTTTGTATTTTGATACCCCAAACTTCTCCGTATCCAGTGAAAGGCTTAAGTGCTTGTGTTTATGGCTTGCATGCACAAGAAAGTGCATTGTCATTTTCACAAGCTCTGTATAATTTACAAGAAAGCTGTACTTGCGTCTCCAGGCAACGCTTCAAGTCAACCATCGTTAACATCAATTTATCTCGGTAATTATTGAAAAGAGACTCTCGTTCTTGCGTTCATGTTTTTAACATGGAAGATTTATGGCGACTAAATAGCCTGGAATCGATGTATTCATTTTCCCTTCCACACAATAGCTTGCTTACATCTAGGTGTTCTTCAATCTTTTTTTTAAAGAAAAAATGAATTCTTGGCTGGTATTCAATTTAATGCTAAAGCCAGAATTTTAAGTATTTAATACTCACCCCTGCTTTAAACATGGCTACCTTGATCAGGTGTTCAAGTACTCAAGGATTTCCTTCCTACCGGGTACCCATTTACTACACCTGGGTGGAGAGTGGCAAATGTAGATAAACACCTTGCGAAAGGATATGTTAAACCTGATACACCACTTATCAATTGAAATGAAAATTGCGCATGTATATGTAGTAGGGGGTGTATGTGTGTGGCATTATAGGAGGGAGGGGGGGCTTTATGACTAGTGTGAACAGCTCTTTATAAATAGCAAACACGTTGGTATCCATCCTTCTCCCTCAGGCTCACTGTACTCACTTACCAGTCTCCTTTCCAGTCCCTTTTAAAGATGACTCATCAAGCATCCATGTATCTTTGCTCTCACTGTCTCCTTCAACCCGATCCAACCATTTTCATTTCCAAAAGTTCTTAAGCCATCAAGCGTTGTTTGCGGTAATTAGCCCGGGGCTGAAGTTAATTTACGGGGGGAACGTAGCGAGAAGCGTAGAGATTCATGGCTCGGGCTTGCAGTGTTTGTGTAGTCTCCTTGTAGGCCTACACGTTGTAATATGGCATTTAAATATAATTCTGTAAAGTCTTGAGGCAAGTCTTATTCTGTTGACGTATGGTTATGTTGTATAAAAAGTAAGAGCAGCTACATGTATATAGCAGAAAGTCTATGGTGGTATAGTAGTACCTTATAGGTCAACTAGTCTCTCAGCTCAGACTCCGAGTTACGCTTTACGTGAGAAATGGGGTCCGTGTGTTCAGACTAGCTACGTGTGAAGGGTTGGTTTGTGTGATTTATGTTTCCACAAATCTCGTTGAGCATGGCGGAGATTCACTCCATAGCTGATTAACTTGCGAACATTTCCTGTGCATTAATTATTCACTTGTAGATTTTAGATTGCTGTTTCCCTCCGTCGCCTGTTATCAGATCGGCGTCTCACGACACAAAGTCTAGCAATTGATCATGCGCTTGATTTTCGCCGTAGATTGCACATTGTTGTCAATGTGATTGATCATAAAAATTTGTTTTAAGATCATTTCCAAGTCTTGTGTTATGCGCCTTTAATAAGTACATGTATTGGATGAACTTTCTATTGTACAGAAGGTTATTGAACCTATGATGTGTGCACTGAAATAGGAAGGAGGCGGCATTTTGTGACACAAATGGTCTTTTTTGGGGCTGATTTTTACGATTGATAATCAGTGCAATCTATCACGAAAATCAGTCCCATATAATCTTTATCTTACTTAAAAAGCCCTGGTGGGTGTTTCACAAAGATTTAAGTATGACATAAGTCGCACTTAAATGCCGACGCGTACATGATATGCGACGGCTGATCTTATTGATTGATACGCAGTGGTGCGCGTCCTCATGTCATGATCTTACCAATGTGGTCAAGCCTTTTATACCATACGCAACTCCGTATTTAAGTGCGACTCTAAGTCATACTTAAATCTTTATAAACAGCCTTATGAAACTCCCACCAGGGGGGTGTTTCATAAGGCTGTTTGTATAGTTACCCAAGACTTTACGCACGACTGGTGATCCTTTCTTATGCCACATTCTCCCTAAGTAGCTCACCTAGCACCTAAGATCATGTTCCAGTTGTGCATAACTTTACGAACAGCTTTATGAAACACTGTGTATAATTAACTTCATTTGAAAATATT
Source organism: Lytechinus variegatus (assembly GCF_018143015.1). Classification (NCBI taxonomy): domain Eukaryota; kingdom Metazoa; phylum Echinodermata; class Echinoidea; order Temnopleuroida; family Toxopneustidae; genus Lytechinus; species Lytechinus variegatus. The sequence continues at coordinate 3,549,800 of NC_054752.1, read as the reverse complement.
GGGGAAAAAGTACTCGGGAAGCATTATCTATTCTTTCCCTTTTTATACTTCCTTTAACAAACACAAAAATCTATTTTAACAAATGTGAAACTATCAAATCTCATCTTAGGCTTTCAATTCTCAGAAAGTAGGCATGAATAGTCAACTCATGGGCATTTGAATCCTAAGAATAGACGCCTAATAGTGTCCTTTACATTATTCATTATCCAGAAATCTTCTGTGGATTTCCCCTCTCTGCATATCCCATTTATAATTACTCTCCTCAAACCTACACTCTTTGTGTGAAGTGCAGGTGAATACTCCCATAAAACCTAGACCATCGAGGCCCTGTTTCCTAAGGGTTGGCGATTGATCATGGGATTGATTTCTACCATTGATTACATTCATTATTGTGTATGATCAATCATGAAAAACAAAATCATCACCACAATCAATCGTTATTTTTATGACACAGGGCCCAAGATGCACTTGTAAACTGAAGTAACATAGAGCTTAGCATTTGATCATTGAGTTGATTTCAATGATTGATTGCATTGATTATTGTGTGTGATCACTGTAAAAACTGCAGTGTTAAAACTGACACCAATTGGTGTTAATAGAGGACCACACCCTGAGGTGTTAAAATTACACCCTAGAGATTAAACATAACACCAAAGAGTGTAAATGTAATGACAAATGTTGTTGTAAAAGCACCTATAGGTGTAAAACTAACACCACCAATTTAACACTGGTGTGGTCCTCTATGTACACCGGTTAACACCACAGTTTTTGCTGTGATTAATCGTCAAAAAGCACCACAATTGATCGCTAAGTTTTATGACACAGGGCCCACCCAGGATGGGCTTGTAAACTGTAAAGTAAAAGCAATTGATTGTGGGATTGATTTCAACAATTGATTAGATTGATTATTGTGTATGATCAATTGTAAAACCAGCCCCATAATTGATTTTATGTCACGTGGCTCTGGATACTTGTGTACAATTTATACCCTGCAATCGCAAAAGGAAGCAAGTGAAGGAAAGAACATACAGTCGAGAAGAAACCAATTGTGACCACCTCCCAGCTTGTAATTGAAATACAATGGCCCATATTCTGAAGTCAGGTTTGAAAGTTGTAGTTTAAGAATGGAAGCTAAATCACTGAATTTTTATTAAGTTGTATGTTTTATGTGTTTACTGTGCTCTTTCCTGATTCATCGATGGTGAAGACAATCATCTACTTATACTTCCTAGACAATCATGAATGATTTGAGAGCCAAGTTAGCTGAAGTATGATATCTCTACTGTTAGTGATTTATGGAACAATTGGCTATCCATACTTAAACCACAACTTTAAACCTGAGTTTAAGTTAAACCTGCTATCAGAATATAGGCCAATGTAATTTACTCAGCAATAAGTGATAATAATCACTTGCGGATTTGATCATAGATTACATGTACTAGTAGTGGAAAATTAGAAAGAATGAGTATTTGCTATCATCAGTAGACGTAGAAGTAGTTGAAGAAATAAAGATTTTTCTGCACTTATTTTTTTCTTGTCTGTATTCACTATATCATAATTGTATATGTTTTATCTTTATTTATTTTGACTGGAATAAAAAAATAAAGTAACTGAACTGGAAGTATGGAGTCATCAAATCTGTAATTTATACATGTGGAGATCAGTTATACTGCTGATATTCTGAAAACTGCCTGGATATTAATATAAAGCTAGTCAGAAATGCATGGCCTTTATATTTCATTATCCTACAACTATCGTACTACTACATAGATATAAATTAGTAAATAACTAACTAAATAAATGAATTTGTAAATAAATAGAAATTGAATAATAGTGAATAAATTAAATGGAATTAAAAAGATAAATGAGTAAAATAAAGAATTGAAAAGAATAATAATTTCTGATATGTATTGGAAAGAATTAGATATTATATTGTTGCAATGGCTATTTTCATCTTCCCATTAGAATTTACCATATCATCATGTAGGCTCCTCTTACTTGATTTCCACAAAGAATTATGATTAGTTATTTCACGTTGACTCTGCACAGGAATTGATACGGCCCATTAAACCTTGAAAGGCCCACTGTTTTAACCTCAAAACAAATGCATTTGCTTTTGTTTTTACTCCCTGCATGCTTCGCTTAACAATTGTTGAATATTGGAATAAATATTGCTCTCAATAATCATCCATCCATGTCCCTTGCAATATGCTGCAGCCACAACAACAAAAATGACCCCAGACCAATCAATGCTAATACTTAATTTTGAATGGCATGCCATGGTCGGGTTGGAGTTGGCTTCGTCGGTGTGACTGTCCCTTTATGAACAGTTTGAGGTCAGTCATCTTGATGATAAGATGCGCCCATTTAGAAGAGAAGTTGCTGTTAGATAAGTGTAAGTGACAGTTCGAATTGAGTGGTCAACCGCAGTCAGATAGAGGGGGGAGGCTGTAATTTGATAAGTTGCGCCCGTTTTGGTGAATATAGCAAAGTATGTATGACATTTGAGTGACTAGGTTGGGAAGACAGAGAGAGATGGGGGGGAGCTGTAATTTCATAAAATGAATCCATTTAGATCCATATAGCAAAGTGTATTTGACATTTCAATTGGACTGACAATATAAATCAGAGTGGTAAGGGGGGGGGGGTGTGATATGATGTTAAAATGGATCCATTTAGATGCATATAAAGCAAAATATATCTGCTATTTCAATTTGGACTGATGGCAATCAGGATGGGGGGGTAGTTTGATCAGATGCATCAATTTAAATGCATATTTACAGCAAAGCGTATTGGTCATTTCCATTGGACGGAAAGGACTTGAAGGGGGGGGGGGTATGATTTGCTTATGATCTGTTTAGATTCATACAGCAGAGTGTATTAGACTTTTCTCTAAACCTGACCCAGAGGTTAAGATGAGGGGGGGGGGGGGTTGGTAGTAACTTGATAGGATACGGTCCATTCTCCACCAATATAGCAAAGTGCATTTGATGTTTGATATGAATTGACCCATTAAGTGACAGGTTGAATTGGAAATGGAAGTGACATATGATATTTGTTTATCCCATATAGACTCATTTTCTATGGTGAAGATCTTTCCCAGGCCATCTCATTGAATAAAATGCACAATGACTTTTAAACTTAAGCATGTATTTATATTTTCATGGTACTCCAAAATCAATACCTTTTCTATTAGTTTCTTCTATTAATAGCTTTCTATTTTTACTTTACTTTTGTTTGGGTGTAATTACCTTTGCATTCATTCTTTTAAATTTAAAATTTAAAGAATCATTTTGAAATTTTGTTATTGTAAATGCGGTACCCCTTAAAGACATTGTGGAGAACTTTCCCATGTCAAGATGTCCCTCTTTAACCTGTTATGCAGATCAAATTGAAATACCATTAGGGCCTACACTTTAATTTATTTTGTTAAGATTAATTTTCCTATTTCAAATCAAGAAAATAAGTAGTTTAGGCCTGCATATATTCATTTTCAAATTTCATTAAAGTTAGAAAAAAAATCAATTTTTAGCTTCTGCACATGCATGTAGTTTGTCTTTGACTTTCCCTGTCCTGGATAGAAGATTCCTGTAGTTTATCAAATTCTTGCATATATATTTCATTGTCCAGTGAGTGGTCAGTGGCAGGTCAGTTTCCATCCCTGGAGCTGTCCAGACAGCAAGGCAGAGGTCAAGCCAATTAGTATATCCTTGACCTTTGCGCTTTTCATACAGTGACAGCTATTATTGAATCGAGAGATGAGAAATATTATTCCATATTTCGTAAATGGTAAGGGCAGGTTTATGAAGGGTTCAATGTCACTTTCCCTTTTTATTGAAAGTATTGAGAGAGAATTGTGTAGATCTCTTTGTTGAAAATTCCATACAATGTAATATATGACACAATGCAGTGCAAACACTCTGGTGTTGATTTAACACCAGCCCGGAATCTACGTCCAAACCAAAGAAATATTGAAACAACACCAGTTTGGAATCAAACCAATTTCGTTTTAATACTAATTGATGTTGTATAACACTTCTCTGGTGTGGACATATATAGATACCGGGCTGGTGTTAAATCAACACCAGAGTTTTTTGCAGTGTGCTTGATGTATGCAGAGGGGTTTGAGGGAGGGGAATCTACATGTATAGGAGGAGGCAGGAAAAGATGAAGAAAAATGCGAACAGAGCGGGACTAAGAAACAAAATGTTTAAAAATAGAATATAGAAGGAACAAGAGAAAAATAAAAAGGGGGAGGCCTTTAGAAAAGTTTGAACGAATATCGATTGAATCCTACAAAATATAGTTGATTTCACGGAAAGATGTTGCTATCAAAGGCTTATATGTGACAATTCCTTAATATTTATTTATTCCTACTTACAGTATATAAGAATAGTATTAAAACACAAGAAAATGGAATGGATGTTTCCCCTTAAATATTAATAGCTTTTATTGACCAGAGAACAATGATGATTTATTGAGTTTACTGTACATTTGATATTGAATAGAAATTAACTATATGACTCACAGAAATGGAAAAGATAATGCAACATATGGTATAATGCATATTTTCCCTCAAAAGTACAATGAAATTAAACTCCCTAGTTTTAACATATACAACATGAACCCATGTAGGAAAAGAAATTTGGTTAAAAGGACAATACACTTTCATCACCCTGACTTCCTGAACAGTTCCCAATCAATATCAGAGGTCCATGCCCCCTTGATTCTGTCTAATGTAAATGATTGATGGGGTCCCATGCTTTGTATTTGCTTTCTGATTGCTTCAGCAACATTTGCATGCCAATTTTCATTTCCACCATAGGTTGTGTCCTGTTTTCCAATCAGTTCTAAACACTGTTTAAATTGACGGCTTACGTGAGCAGCAGAACGTAGGAATGTTCATGTTTGAGAAATTCTGCAAGGAGCAATAGAGAATTTCAGTGATGTTTCTGACTTTCTGCAGAATTGCCTTTCAAAATGTACCTTAATATTCAGTTGCATTTTAAAAGACACTTTTTTTCTACCCAACAAATATAGCTTGAATAAAAAAGTGCTTTCAATAAAACTTTTTTGAAAGCCTTCGGTAATGTTAACTTAAAGGTATTGTTTAACTTTGTGAGCAGCCGATTTAAAAAATTCTCAAACCAAGATGAAACGTGTACAAGTGCATGTTCTAGAACTAATAAACCCTGAAAACAACCATTATTGAGGATGAAAAGCTAAAACTACAAGGCAAACCCCGATTTTGGAAATAGGTCTTATAGACACCTAAATAGTACATATAAGTGTATGGGATGAAATTAAGCTGGTGTTTCCGGTCACTTTATATTTCAATTTTTGAAGCCTTAAATAATTATTTCTGGGCTTCATTTTTGTAACATATCACAGACACAGGTGACAATTGTGACCTTCTAGCTTCGATTTTTTGAAAGTCAAACCAATGTTAATCAATCACTCTAATGCAGACTTAGACAAGTTAGACTTGCCTTGCTATTGATTCGCATAGAGCTCCTAATTTTTAAAATACTTTTTTAATGTTTTCTTTTTGCTCTTGATATGTCCAAGACATAAAACTCAGAGCAGGTCTTTATTCAATGTCAGTTTAGACATTTTCTAATGTATGCATATGTTCAAGATGTATTAATGTCTGAACAAGAAATATGAAACAAGGTTAAAATAATTACTGAGTCACCATTATTCCTTGTCTTCATCAAACTAATCCAATTCAGATTTGCATTAATTGGCTTCTATCATTGAGACGGAAATGAGTAAATCATTAGTGTGGCGTCTTAAAGCGGAACGATGCATTGTGGACCATTAATTGTAAAGGATCAAATGATTATAAGAAGATACAGAATGAATTAAAATTTGATAGTACGAGGAATGACCAGGGTCCTGCCTTGCAAAGAGTTGCGATTGATTTCAGGGTCCTGTCAATACAAAGAGTTACGATTGATGTGATAAACCTCAACTATATGGAATGCCATTAATGTCATACTTTACCTACAGGGAATTTGCATAATGTCCTCTAAAACAAAGAGAAGTGCATAATATACTCTAAATTTTTTCAAGAAAATGATGAATGTATGAATATACAGCATATCTAGACTAGATGCCTGTTGCAGAAAGAGTTGCGTTTAAACGCAAGTCAAAAAATCAAACGCAACTCCCAAATGCGCGCTGTTGATTGGTTGAAAATCAAGTTGCGCATGATTTTTAGAGTTGCAATCGATTGCAACTCTTTCTGCAACGGGCTCCAGAACATGCATGTATTTTGAACAAACATGCAGTTTAGAAATTGACGATGCTGGCTTTCCGTAGTTGTGGTTGATGGGATCTATCGTATTTCTTTGTAAGACACTGTCGTGATCACTACTTGAATTTGGTTTGAATTAATTGCAACTCTTTGACCGTACCTTGATATACAAGGTAATGACTTTTGGTGGGGTTATTGATTATTCACAAAGTTAAGATTGCTGCTCATGAATTATTTCAATTCTGATTAATGACAGTAAAATATTAAAGTGAAAGAATAGATCCTTTGCTTCTGTATTCGTGTAAACTGTACTAGGGCCATGTGATTATATGCCAAATCAAATGTTTGTTGAATTGTAATGTAATTTATGAGACATTACTTTGAACCGAAAAAAAAAGTAAATGAGTTTAGGAATTGATAAAAAGAGATGCTTGCAAAGTAAATCAAGAAATACCTATAAGGTTATGAAGTGAATTGTCAAAATATCTACCCCAATGTTTTCATTTGGGATAATTTTCTTATATATTTTCTTTGATTTAATGTTTAATTTATTTTTGATTGATCGATTTTAAATGCAGTCCCTTCTGTTGAGATATAATATTACATCAAATTCTTATTTTATTTAGTAAGCATTCACTTTATTTCAAATTAAGCTGCAAACATGTAATAACATCTTCAGTTATAAGCATCTTCACTCTTCATCAAGTATTTAAGATAAATTCCAGTTTCGGTAACGATCTCAAAATGACTTTTGACAGATTCTAATATAATGACCACCCAAGTGTTTGTTTGTATGAATAAAATATATGTGCCAAAGGATTCTGGAAGAAATTGTGTAATTGCTGAGAAATAAGCAAAATAAGCGTGGATTCGGTCACTTCCGTCAGGTCTTTATTCCAGCAATATAATATACACTGTCCCACGTGTGCCTATCTGTGTGGACATTTTTCAGCGTAGATTTCAAGATTACACAAAGTTCAGTTTATGTAACTGTACCAGATCTAGATCCTTGATGATATTCTGACAATTAAGCCTGGTTTTACAGACTTTCTCATGAAATCAGCGTTTACTGCAACTACTGGCATTTCGCTTTAAACACAGGTGTTTAGTAATAGTATACATGTAACCTTAGGCTCCCAATAGTATGTACATGAACTCTTGAATGGCTGCTATACCAGCTAGTGTTATGAACGGTATAATATTACCTCAAAGCTATGCCCTGTATAAATATACAATCGTGTAGGCCTACATGCATTTGACATTTACCAGACCTGTGTACTTGCATTGCATAGATGCAGACGCATTCATTTATCCATGGGCAATGATATGTCCATTTGAATTGAGTCATGAATATCTATCTTATTGGTCTTTCAATTTTTATTTTTTTCAAGTATTATTATTATTATGACTTATACAGCGCTTTTCCCATAAGGTACAAAGCGCTAATGATGAAAATACTTAAGATAAGTAATATCATGCTAAAAAGAAATATGTCCTCGATAAAAAATTGCCCCTGTCTTTAATAAAAATATTAACATTAAAGGGGCTGTTACGTCTGGATGATTTAGCTGGCCTATGCCAATGTACATAGGGTATATGGCAAGCCATTTTCTTTATTTATATTTGATTATTATAAATTATTTAAGGTATTTATATTTTGTGCTGTTATTAAGGGGAAGTTCACCCTGAAGAAAAGTTTGTAAAAATAGCAGAAAAAAAATAATTAAAAGCAAAGGTTTGAGGAAAATCATAGAAAAATTAAAGAAAAGCTCATAGAAATGTTATACTAGGGATTATATTTTATGGTGTATAGGCCTTGGCCTACTGATATACAGTGAGAGCACAGCGGGAATTCGTTAAAACGGGAGCCTGGTTTACATCATCAGTGGTCTACCAATACCATTTCCTATGGACATGTGCAGGTGTATTTCTAATAGTCTACATTTTCAGGCTATTTGTATGAGCTGCTGAAGATAGATGTTTGACAAATGTTGGTGCCCTTTTCAATTATTTCTTTGTTTGATAATTAAGATTCAAAGGATTTTCATAAGCTTCCACAAAATCATGGAAAAATTATGCAAGTACATTTATCTGTTTTGATGACTGTAATACTGTTTTGATGTTTTGATGACTGTAATACTGTAATAAATTTGCAGTGTCTGTAGGCCTATTCGGTCTGTATAGTGATCTTAAAGCTGTTTATAACAGTTTCTATTACCCGTGATAAAAAGAACACAATGAAAGTTTTTAGACATTTCTATAATTACATATAAGTGTTGATTTCTATTATTTTCATTATCATTCAGAACACTTGACCAAATTTGATGGGGTGTGGAAGACAAGACTACTCTTGAACTTCACTGTGTATGTGACTTTCACTTCCTTCACCCCCTGTAACCTTTGACCTTTGGGGTCAACTCAACTCTTCCTGTTGTTCATGAATGCAGGAAACACAGACAAAAGGAAGATTAAATGAAAACAAATTGAATTCGAGATCGAAGTCTCAAAATAAATCAGAATTGGTCTGCAGCTGTGCCAGCTAAAGTAGCAAAGATAACATTTTCCTTAAGAGTTAAAAACATTTTATGATTCGGATGTGAGAAGATAAGGCTTGGCGATTGGTCAGTAACGATGGTGTTCTATCTGCCCAATAACTCTCGGCAATCAGTTTGTTTTGCTTCAAAATGAGATCATCGGATTTGAATTGACATTAGAGATTGGGTTGTATATCAGGTTTTGAAATGAAGGATTGGATTGGGGATTAGGTCACCATGTGAGGAGCTTGTTTTTTTATCACTCTTTACTACAGACAGATAGTACCACCCATTCATATTCCTTTAAATTTTTTAACACCAATTTTAAGGCTATTTTATCTCTTCGCCATATTGAAGATAAGACTCTGAATTCCAAAGATTTAAAATAATCCAGATCGACTGAGAATAGTGACCAACCAAATATTGGATTTGTTTTTAATCTAAAAAGAATTAAATTCAAGTCTTTGTTAGCTTTAGATTAAAATCAGCAAGGTTAAAATCTAAATCTAATATTCAGCTGGTCACTTTGCACATCACAGCCAATCTAGATTTATTTCAAATCTTTCGAACTTAGAGAGTGTGTTTTCCAACGTGTATTCATGCAAGTTTTGCTGATCTTGTTCAGAATTTAAAGTGGGCAGATTGCACTCTTGCATTGATGACAACAATGGCTATACCATGATGGTCATCTAAGTTAAAAAATTTGTTATTATTTCAGGGAACAAAAATGAGTTAACCTGTCCAATACTGAATTTTGAATGTTCTTTGGACTTTTTGTACAGAGAAAATCTTGTTCTAGGAAGCAATTGCTCAGTACATGTACATGTAACTGCTTAATGCTTTGCGCAGACTGCGCAATAGTAAAAGACTCCTTATTCAGATGGATTATTTAAGCTGCAGGTAGTTGCTTTGCTTGCTTCTCAATATGAATAGGTCCTGTGACGTAAAATTGGACAAGATATCAAGTTCTCATGCTTATTATTAGAGCTACCTATCAAGTTTTAATTCAAGCAAACTTTAGCTAACGACTTTGACGTATGCCTCTGATGACGCTACGTAACCAGAGATTGCGTGTGTCTTTTGAGATGCAAAAACCAGACCCATCGCTGTTGACCATCAAACTAATATTGGTTTTGCGGAGGTCAACGTGGCCACCTAAAGCTAATAAGAACAAGTTAATAGGAACATGTCATTAGTTAACAACACAAACCCCACGGCAAAATCAACTTAAATGCCAGTTTCTAACACTAAAGACTGGGGTGTCTGTCAGAATCATGTGTGGAATTTGTACTTTGTGTACATATGCCATCTGATTAAAATATGAAATAGTGTGATCTTATTTTTTGAAATCATATTTTGATATGATTTACCATACAGTTATAGAGCCCTTATACAGCCATGTCATAGCAAACTGATGGAAATGTTGTTCTGATGTATTAGTTGTTATAATGGCAGAATATTATGTCATGCTTAATTCCTTAACTTCATGTAGTCTTCATCTGAAATATAAATTTAATTCTTACATAATTCAATTTCATACTGTTCATGTTTGCCAGTGATTCCAAACTTTTGGAAAAGCGAAGCTTAAACTTTCATTATTAGCGTTACTTTGTTTGTAGAAGTAGGAAAAGATACCCTCTTGGCAATTGGCATTTACAAGAAAGCTTAAAGATGACGTTAAGTTTTGTCCATCAAAATAGCAAATTCTACTTTTCTCAGAACTGGGTATCCCATCTATAGGTTCTGTGATAGCACATGAAAACATGACACTTCTTGAAGTGTGTGATGCTCTAATACGAGTTAAAGATAAATTCCAGTTTTGGTAACGATCTCAAAATGACTTTTTACCGAATCTAATATAATGACCACCCAATTGTCTGTTCGTATGAATAAAAAATATGTGCCAAAGGATTCTGGAAGAAATTGTGTAATTGCTGAATGATAAGCAAAATAAGCGTGGATTCGGTCACTTCCGTCGGGTCTTTATTCCAGCAATAATTCTACACTGTCCCATGTGTGCCTATCTGTGTTGGTGACCTTCAGTGTGAACGTTTTTCAGTGTAGATTTCAAGAATTCACAAAGTTCAGTTTATGTAACTGTACCAGATCAAGATCCTCGATGATATACTGACAATTAAGCCTTGTTATTACAGACTTTCTCATGAAATCAGTGTTTACTGCAACTACTGGAATTTCTCTTTAAGGCAACCTGATAGGGGAAAAAAAAGTCTTTGCAACATGGTAGAACCTTGCTCGATAATGGATAAGCAAGTCGCACGGTGCAAGAGCTATGACATTATCAACGGTAATACAAGAATTGTGCGACCGTTTTGGAAAGTCTGTCAGGGAATTAAGTCATATACAACGCCTGAAGAAGCTTGCGGAACTAGAGTACTTCCTGAAATCAAGCTACTTCTGTCCTTTTTTAACTCATTGAGGGACAAATCATCACCTCTTACTTGGGTTTGTTTTATTATTTTGTAAGCTATGGTTTGAAGAAGGTTAAAGTTGGTTATGTACAAAAATTTTCTTCGCTAGAATACCTGTGTCTGCATGCTTGTTAATTGTGCAAACACTGTATAAATAGTAATGGTGTTAAAACTAAATTAAGCACTTTATGCATTGCATAAATTTTATGCCTTTCTTTTGTTTAGGGGGGGGTATGTTTTTTCTGATGACTTTATGATTACTTGTAGATATTGTCATTTTCTGTTTTTTGTTGTTTTTTGACCTAATAAAAACATATAAATTAGTTTTAAAAAAGAAGAAGTGAGAAGATGCATTTTACTATGATGGGTATATGACCGAAAACAATATAAAGCACAATATGAATTACCAAAATATGGATTTATGATGCTGGTGTAGTTCTTTCAAAAGTATATTTTGCACCTTTTGAATTTCATTATTCTAGTTAAAATGTGTTGAGTTGAATAGTTGTAGTAGTTCCATAGTTAACAGTGAATCCTTTTCTCATGGTAACATGAAACAAGGAAGAAAGTAAAATTGTTCATGAATTTTGATATTTTATCGATTCAAGCCAGAAGCATTTCCTTAAAAGTAGCTCCAGGAAAAAACACAATTAAGAATTGGGGTTCCTGTCAAATTTTCTTTATGATATCATAATTCTCTGATACCAGTATTGCTCAGAAAAGAATTTATTGTCTTGCCTACATAGCAAAGTGAGACTATATGCATCATTGTCATTTCCTTGAAAGTAGCACCAGAAAGACACACAATTAAGAATAATTGGTCCCTTCCAGCTTTGTTTATGAATTCAGAATTCATGGAATTTCCATCTACCCCCATATTGCTATAAAAGTAGCCTACCCTTTGTTTTGTGTAGTTCAATTCATAGTTCCTTCCGAGGGTAATTTTTGTTTTTTGATACTAGAAAGATTTCCTTTGATAAGGATACCTTTCAGCTTCTATTTGTGTATGAAAAAGAATTACAAAATCGTTATGTTGACCACATACATTAGTTATAATGTTGACTGTAGTAGCCCTTAAGATTTGTTGATTGTAGGGCACTGTCATGTATAGGACACAAAAACTTCAAAGGCCAATTGGGGGGGGGGGGCTGATGCCAAACAATTGGATATCCAAGGTCATGGGTTGGAAGCTCCTTGATTAAAGCCTTACTGTAGCCATGCCCAATATTGCCTCCTCTATGTCAATATCTTCATTAGATCATGCAGTGATAATAGCTATTGCATCTTCTTTATAGTGTCTTCCACAATCAATTAATTTTGAGTGTGATACACTGTGTTGGACAACCAACTTTTGGGTTAAAGGGTGTTTGTGACGTGTACAGTATGTCAAATCGTTCGCTATTTGATGATAATAAATATTAGCCTGATTTATGTAGCACCTTTTGCCATAGATAAAAAGCACAACTATTATTACCCCGGCTTTCGCATGAGTTACCTCTTTTTTCAACAGTGCTCAGTGCATTCAAGGAATAATATGGTTACCCATTACCTCACCTGGGTCGAGTGCATCAAAAGGTGGCTAAATCTCTTGCTGAAGGAAAACATGTCATACACAGTAAAAACGCTGTTTAAGATTTTATACAACACTGTTTACTATATGAACTTTACAGTAGTTGTTTAATAGTTTAAACAATCATGTTTTATTTATTGAAGATTAGATATTGAAAATTAAACTTTGTTGTTTAAAATTTTAAACACTTGTTCAAACTGTTTAAACAATTACTGTAAGGTTCATATAGTAAACAGTGTTGTATAAAAATTTTAAACAGTGTTTTTACTGTGTAAAGCTGGCATTTGAACCCTTGCCCTCTGATAGACGAGAGTCGGAACCACTAGTGATTTATTACGTACATTTCTTAAACATCCAAGCATTGCAAATTTACAACAAGAAATCATAATCATTTCAAGTCAAGTTCTCTTAGAAATCGAGTTCCAATATCAAGAAATGATGTTATGTATATTATGATTATTTTTTTCCTCATAAAGATATATTTTTTTCAGGAAATAATGCATTTATGGTCTATCAAATTTTTCTTGGATATTTCCCCCCAATATATTTAGAAAGTGAACTCTTGATATCATGCAAACCGGGTTTTGACCCGTCCCCCTCATGCACACACCCACACCCACACACATCACGTGGAGCGTTGTGGCCCAGTGGATAAGTCTTCTGACTTTGAAACAGAGGGTCGTGGGTTCGAATCCCAGCCATGGCGTAATTTCCTTCAGCAAGAAATTTACCCACATTGTGCTGCACTCGACCCAGGTGAGGTAAATGGGTACCCGGCAGGATTAATTCCTTGAATGCATGAGCGCTGAAAGGCAGCTCGAGCTAAAGCCGGGGTAATAATAATAACAACGCGCCTCGGAATAGAACATTTCTAGATAGATGGTGCTATATAAATGCCTATTATTATTGTAATTATTATCTACCCAACCACACCCCCCCCCCCTCTTCTCTGTCTTCACTCAATATTATATGGGTGAGCCATGTGTGAATGGTATTATCCATGACCCCAATACTTTCATCCCGCCTTCCCCTTGCCTCCCTTCATCGGCATTCTTGGGGTGCCTGATATTTAATCCCGCCCAGAATAATCCCGATGAAACATGACAGTTTGAATTGATCATTAGGCAGCTCACGTTTAAAGGAGTTCTTTACTATCAGAGGTGCCAGTCAGTCTTCAGGTTTTCATCTCATTCCAGGCCATGACAACTTCCCCTTTCAGGCTTTGGGGATTTATATTGTACAGCATGCATGTACACAGCAGGGGGGGGGTGCTGGCATTTGAAAACTTACATTATTTACAGAAACTTTTTACAAATTCACCAGTATGCACAAAATATAGGCTTCAATTTCACTTAGCTTTCAAGTTTGTTTTGAAAACGTCTACGCGTCCTGCCCCCCAAAACAAAATATTTCTGCATAGAGCCTTGACAGCATAATGGGACTTAAATGTGTTTTGCCTGTTTAAAATTGTATACAACGTTGTTTACTACATGTACTTTACAGTAGTTTAGCAGTTTAAGCAACCATGCTTCATGCTTTATTTATTAAAAATTACATTGTAAATGTTTGATATATTATGAAGGTCATATACATGTATTGAACACTATTGTATAGATATTTTAAACATCATTTATACTGTGTAATGCCATAGGTGGTGATTTATAAAAAAGTATTGGCAAAAACTGACTGACACTACAACACCCTGACTCTAAATATTTTTATCATCTATATCAGTATTGTATACTACATATATGTTATTGGGTTTTTTAAGTACAAAAACATCCTATCACTCTGCTCCTACTACTGCAGTCAATGCAAAATGTACAATTAAACCTTTTGGGAAAAAAAATTGTCCTTCTTTAATGTTTTTCATATTTTTTATATCAAACTGCCTACCATGATTACCATCAATGATATGCTATGCCTTAAGAAGTTCAAAATTACATTCTCGTTTATTACATGTATCATCATATTTGACGCCAAAAGATATTTGATCTCTTTGCATCCACAACTCCCATAATTGTATTATACAGAGTGATTGAGTAAAACTCTAAAGCAGATAGTTTGATGGACATGTAAGATTGAAAAGATTTGATCAAAAGTTGGATGTTTTGATTTTGCATTTGATACTTTGGTGTAAACCACAAAAGCAGGTTGTTGCACAGAGAAAGCCACAAAAACTAATTAACTGCTATATTCAAATGTATTTCTGACTGTGATTTGATAAGGGCGTGATTGGCAAAAGGGAAAGAGGCGGGATGGACTTTGAGTCACAAGGAAGGGTTCTGAAATTATTCATATTTGGGGCAAAAACATGTGATATATAATTAGGTCACGCTTGGAAAATTTAGTGACATTTATTGAGTGACTGTCTACTGTGTTCTGCCCTCCTCCTCTTCTTCTCTTCTTCATCATTCATCATCATCTTCTTCTAACTTCTTCTTCTGCTTCTTTTCTTCTTCTCCTCTTCCTTTTTATTCTCTTGCCCTTTCTATCTTTTGATAGCACTTTGAACAATTTTACCATGTAATAGAAATGTTTTTACAGAAATATCATTTTACTATTATTATTATGATCATCATTATTACTGTTAATTATATTACCATTATTCATTATTGTTATTATTATTTCATTTACTGGAATGAATTGATTAACAATGTAACTTTGATGGCAAGAATTGATACTTTTGGAGAATATCCAATTAAAACCAATAAAAAGCGTACTATATGATAATAGTGTTGTATGCTCAATATAGCTCTTTATTAAAACACATGGAAAAAACATCAAAATGTCACGCTATGTAATCAGTCAGCAAACACAGTTTGTAATAGTTCAAAGCAAGTAGTTTGATTTATTCTGGGCACTATTGCTCACTCCAAAATAATAGCTTTCGTTTTGACTTAAAAACAGAAATAGCCAGAGACGATTTACTGGTCGTATGATTTACAGTTGTGGGAATTACTGACGTCAGTCTAATGCTTAAAGATAAATTCCAGTATTGGTAACGACCTCAAAATGACTTTTTACAGAATCTAATATAATGACCACCAAAGTGTCTGTTTGTATTAATAAAAAATATGTGCCAAAGGATTCTGGAAGAAATTGTGTAATTGCTGAGAAATAAGCAAAATAAGCGCGAATTCGGTCACTTCCGTCGGGTCTTTATTCCAGCAATAATAATACACTGTCCCACGTGTACCTATGTGTGTTGGTGATCTTCAGTGTGAACATTTTTCAGCTTAGATTTCAAGATTTCACAAAGTTCAGTTGATGTAACTGTACCAGATCTAGATCCTCGATGATATAATGGCAATTAAGCCTGGTTTTACAAATTTTCTCATGAAACCAGTGTTTATTGTAACTACTGGAATTTCTCTTTAAGTACTTTTATGCTCTAATGATGAATGCTGGATGCTCATTGTGTACATGTTGGAACTTTTAATTTTCTGCAAGAAGACGTCCTCATAAAGAATAGGTTTTCTAAAATCATCCTTTACAGAAACAGAATTTGTTTACAGGATTGTTAAGCGATATCGCTTGCTGAACATTTATGACTCAATGCCTAGAGACAAAAGCGAAACGAGGAGAAATAGAAAGTGATGCAAAGTATTATAAATTGCCATTCATTGGAGCACATAGAGACATATTTGTTATGTGCTTTAAAAAAACTGAGCATTGGTATTAATATTTTTTAGATAAAAGGATTAGTCATATCGTTATCACTTTGCAAATGAATAACTTTAATACTGGAAGGCAATTAACACTCACTGTCTTTTGATATTATTCATAAAATTGATGTAAATTGACACAAGGTATTGTGAACGACTATTTTAAATTCAGATGAATGGGAATAGTCAATTCTTTTTTTTTCTCCTCATTTTGCAAGTGAATTAGCATTACTTGCTGGGATGCAGACAACAGTAGTCATTCAAGGACATTCAATCCAATCCAATTCTATTTACTGCCTAATATAGCTCATTTTGAGAATGAAAATCTGTTCCAGTAATTCTAATAATGTTATGGTTTCATTCTAACATGGCCATTTGGGCTTGTGATGAAAGTAGACAGTTGCTGCCGTATATTTACCCCATAGCCAACTTTAGCAGAACTGTTTATGACTAAAAGATGTAAATTGGTCGTAATTCTCAGTAGACTGCTTGCCAGCTTTCTCTCCTAGGACGCTCAAAATTGCCATCTATTATTAGTGTCAAACTTTCATGAATGTGCGAGTCCATATATGGATGATTGCTTAGCGTGGAAATATGGAAATATTTCCCCCATATCTGGGATAAAGCCTTTAAGTCTGACTATTCTTGACTTCATGAGGGTGTCATTTTCATTTTAAATGGTATGGTAGGATTCGTTTTTCCTCTTAATGGTTATAAACAACATTTCAAGAAAAAATTGTTTATCCAATACCATTGTTGCCCATATTTTGTGTAACCTCATTCCCGATATAGTATCTGGTTTAAGATGTTTGCACGCTTGCAAACTTTGTGAAGAAAGGCATGAAATGTAATTCTATGGCATGGACAATATACACAAGGGAGAAAGCCTAGATTATCATTCATGGAAATGCAGCAGCACAGATCTGGACACATGGGACTACATGTATGCAATGCAGGACACTATAACGAAAAGCAGTTCAGATATGTGATATAGGATTAATGTTTTTCTTGTATGGAAACCCAGAGTTTCCTCTCACATACTAAATGGATCTGGGGTGCGTTTCATGGGGAGCTTTGTCAGTGATTTTCACTGACATATATGTTATAAGCTACTAAAAACCCTTGCGTCTAATTGGCTGTGATCAAATAGATTGATGGAAACCACTGAAAAAACTCTTTAATGAACTGTTCCCGTTTTATCATTGAAAACTGTATGAAACGAGGGAACTGATAATTTCTTCATTTCTATTAAATTTGTTTTGAAATGTTTGATTCTTTGAGGTATTTTCCAATAATTTTTTTTCCTATTCCAGTACTGTATTCATTGAATCTATTTCTAATTCATTTTCTTTCATATAATCTTGATCTAAATAACCCTTTAATGGTACAGTTGTGTTTAAGTGCTAGCATATTATTAATTACCCTGGGAAGCTTTAGCATGGCTACGCTGCGTCTTGAATCTTTGAGGCTGTTCTCACTACATTCCTAAAACTACTTTACTGGAAACCGATTCAGGAAACCACTTTGGAAGATTGCTTTGTTAACGTTCTCACCTGATCACACGAAAGTGGTTTTCAAAATCACTTCACGTAAAGCGCTCTTGTTGCTATGGAAACGCTCTCAGTGGGGTGACACGTTTCGCGCGAAATTCGAAACCGCAGCATAGGCATTCTACACCTGTCGTGTGGAGTAGCGCGCTCAAAATGTGCGAAGATCGCTTCCCGAAGAACGGTTGTGTCCTCACTTACGCTAAAACCAGTTTAACGAGGCAAAGCGATCTTGAAAACTACATCGCGAGGTGGTTTTCCAAACTGGTTTGGAAGATCGTTTCCAAGACCGCTTTGACCGTTCTCACTACGCGTTAAACTAGTTTCCACTAAACTAGTTTCCAGTAAACTAGTTTCCAGTAAACTAGTTTCCAGTAAACTAGTTGTAGGAACGTAGTGAGAACAGCCTCTTTCTCTTTGTCTTAAAGAATGGGAGGGAGGGGCATGTGATCTCCAATAAACGTTTTCTGAACTCTCTTGATCTCATTTGGAAAGCTGATTAGTGAATAATAATAATCATTAATTTCCCATTACCCTTCTAAGTTGCATTTTCATTATTTCCTTTAGCATTATTGAGCTATGGGCCCACATTCTGAACTCGGGTTTAAATTAAACCCTGGTTTAAAGTTGTGGTTTAAGATCCAATTGGGGCAAAAATCCCATTCATTAACTCATATGACACCCAAACTGATAATAATTGTCTTTGAATGATAACTGAAGTATTTTTCCTCATTATGAAAGCAGAGTTAAACAAAATAGTAAACAAAAACAATATTCAACATAAATATAATTTTTGAATTTCCGCTCCCCATAATTTTAGCAGAGTTAGACCGTGGTCTATTAAAGGTAAACCTGACTTCAGAATACGGGCCATGATGTCTCCCTCAAACAATCTTTTTCTCCATGGCGCTAGTACACTCTATATTTCAAGGATTTAAAAATAAGTCCAGATTGGTTGTTACGAGTGAACAGCAAAAATTTGATTTATTTTGTATCCTAGGGATTTTCTTTTTAAATTGTGAAAAGGATTTAGATTCATATCTGTTACTTCTAAATTCAAATTTACAAGTTTCAAATCAAAAGTTTATGTATATCTGGTCACTCTTCTCTATTCTGTTTTTTTAAATCCTTGAAATATTGAGTATAGTTTTCTGATACCCTTTTCATAAACCCATCCTCCAATTAGCCGCCTAAGAGTAATGCGGATAATTCAATAAAAATTGCGTTCACAAACTCCGAAAATAATCCGCACTATTTTTACGAGCGCCCGTTCTGAAAAAGGCGGATAATCGTCATGACAACTGGACACGCCCCCTCTGATGGCAATTATCCGCCATATTTGGAAATGCGTTCATAAAGTCAAAATCTGGTCCCGATGCTGCTATTAGCAGTATCAAAATAATGCGGATAACTCTGGTCCTCCTCCAATTTTACGACCAAATTATGCTGCTATTAGCCGCATCAATAGGTGGTTTCAAACCGCCTCGATCACAAGAATCCCCGTTAAATTACGAGAACTTTTTAAGGCTGCAAAATACCCGTTAATTATTCCTGCATTCACACTGTCCCGAAACACATCCTTCAGGATAAGTTCCCGAAGTTACGAGCATGCGCAATATGGTCTGATAAGCTGGCAAGGCGCAAGATTCAAAATCACTAGCCCAGCAGCCACCCACGCCGCCGCGCCCAACGACACGCTGGGCTAAAAGTTCCCGTAATTTGCTTTCCCATCGCCAAAATACCTGCGACCTTGGAAAATTCCCCACGAAAGTTCTCGTAATTTTGCCAAGTACCTACTATTTAGCTGGTATTTTCTTTCGGGGAAATTACGCGTAGTTTGCTTTCACATTACCAAAATACCTGGTATTTTCTGATCGGGGTAAATTTCCCGATCAGAGAATACCTGGAACTGGCGAACTTCGAGGCGGTCTGAAACCACCTAATTGGGTTTATGAAAGGGGTGTGAGACAGTTTGCTGCGCCATAATTATGAACATGGCTTTACAATCATTCTCTATTCATTATGCTTTATTAGTTCACTTCATTGATTATTCTCAACTAATTCAGCTTGAACTCATTTATTACTCGTAACTTTCTATTCATTCATTATTAAGCCATTAAATTCCTAATTCTATTTTGGAACAGAAGGGCATTAAACCTGTCCCAAGTTAAATAGATTAATTTCTTCCATGCTCATAACATACAATATTTGATTTATTTTTATGATAGGTGATTTTCAGTTTTCATTGACATTAATCATTCATTCTTTTGTCTTAATCCAGATTGTTGATTTTGTACACATATGCCATTTTAATTTGTTTAATTCATATTATTGATTATTATTTGCTTATTGTTATGATTTGACTAATTTCAAAATTTATAATTTCAAGTTAATTATTGTTAAAGATCATATCACAAGTAAATAATGCTATATATTTTTAAAAGCCACTCACGTTTCATATTGTTTAATAAATGAATTATTATGATTTGTTTAATTTTGATTTGCTATTCAAAATTTATGAATTTTTCATATTGTCAAGTGCTCACCAGATGAATGCTATAGAGATCATGATATGATATTAAATTCTCACATACTTGTGGAATAATTTGTCATTTCATCAATAAAAGAATGAAAATGAATGTTATTGCCACTGAAGAATGAAACATTTGTGCAACAATAAAAAAGTCATTAACATGAGGAATTTGACTTGAGCATTTAAAAAACATGATTATTTCAGATATTTCCTGTAAATCACTGGAATCCATTTCATGTATGATATTTGAATAGTTTTTTTTTCTGCCAACAAGTGAATAATGAATTAATAATGATAACAACTGGATTTATTGTACATTTCTAGAGGATATAAAGTTCAACTATTAACAGTAAAAACGCTGACATTTGAAATTTTATAAACAACACTGTTAACTCTATGTACCTTACAGTAGATGTTTAAACAGTTTTTTAATAGGTATTGAAAATCTCAAACAGCAAATTTCATTTTTATTTTCTAATCCTCAATAAATTAAGCATTGTTGTTAAAGCTGTTATACGACGACCGTAAGGTTTATATAGTGAGCAGCATTGTTTTTGAACAATATGTTTTACTGTGTATCACCCCAGTGTAAGTTTAGGTTCCTGCTTAATAATAATGCTCTTTGCATTCAAGGAATTAATGCAGACCCATTTTATCTTTACTGTAGGCATAGTAAAATGGACAGAGCACTTTTGTATCAATCATGTATTCAAGTCAGCATTCATCTTGTGATCATTTGATCTCATCATAATTATCCTAACAACCGTTATTATTTTTGTTTCAATCACCAATTATATAATTTCGGCTTTCACTTTCACCCGTTTTATTTTCAATTTTCAGCATATGGCTTAGGTACTTCTTCAGCAGACAGTAATCCATTAGAAGGTAACGGTCATGAATGTATAAGTGTTTGTTTTGTGCTTGTTGTCCTTTGGTGTTCCCCAAGGCTGTGCATTTTCCCATTTTTAATCCAAAATGAGTTATTTTTGTGGTACAAAAGATGCATTTTACTGGATATGGCCATTTTCTGATATTCCCATAAAACTCAATTTTCCCCTCCAAAATAATTGCTTACCCCTAAGAAGTCACAGGCTCTATTTCCAAACCGATAATTTAAAAGTTATAGGTTTTAAAGTATTATCATTTTGAAGTATTATGAACTATTACTTTGTTCTAGTTATCTGTTTTAACATTAAACTGTTGAAATGAAAAAAAAAACAGAATGTGTTACCATAGCATGAATGGGGGTTAAATTAATAGAATTAATAATTTACACTTTGAATTTAATGCTAGTGCGAGACACTTGGTGTGGCCCTCAGTAAACACATGTGCCTTAGTTTTAACACAAATGTTTTGTGGTATTTTGTGTCAGTTCTTTGTTCCAAGTCAAATTAGGGCTTTATAGAAATCCTCTATGGGATCAAAACTTCCAAACATAGGGGGAGTAAAATGGGTAAAATCTTTATCCAGTCATCTAGATCAAATAACTCGGGTTTTCTTCAAAGGGCACGCTCCTTCATTTGAAGAAAGCAAGATATTTTTTGTCCAAACTTATCTTGCCCCACCTAAAAAATATCTTAGGTCTTTGCCACTGTTGCTCCTACAGAAGACTTTGAAGGGGAATCTATCTTAGTTGAGAGGATGCATTAAATTGTATTTGAATTTATTTCATCAGCCCTGTATAGATTAACCCAGCCCTTATACTCCTGTGAGCTTGTCACCACTTGTAATCTACTATTAGATGTAGATTACATACAATAGTGCAACTCCCTGTTATTTTATTGTCAGATGTGTTTAAGTTTGCTTCATTGTTGGTTTGCATTTTGCATGTGCATTTAATAGCATGTTAATATCCCATGGGCATTATAGAATGCATGGATTGTATATTTGTTGCATATTGCTCTTTTATTGTCAACATACTAATATTGATGTCTTCTTTAAGGCCTGGTCACACCACCCAAGCGTTGTTGGAGCGGTCGTGGAGCGGTAGGGAGAGAGGGTCGAATTTCACTCACAAAACTGGGGAAAAATCCAAAAAAAAAAAAAACAATCGAAATCGAAAATGGTGAACGGTAGCGAGTGGTGATGATTTTTTTCTCTCCGCTCCAACAACGCTCGGGCGGTGTGACCAGGCCTTTACTCTGAAATTTATTGATTCCTTCCCTCATTCATATGTTCTTTGGTCTCTTGATTCTTGTATGTGAAATATGTCTCCTATTCTCTTTTATGTGTTTGGCCCCCTACCCTTTCTTTCCCAAGTTTTCATTTGCTCTCTCACTCGTTTTCCATCCTAGCTATTTCTATATTTTCTTCTTTCAATATTTTGTCGTTCCTGTATTGTATATTTGTCTTCAGTGTATGTTAATTTAAATTCAATTAAATTCAGTTCAATTTCAATGTAGAAGTGTTTATTCCTCTGGCTATAACATACAAATTGCACTCGTGGATGTTAAATTATTAGTGTTGGTGTCATTGTCCATATTTTCCCATTCCTACACTCATAAGATATTGGGCAACATACTGTCCACACAACAATTGGTTAAAAAAAATATCCAACTCTGGGTAGTTTTCAACCAATACTGTGTAGTTTTCACCCAAAGTATGCATTATTGGTTTAAAACTACCCAGAATTCGATAAAGTTTTAACCAAATGTTGTATGGACAGTATGTTGCCCAAAGAATGTATGGTGGTTTTGCACTTGGATTAGAAATTTGTATTGTGAAATCTGCCCATTTCTTGCATCTACTTGCCTTTGTGGAAAATGTCAAATTATGCTCGCATCCTTCACTCAATTCATATTTCTCTCTCTAAATGTCATATCTGTATTGTAATTCAACTGCTTAAAGGTATTGTTTAACTTTGTGAGCAGCCGATTTAAAAAATTCTCAAACCAAGATGAAACATGTGTACAAGTGCATGTATTAGAACTAATAAACCCTGAAAACAACCATTATTGAGAATGAAAAGCTAAAACTACAAGGCAAACCCCGATTTTGTAAATAGGCGTCTTATAGACACCTAAATACTACACATAAGTGTATGGGATGAAATTAAGATGGTGTTTCCGGTCACTTTATATTTCAATTTTTGAAGCACTAAATAATTATTTTCAAACACAATTTTTTCTGGGCTTCATTTTTGTAACATGTCACAGACACAGGTGACAAGTGTGACCTTCTAGCTCATATTTTTTAAAAGTCAAACCAATGTTAACCAATCACTTTAAGAGCTATTTATCTTGCCCTTTTCATACCCTTTCTCCACCACTTAATGTTAATTCAATTGTAGTTAATTTTATATTGATGTGAAATGAGTGTGTACAGGTCCCTTAAAAAGAAATGCCCTCCGTTGTCGCTACCCCGGCAACGTCAACGACGATATTCATGCGGTTTTCATATTTCAAATGGGAGCTGGTAACCAGATAATAATCATTTTCTGCAAGTCGCCAAAGATGATGAATACTAAAATAATTTCTGACCACCTTCAAGGCTGTTTCAATGATGCCACGAAAGTCGCCAATTCAGGCTGGAAAACCCGTCAATTTACATAGTAATTCATTTTTGCGGATGGGAGAAAGTGGGGAACATGATGATGTGGCCTTTAGTTGTGATATTGCACTTTTCCTTGCATTCTCTCATGTGGATGTGTGCATTCAATTGCAATGTGCATGGATGCATTGGCATGGAATGTTCAGTATCAAACAAAAGTTGACCAAGTTAATTTTTCAAATTATGTTTCCCTCTGCGAAGGTGAAATACCATTTCGTCCACTGCCAACTCGTCCACTCACCACATGGTCTACCTTCATTTAGTCTAATGTCATTCCGTCCAACATTTCGTCTAACAACAATTTTGGTAGAATAGCCTTTTGGTCCAATCATCACTTTGTTTAATCACCAGTTGGTCTATGGCCATTTTGTCTCATAATTAGTTGGTCTAATACCCATTTCTCTTCATTCGTTTTGCACAATTAACAATTCAGTTTAATTAGACCAATTGGTATATGGACTAAATGGCTACTGGACCAACTGGTTAGTAGACGGAATGACATTTGACTAAAAATGAAAGTAGACCATGTGGTGAGTAGACGAACTGATGATAGACCAAGTGGTATTAGACGGGTTGGCAATTGGACGAATTGGCATTAGATGAATTGGAAATAAACCTCTGCTACTGGTGGGGGGTTTTACTGGTTTGTATGAACCCTTCATTCACTCACTTTGCATAAGGGCTCACTTTGCACAAGGGCCTTGTCTTTCATATTATATGCAGATGACACCAGTGTTTTCTTTTCACATAAAAATCCTGATACTCTTGTAAACATAGTAAATACTGAACTCAGATGTATTCATGAATGGATCTGTTGTAACAAACTTTCTTTAAATGTTGCGAAGACCCAGTGCATGCTTTTTAGTAATTCAATCACAGCTCTACCCAGGAACGTCTTTCTTAATAATATTTTAATCGATATTGTCGATTCAAGAAATTTCTTGGTCTATATATAGATAACAAATTTTCATGGAAGCCGCACATTACGTATTTATCAAAACTTTTATCTAGAAATGTTGGCGTCATAAACAAACTAAAAACTTTTTTGCCTCCAAACGTTTTATCAAATTTGTATAATACCCTTATTCTTTCTTACTTAAATTATGGGATATTAGCTTGGGGCAGTTCCTCTAGAAATCAGTTGGATAGACTACTACTTACACAGAAAAGAATAATGAGAATCATTTGTCATAAACACAGATTAGCTCACTCAGATCAATTGTTCTTCTCCAATAAAGTTTTAAAAATACAGGATTTGTACTCTCTTCGCCTGGGCTGCTTTATGTTTCAGTTAAACCAAGGAGAGCTGCCAACTTCCTTAAGTTTACTGTTTTTAAGAAACGAGATTTTGCACAGCTACCCCACCAGATTATCGTCATCTTTCCATCTTCCGAAGCTCAGAACTTTTTACAAACAGAAGACTATTGTTTATACTGGTCCCCATTTTTGGAATTCTCTAGATGAATCTTTAAAACTGACACCAAGCTTATTTTCGTTCAAACATAAGCTTAAGACTACACTGATAAATAACTATAATGTTACACTATGATTTTCCTGCAGGAGGCTGTTCGTTGTCCCATGTTTGTGCTTGAGTTGTTCTGATGTACTTGTCCCGTTTAGTGTAGTCTTGTATCGTCCCGTCTAGTTTGTATCTTTTTATACCATTTTTATTAATTAATGATACTGTAATATTATTTTGGGGAACCTGAATTACAAGCTCCGCTTTCCAAGGTTTCCCCCACAATATACAGCTAGCATTTAAGTTAAAACTGAACTTTCTAAAATTCAGTTATACATTATATCTGTGTACTGGACCTTTGTGAACTATTTCAATATTTCTAATTGTTAATTTATTCTATACTCACATTTCTGTTGTAAAATAATTATCTTTGCTGTTATTGTGGAAATAAACGAAATGAAATGAAATGAAATTAATATAAAGGAAATTAAAATCATAGTGATTATTTGCTAAAGAAACTGGAAATGGCCAGTGTGTTTATTTCCAGGATCATATCTTTCTCGTTAATTCACTAAAGATAGAATGGAAATAAATAATTTAATGGAAGAATTATATCAACAAAAGTAATTCAGGGAATGATTTAAAGGAAAGTGACCCACAATTGTGTATACTAACTTTAATACCAAGATTCCTTTATCATACATATGGTATGACTGTTACGAGTAATCTGCATGATAA
Source organism: Lytechinus variegatus (assembly GCF_018143015.1). Taxonomy (NCBI): domain Eukaryota; kingdom Metazoa; phylum Echinodermata; class Echinoidea; order Temnopleuroida; family Toxopneustidae; genus Lytechinus; species Lytechinus variegatus. The sequence goes on along the minus strand of NC_054752.1, from coordinate 3,523,514 downwards.
AGTGTGTTAATGTTGTCTCATGGATGTGCAGGGGAAATAGAACTGGAATCCATGCTTTCCTTTTACCGTAATTATGAAGGGTTTTGACCCCTTTGTCCGTCAATAACAAATCAATTATTGAATTGGAACATTTATATTTAGCTCATGTAAACACCTCATGCGAATTAGTATCTCCAAAATCATTTTAATGGACTGTAGTTACATAATTATTCCTATTCACTGTGCAGACAATCTGACTCCACATAGCTTTCATACATGTTAATAATGATGTTTGTAATTCAGTTCATTTGCTTCTCACATTGTAGTTGGGTCTCTGTGCTTCTCATAAGATCATCGAATTGAATATTGTACTGATTCTTCTAGTCGAGTCCTTTTGCTTCTCACAAGATAAATCGCAATATTACTTCTTGCAGTTGAGTCCTTTTGCTTCTTGTAAGATTGCCGCAATGAATATCAAACTGATTCTCGGTGCTTTGCTTCTCATAAGAATAGTTGGGTCTCTTTGCTTCTCGTAAGATCATCTTAATGAATATCATACTGATCCTTGTAGTTGGGTCCCTTTGCTTCTAATTAGATTGCCTAAATAAGTATTGTGAAGTTGAGTCCATTTGCTGCTCACCAGATATTCTACATGGACATCTTATTAAGAGAATATAGTGGAATGCCAGACTTTGATATTGTACACATAAAGGATCGCATATACTTTTGACACTAACAAAAAAAAAGAAATTAGCGAATGTGTTTGTATAAATCTAGCTACTTTAATTAAAAGCTTTGCTCCTTTATTAGAACACTATTGCCATGATTGGAATGCCGAAATGTCAAGAAATTTCTGTACCGTTTCTTCTGATTTAGATCTACAAGTACGGGGGATGAAAAATGCATTTGCCATCTGGATGTGAGAAGTTCAATTTCTCTTGGTAAATAGCAGCCCATCAATCAAATGACCCAATACAGCTTCTAAATCGTTTAAATGAAGCAATTTTAATTCGTCCAATTATCACCTTCTATTTTTTGATTGGGGAAGGGGAGGGGGATACAAGTGTTAGGAGTCCGTTACCAGAATTTTAGGAATTTTACATTCCTTACATCTTTTTAATGATAAGTTTTATTATTATTGTGATTTTTATTATTGTTATTGTTATTATTATTATTATCATTATTATCATCATCATCATCATCATCATCATCATCATCATTATCATCATCATTATTATTATTATTATTATTATTATTGTGAATATATTTGAATCGTTGTGAATTTTGTAATTTAGTAGCAGTTTGTTAAGGTAGATAATTACCGGTATTGAAAATCTTTATTTTGATTGTCCAATTTTGCTGGATGATCTTTTAAAAAGATGAATTTATTATTCCTCATTTAAAATGAAATAGTAATGCATATAATGTCGCCACTAGGACTTTTTAATTTCTAAGTTGTATTTATTTATTTTTTTTATTATTCATAAAGGTGTAAATACATGTAGAGCTTGATTTAGTTAGATGTGATTAGGGTCAAACACCTTTGTGTCCGGGGCTGGGGGGGGGGGTGAAGGGAGGGGGTGGTTGTAGTGGAAAGGATGGGGTTTTTAAGTATAGCAGCCTTTGAAGCAAAATGATTCACTTTTAATACGGAACTCTGCACTCTATCTACTTACATGGAACACATCCTTGTCCTTGTATTATAACGCTGATACTAATCCGCCAATTATTCTCTCCATTATCTTCAAATTGCAGCACTACTTATCGAATAAGATGGGAAATATGTTCAAGTAATAACATTAAAGTAATTTCTCCTTGGGTTTTCAATCATTGAAATGGATGTGTTCTCTTTAGTTTCCGAAGCCTTCATTTTAATAATGGGAAAGCTCCTCAACATGCTTCTTGCAACAAAAGATAAATTATGTAGTGTTTTAATATTATTTATATTTGGTTGTTGGATCAGGAAAGAAACTAAAAGTGATCAAGGTAGCACAGAAAACTTTACAGTTTTAGAAAATGAAAGCATGAAAATAAAAACAGAAGGAAATTATGCATAGGTTGATGGAACCAGAATTTATGAAATAACAAAGTTTGAAATGAAAGCAATGTTTATGCTGAGAATTTTGTATTGAAAAATACAGTTGATAATTGAATATAAAAGAAGGAAGTAAATATAATATTCTGTCAATGGTGAATGACATGTACATGTACATTGAAACTAAGCATGGATTTAACCTATATTTGGGAGCTGAAAATTAATTGAAAACTTGACACATATATAGTTTAGGGGCGATAATAGCATCCCTGTTGTCAAATCCGTCATCAACTTTCTTGTGGTTTGAATATATATTGAGTTGAATTGATTTCAAGTGTGCTGTGTAAAAGGGGAAAGTGGATATGCATCCTGTCATATTCCTTTTGGTTTCTGAAGATTTTATTTCTTCAAGCGTTCACAAGGTTTTTTGGAATAAGTGTTTGGAACCGCAAAATCGTAAAATAGCCTTAAAAACAGAGATACTGAAGCTTTTTTAGTAGCATATCCAACTTTTTCAATTATTCAAATGTATAGATGTTGGATGGTATTCCGATAATTTAACCAAGGTTTGACCCCGCTCTGAACTACAAATTTAAACCACCTCTATGGAATGCTTCGTAATATTTCATCCATATTTGTGGCAAACTGGCAATTATAATGTACGATTTAATTTATTACAATTCTCAATATTTTGTTTTTGTATTCCCATTTTGTGACTTCATGCAGGATAAGAATGATTTCAATTTAGTGAATATCATGTTGATAACTGTAAACATAGGTGTAACTTAAAGATAAATTCCAGTTCTTGTTACGATCTCAAAATGACTTTTTATAGAATCTAATATAATGACCATCCAAGTGTCTGTTTGTATGAATAAAAAATATGTGCCAAAGGATTCTGGAAGAAATTGTGTAATTGCTGAGAAATAAGTGCGGATTCGGTCACTTCCGTCAGGTCTTTATTCCAGCAATAATATTACACTGTCTCACGTGTGCCTATCTGTGTTGGTGATCTTCAGTGTGAACATTTTTCAGCGTAGATTTCAAGAATTCACAAAGTTCAGTTTATGCGACTACCAGATCTAGATCCTCGATGATATACTGACAATTAAGCCTGGTTTTACAGACTTTCTCATGAAATCAGTGTTTACTGCAACTACTGGAATTTCTCTTTAACCATGGCTATTAAAATGCAAATTTATATGATTGCGGATATCAATATGATTATTCATTTGATTTCCATAGTTAAAAGTAAGGTATGATTAATACAATTTGGCTCGCTTTCCCTGCCATAAAATTTGATGATCAGTTTTCATGTTCATATAATTAATCTTAATTTCCCTCTATTACCGACTTGGCATTTGAAGAATAGAATGAAGATCTGCCAAACCAGCAGAGCTTTTCAGGGAAGGATTAGTCATCTTGATATTAAATTAATTCTATTTTTTATACAGTTGAAGAGAAATGGGTTCAGGGGGGGGGGGGGTGGGATAGAAAAGTGGTAGGGGACATTAGTATGGTTTTTGTTTTACCTCAATGTAACAGCCTTAGAACAAACTAGCAAGAAAAACAGTATATAACAAAATATGTAATGGTATACTTATTCACAAAATGGAGATTTACACATAGAGATGGAGAACCAAAATTTTCTTTGACGTATACAAATGTTGTATGTCTTATATTGATACCGTATATGATCATTTCACTTTGCAATAATCAAATATCAAATCAAATATAGCCATCGTAATTCCTTAAAAGGGTAGTCCTCAAAAAACTGTCAAAGAATAATTCAGAAGAAGACATTGATATATGCCCAAATATGGCTTTGGTTTGGAGAAGAGTTATGCAAAAATGTAATAAACTTTTTATGTTTGTTTTTGTCAGATTTTATAAGCAATGATACCATCCAAGATGCATGTACAATGTTTTTTTACAATTTTGGAATTCCTTCAACAAACTATATTGTTCATGAAAGTGATCCTTTAAGATAAGGATGAGTCATGCAACAATGGTCTGGTGAAAGGAGGCCCTCGGGAGTTGACAAAGCCGCCAGTGTCATTGTTCTGTGTATCTATGACAGATGAGACACATGCACTCAGATGAATGCTAACAGTTGACGTAAAAAGATAACTTCACTCCTCTATTCTCATAGAGTAATATTATATCCCCCTTTTATTGTTTTTACAATTTACAATCGAATTTGACACGAAATTGTATGCTATTCATAGAGAAGCATTGTTTAATGGCAATTTTAGTTCCATATTATTAAATTTCTCTCTTAATAATGGAAGAAATTGAAGGTTGAGTTGTTATAGATAAAAAATGCATTAATTTTCTTACTTGTAATGGAACAATTCAAGATTCATTTTTTATTAAAGTAGTTATTGTCCTAGGACTAATAAATTCTATAAAGGGGAATTAATTGGCATTCAAAAAAAAAATCGAAAATGTATTTATCTACAAATTTTTATCATACTTTTCATTCATTGATTTTGTATTTCATTGCTATTTTATGTTAATTAACATGATTTCATTATGCCATTTAACAATCAAAACGTTATATGACTATTTCCTCCAAAACTGGGACACTTAATAAACAGTTCAGAGCAATTGGAGCTGATAGATGAAATACTGTGAAGATAATGACGATTCTGTCAGTAGGATTTGAAAAATATTCATATCATCACCAGTAGGCCTAATTATCAGTGATGAATACTTATGAGGTATGCTCTTGTGGTGTGAAACCTCAAAATTGAGTTTTTCAATGAATCAAACATTTGACTTGTTTTATACAGAGAGAAAATAGTTCATATGCATCCTTTTAAAGGCACAAATCCAGAGTTGTAGGTGTGAACATATCAACCATTCATGGTACTTTTTTTCTTTCTTTATTCAAATGAAGACCATATGAGCTATATTCTTTTGTATTGTGGAGCCGCAAAATTTGCAAATGTTTGACTGGCTTTGTACGGAGATGAATTGATTTTAGATGGGCCTCTGTTTAGCACCCATCGTCACCCTTTTCATCAACCGATTCCTTGCGTCTAATGTGACACATTCTGTCTCCCGGATGACTAACATTAACATAATACAGTCATTCTGGGAACAATTCGAATCAAGTCATCACACTATTGTCGTGTGCTGAACAATATCGAATTTGTTCTGCCCTGTAGTGCTTTGACCTCTTTGGAGTGTTTCACAAAGCACCTCGTCAGTGAAAATCACCCACAAATTTGCTTTCAGCCAATCAGATTCAAGCATTTCGGTAGCTAATAACAGCTGTCAGTGATTATCAGTGAAAATTAATCGATGGCCAATTCCATATTTTATTGTTCAAAATATAATATGAAATATTCAGAAAAATTAATTTTGTCCTAATGGTTGTGGACCTGGCAGCCGCTTGTGCAGTACCAGATCGACAAGGCTATATTCCTTCAATTGTTGAATGCCAAACAGTGTAGCAGCAGCTCCCTTCTTTTAATGTCTTTTGGTCTGACACGGTCAAGGCTTGAACTCCTGACCTCCCGGTTGTGAGACGGACACTCTACCATCTGAGCCAACACATAGGTGTTAATTGGCCTTGGAGAATTAGCACTCTGTAAAATTTTCCTCCATTTATGGGGCCATGTGGAAATGTGCCCCTAAGAAATTCGACCATGCCCTAAAATATTGAAATTATATATTAAAGACAAAGAGTAACATATTCTAATCCCAGCCATGGCGTAATTTCCTTCGGCAAGAAATTTATCCACATTGTGCTGCACTCGACTCAGGTGAGGTAAATGGGTACCTGGCAGGAATTTATTCCTTCAAATGCTACTGGCTGTAAAAGGCTTCAGAGTTAAAGCCAGGGTAATAATATCAAATTAAGCACATCGGGACGCATTTGGCAGTGATATGCATGTTGATATTTATTATTATTATTAACATAGTCTTATGTACATGTACCTGAAAGATAAATCCCACCATTATTTTCTTAGACTTTAATCATAGTACATTCACCTCTGATGTGCCAGTTTCTTGTGGTGATGCCGAGGATCATTGCTGGCTCAGAATGTGGATTAAGGTTATGATCTCTTATTAATAGGAAGACAGGAAGAAGGCTTAATTAGTATTACAGCATGCTGCTTTGGAGAGGCGCATCTCATCATCGGCCATTTTAATTAGGCCAAGCTAGGAGGCATGTATGGAATATGACAAACTGTCTTCCTTATCGAACAGGTTGAGGGGATAGTTTATAATATAGCAAAGAATAATATCACAATTTATTGTCTCAACCGTCTGTGCATAGAAGTGTCTTGGTTTAGTGGTTCTGACTCTGGTGTTGCAATCAGAGGGTTTTGTGTTCAAATCCCACCGCTGCCACTTGCTTCCTTCTGCAAGGCATCAATCCACACTTTGCCTCTCCCCACCCGGGAGATAAGTGGACCTGGTAGGATGCATTGTACTGTGCCAGGCAATTGAGTTTGGAAGTCCTGTATTTCTCCCCAGGGAGTGGAGAAAGGTTTTGTTGATACAGCCATGGATGGATGGGCATCAACTTACACATATGGTAGGTGGACTTCATGATGCTGGAGCTTCAGTATGCTTTCTGATATTATTTACATACATAACATGAACATCCATATCTCATTCATTTTTAAACTGCACTTTACTTGATTATATGTGGATTACAAATTGCCCCTCAGACAGGGATATAGTCCTTGGTTTTTAGTCTGTATACCAGTTAAAAGTTAAAAGGTTTTTTTTCCTAGCCTTATGGCAACTATAATTTATATCATATGATCTTGAAACATCAATCATTCTTAGAATTAAAGACATATTCATATTACTTTTAGGATATCATGAGTCTTGCCATCTGTTGTTTAAAATAGTACATTAATTTTAATCAATGCTTCAGTAATTGTGTCCTTTACATATCACCTTCCTAGTGAATGTTCAATAGTTGGATATAAATAGTCCATGTTATGTTTCCAAGTTGCCATAATGAAATGGTTCTTGCTAGTTTTTATTTTTCAACTCTTTTTTTTTTTTCAATGCATGTTTGGCCCCTTGTGTCGTACCACAAACAACGTTGATAACAACACTCTGATATTATTTTTAAATTTAGATATGTTTTCTGGAAACCAGCATGATCCTTCCCATTTTAAATCAAGTAAAACACAAGAGATGGTGAAGTAGTGCTGAAATTCTGCTATTTGAGATTTTATTGAATTATCTGGAGTGGCATCGGAGCCAATGGAATTTTGACCTTTGTCCAATTATGTTGATATTTTGGTGCATTTATTTATGACTTTCAAGGAAAATCTATATTCTCATGATTCTTCTATCAAATGTGGAATACTATTATTAGTTTTTTGAGAAATGATTTGGGGGTTAATTATTCCTGACTTGGGGGTCATGTATGTTACTCTCAAGTCAAGCCTTGTGTGAGAGATAGAATAATTTGATGATCTGTGACTTAAAACAGAAGAGAAAAAAAAATAGTGTGAAGGCCTGGTTCATCACAGAGACTTTTGGTGTTGAAAATGTTTATCCCCGACTCTGCTACCATAGGTCTGCGGGGAGGGGGGTGGGTTGACCAGGTTCTGGTTGGGTTTTTCAGGTTGGGTTTTTAGGGCATTGATTGTAATCTTTCTTGAACCACACTGGCATGTTTGTTGGTCAAAATCATATGAATATTTATCCTCGTCTGTGGGTAAATAGTGCCAGGATTCAATGAGTGTGATAATGCAATGAATATCGATCAGAAATTTTAAGTGGTCTAGTTTTGACCAGCATGGGATTTTGGTGACGGTTTATACTTTCTTGTTCTTATTACGTAATTTGTTGTTCTTACAAAAAATGCAAATTGCCATATAAGTTTTGAATTCATTTCTATTTTGCGAGCAAGAGGGTCTTACATCTTTTTGCGGCTCTGCTCTTCTATGGCTGTTGGTTTGCGGTACACTCCGTTACAAGCTACAACAGGAAAGGGTTGGGTGGGATCCCGACAGGAGGGGGTCATGGGGATTGGGTTACGCAGGATGGGGAGGGGGAGGGGTGCTGACATGTTGGGCTTGGCACCCTATCAAGCCAGAGAGATGACGAGGGGGAATGGTGGAACAAGAAAAACAGTGGTAGAAACCATAAAATGGTGTGGTTCTGAAAAGAAAGGTGAGGCCGTACGTACTCGTCATCTTTAAAGGTAAAACTGTTCTATTGGGATTCATGTGTTGCAGGGTTAAAGAAACTTTTGTTTTGGGGGCGCTCATTTCTTTGGACTTATTGGTTAAGCTTGTTGCATTTAAATATAGAAACCATTGAAAGTTGTTATAAGCCACTATATAGGAATTTTTCAAGTGGATATAGGCCTTTAGAATAGAATCAACACTGTATCTGCGCTTCATGTGACAAACCATGATTGAATACATGGACTAGAAATTTTATAAATATGTGATTAATTTCAATTTAGAAAAAAATGTCAGAGGAAACAATGGAGATATTATAGGCCTACATTTTGATGTAAGTATCATTTATAAGAATCAAATGTTTTACCAAGATCACGACACCATAATCACTTCTCAAAAAAGAACTTAATATGTAAGTCTTTGCTCAAATTGGTATCCTCTTGAATGACAGATGAAAGTGGAAGAGAACATATATGCAAGATAATCTGGGGTGCATTTCATGAAACAGGTAGTGTTATAAGCTACCGAAATTCTTGTTTCTGATTGGCTGAGAACAGAGAAGTCATTGAAAATCACTGACTATTTGCCTGGTGAAACACTCCCCATCTCCATTTACCTTAATATCACGAATATTTCCTGAAGCCCACTTAGCAACAGGAAACTTTGATCACATCCCATAAGTTTTAGTTTTGTTTATGTTGGTCATATCATATCCTATCGTATGAGATAAACACCTTGAGCAATTACCATCATAAATGTGGTTTAATATAGCAAGTGTTGTACAAGTGTTCTATCTTTACTTGTGCCCATATCTTGTTACACAGTGTATATCATGTGTGACCTGCCAAAACCAGCTATAAGGCACCCAAAATGACTTTTGAGATTTTTCTTGAACTTGGTAAAAACACACTTTAAAATGATATATAACTTGTCAGAATTGGTCACCAGTAACCCACACATGTGCTTGATTTAACGGAAATTTGTGTAGTAATTATTGAAAAATGATTATATTTTTAAATACCTTTAATCGCTGCCTTGGAGCGGAAACTTTATGGTCCTGTAAAGCTGTTGTGGTAAGAAAGGTTTGTTTTAACCATTTGCGATATGAATCACGCGTTGGAATGACTTGCAAAAGAAACATTTTAATCTTCAGCCACATATTCCTAACAAGTTGCAGCATCATTGGTTGATATACTTGTGTGGTTGTATATCAGGTGACGTATATATCATTTGACATTTTAAACAGGTCATGAACTTGTCATGTGACTAGATCGTGAAGGGGTTGATGCCTGATACCTGATTGAATCTAATACCCCTTTCATAAACCCAATTAAAATGAATTAGGCGGCTAATAGCAGCATAATTTGGTCGTAAAATTGGAGGAGGACAAGAGTTATACGCATTACTCTGATGCTGCTATTATCCGCATAATAGCGGCATCGGAATAAGATTTTGAGTTTATGAACGCATTTCCAAATAATGCGGATAATTGCCATGGTGCGGTCACAAGGTCACCCTTTTCCAACACAACCGCATCGGAGGGGGCGTGTCCAGTTGTCATGGCGATTATCCGCCTTTTTCAGGACGGGCGCTCGTAAAAATAATGCGGCTTATTTTCGGAGTTTATGAACGCAATTTTTATTGAATTATCCGCATTACTCTTAGGCGGCTAATTGGAGGATAGGTTTATGAAAAGGGTATAAGACACTGTTCTCAATACGGTCTTAAAACTAGTTTACTGGAAACTAGTTTAACGTGTAGTGAGAACAGTCAAAGTGATCTTGGAAGCAATCTTCCAAATTGGTTCAGAAAACCACCTGCCGATGTAGTTTTCAAGATCGCTTTACCTCGTTAAACTGGTTTTAGCCTAAGTGAGGACACAACCGTTCTTCGGGAAGCGATCTTCACACATTTTGAGCGTGTGCTACTCCACACGACAGGTGTAGAATGCCTATGCTGCGGTTTCGAACTTCGCGCGAAATGTGTCACCCCACTGAGAGCGTTATCCAAACTTATTCAGGATTTTGAAACAGAGGGGCGCAAATTGCAAAATTTGGAAGTGGATGGGGCATAGAGCACATTTTTTCTTACATTTAGCTGTATTAATAATTTAATAGTTTGTTCAATTCTCTTATAAATAGAGAGAGGGCGTGTGCCCCTTTCGCCCCCAAGACCCGCCACTGCTTATTTGCAATATTTTTAATGTTCTTTCCCTCATTCTTCCTTTCCTTTCGATAATCGCACCTCCAGTTAACATCCTTTTCATGTACATTTACTATAAATAAAACCTTTCTTCTTCGGAGATGTTGATGACAAAAAGAAGCCCTTATGAGACTGAAGACTTGTTTTAATAACAATTCCCTCAGTTTCTGTACCAAATTTACTATCAGCCAATCAGATTGAAGGATTTCGGTAGCTTTTAACTGTCATTGCAAAGTTGAAAGGGGTTTTGTGAAACAGGCCCCAGGTCACACATGCTGATCATTACAGATGACACTGTGTTATCCTATTTAATCACTCTCACTTCTTAAACAAATAGATTATAAACAAGTGATTAGATTCATAGCGAAACAAAGCAATCCCTGAGCTACCTACCATTAGCCTGACATACAATGAATAATTAACCTGTTCAAGGAATCGAAATTAGAAGCGAAAGAGACTTTGAAATCTGGAGGTGCTCGTGGGGAAGACTTCATTTGGGTTGGATTGTTAATAGTGCAGCTGTACTTGATTTTGATCGTCCGTCAACTTGAAATAGTCATTTTGAAGTTGTATTTTTGAGGACACCGTCTTGAAGCCAGCGTATTGGGGGAGTGTACCTGGATTTAAGATGCTCAGATATTCATTCTTTGTTCCAAGGGTTAACACAGTATATGGTATGTTGTATTTTTTTTAAAATACATTGGGTGATTTCAAGTTCAGTGTTGACCTTTTGGTGTTGGTGTTGGGTCAATTTTTACACGATTATAACACCAAACATAAAATGAAGATTGTCCTGAAAAGTCACTCACTAGTTGTTGAGATGTCAATAATGTGATCTGGATCAGTTTTACAAGCTCTGAATAAGTTTTGGAGCTAGGGGAAGCAACTGAAATTGCAACACTAACACCAACACCAAGGCCAACACCGAACTTGAAATCACCCAATATGATACAGGTTACTTTGATCACATCTCTTTTTAACACTTGTTTAAACTGTTGTACAAGTAATGTTTAGTTAATACAGTAAACCGCTTTGGAAGAAAAAAAACAGTGTTTGTATCGTGTAGGGAGACACTTAAAGGACCAGCACACCCCAACAAAAAGTTGGATTTGAATTTAAAAGAGAATATTCCAACAAGCATGTCACTGAAAATTTCATCTAAATCGGAAGTAGAATAAGAAACTTATGACGTTTTAAAGTTTCGCTTTATTTCACAAAACAGTTATATGAACATCCTGGACTTTATGTCATAACTTTCTTATTTTACATCCAATTTTGATGAAATTTTCAACATAATGCTTGTTGGATTTTTTTTCTATTGCTTCAAATCAACATTTTGCTGGGGTAGACTTGACCTTTAATACATCAACTGTCAAATCCATAGGACACAAAAAGGGAAAGGGGGAGGAAGAGATTGCACTGGAAATCTTCTCATATTCTTCCTGTATTTCAGCCCGCATGATATTGGACACCCATAACATTTCCCACTGACCAAACCCTTAGCCAATCAAGCTCATTTCCAACTGTCGACACCATGTAGGAGATCTTGATAATTAGCACCCATCTTGCATTACTTCCCAAGGAAGCCCCCCTCCCCCCTGACATTTCAGCGGTTACTATAATGCTTGACGATGTCTGTCTTCCTGCCGTGGCATATTTCACAATGACCAAACCTTGGCCAATCAAACTTATTCCCAACTGTCGACACCGTGTAGGCAATCTTGATGATTAGCACCCATCTTGCTATACTTTCCAAGCAAGCCCCCCCCAATCATTTCAGCGGTTGCGTTGCTTGCCGATATTTGTCTTCCCGGCATGGCCAATCTTCCATAACATTCCCACTGACCAACCCCTTGGCCAATCAAGCTTATTTCCAACTGTCGACACTGTGTAGGTGATCTTGATAATTAGCACCCACCTTGCTATACTTCCCAAGCAAGCCCCCCCCCCCCTGTCATTTCAGCGGTTGCGAAAATGCTTGCTGATGTTTGTCTTCCCAGTATGGCGGATCTCATTTCTGATTAGAAAGATTATCAGAGAAATGGAGACAGCCCCTTCAATATCTGTACCACTAATGACAGACAACCCTATAAAGTTTCCAAACTTCCTTCTTGCCATGTGTGGTCATTTGTGTAGTGTTGTATATTTTACATGCTGCATTTTTATCTGATTAGACTAAAAATGACACTATTTTTTGTATAAACCATAAAAGATGAGTGGAAACATGAGAATATTTACAATGCTTCATAGGCCTATCTGGAAATCAGATTTCATGAGGGAAGTGGAAGCATTTTATGCATTAATTTATTTATAGCAAGAAGAAAGACAATTCCTTATATGCTTTGTTTGTTTTGTTACTTTTTTACTTGGTCTATTTTCAACAGAGCGACACTATTATCTATCTTCTTTAGTTTAATAGTACATTTTTTTGCATTGTGTGAATGGGCTTCTTTCTAAACTTGTTATTGTATTGATTTACTGTCAAGCATGATGGGTTGGTTCTCACTAGATGCAGATCTATCTTGACCTTTCCTATCGTGTCAAATGATGCCCACTGTCCGCCATCTTTGGCAATAATGCAAACACTTATTGAGTCAAGTCTTGTATTATCAATCTTGTGTATTTCATTCCAGCAAGAAGGATTGTTAGTCAATTTACTTTACTTTTCTCCTTTTTTTCCTTTCTTACATTTTCTTTCTTTTTTTTTTCTCTGTCTCTTTTCCCTCTCATTTTTCTCCTTTCCTCTTCTCCTTTTGCTTCTTTTCCTTTCTTATCTTTCTTTCTCCTACTTGTTCTTTTTCTTACTCCCTTGTTTTCTCCTAAGTTATCTTTCTACCTTTTCTCTCTTCTTTTTCTCTCTCCAGTTGTCTTTTTCTTTTCTTCTTCTTTTCTCTCCTTCTTTGTCTTATTCTTTCTTCCTCCATTTTTTTTCTTGCCACAACAGGGAAGCAATGAAGTAAAATGATACCTTTAAGAAATGTGAATTTACCCTAGTATACTTCTCTTTTTTTGTGATAAATTATGATTAATAGTCAGACCTCTCATCCACATCGAATACGGAGGAAAGAATATGAATTTTGTTTCTTGATAACTTCACTTTACAATCCGATGGGAACTGTTTCTTTAATTTTTTTTATTATTCTTTGAGAAATCCTTACTTTTGGGAAGTTGTTGTTATGGTAGGCAGTTTACAACTGGTTTTCATTTCAACTTTCGGTCTTCTATCATGTCTGTTTCTTTATATGGCCATATGTTTCCTTCTTTATATTATTGTGCCTTATATTGTGGCTGCCTTATGAATTAACTTTCACTTTAAAAGTGAAAGTTAATTCATATTTGGACAATTTATGTTCTTGTAATGTAAAATATAAGAAGTGGGATTTTTGAAAATAATATTTTTGCCTATTTTGCAGACTGTTTGAGAGAAACCAGATTAATGACTGGTGAATTCACTCCTTTTTATCAGTTAGCAGTTACATCAAATTTCATTTTTATATTGTAATACTCACTTTTAGTATAACCTCATGCCAATAACTCACATTCTCTCAGAAACTAAATCGTTTTTTAGTGGTCAGCCAATAACATATCTCACATTTCTCAAATTCCTCTCGGCAAAACTGTTCAAATATTGTTTAATTGATTTTACATCATGCACACCATATATTTCCCAGAGCACACATGTACTGTATCCTAAATACAGCAAGTCAATATAATGTTTGTCACCCTATTTGGCAAATGATCTTTATTTGTGTCGGTGTTAATTTGTTGAATGAAATCATACTTATTCTCCAACTTGTGATGAAATGTTAATGACTGTTGATAGCTTATTAGTCAGCCATCGCAATTAGAGCATGACCTGCTTTAGTGGGTGAAGGATCTACTGTACTAGATTGCATTGGTTTAAAAAATAACCCTTTGGAGGCTTACAAATTACATATTTTCTATTTAAGATGCATTAAGGAATTTATGCTTCACTCAATGATTAAAGAAAAAACATAGTTGAGTTTCAATTTCTCAACTACAATTTATATCATGAAAATCTCAAAAACCATGAAACAGGTTCCTCAACATATAGGACTACAAACGTAGGTTAAGGACTACTGATTTCAGTGCGATGTAATATATTTCTATACTGTATTATTAACTAAGCTATAATTGTTTATTGTCAACCAGCTGTACTACTTCTCTTTTACAAAACTTATTTGATTTCAGTGTGATTCCAAAATATTTCTGTAATATATGGTTTTTTTGTCTCACCTGCGAAGCAAAGTGAGACTATAGGCGCCGCTTTTCCGACGGCGGCGGCGGCGGCGGCGGCGGCGTCAACATCAAATCTTAACCTGAGGTTAAGTTTTTGAAATGACATCATAACTTAGAAAGTATATGGACCTAGTTCATGAAACTTGGCCATAAGGTTAATCAAGTATTACTGAACATCCTAATAGAGTTTCATGTCACATGACCAAGGTCAAAGGTCATTTAGGGTCAATGAACTTAGACCATGTTGGAGGAATCAACATCGAAATCTTAACCTGTGGTTAAGTTTTTGAAATGTCATCATAACTTAGAAAATATATGGACCTAGTTCATGAAACTTGGACATAAGGTTAATCAAGTATCACTGAACATCCTGCATGAGTCTCACGTCACATGACCCAGGTCAAAGGTCATTTAGGGTCAATGAACTTTGGCCGAATTGGGGATATCTGTTGAATTCCCATCATAACTTTGAAAGTTTATGGATCTGATTCATGAAACTTGGACATAATAGTAATCAAGCATCACTGAAAATTTTGTGCAAGTTTCAGGTCTCATGATTAAGGTCAAAGGTCATTAGGGTCAATGAACTTTGGCCGAATCAGGGGTATCTGTTGAATTACCATCATAACTTTGGAAGTTTATTGGGCTAGTTCATTAAACTTGGACATTAGAGTAATCAAGTATCACTGAACATCCTGTGCACGTTTCAGGTCACATGACCAAGGTCAAAGGTCAATGAACTTTGGCCGAATTGGGTGTATCTGTTGAATTACCATCATAACTTTGAAAGTTTATGGATCTGATTCATGAAACTTGTACATAAGAGTAATCAAGTATCACTGAATATCCTGTTTGAGTTTCAGGTCACATGATCATGGTCAAAGGTCATGTAAGGTCAATGAACTTTGGCCATGTTGGGTTTTTTTTGTGAATAACCATCATATCTCTGTAAGTTTATTGGTCTAGTTCATAAAAAGTGGACATAAGATTAACCATGTATCACTGAACATCTTGTGCGAGTTAGAGTAGTATTCAAAGTCAGCACTGCTGCTATATTGAACCGCGTGATGCAGGTGAGACGGCCAGAGGCATTCCACTTGTTTAATGATATGCTCTGTTTGGAAATCTGATTAACAAGGCAAATAGTGCAAAACCACAGTGGTCAAAGCACCTTGACCACAATAATAATGATTATTGGGATTTTTCTGCCTTAGCTAGGCATGGAAATGATGTGTAATTCTGCAGATCATGGATGACTGGCGAGAGAGGCGTGCATTCCTGTACTTTGTTGATGGGTTTCTGAACTTTTTCACATTTTTATTGCAATATAGGCAAGGGTTTAGTCTTTCTGACATTGAATGGGTTTTGCTCTATCATGTCTTATTTTATATTAACTAGCTGAGGAGAAAAAAAGCAACAGTGAGAAATAAGCACAGCATTGTGGGGGGGGGGGATTTAACAAAACTGTTGCACATACACATCCATCCCAATTTAAAAAAAATAGCATTTTTAAATCAGATATTATTGAAGAATTTCAATAAATTTTCTTGGGAGTTAGACTTGATAAAACAAGACCCCTTTTTCTGATTTTTTGATAACATTTTTGGGCACTTTTAATGTCTCGTGCGCATATTGCACCCAACTAGTAAAAAAAATGATGCCTTTCATGAGTGCGTGTGTGTGTACAGCAATCCATGGATAAAAAGAATACATTTAGAGAGAGAGAAATGATATAAGAAATAGAGGAGATTCCCTCTGTTTAAACAATGGAAAAATTGCTTCAAAATTAATCAATTGAAATAATGCAGATATATGGCCATTAAACCTTACATGTGGTAAGCATCTCACATTTTGATACAGAAAAAACCCTAAATTATGAAGTTGGATTTGGTTATGATATATATTCCTGACAATAGTGTAGTTATTCTTATCACAACACATGATAACAACAGGCAAAATACAATTAAACAAAAGAGAGGGTATTTAATGGTGGAGGGAAAACAAAAGTGAAGGTTTTGTTGACACCGGTTGTTTTTCATGGTTGATCACAGATTTATTTCTCCATCCTGTTTGAATAAACTGCTGGGCATGAGGTATTTTCAAAGGATGTAGGTGGAAATTAGCTAAATATTGATATTTGTTTAATGTGTAAATAGCGAGTTAAAGTGGTTGTTTTGGATAGTGATTTATCTTTAAAAGTTTTTTTTTGCGATTTCGGAGCTGAATAGCCCTGAAAAATGCCACAATTTAAGTTCATGGCTGATGTTACCTTGTAATCAACTTCCTACGCATTTGTCGCTGCTGTATCGTACTCATCTGTAACAAGTACATGTAAATGGCAAGGAAAAGGGAGATGTCAGCATTTCAAAAATTCAATAAATAAGTTGTTTTTCTCTTTGTAAAAGAAAAGGTGCTTTTGTAGGTCTCCATATTTTGCATGAAGCTTCTACAATAAGTCTTTGTTTTGTCTTTATCAAATGTTATCAGCGCACAAGTCTTGCAATCCCCAGCTCTGGCCTTTTTTTGTATTACCAGCTTTTGATGGTGATAGACAAGCCCTTTGGAATAGGTCTATTTTCATTTGCTTTATTGCCAATTTGTCCAATTACCAACTCTTCTACTATCATTTCATCTATCTTCAGTTCGTCCCCTATCCACATGGTCATATTGCCATTTCGTCCACTCACCATTTCGTCTAATAACCAGTTGGTCCTATAGCCATTTAGTCCATGTACCATTTGTTCTAATTGGAGTAAGTGTTAATTGGGTGAAATGAGTGAAAATAAAATAGTTATTAGACAAAATGGTCATAGACAAACTGGTGATTAGACGAAGTGATGATTGGACCAAATGGTTGTTAGACGAAATGTTTATGGACGGAATGGCATTAGACTACATGAAGGTAGACCATGTGATGAGTGGAGGAATTGGCAATTTACCTTGGAATTGACTTACTCAGGGCTTCAACATATAATGCGAAATTACCTTTCTCAAATTTTCCTTAAAAAAGAGCAATAAAGGTCACACTTTTCAGTCTGTTATTCTATTCTTGTTCTTTCAATGTGCCTTGAGAAATAAATAAAATTTAGAAATGGCAGTATGAATATTGGATTGCCATGATAGTCATTCTTGGGATTTTCTTTCTGTTACATATTTGATATGTGACAACAACTCTGATATATATTTCTATATTCTATGAAATATTGTCCTATTACACAACAGCCATCCATAGTAATATACTTTTCTTTGTTTCTGTTTTCTCTTTCCTATTGTAGAAGACCAAGATGTTGATCTCGATGCTTTACTCAACGACCTCTGTAAAATGGAGAATGACCTCAAGCAGAAGATCGATGAATCTGGCGGAGACTCGAGCACCAAGAAGTTATCGGCGCCACCACCGACATTCAAACCCACGCCACCACCGGTGGAGACAGACGCCGGCGATCTACCCCCGCCGCCGCCTATGCCAGATGAAGAAGAGAGTGGGATGATGGGTGACCTTCCACCGCCACCACCCATGAACGGTGAGGCCAGGATGCCGCCACCGCCAGAGGACTTCCCCGCCCCACCACCATCAGATGAAGATGCGACTACACCGGTGTCGCCAACACCGACATTAACCCCCACACCCGGTGCTCCAGAGTCGCCCATGACACCAACGACACCCACACCAAGACACACAGCCCCGGTGCCGGCACCATCGGTACCGGCACAGAAGACGGTGCTCCACACCCAGCCACCGGCACCATTAGACTTCAGCGCTGCCAATGGTAGCGTTAAGACTCTTCCTAATGTCAGTGTGACGTCACCGACAACACCGTCACCGAGCCCTATGTCACCATCTGGTTATGCATCATTTGGAATACCACCCGTAAGCTTATATCTGGATACATTTCATGAATTTAACAAGTGCTCATCAATGTCATGTTCAGTATTCCCTTAATGTCCTTCAATCAAAAACAGAATGGTCACTAGAAAAAAATTATATACATTGTAAGCAAAAATCAAAGAATAAGAAAAGTTATAATGCTCTTGAATAATCAAGGCTTGAGCAGATTTTGAAATTAAGTGTAAAGAATGAAAATTATTGTTACATGTATATTATGGAATAGCCTGCCTGTGGTTTGCGAAACAGAAATGCTTTAGTCGTTTTCAAAGTGACAATTGAGGGGATAAAAAATGGGGGTTCGGTTTGGGTACAAAAATGATGATTATTCTATGGGATAGAGCCCTTCTGTAGTAAGGGGGAGCAAATTGACCAATACTACATGTATGTATGGACTTTCATTGACTGTGTGTTATATATACATGTTGCTAGTCTCTAGATATACCTTTTACTTGCAGTGTGAATGAATTGTATGAATGTATTGAGTAGAAAATGGGTCTGTATTACAAGACTACACTACTCAAGATGTTGCATTATTGGTAAGGAACTCCTGAAGGAACCTGGCCAGGGGTCTGTAACACAAAGCTTAGCAATGATTGTTCAACATTTTTCTACGATTGATTGCATTAACTACAATGTACAATCAATCTAGAAAATCGGGCATACGATTAATCGCTAGCGTTTGTGTTACGGGACCCAGATTTGAGTAGAGGAGCTTAGTTGATCCTGTCAATGTCTGCTGGTTCGTATTTGCTTCACACGGAAATAATTGAATGAGAATGTTATCCTTTCTTTACAGGATCAACTTACACAGAGCGTGAGGGTTAAACTCAAGGACCTGGAGTCGCAGCTGGAGCTGGATCCCAGTCTCTCGGAAGAGGAGAAAGCTGCCAAGCTGAAGTCGGAGAAGATTAAGATTGCCCTTGAGAAACTCAAGAAGGCTAGGGTTCAGAAGGTGAGTGATATGTAGATTGGAGGGAGCAGGAATCTGAGATGGAGAAGGAAAAGGAGAAGGAAGGAAAGAGGTGAACTTATTTGTCTCAATGGGCTAATCTACATGTATGCCTTAAAAAAGCCAGTAGTGAGAGTGATGGAATAAGAGAGAATGTGTGGACTTACCCATAGTTGAAAATTGAGCACACACAAGCTTCACATTTGGACTGAGGACTTGCATTGGTACCTTGTGGAGCGTTGTGGCCCAGTGGATTAGTCTCCGGACTTTGAAACAGTGGGTCGTGGGTTCGAATCCCAACCACGGCGTAATTTTCTTCAGCAAGAAATTGATCCACAATGTGCTGCACTTAACCCAGGTGAGGGAAATGGGTACCTGGCAGGAATTTATTCCTTGAAACGCAGCGCGCGTAACAGCTGCACTGCTAAAGCCAGGGTAATTATGCTGCATATACTGTATAGCGCTTAGAGACTTCTGACAAAGTAAGTATTAAGCGCTTTCTAAACCTACGCGTGTTAGTAATCACTCAGCCACTCTCCTTGACAATATTTTATGTAACTCATTACCACCCCCAGAATCCTTAATAGTCCTTTCTGATATTACTGATCATTATCCAATTATGTCATTTTTCAATCTTAAATGTTCCTTAAATAAAGTATATCCCCTACCAGCTAGACGTAGGGCCACCCCAGAAAAATTAGCTAGTCTTGGTGTCAGTTTAGATAGAGTTGACTCGTCTAGCGTTTATAACACTGACGATGTTGATTTATCTTTAGGCAATTTTTTAAGTATATTTAAAAAACATCTAGATGATCATATTCCTAAAAAGAATGATAATCGAGTTAATTATAAAACATCACCCAGACTTCCCTGGATTTCTAACTCCCTCTTGCGCTCAATTAATAAAAAAAAACGACTGTACTATAAATTCAAATTGAAGAAGAATGAACATTCAAAAATTAAGTATACTTCTTATAAAAATACATTAATAAAAGTCTTGCGTGCAGAAAAAAAGAAATATTACTCGATTCAATTAGAACAATATAAACATGATATGAAAAACACATGGAAAGTTATTAAGCAAGCTTTGAATATTTCAAAAAAGAAATCAAATATTACTAAAATAAGATTTAATAATCGGAATATAGAAGATCCCACAGAAATCGCCAATGTTTTGAATTCTTACTTTTCTACGATAGGGGAAAATTTGGCACAAAAAATTCCACAATCCAATAAGCATTTTTCTAAATTCCTGGGACAACCTAATGCCAATTCCATTTTCTTCTATCCGACTACTATTTATGAAGTGACCGATATTGTTTCCTCCTTAAATAATAAACACAGTGCTGGTCATGATGACATAAGTAATTTTATATTAAAAGGAACCATATCGTCTATTGTTGAGCCCTTGACACATATATTAAATAAATCTATATTAAGTGGTATTTTTCCTAAACAAATGAAAATTGCGAAAGTTATTCCCTTATTTAAAAAGGGAGACGAGCTTGATGCTGGTAATTACCATCCTATATCCTTACTCTCTTCTCTTTCTAAGATTTTAGAGAGATTAATTTTTATTAGAACAACTAAATTTCTTAAAATCAATAATATATTCACTAACTTCCAATTTGGTTTTAGACAAAAACATAGCACTATCCACGCTCTTTTAAATTTTGTGCATAAAGTAGCCCATTCTTTAGATGATCATTCGCATCTAATTGGTATATTCCTGGACTTCTCCAAGGCATTTGACACTATTAACCACGACATTTTACTTTACAAGCTTTCTCATTATGGAATACGTGGAATTGCCTTGGAGTGGTTCAGGAATTACCTTAAAAATAGAAAACAATATGTTTATTTAAATAATCACATCTCTAATCAACATGACATTAATTGTGGTGTCCCACAAGGTAGTATATTAGGGCCTCTTTTATTCATTATTTACATTAACGATTTTCATAGATCATCTGACACTCTTTCTTTCATTCTTTTTGCAGATGATTCCAATGTATTTTTTGCTCACAAAAACCCTCAAACTCTAGTTCAGATCATGAATTTAGAACTGCTAAATTTGACTCAATGGATACGCGCCAATAAACTATCTCTTAATTTAAACAAAACCAAATATATGATATTTAGTAATTCTATTGAATCTTTACCTTCTGACATTATCTTTGATGATACACCTTTACAATGTGTTTCCCAAATTAAATTTTTAGGAATTATAGTTGATAATAAACTTTCTTGGAAACCCCACGTTCTTCATGTGAGCAAAATATTATCTCGTAATATTGGTATAATTAATAAGTTAAAACACTATTTTCCTCAGGTCACATTACTCATGTTATATTCCTCCTTAATTTTACCGTACCTTAATTATGGAATATTAGCATGGGGAAATACCCATAATTCTTTATTGGACAAAATATTAATTTTACAAAAGAAAACACTCCGAATTATATGTAATGCACCAGTTCGTCCTCATACAGATCAATTGTTCCTGGAACATAAAATCATGAAAATAAAAAATTTATATTTATTTCAATTAGGTCAATTCATGTATAGATACAAAAATAATTCGTTGCCATGCATATTTGACTCTATGTTTCACCAAAACCAATCCCTCCATAACTATCCCACCAGGCAGTCAAATGAATATCACTTGCCCCTCCTCAGAACGCATCTAGCACAAAATACTTATTTATATACAGGTCCAAGATTTTGGAACTCCCTTGGCGATGAGATTAAAGATGCCCGTTCTTTACTGTCCTTTAAAAACAAATTAAAATTTATGCTCCTTATTTCCTAATGAATTATATTCACTGTTTAAACTAAAATTTTGTATCATTTTTTGCTAATCTATGTTTATACAGAACATAAAGCCTTATTATTATTTTTTTTTCCAGTTAGACATAAAATTTGAAAGTTATATCTTGTCTATACATTATATTGTACCTTTTTTATTGTATGTGTGTGTGTGTGTGTGCGTGTGTAATGGTGTATTTGTATATGTGTGTATGGTGGGGTGTGTGTGTGTATGTTTATGTGTAATGTGTATATGTATGCGTGTATGTATTTGTGTGTATGTGTGTGTATACATGTATATATATATATGTGTGTGTGTGTGCGTGTATTGATGTGTATGTATGTGTAGACATAATATAATTATATGCAGCAAATTAGCTTTGCATCCCTCTCCCTATCTCTATTTTCTTTCTATATTCTAGGCAGTTGTTATCGTACTATTGTCCACCTCATGTTCATGTGTTGTGTTGTTTCGTGTTATTTACTATTATTACTTGCCTTTTCGTTATCTTCATGTATTACTTTACGTATATTTCTATATTCCTTGTATCTATTTTTTGAGGGGTCCACATTATACAAGCTTTGCTTTTCAGTGGACCCCTCCATTCTTCTTATGATATATAATTGCGTTG
Source organism: Lytechinus variegatus (assembly GCF_018143015.1). Lineage (NCBI taxonomy): Eukaryota > Metazoa > Echinodermata > Echinoidea > Temnopleuroida > Toxopneustidae > Lytechinus > Lytechinus variegatus. The sequence continues at coordinate 3,500,590 of NC_054752.1, read as the reverse complement.
ATTCAATTATATCTAATGATATTGATTATATTGATTTAATTTGACATGTATGTTAATTTATATTTAGATTACTTTCAAATATGTATTTTTTTTTTCTTCCAATATTGAATTTTGTTCATGCTATTGTTTATTTAAATTGAATCAATCTATTTTGTACTTATTTGTATCATTTTGAAGAATGAAAATAAATTTGAATTGAATTGAATATTAAGCGCTATATAAGCAAGTATAATTATTATTATTACGTGACAATGGCAAACGGTCCATCAATAGACTCTTGCATATAGGGGTGCAGTCACTTGGAGAAATGGGAAGTGTGTTTGTCTGTATTTTGGAATCTGAGAGAGAGAGACAAACAGAGTCAGAGAAAGATAGAGAGAAAGATAAGAGAGATAGACAAAGGAAAGATTGTGATAGAAAGAGTGAGATGTAAAGAAATATGGAGATGGATAAAGACCTTGAGCAAAGAGATGAGGAAGAAGAAAACAAGTTAACTGAGAGAGAAGAAATAAAAGATAAATGAAGGAAGAAAGAGATAGAAGAAAGGTAAGAGAAATGTAAGCAAGCAATCAGATAAATGAGAAGTTTAATAAACAAAAGACATCATTGTACATCAATAGAGAATACTCGGATCTGATAGCAGAATAAGGGCACGGTTCCTAATCAAGCTCACCAGGCCAAACCAAACGAAGACCACAGCAGGAATTGAGACTGGAAGTCCCTTCTCGGTGGCCAAAGATTTGACAATTCAATCATCTGATTCCAAAAAAAGAAGTTTTGACAGCAGCCATTGTTGCTAGCTGCCTCCATAGCTCAAGACAATCAAACTGAAACTGAGAGTGAAAGCTCGGTCTCTGCCAACGAAAATCAATTATCGGATGACGTTTGTTCAATTGACAATTAGATGAGATTTTTTTTCAGTTGGCAATTGTCAGATTGTCTTCCATTCAGTAGTATTTGCCTCAGTGGCCTGTCCAGAGGTGGTAGCGATGAGTTTTTGTGGGGGAATGCTCGGTCTATGCCAAAGAATATTGATGATTTGATGGCATTTCTTCACTTGACTGTTAGATGAGGTTTTGGGGGAATTGGAAAAAGTCAAATGATCATCCATTCCATATATTTGCTTTGATATCATATCCGGCGGTGGTAGCGAAGAGTGTTGGTGTGGACAAGACCTCAAGGACATGACTGTGTGTTTGAAATAATAATGATAATTGGGTGACTCTTCGTCAATTGACGATTGGATGAGGTTTCTGCAATTGAAAAATTGTCAAATCATCATCTATTCAGTGGCATTAATTGCCTGAGTGGCCTGTCTGGAAGTGGTAGCTAGTGAAGAGTTTTAGGGGAGAAGCTCAGTCTCTGCCTAGGAATATCAATTATCGGACGTTTGTTCAGTTGACAGTTACATGTTTCTTCCGTCAATTGTGAAATCATCCTAATCCATTCAGTAGTATTTACATCAGTTGCCTGTCTGGAGGTGGTAGCGAAGAGCGTTGGTGTGGATTAGATTCAAAGACCTCAAGGACACATCAGCATGTATTATGTTAATACTATAAGGAGAGTGAAGTGCACCTGTGTCTGTACCTGTTCATGGGTGGGTTCTTCATCGATCAAGGAGAATGTTCTTGAATTCTTCCTTAGTTGTCAATTTTACATTGTGTTTGTTCTCTATCGTATTATTTGGAAGGGATCCATATCAAGAAGCAAATCAACATCTTCTTGATCCAACTCCTGAAGTGTCATTGATTAGTAGAGGACAGGAAGCCAATGGCAGATGGTGTTTGACACCATGAAACTAGAGTTCTGGATCTGGTGTTCAGTGAAGCAATATTATTTATTCGGCAAATAATGCATAAATACATTTCAGTATAAACAATGCAAAATAAGAAATATCAACCATTGGAACGCCAGGGACAGAAAAAGTTAACTGAATTACTGTAGCATAAAGCCTCCTGTCTCAATACTGTATTTACAATAATTAGAGGACATTGCAAAAATCCCTACTCAGTGTCGAGGTTGTGGTTGCACCATGTAGGTGACATTGTCCTGAAAAGGGAACCTACTGAGTACACTCCTCACGAAAAGTAGAGAATACTGCTAGAAACATCGAGACAAACATTTTTTTCTTTGCACCACTATCACAGAAAGATTTAAAACATCAATCCCTTTCAGAACCACTTCACCTCCAGGATGCAACTGCAAACCTCTACACCTAGTCTCACCACCATGCAAAGCAGCCTTCAAAGCTCACAAAATCTTAACCATTTTCCTGTACTTATCCCCTCTTTCCAGCTGATCGTGCGGGTGTACATGGAAGATGGAAGCTCCAAGACGATGTTTGTCGACGAGACGATGAGGGTCAGGCAGGTCTGCCACATGCTGGTGGAGAAGAACCACTTGGATGAGAGACCAGACTGGACAATCGTTGAGCAGATTCCAGATCTCCTCATGGGTAAGTTAGTGTGTTTTTTTCTTAAATATCAAAGTTTTTATTAAAAGAAATCATCAATAATTACAATATTTTTTAAGGATTTACAAGATTAAAACATAAAATCATGGAACATAAAAGAAATAAAGAAGAAAGATTGAAAATAAACAAGATAAAGCTTCCAAGGGTGAGACTCTGAGACGGGAAAGAGACCAACTTTCGAGTAGACAGGAAAAAACCCAACCAGACAACATAGGAATTATTAGAAAATCAGATTAGGAGAGGATGTGAAGCTGAGAGACCCCCTCCCCATTGGTAAGTTAGTTGTTACTTCTTGTAACATCCCACTTTACAGAACTTTACTGGCCAAAAATACATTCTTATTCAACGGTCCTAAATTCTGGAACTCACTCGCTAATAATGTTAAAGACAGTGTCTCCTTGAATTCATTCAAACGTAAACTCAAACGTATCCTGCTTAATTCCTATAATTCTTCTCAACGGAACTAACACTTCATTATCTTGATTATAATCCTTACATTTTTCACTTTTATTTTTATCTTTTTTCATCTATATTGTCCTGTCATATCCTTTGTTATTTCACCAGATCAAGCTGGTTCATGGTCAGCCCTTTCCCATTCTTAGTTTTACTCCTTTTAAAAACTAGTTGTCTTGTACTGTCCTGTCTCTTGTTTTGTCTTGTCTTCTACGTCTTGTCATCCCCTCTCTCTGTTTTTTCCTGTCTTGCGCAACATATCCTTTACAACGAAGACCTCTTTGTGTGAAAAGCTTTGCATTTGTTCAGTTTTTATGTTTCCGTCAATATGATTTCTTTTTCTCTTTTTCTTTCCTGTAATACATGCATGTACGCATATAGTAAGTCGACTATAATTTCTTCTTTTCCAAGGGGGATCCACAATTTTACAAGCTTTGCTTTTTAGTGGATCCCCCTCATTTCCATTTCCATATCCATTTATGCTCTATATTATACTGTGTTTTTTTTTTACGAAGTAAGAATGCCCTTCTGTAAAATTGTATTTGATTTATATTGTTTTATATTACTTTGTATTATGTTTTGAATGGAAATGAAATAAAAGAATTGAATTGAAATTGAATTGAATTGTTGAAGTACCATACCTCAGGATTGATTGATTGATTTTATTTATTCATTTATTTTTTTTATTTATTTTTTTTTATTCACCAATTTAATTATCAGGCAAGATACATGTAATAACCAACATGACAGATTTCATATAAACATTACGATAGAAATATGAAATTGAGCACCAGCCATTGCCTGGGGATCACCTAAAGAATTTAAAAATTCTGTTGAGAGGTTCTCCAAATTGGCTGGATTAGTAAATTATGAAGAATTATTTATCTGCTGTTGATTTCAGAGAGGACATTAGAAGATCATGAACACCTGGTCACCGATGTGATGCTAAATTGGAAAAGAGAAACGACCAATAGGATCCTCTTTCAGGAGAGAAGGGACAAATACGCCATCTTTAAGAATCCACAGGTATGTACATGACTCTGGGGTCTTTTCCGTTATACTTAAGCCTGCCTACTACTCAGCTTTCCACTCCTTCTAGTCCTTTTAAGGACTACACTAATTTTGAAGAGAATACTCTACTTTCAAATCTTCACTTTCTCACCTGTCCGTTTCACCTACATTTCTATCCACTATTATCTCAGTCCTTCCTGGACTTTAAACATGGTTTACCGTAAACCTCTTCTGCGATTGTTCATACCACCATGCAAACCTTCAGATTTCTACTGTTATACTGTTTTCATAATATTCATTTCTTTGAGATGCTTTTCTGCTTTGCTTACAGTCGAGTGTAGCAGATCCCAATATACTCCTTACCTTTCACATTGCTTTAATTACTTTTTTTGTCTCTTTCTACCCTTGTCCAGAACTTCCTCCTATCCCAGCATGCCTCAGAGGTGGCGACGCAGTTTGCGGAGAAGTCCAAGCAGTCGCTCATCGAGGAATTCTTCAACGCGGGGAACAGGATCCCGGAGATAGAGGGCCCGCTCTATCTGAAGCAGGAAGGAAAGAAGTCCTGGAAGAAACACTACTTTGTCCTCAGAGGATCTGGTCTTTATTACTCCCCCAAAGGAAAGTCAAAAGTAAGTTTTGAATTTTGAATCCATTTCAGCATTTCTAGAATGTGCAATAAAATGATATATGACAATGTTAAAATACATGCATCTCTCTTTTGTCAATGTTGATATTACACATCAAAATCTCACTTGCATAACTATGTTTAATAGTTTTTTTTTATAATTTCAGGGGCCTGTTGTAGAAAGAGAGAAAGAGTTGCGTTTAAACGCAAGTCAAAATATCAAGCGCAAGTCCCGAATATGGGTGCTTCATTCGTTGAAAATCAAGTTGCGCAAGGTTTTTTGAGTTGCGTTTGATCACAACTCTTTCTGCAATGGGCCCCTTACCTTCTTCCAGACTGTTTTTTTCTTTTATAATGTCAAAAGAGAAAATAGATTTTGTAGATTAGCTAGTTTCAGGCAATCACTGACATTTCCAAGTGGATGTATGACACAAATTATATAAAAAAAAAACATTTGATTTGTGGTTTCTGGATAGGACAGTATTTAAGTTGTGTTCCTTTGAGATTTATTATTATTTTTCCCATATAATAAAATGAAAAAAAGATCTTGTATATAGATCAGCTTCTTTCAGCCTCTCACTGACTTTGCCAAGTGGGTGTGTGACATAAATTTGACAAAATATTTGAATTTTTACCTGTAATTCTAGAAGCGTTAAATGCCAAACCACAATTTACATCATTAGAGAAGGGGGAGGGGGGGAGGAAGGAGGAAGGGGAGATAATCTCCTTGAGCAATTTGTCTATGAAGTCTGGAAAAAAGTAAGGCAGGAACAAAAAGCAGTCACTTCAGCCAAGTTTCGTGATCTCAGAAACCCTTTTCCTTTTACCTCGTTCATGCGGTTTATGGATGCCATTCAATGAGGAAAGAAAGACAAGAGAGGATTGCTATGGAACCCTGAAATGGTTTCATTTATGCCAAGTTTCTTGAGCGAGCTTGGAGGATTTTGAAGCCAAATAATGAAAGACATTTCCTTCTGATAAACATTAAGTCCCTGCTGTTTCATCGCTGTACTGAATGTTCTGTCAAAATCCAGAGATACTGCCCAAGAAACACATAAACATCACTATAATAAAATAATAAGCATTAGTTATTTTTGCAGTTCTAATTCTGTTCTGAAGGGGTTTATCAATATGAATTCATAGTGATATTGTTTTCAAATTTTACTGATTGTTGCTAATGAAAGCTAAATATGGTGATTACATCTGTGAATTTAAAGCCAATAAAGCGTGTTTTAAAGTTTATTCCAGTTGCGACTTTTTCCTTTGTTTATTATTTGAATATGAAACAAATCATCTTCACAGAGATTTATGGGATTGAAAGGTTACCTTTATTTTAGAAGTCTTGGGATCTTTAATCATGCCAATGTAGAAAAAGATGTCATGTGAATAGATAGTAAGCAATAATGTGGTATTTTACATGCATGTTTAAATGTTACAGTCTTTTTAATGGATAGGACTTACATGTACATGTAGATTTGAAATATCAATAATTGATGAATTATTTTTGATATAGCTTTTTTACCATGGTATTAACATTTTATTATAAACAATGTGCATGAATTTATTTTTCTTTGATATATTTTTTATTTCTTTAAATTTGACATGATAAGATATGATACTTAAAAAAGCAAATACCGTTAGCTTTATGTATCATATTTCTGTATGGGTTGATTTTAAGCATAAAATAATTTTTTATCAGAAAAGCTAGTTTAAGAAGATGCAAAAGAAAGTTTGGGAAAGAATGGAATAAACCGAAAATCATTACATTGCATTGAAGTTTAACATTTTATTGTTTTTATATATGAAAAATGTTGTACATGTAATTAATATAAGACTCATCATCTCCTTTGCAATCGGACCAACTCTCTTTATCTTCTTTTGTTTTCTTCACAGTCAACCAAAGACATTGTATGCCTGGTTCAATTTGAACACACCAATGTATACAATGGAATGGGATGGAAGAAAAAGTACAAGGCACCCACAGATCATTGTTTTGCTCTCAAGGTAAATTGACCATTCAACTAGTTTTCTTTCGTTGTTTTTCTTTAAAAACAATGTCATTCAGAGAAATGTGCATGTAGTGGTACAACAAAACCATCAAACTTCAATTCATTTTTATGTTCATAAATAAATGTCATTAAAGGAGAATGAAACCTTTGGACCAAGATAGCTTGTGTGAAAACAGAAAAATCAAAGAAACAGATCAACGAAAGTTTGAGAAAAATCGGACAAGTAATGAGAAAGTTATGAGCTTTTGAATATTGCAATCACTAATGCTATGGAGATCCTCACATTGGCAATGCGACAAAGATGTGTGATGTCACTCTTGAACAACTCTCCCCATTACTTTAGTATATATTTCACTTAAATTGCCTCTTTTATTACATCTATCAGTAGAACATGTATTCTTTCTATAGGAGGGCATGTAATACAGAATTTTAAAGAATACATCATGGATAAAGAGTTTGTATCACCATACGAAAAAGCAAAAAGACACATTTTCAGGGTATTTCATAGTCCATCAAAGGGAAAGTTGTTCATGTGTGACATCACACATCCTTGTCGCGTTGCCAATGGGAGGATCTCCATAGCATTAGAGATTGCAATATTCAAATGCTCATAACTTTCTCATTATTTGTCCGATTTTTCTCAAACTTTCTTTGTTCTTATTCTTTGATTTTGCTGTTTCGACACAAGCCTACTTGTTCCAAAGGTTTCATTCCCCTTTAAATATCAAACTTTTTTTAGCTGCACTTCACACCAGACCTCCCAAATGTAGTACAACAATACACCAGTCGGTGGACTGTACTTTATCAGAAGAAGAAGAAGACTTGTTTTTCAGTTCACAAGCCTTATGGATATTGTGCATAAGATGGAATAACTGATAATCTGAAAATAATACTTAAGGATAAATTCCAGTATTGGTAATGATCTCAAAATGAATTTTCACAGAATCTAATATAATGACCACCCAAGTGTCTGTTTGTATGAATAAAAAATATGTGCCAAAGGATTCTGGAAGAAATTGTGTAATTGCTGAGAAATAAGCAAAATGAGCGCGGATTCGGTCACTTCCGTCGGGTCTTTATTCCAGCAATAATAATACACTATCCCACGTGTGCTTCTCTGTGTTGGTAATCTTCAACGTGAACATTTTTCAGCGTAGATTTCAAGATTTCACAAAGTTCAGTTTATGTAACGGTACCAGATCTAGATCCTCGATGATATACTGACAATTAAGCCTGGTTTTACAGACTTTCTCATGAAATCAGTGTTTACTGCAACTACTAGAATTTCTCTTTAAAATGAAAATCAAAGAATAAGAAAAATGATTGATGAAATTCTGTAAAGATCCAAATACACACAAATAGTGATTTTTATTTATTTGATGCATAATAATTACTGTGGGTACCGTTTCATGTTTAGACTTTTGCCATTTTAAATTTGAAATGCAATAGATGTTTATGTACTTTTTTCATGGTTGGTGTTATCTAAACAATTCATCATAAAACTTCTTGAATCTTATGCCAACAAATGCTTCTGGGGATTATTCAAAGAATTGCTCTTTGCTGCAAACTTGCGCGAAGAACAATATAAACAATGATAATGCTAATTAAAAACAATTGAAGCCAAGGGTAGGTTACCTGATACAGACAGTTCCAAAGGAGTGTTTTCTTGAAGCACATAGTGATTTGCACTGATTAATTTGTTCTAAGCCAATCGGATGCAAGTATTTTATTAGATTATAACAGTCATCACTGAAAACCCACTGAATATTTGTTTCATGATATGCCTCCCTGGAATTGTTTCATGTTGTGACCTCAAGAGTTTGAATCAACAATGGAGAATGGAAAATGCTCAAGGTAAAACCGAAAACCCCGGGGGAAGGCACTGATGTCATCTTGCTCCGGGTCGCTTCCTGTTTTTGCGTGCGGTATCTCTTTACCCCCCCGGTAGCCACGAGCGCTCTCTCCCCCCGAGAGGAACCCGACAACAAGGAACATCTGGAGAACATTTCTGGTGGAAATCTTCTTCGTGCAAGATAACATGGTTCCGTTCTCCTTCGGGAATCCTACAGCATCTGGCATGATTGACATTCAAGTATGCCCATGCGCTTTGGTTGTGGTTGGAACTTCATTGTTTTTGTGTTGGCATTGTTCAATATTCTCTCACTTTTACTTTCCATTAGACAAACGTTATATATATCTTGTATTTTTCCAGATTATTTTCTTGTCCATTTCTTAGTTTTCTGTATGTAATAGCTGATAGTTTGTTTTTCTACCTAAAAACCTTTGTACAGGGGAGGCCAGGGCCCCGTCTCACAAAGAGTTAAGATAAATCCAATCAATCTCAGCTCTCTGGAAATCCATCCATATCATTATTTTTTCTACAGGAAATTTGCACAATCTTCGTAGCTAAAACAAAGAGAATCACACTGAATCTTCAGGAAAACAACAATGTATGAATATGTTTACTGTACATCATGCCTAGAAAATATTTTGAAATAATTTGCATTTTAGATGTTGACATTGCTGGCCGTCAATAGTTGTGGTTGATCAGATAATTTGCAACGCTTTGTGTTTATGGGGTCTTTATGTGCAGGGTTTTTTTATGAAATAGGTTCCAGTAAAAGAATTGAACCTGTATAATAAAGACCGATCAAGGGAGACAAGAAAAGTGGTCTTTATGAGCAGCAGGTCTTGATGAACAGGTTACTGTAATACACATTTCAATAGGAAATACCAATGAATGGAAACCAAACTTGTGGTCATTATGGAGATGTTGTGGCTTGGTGGATATAATTATTCAGACTTATGGCGGCACCTGCGTCCTTTGGCAAGGCATTTATGTACATTTGCCACTCTCCACCCTGGTGTAGAAACATTGCATCAAGCGCGATATTAATGTTTCATATTATTAGTAGAAGCAGGTGGTCCTTCTCTATAGACTTTATAAAAAAATATATACATGTTCCATTGGAAAGCTATCTAGAAAGTTCTTTTATTTACCATTATTTGTATATTTTCTTTTCTCTTAATTTTTTTCAGCACCCTCAAATTCAGCAGAAATCCAAATACATCAAGTACCTGTGCGCTGAGGACTACAGGACGTGTCAGAGATGGATAGCTGGATTAAGATTAGCCAAGGTAAGAGCATTTCTCCGCTCTTCATTCATTCATCCGTCCTTAAAGCCCAAGAAAAAATTTGGTAAAGGGTCAGTTATCTCAAGCATCTTCTAACATTTTAATCTTATAAAAGTGGAGTTTTTTTCAGCCATTGATTCTTTGTGAGAATTTGAATTTTGAATTCTAGGACATTGAGCACCCTTTAGTGATCTTTTTTGGGGGCTTTGAAAAGTATTTTTGAGCACTTTGATATAACACATTTAGTGATAAGATATGAGAAAGCTACAGTAAAAGATGATGCCTATTCTGTGGTTGAGAAGTGGCTTGATATAACAAGAAAAATATATATTTTGTTTCATCTAGCTACCGATCAAAATGTTTTTTCATGAAAAATTGCAATACTGTCAAATAAACACATTTTTATGATACACTCTTTATGTACATCCTCTGCATCATAATTTTCTGGGGTAGACGCATTTGATATAATCTAGTAATGAATTTGAATAGTGATATGCACTTTTGGGAATTTACCAAAACTTACTTCAGGTCTTAAAAGAAGTTCCTTCCTAGATCCTAATGTTGCATGCTTATCAATTATCATTTTAACGAGTTAAAACGAAGGTAACAAAAAGTAGGAAGCTCGTCAAAGCCAGTCCTCCTGCTGTTTTCACACTGCTCAGGATATTATTGAAATCCTTTCCAATTTGCAGATTCTGGCAGTTCTGTCATAATTATTTATTTCAATTATTGTGAAATCTTATCTTCACAAACTTCACACCTGTATTAAACAGGCTGTAATGCTTTGTGCATAGGATTTTATTCATTCTTTAATCCTCGTGTGTGCATGTATCTGAGTTTTGTCAGACGTGTATCGATCAGATATGTACGTCTGGGACTGACCTTTAACGTCACCATCCGAAAGACGTGACCAGGACTCGAACCTTTGCATCAATTTGAAACCTCCCCACAGCTTGGATTACAGGGGCATGCCACAACTCCCAGTTTAACCCAATCTCATACATGTAGGTGTATGATTTAAACATTTTTTAAACAATTACAGTGTTAAGATAGTTTGGAAATTATGGATATTGATAATAATTCACACTACAAAAAATTGTTTCTTTCTTTGTAGTACAACAAGGTGCTACTGGACAACTTCAACGACACGCAGCGAGAGATGACAGAGTATGCTTCGAGTGCGGAGAGTATGTCGCAATCAAGCAGTCTGACTGATACAGCTTCACTATCAAGCATGCAGTCTAGTTCTAGCTCACAGAGCTCAGGCAGTCTCCCCGCAACTCATGGTATGTGGTGGGAGCTGTGTGTGTGGCAGACAACATGTCGTAGGTGTGGTTGTTTAGAATGTGGATGTATGTGCCTTCATTTCATGTTATGTCATTAGTATGCATTCCAGATTGAGATAACAGAGCTGTCTTATGGTAGGTGGTTGGAGCTAAGTATGTGGCAACAACATGTCGTAGGTGTGGTCGTTAAGAATTTGGATGTATGTGTCATTTCATGTTATTCCATGGGGATGTCTTCTAGTTTTAGCTCACAGAGCTAAGGCATTCTCCTTCCTACTCATGGTACATGTAGGTGGTAGGGCTGTATATGTAGCAACAACATGTTGTAGGTGTGTTCGTTGAGATTTTAGGTGTCTGTGTCGTTATTTAATATTCCATTAGCATGTGTATTAGTTTTAGTTCCTCGAGCTCAGGCAGCCTCCGTGCAACACATGGGAGGTGGTAGGAGCAGAGTGTGTGGCAACCACATGTTTTAGGTGTGGTTGTTGGATGTATGTGTCATCATTTCATGTTATTCCATTAGTATACTATCTTGTTTTAGCTCACAGAGATCAGGCAGTCTCCATACATCTTGTAATAGGCGAAAGGAGCTTAGTTTGTGGCAACAACATGTTGTAGGTGTGGTTGTTTAGAATTTTGACATATTAGTCATCATTTCATGTTATTCCATGGGAATGTCTTCTAGTTTTAGCTTGCAGAGCTCAGGCAGTCTCCCTGCAACCCTTGAAAGGTGGTAGGAGCTGAATGTGTGGCAACAACATGTTGTAGGTGTGTTTGTTTAGACAGTGGGTGTATGTGCCATCATGCCATGTCATTCCATTAGTATACTATCTTCCATTCACGAGTGGATACCATGCGCGACCATGGGGTCTCGAAAAGCACCCTAAACACGTAATTTCCATATTCTGAAAATGTACCCCTTAACAAGTACTGGCGTGTGAAACCCTTCCCTTAACAAGTATTGGAAACAAAACGATAGTCTTGGCAAATGTTACCTGAAATGAACCCCTAAACAAGTACAGGAATGTTTTATTGTTATGGGTCCTTCGGTCGTCGGCATTACCTTATTTGGTTTAGTATGACCCCACGTCCTTCTACACGTCGCGCAAATCGGACTCTAAACATGAAGTGTTGGGGCAAAAAGGACATCCTTTTAAAACATTTTAATTTTGTTTTATCATCCCCGCAAATTCGACCCTAAACACGTAATCTTCCTAGCGAAATAGATACCCTTTTTTCATTATTTTTGTGTTTTTGACACCCTTATCACGTTACGTACTTAACGTGCCCTAGCGTGAAAAAGACATCCTTTTTACATGTTTTTTTTAGTCACGCATGGTATCCACTCGTCAATGTAAGTGCCCCCCCCCCCGGGTTCCTTGGGTAGTATTTGAATCCATGATGTCTCGTTTAGAGCTACTATGCCACTATACCTTGACGCTTCCATGAAAGTGTTTAGAACTATTTATCATGTGTTGACTGGCTGAATATCACAGCATTTTTCTTAAAATTGTTCATCACTTGTTTGTATTCTTATCTGCCGCAGGGTCGAGCCCAAGCAATAGCATCACCGCCAATCTCAACGCCCCCCTGGTCTTGCCCCAGATGACTGCCCAGTATCGCAAGAGCAGCATGGGCAATATGTTCTCCAACGCATGGAAACGAGGGCAGGAGGCCGAGACGCATCACCAGCAGTCATTGCACAGGGTAACTATAGCGACCTGGTCATGTGACTGGTATCAACCAATCACACCAAGGCATTTTATTTGTTTTCCTTGTTTGATTTTTGTGTAATTATGCATTATTTTTTATTTTTGTGGATTTAAGTGAACAGCTAGAATTTCAGTTTTGTTTCAGTTAATGCATGTTCTTATAAGCATTTGTATCTTTAAGGTGAAATTGATGTTAGTGAACTGTGACCTACATACAGTATGTGTCGATATTGTTTTTATGGTTTAATTATATTTTTCGCTTCAGAGGAATTGGTGAGATTGTTTTTGTTTAATTTGCATTTGTTAATTGGGATTACTTTTCCTTTGTGTTTCTATATATGTTGGCAAAAATTCAAACATCAAAAGTTAAGATTAGTGGAAAATTCATTTCTGTAATATGACTTTCATTAAAGTAAAAAAAAATCAGTCATTATCTGTAAATGATCATAATGTATTGTTTGATGACATTTTAAAAATTGTTTTCTGTGTAAAAAATTGAAATGCCCATGAGCTTACACATAGCTCCTGACAGTCCCGAATTTCAACTGGCCTCCCTGCTTACATTGCAAAATCATTATCCGAAACATTAACATTTACTCCAATCATTCAATGCTATCATTTCATTCTGTGGGCCTTATTTATTTACTACTTTATGTAATCAAAATCATTAGATCATTGTATTATCTCATACCATTTTAAATTCAAATTTTCAAGTCAAATTTGATGTTTGTTATTATTTCCATCAATTCAATCATTTTGACATCTTTTCACATAGATTCCAAATCAGTGGGTCACATAATTCTAATATCATACTTGATTACTATTTATTCATCCTAAAAATTTGATGTTCGTTTTTATTTCCATCAATTCAATCATTTTGACATTTTTTCATATAGATTCCAATCAGTGGGTCACATATTATATACCTTATCATATCATACTGTACTTGATTACTATTTATTCATCCTAAAAATTTCATTAAATGTGAATTTTTACTGTTTTTCAATTTATGCCTCCCCATTTTTATTGGAATTTGTTATTTACTTGTTTGATTTATGACCATTTGATCACTTTATAATCAATATGTCGCATTCTTTTTCAAATTTCATCAAAAATAGGGTTTTTACTTCTATATTTCAACCAATAACTTTCTTGTATAATCATATTTAATGTATACTGTTTTTGTATTCACATCTTTATCATACTTTTACAATTATTATCCACCATTGCAATTCAAATTCTGTTAGATCTGATAATATTTTTGTCAAAATTTCAGCCATTATCTCCCAAGTTTGTTGACGTTTTCATTATTACTTTCTTTTGTGTATTTGTTTTCTCTTTTGGTCTTAATTGTTATCCACTATTTATAATTCAAAATAAGTCAGATGTGATTTTTTGTGGTCAAGATTTCAACCATTATCACCCGAATTTATTGATATTACTTTCTTCGTGCTTTGTCTTACCTGCATTTGATCTGTCTTCTACTCTTTGACATGTGACCAAGTTCACAATTGTCTGGATTTCTCATCATGATTTATCACATGACTTGTCATGTGATGGGTCACATGACTGTATGTCCCATTATTCCATGTGCTTTGTTATGATTTTTGTTTTTCGTCAGTGCTGTGTTTCGCATGTGTCTTCATTGAATGTTGTCGTTATTATTTAGGAACGCTACAGCACCCGATCCTCTTCCCTCCCGTCAGGCAGAATATTGGATGAGGTTTGTCTATGTTTCTAACTTTGTTGGGCAATATTGAATAATAATCTACAGTTCTGGTAATGACAGGGCCTAAATTAGTCCAAGACAGCCAAACAGTGGCAATGGATGCCCTTTTCACTGGCTTTGATGCCATTTTCAGTGACTTTTTATCTATTTTTTTTTTGTCTTTAAATCCCCCCCCAAAAAAAAAATAATGATCGAAAAAAATAAATAAATAATGAAATAAAAAAAACAAGAATTGAAGGAATATATAAATGTATATGTATCCCATAGAAAATTCACATTACATAAAAAAATATCAAAATTTAAGTTTTGTGCCATATGTTTGATAAACCATATGATCAATAGTTCCTCAGCATGTGCGCTGTACAGTAATCTTAGTAATTACGGCTGCCAAGCTACAGCTGGGGTAATAATATCCAAGTCCTTTGGAAGCGCATAGAGACATTATTCATAATGTGATATGCGCTATACAAGACCTGTATATTATTATTATTATTAGTTCAACGAAGCCTACCTGTAAAGTCGTGTACCAGAACTGTAGATCACTTGTAGGATCTTACCATGCTTTCAAAAATGCAATTACAAGATTTGATAATAATAAAGATTATTGCCCCCTTTATCTTATTCTGGCTTGCCTACAGGCTTTCTCCACTCCCTGGGGAGCATTTTCGCAAATCAAAAGCAGGAATTCCTCTATTATGGCTCATTATGCGTTTTCTAATGATATAAACATATAGAATGATCACTCTTTAAGGTTCAGAGTACCGGGGTAACTATAGTTAATTATATTTAGCATTTGGAATGGCCAAATGGGTTGAAATAATGCTAGCTAATCGTATGATTATATGACTTGATTATGATTCTGCAGTGAATTCACTTAAATACCTATGAGAAGAATGATATAGTCATACATATTCATATAGATTTAGAAATTTGGATGCTGATTTGTTCGTTTAATTGTGATAATGTTATATTCCAAATTTGGATTATAGGGCAAGAGTAATGTGATGGCCTCAAGCCAGCACCTTGTATTATTCTTTTGAGAGCATGGTAAAAGGTGAACTTTAAAATTGTCTTTATGCTATCTGGTTAACGGTTCATAAAGGTCTTACAACTGTTGTTACTTTACGATTGTTGCAACTACCATGGTAACAGGGCTCAGCAGCCAATCAAAATCAAGGTTTCCATGGTAGTTGCAATAATGGCAAAGATACCATAATTGTGAACTTTTGTGAAATGGGCCTTTTGTTTGTGGCATGCAGTAAAGTCTCTTGATGCATGACTGTTTTTTTTCTAACAACGTCAGCTTTTGGTTACCGGTATGAAGTTTTTCTTGTCACAGAGGACTTATTATCATGTCAACGATTGCCGATTACGTTTGACAAGACAAATCTTTTAGCTCAATAAATAAATGAATATGGCTCCCAGAATGGACTAGCCTGTACATGTATGTCTATGAGACACTTTAGGAGACTATGAAAGCAATGGCCTTATTTCAGTAAAGATGATGCCACGATGCCAATTTGTTGAAATCCCCCATCTTTATCACGCTATAAACAGCAGAAACAAATTCTTAAAAATATTGTCATCTTTATCATTCAGCTGGAAATTGTTGCCTCCTTTTCAAAAGAGGCTCTTTAATTTGAGGAAACATGAATGAATAAGTTCAAGAAGAAATTTTTTGGTACATAGCTTGTGAGTAGATGAATAAAGTGATTTCCCTTCATCAAGTAAATATGAATATAGAGATATTGAATTGAATTATTTACACATCTTCATGAAAAACATATGCAAAAAAAATGTTGTTGGAAAAGAAAAAAAAACATTTGTGATGATTGGAATGTCTCTTAGGAAAATCCCCAAATTATGTTTAATAAAATCAAACTATTTAGATATATTATTATTCATGTAGTATTTTGCTTTCTGAATCTTTATGTTGACATTTTTGGCCAATTCACACAAAATACTGTACTTTATTTATCAGAATAAACAATAAAGTCAATTGCATTCTATTTCAGGAACCTGCTCTTGATAACCGGCCCCAACTCGGCAACCAAACGAAAGCCAATTCTGGCAACACGTTTGACGACCTGGATGTCCAGAAGGCCTTAAACGACCTGGAGAGCGAGATCTGTGCTAGCCAACCGTCTAACAATCCCACCCCACAACCTCCTCCTCCTACAACACAGCAGCAGGCAAGTAGTTCTAGTTCACCTGCATCCAAAACTATCACTGACAATAGCAATAACAGTAACGCCCTAACCCGGGTACAGGTGGTCGCGTTGCATAACAACGCAATCTCGGTGACGGTGGCCGATTCGGCGGGCGCACGCACCTCCACAGCGTCCGACGAGCCCATCTGGCAGTGCCAGGCCCCCATGAGGTCGAGCATGCGGAGGAGCTCGGACACCCAGATTGGTTGCAGGGGAACGCAGGGGATCATCGTGTCTGGGAGGCAACGGGGCGGAAGCTTGGCCAGTGCATGCGTCAAGCGGGTCAAGTTTAAAGAAGAGCTTGAGGAGAAGATACCGGACAATAGTCCGGGTTTCGAATCAGAGCATGACTATAGTTCCCCGCCACCGTCCCCTCCCTCGCACCCCCCTCCTCTGCTTACTACTAACCCCTCATCAGCTAAACCCATTCCTAACCATTCTGCATGTTCATCATCTCACCTGGATTGCTTATCACCTCAGCAGCACGCTACTGCACGCTCCCCCAGTCCTCCCCCACCTTCTTTCTTTACCCAATGCATGGCACAAACACCCTCAACCAGTGACTCCCATACCTCCTATTCACAGCAGCTAGGAGCTCAAACTCAATCCAGTGACTACCACCACCCCTACACCCACACCGCCACCTCTACCAGGGCCCAGCAGGATGATATCGTCTATGGAAGGCCCATGACCTATGCCGGGGGACCGGAAAACTACCACACACAGCCGCAGGGTAACCAGCAGGAGATCGTCGCCAAGCAGCAGAAGCTGATGGAGCTGCAGCAACAGCAGCAAGAGCTGCAACAGGAGCTGCAGCATCAGAAACTGCAGCTGCAGAAGCAGATTCAGCAGCAGCAGCAAGAGCAGCTCAAGCAGCAGCTGCAACATCAGCAGCAGCTGCAGCAGCAGAGGCAGGAGCAGGAGCGAAGGCAGCAGGAGATGCAGAGGCAGGCTTCTGAACGAGCCTACCAACAACAGCAGCAGCAACAGGTTCAGAGACATATGTCGATGGAGAGATCACCACCGCAGCAACCGATGCAGAGGCATGTGTCCTTTGATACAAGTACATGTAGGTCACCGCCATCACCGCAACCACAAATTCAGAGGCATGTTTCTTTTGAACGGCCTCAGCAACAACACCAGCAGCAGCAACAGGAGCCACAGATTCAGAGACAGACATCAGTTGATCGGGCACAACAGGGACAGAACTTGAGGCAAGCCAATCCTGTCTTTCTAAATGAACTCAGTAATGCGCTTAAACCCAGACAACCTGTTCCATTGCCTGGCAACAGACACACGATGGCTACCACCCAACCTTCACAGCAACCCCAACAGCCTAAGTCTCCACCCCGATCTCCAGCCCACCACAGCCAACACTATCAACCCCAATCCAACTCCTCTCCTTCCTCTTCGTCCCCTCGCCATCATTACCAGTCCCAGCAGTCCCACCCTCCTAGCAGCCACCAACCTGTCGGTCAGAGTTACTCCCAACCCTCGCCACAACCGCACTCCCAACTTCAGCAGTCTTTCTCTCAACCACTCTCTCCCCAGCAACACTCCCCACAGCATCAGTCTTACCACCAGCAGTCCCCCTCCCATGCCCATGTCAACATCCGAGACAAGCCCCCTCCATCGCCCAAACCCACCGTGGCGAACAAGGTGCCTCCCCCAATGTCTCCGAAGCCCATGTCGCCAAGACCCTCTGTCGCCCAGAAGCCAGTTGTCCCTCGCCCGATAGTCTCCCCCAAACCTGGTGCCCAAGTGGACAGGCCTTTCCCTATGTCGCCCAAGCCCTCTCCGAAGCCTTCGCCGAAACCCATGCCCAAACCATCCCACGTAAACAATGTGCTCCCTCAAGGTAATGCCTACCCTCCCAATTCATACGGTATGCCCATGAGCCCGAGCAACTCCTCCATGAGCTCAACGTCCACCCCCTCCCCGTCCCCCTCTTCCAGTTTTAGATCGCCCCCGTTCCCCAGCAACAACAATACCCCACCCCAGAAGGCCTCAAGACCCCCTCCACCTCCAAAGAGAAGTGACACCACGAGGTTAAGCACTGTGGGATCACCAACTAAAGCCAAGAAGATACCCCCTACCCCACCCACGAGGACCACTTGATACTTTCATCCTAAAACTCCCCCCTCCCAACCCCCTCCCCCCATTTCCTGCACCCTGACCATTCCTTGTAACCAAATCTTCCTGTCTTGTTTTCATATTGCTACAGTGTAATGTTGTTCAGTGATCCATTGTCATTTTTACATCTTTTCCCCCCTCCCTTCACCCCACACAACCCACTGAAACCTAGTCTCTGCACCCTTTAAACAAGAACCTTCCAGCTTTCATGACCGTATACCTCAGAATTCCATGAAGCCCAGCCGTTTGATGTGATCCTGCCTGTTTATTGTGCTCTTATAATCATCACAATACAAAGATGTTTTTCATTTAAAAGGAGAAAAAAAATCATTTGTGCAAGAGTGATCTATATATTGCAGCACTCAAAAGAACTCAGTATTCAACTCACCCCATCTGAAACTTTGGCAACAAAACAAACTGAAGCTTACACTCGCAGCAAGATGTTACATCATTTGCACGGCTATTAAAGAGTGTGGATTTGGCAGAAAAAGAATATGACATTTATCACAAATTTATCATTTATGTATTTTGTTTTGTACTCATTGATTAGATCTAGAACTAATAGTGTTATTTTTAAAAGATATATTATTAATATATGATGATGCACCCATTGCAATGTATAGTAATCTACTCAATACACTGTACTCACATGTACTTGCCATTTCTGTTCACAAATGTGCAATTTTAACAAGGTATACAGGTTTTAGTGATTCAGTAAAAAAAAATATTGAATTTTGTTGAAATCAAAAGTTTAATGAAATGTAAAGAGAATGTTATTGCAACTTGGCAAATGGATGCCTGATTTTTTTTTAGCAACAGATGTGAGACCAAATCAGGCTGATTTCTTGTTGTGGAAATTAGGACTATTTCTATTTATTTGTGTTGTGAATAAAAATTTGTTATCATTATATTATTTTTGTAGAATATGAAACCTCAAGTTTTGTTGACCTTGGGTTATATTTTAGTCAAAAATATTTTTAGATCCTGTTTTGCTATTTTTCAAATGTTAAATTATTTTAAGAGGACTTGAATTTCATTGGAATGAATATTGATATGTGCTTTCTCAAGTTCCCTTTTTGAACCATTCATCAGAAATATATGGGTCAGTTGAAAAAAAAAAACTTTGATTTAAAAATTCAGATTTTACTTTATATCATATTTCATTAAAAAAAACTACTACGAATTCAATACAAATTTATGCACTTTAAAAAGTTTTTTTTTGCTAAAAGCAAGTGAAATTTCATTCCTCTATATTCTATTGAGATCCAAATATTGTCCTCCGTTTTAAAATACATATATTTTTCTGTTATTTACAAAATAAACTAATTAAGTTGCTGAAATATTGCACATTGTGTACTTGCAACAGAGAAAGGGTTTTATTTAGTATATGAAAACTTTTTTTTCTGTACGACATGCAATTTTTAGGGGGCTTTGCATAATGGCATTCTGCAAATGATGAGAGGGGAACCTTTCACCAATCAGTTTGAGGGATTTTGATGTTTGAATTCCCATGGAAACCGATAGTTGGGCGTCAACATAGTTGATACAGAAACTGGGCAATTTCTGCATTAAATTAAGCATCTTATCATTTGCAAAATTCAATTATTTTTTAGTGTAAAATTGCTTCAAGTTCTTGCTTAATATCGTGCAGGGATTGGTGAGGAATGCTTCAAATTGATACAAAGGGTGAAATAGATACATGTATTGACGTCAAACAATAAAATGATAAATGAAATGATGATATACTGAAAAGATAAAAAAGATAATAAAAGGCAATACAAGAAATATTTTGCTTCATGCTCTTATTAATCCAATGCTTCAAAGTTCAAGGTTTTTAGGAAAAATTGGGATTTAATGAAATTAATTGAGTTTATAATGGTACTGCATTCATTTATTGCACTTCATGTAATCAGTTGGTATTGCCATCTTTGATTGTTGGCAAAGGATTATTATATTGAACAGATTATTATTGACATCCAGTTTTACCATGGAAATTCCCGTGATCTCATTGATTTATCTGAAATTATCTTTTTCTTATTGTCTAGCTGATACCTCTGTCACCTTTTCTGGAGAAATTTATTTTTCTTATCGTTATTTTATCATCATCATCTTTGTCACAATCATCATTGTTGACTTCATCGTCATCATCATCCTTGTCATCATTGTCATTGCTATCACTGTCTTCATCATCATCACCATCATCATCGTCATCATCTTCACCATCATCATCATCATCATCATCATCATCATCTTCACCATCAACATCGTCATCATCTTCACCATCATCATCATTTTCATCATCATCACTGTTATCATCATCATCACCATCGTCATCATCATCCTCATCATTTTTTGTCATTATCACTTTTGTTATCTCCATCACCACCACCACCACCACCTTCATCATCACCATCATCATCACCATCATCATCACCATCATCACCATCATCATCTTTTTTCTCATCTTCATCATCATAATTACCGTTGTCTTATAGTACTTAGGTACGACATGTAGTTTGTCCTCACTTCTGAGTTCTAACTATCAAAAATTCTTTGATATATTTTTTCCGAGTGTAGTTGGAGACGGCTTACACTATACTGCTTCTAATAGGTGCTATATCGTAGTTTGTAATTAGGTTTGGAACCGTGGTGGGCCCAAGAATTACTTTGGTTGGTCTTTGAAAGGCTTATATGTTGATTACAAAGTAAGAAATAATAATAAAAACAATAGCAACAACAATAACAATAGCAGCAGCAATAATGATAATATGCATTTGATATAGGGCTATCTATCTAGAATTAACCTCTTTCTAGGTGCACTTTTGTTATAACCAGGCGCGTATCCAGCATCAGATCGTACAAAACATTTCATGGGCCAAATTGTCTGGAGACAATAGTGACTATCATGATTGTACATGGGCCCATTCATTTCTTTGTCATAGTTGAAGCTGGACACGCTAGTGATAACTCTGGATGCCAATGCATTCATCTACCTGGGTTGAGTGCGGTACAATGCAGGGAAATTTCTTGCCGATGACAAATCACACTTTAGATTCCATTTGAGTGTGGTGTATATGGCATCAATACAATATTGGTGAGATTACACTAGTGGGATATAGTCTCCAATGTTCTGATTACATGTTGCGCATCATTTGCACGTTGGAGTCCAAGCGTGACTTAAGTCAAACTTAAGTTTTTGTGAAGCACATATCATTGATGGGGAATACAATGTTCAAACCTTTTTTCCCCATTTAATTCAAAAGAAAGTGAAGAGATTTGTATACCCTTTGTTTATAATTCCTCTTTGGAGTTCATATTTTTAGGTTACACTTATGGTATTTGGAGAAATTGATTTCATTTTTTTTCCTGATTTCATTATGTCATTGAACTGAAATTAAAGAAAATTGCTGCTTTCTTTTTGAATAAATAAAGTAATGGACTTAATGCTACCTTTAAAACCCCCACCACATGTATATTTCATACACAGATTTGTCTCTCTATATTTACTTGCATAATTATTGAATGCAACCCCCTTTTTTGTTCCCTAGTCCCACGCATCCAATCGCATGTTTGTTTTCCCTCAAGACAGCAACTAAATTTAAAGATTATATATACCTGTGTCTGTGTGATGAAAATATACCCCTTAAAAACCAACCAAAGTAATTTTTTGTACCACCATGTTAAAGTTTCCAAGAATGATATTTTCTATATGTGTACATTGTACATACTGCTTGTATATACTATGTATTTTCTATAAGAACATATCCCTATTTTAGATGTACATGTATACTGTTAACAATGTAAATTTAATGTTTGTTTGTGTGTAAAACCTATGATGCATAAGATCCTAGTCAAAATTTCCATTTTTTGCATTGAATCTTTGATCCATGGAGAAAATGGTTTATGATACTTTCTTTGAAATTCAAGAAGATATTTTATGGGAAGATTGGTATATTTGGACCATTTTCTTTTGTTTTACAGAAAGAGTAAGTTAAATTCATGCAGTTTCGCAGCATCCAGTCACTGGTTTGCAAGGGTGATTGTTTTTGAAGAATGAAGAAATTTGAAAGTAGAATTACTATATTTTTATCTTGAGAAACATTTTATCTTTTATTGATTTGGATAGTGACCCACTATCTGCTTTCTTGCTAAGAAATTTTGTATATTTTATTCTATTTTGGAATTGGATTTAATTCATATAGCATTGGCAATGATACTTAAAACTCCTATTTGCTTTTGAATTTTCAATGTCGATTTTGGAATAGTTTTTTTCTTTAAACCTTAATAGTGTAATAATTTCACCTTGTAAAAATTCACTTCATGTTTTCATTCTGGAAGTAGATAGAAGTTGTTATGTGATGGTATGGGATATGAGAGTTTATCCCTACAGGAGAAAGAGTTTGTGGGACTGTAGAGTAATTCTAATCTGATTTTTATGCAAGAGTTATTTTTGGTATATTAATATATATTACTTTGAGTTTTAAACAACTTTTATATTAAACTATAGTCTGTAAGATAATGTATATAGTTGTTGATGAAATATATATTCTCCAAAAATATTATAGAAAGAATTAATTTGCGATATGTTAACATTACAAACGAACTCAGAATCGGAAGAGAAGCTGCAATATACCTTTTTAATCTCTTATCTGAGGAGTCATTATATTAATCATGAATATGATATTCCAATAACTATTGATTTTACTAACTGTGCACATCGAGGGCGTGCTTCCCGGCAAGCTCCGATATATTTCTTATCAGATCGCTCTTCTTTCAATGTTGAAAATAAATATGTATCTCATCATGCAATTTATGTAACTTTTTATCTTTAAACCACCACTCTTATAAATGCAATGTACCTATATTAAAATTAAGATATAGGGGAATGGCAATGCAATTATTCGCTTTTATGACAATTCATTTGAAGACAGTTTTAAAATCAATCCAAAGAATTTGGAACAGAGTTGAAAGTGTACTCATACCACGTGATCGATATGGATGATTTCGCGGAATGTAGTCACTACTCGTCTATTTTCTTCATAATTTGTTACCAGTAATATGAGATCTTCTGAATTGGTATGCTATTCCTGTATGATACAATGAAAATATATGCCACCAGCCAAGATAAGATGAAAAAAACACTCTTGCATTCTTAAACTTTTGTTTTTATTTCTTGCCTTGGGTTTTATTCTTGTTTTTTCACCCATTTTATACCTGTTTTCCCACCTCTCATGTCATCCATCCTTCATTCACGATTTGTGTGTGTTCCCATGTAATCATTTTTATGTTGGTTATTTTATAACAGGTTTCACTGTCATGTTTGTCCTTGTTACATGTTCGTTGATATTTTGTTTGATAGCAATGATGTGGTGATGTTCTCAATTTCAGCACAGGAATGAAGTCATGAAGTATTCCTCTCAAATTTTTTTCAATTTGAACTTAATATTAGCATTTTTAAATTGGTAGGAACTTGAAATGTCAAAATACAGTTGGCATTTTTTTTCATCCTCACACACTTTTTGTGTGCATTTCAATGCACTCACTGTTGGATGACTAATACTTGTTCTTTATGAAATCAGTTGTAATGTGCTGGATTTGGGTAACATTCTCACAAATTTGCTGGTTTTGTTACAATTTATGTGTGTTGTTTGCGATGTTTTGAATTCTTCGGTTTACCTAAGTTACAATCTCGTCAAGAGGCAATATCAGATGATGAATAAGCCAGGGGGGGGGGGTTATGTAGTCATTTCCAAATACATTGTCCATCATCGATAAATGTCTATCAGCAACATGCTGCATCTGTGCAATTTGAATACCCAACCTGGCAAACAAACTTGCAGGCTATATTCTATTGTTGGAGCATTCATTTTCTGTAATAGCCAACTAAAAAGCATTATGACCCATCTGCAGAAAAGTGACTTGTTTTCTGTGTCATATAAGGCCTTTTGCACGAAACTTGGATTGATCTCAACTTTGGGAAAATCAAATGCAACTCTGATTTTTCAGCCAATCAGAAGAATGCATTGAGAATGTGCAATGGATTGCTTGAGTTGCGATCAAACGCAGGATTGTGCAACAGGCCCCTGCAGCTAAATTCATCCTATAACGTTTCTCCTTTCCATACTTGAAAATCTGCTTTATGTAATCAGTAGTTCAGTACCCACTGTCCTTATACAATTTTAGCTGTTTTTAAAATGTACAATTTACATTTCATAATTTATGTTTATTTCCATGTTTTCATAAATCAGAGTTATCGGAATTTGGTGATATCATATTCTTTTACACACTACAAACATGGATGTGTACCTGTTTAGACACAACAAAATATATTAATACATCACATTGCCTTCATTTAGGTAGCATATCTGTAAGTGCACAGTAGATATGATTTCACAAGTATACACAAAAAGTACTGTTTTCCATAGATTAATTGCACAAAGCAGATTCCCTTCTTCCTACTGTTCCTTCAATGATAAACGTTCATTCCACCGAGTGCGAATGGTTTGTGGTGTGTGTGACAAGTGAGAGTGTGAACGTATCAATGATTGATATGAACTGATATACAATTAGTAAACAAAACATTAATCACTCTTTGTCTTTGTACAGTTACCTAATATGCTTTTGGTATTACGGTATCTAATTTTCTTTTAAATGAATTCTAACAACTGATTGAATATTTTATGGCAGTTATGTATCTACATTCTCTTTTGTTTTCTTGCTCATTTAGAGACTGAATTTGTTATTTCCCCCCTTTTTTAAACAAAAATATGAGATTTGATATGGTTGTTGAAAGAAGAGTCATTGATATTGGAAAATAATCGCTCACTCTGAAATGAGAAAAGAAAGATGATATATTTTTTTGAAGAGATAAATGTGAGATATTGACAAACTGTCGCAAAATGAACCTGAAGTGCAACTGAATGAGTGATGTTTTATTTACTGAATGTTTTGTCAAATTTATTTTTTATCTAAAAGATTGTTCTCATAACATTTCACTCCCTCTCATTACACCATTTAAATTGGTTCAATTTGACAAAATTCTATAGATAATTCTTTTACTTCTGCATGTAAGTAGGAAAACCAGCAAATTACAAGATATAAACATAGAATTGAATGGCACTTCGAGAAGAGTTTCAATATCAGCCGTATTTTAGCTAGGTATCTTTTTTGTGCATTTTTTTGCTCTCTCTGTCTTTGTCTTTCTGTCTTTCACTGTGTCTGTGTGTGTGTCTCTCTCTCCTTCCGCCAATATCATTTGTCTTTTCCTGCCTTTGTCTCTTTGTCTCTCTTCTCTGTCTTTCTCCTTGCGTATGCCGATCTCTTTCTGTCCCCCTTCCCTTTGTCAATCTTTTTGTCTCTATGTCTCTCTCTATTTATGTCTCTCTGTATGTATGTGTCTGTATGTCTCTCTCTCTCTCTATCTCTTCTCTTTCATCTTTCATTCTCCCTTCCTCCATTTCTTTCTATATTTTTTCTATCTTTGATCCTCAATTTCGATCTCCAAATGATGGACTTCACCCACCTAAAGCAGCAAGAAACCTAGATTATTAACCAACTCGATTATAGTAAGCATAAAAAATATTATTCAAATGATTTTCAATGGCAGATGTTCATTTGTTCATGCACCGCTGCACATGAGTAATGTGTTAATATTGCACTGTACGGTATCGCAACTTGACTTGTGTCATTTGTATTTTTTTTTCCACTATTTCTTGTCTTCTCACACTTTGCGGTCACTCAGTATCTGTCCTTGCTTGCTAGAATTAATCAGTATACTACAGTATATCTATGAGTCTTTAACAGCAAAATAATATATTCAATCTTGATATTCAAATATATTTTCCAAATTAACCACTCAAACACTTATTTCTATTTTAAATATATCAACTCAAATGAGCATTCCTAAATGTTGACAACTTTTGTTTGGAATTATTCATAGAAAGATATATGCTCCCTTTGGAAAAAGAAAGGCAAGCTGTAAAAAGGAAAGAAAAAAATCTTAACAACTCGATTCTACAGACAGAGAAAATTGCAAAAACCAAATCACCTGGTCCATAATCATGCTGATACTTCAAAACAAATTCTAGTTCGTCTTGCTTCGATACTGGTATGTTATCCAACTATCACCAAAAAAAAAATGAAATAACTCATAACTGGATGGAAATTTTGATACCTTGCCGCCTGTTTTGTATTCTGCACGTGTCTGCTACCTTGTATTGCACTCCGCCCTCTATACCTTCGCATTCCCGCCACATTCCTTGCATGCTTTCATCGTTTGTGCCATGTAAGTTTCCCCTTTTTTCAGTTTATTCTTTTCTCAGTCTTTTGTTCAATGCATTTTGAATGTTGGCATGTGGTATTATAAAATTGTATTGATTTTTCATTGTTCTGTGTATGTTGTATTGATTTATCATTTCTATTTACAGAGTTTACGTTGTGGGTGATTCAAATACAATCTTGATCATTCCATGTTTTTTATTTCTATTTTATTCATAAGAGTGAACTTAAATACAAAAGATGCTGTGTTTCAATACTCCTGTTAGAAACAACTAATTTCATAATTTCTAGCACAGTAAAGCATTAATGAAGTTTTAATCAAGTAGGTAACTCTAATGAATAAAGCAGCTCGGCAAAATATTATGTTTATTTAATGGGGTTTGTTGAAGAAATGGTATATCCAGTTGAGACTTAGATGTATATAAAGCGATATTTTATATACATGGAAATTACCAATCTTTGGGATTAATTAGTTCTTATTAGTTCGAATTTGATTCTTCAGTGTCCACATTGAACAGATTCCCATATGTTTTGAACAATACTCCCCCTCCCACGAGACTTCCCCCTATCCACTAATCTTGTGATTTGATTGTCAATTTTAACATGATTTTATAGATTTAACATCTCCCAAATTTAGAACTTCTGCAACTCCCTTATTATTGGACTATTTTTTTCTTCAAAGACTCGTTATTTTTCTCTGGTTTTCTGTTGCCAGAGTGACAAAGCTTCGACAAATGGCTGGGTTGCCCCTTTTAAGTACTTAATGTAAAAGTGTATTCATATTAAAAAAATCAAGTAAATGCATTATTTTTATTCTAGATATGTTACTGATTTTCAAATACATGTAGCTCTTGTTTGGGTTCATCCATTGTTTTTGCTAAAAAATAATTCTTAAAAACTATGATATGTCAAATGAAAGTCAACTTGAAGGATTTTAATAGTGTAACATTTTCCTTTGATACAGTTCCAATGATTCTTATGCATATATGTTTTTTTGTTTCAAAGTTTTATCTTAACCTGTACATACATCTTTATGTATGTGTATCTGCGCTTTTTGAGAGTTTATTTGCTGCAATAAAATTGCATGGTTATTTGATATTACGTTCTTATGTATCCATGTATTTTTTTACCCAGAATACATTGTTGGAGTGAGGTTGCATCATTTCCTGTTCGTTCAACCCCCCCAAACTGCATTGTCTATGTCTATTCTTGGTTCCAAACTCTCTTACTTATCCAAACTCTTCTTTTTAAGTTTTTCCTTATTTCAAGCAAATTCAATTTAAGTTACCCAGAGACAAGATTTTTCACCGAAAAACTTGCATTTGGAAAGGAAATATAAACCATTACAAAAAGCCATGAATTTGTTTGATAAAATGATGTGGAATTACCACAAATGCAGAATACGTTCGGGCTGCATGTATTACTGCAGTAAAATATTGGTCATATATTTTCATCACTTTTTCCAAACTTGACATTATTTAGTCAATCTAAACGACACTGCATACATATTAGCACGATAATGCTTTGTTTTAATCTATTCAAGTGGATGATAATTATGCAGTTATGATGCCATGTAAAATGGATGATTATTGACGATTTAGGAATTCATTTTGATGTAACCTCACTCCATAATTTGATGTTGATTTTGAATAGTTGAAGAGTTATCAGTGGAATTGCAATGCAAATGAACAAGTCTATTCTCTCCAAATCATGCTATTAACAGGATTCTCAAAAAGTGAATAAATAAGGACTGATATGATGATTGTTTTTTAAAGGAGTTTGGGTCATTTTGGTAACCTTATCAAATCAACTAGTACCCCTTGTATTAGGGCCCTGTATTATAAGCCTTAGTGATGCAATCAATTGTAGAAATTAGCCATATGAGCAATTCAGGTCCAGGAAGGTCTACCCTAAGTAAATAAAACAGAAATAAATTTACACATATCAATGATTGATGGATAAAAATTGTATTATTAGAGAACTGTTGCATAACTAGAGTGTTGGGCATCGCTGTGTTAATACCCGTCCCTGTGGCCAAAGAATGTTTGGAATTTGCCACTAAGTTCAGAACAATGTGTTATTTGTCCAGAAATAGATAGACAAATTGCCCCCAGACCCCCTCCCCCCATCTTTCCGACAGTGTTTCATGAAGGTGTTTGCTAGTTCCGCAACTCTTCACCTTAGACTTTGCAATTCTGCTGATATATTAGAGCTTTGTATGTTCAAGGAATGGCTATAGTTATGTGAATTGCATTCATGTAATGTATGATAATGCTTTACAAATGTTTAGTATGGAAATGTATAGTTTTTCATATGAATGTCATGTTTTACAGTAGTATCTAACAAATATGAAAAGTATATTCAATAATTTTGCCTAATTTGAAAGAATTTTGAAGCCTCGATTTTCAGAAAATTACACAAACCTAGAATTAGATTATTTTCAGGATATTATTGCACTGATGCTTTGGAGCATTTTTAGACAAATAAGACCCTTTACTTATTCCAAATAATAGCATGATTATGTGTAGTGATTGTATTACAAGCAGGTATTCTAGAAGTTTGTTTATATTCCCATCTGAAAGATAGTTATATTTCCATCTGAAAGATATGCTTACAGTTGCATTTTTCTGCTTTTTAGAGCTAAATGTTTCCAAAGACATAATTATTTTTATGTTTACTGATACATATTTAGACATATGATTTTGTATCTGTACTAATCATTTGTTTTTCTTTTCCCTCCTTCTTACCCCCTACTTAATCCCTCCCAACTGAATCTCAACCTCCTAAATCGCACCCCTTTTAAAAAATGCAGGAATCCTCTTCTGACTCGGAGGCGAGTGATGGAGAGGCAGCGTACTCATCAGCAATATGATCCCTGGTCGATGATGTCAAGATCGACATCGTTGTCCCCATCTTTCCCGACATCGTCATCCACATCATCCTTGCGGTCCATGTCATCACCTCCACCATCACGTTTCCCCCCATCGCCGACTTCGATGATGTCTCATCATGCGACGGCATCGTCATTGACGTCTTCTCATCGATCCTTGCATCAGCCAGTGTCGCCGTCATCACCGTCGTCATTGCCGTCCACTCCTGTGTGGGAGCCATGGCAGTATCGCTCTTTAGATAGGTAGCAGGAAGTTTGAGAAAAGGAAGTACTTCTGAACAAACCCATTTTCACCAG
The DNA here is from genome assembly GCF_018143015.1 of Lytechinus variegatus. Classification (NCBI taxonomy): domain Eukaryota; kingdom Metazoa; phylum Echinodermata; class Echinoidea; order Temnopleuroida; family Toxopneustidae; genus Lytechinus; species Lytechinus variegatus. The sequence continues at coordinate 3,470,350 of NC_054752.1, read as the reverse complement.
CAGCTCCACTTATCCCTTTCAAAGGGTCATTCACACATGGTGCGGTATTTACCTCAGAAGCGTACTTATTATCAGCATACATGAAGCATGCTCTATATTGCACAACAATTAGGAGTTGGCGAAAAAAGCACTCATAATATTGGTATATAGTTTGGTAACAAAATTAGCAATCGGAAATGATATGTGATGTTATGTGTGATATTAATTGACTAATGAGGTTTTGAGTTATTTATTGCATCATGTGTGAATGTACCTCAAAGGGAGGCTGAAATCTTCTTGACTTTCTCCCCATCTGAAATACAATATTTATATTATTAGCTTACCATATACCTCCCATTTATGGAAGACTTCAATATTCGAGGTTGTATGTTACTCATTTATTACAATTACCACCAAAGCTCACATTAATAATATCCATGTATTTTCGATTAGGATGGTAATTTCTTCAGTTGTCAACCTGGGTTTTGGAGTGACGTGTATACCGACACTAGAATTTGACATCCCCACCCCCCCCCCACACACACACAATTGTTTAGTTTGTCATAATTATTGTTGGAACTCAAATTTAAAAGCAAACATTACAAGAGTACAATGTAAGTACACTATTAATGATACTAGATAATATTTTCTACAAGATAAAAAGCGCTTTTAGCACTTTTAACACTATTATACATGTAGTGTCTCCTTGATAAGAAACTTTTGCAGAACCGGTACCTCCTTTCACAAATGGAATATGAAGAGAAAGAAAAAAAATTCTGAAATGTGATACCATTTCTTTCTAGTGTAATATTTTACATTGTTTCTGAGTATTGTAAATGAGCTAGTTGAATACTCAATACAAGTGTATATTTGCAATCACTACGAAGATGCCGATTTTCGACGAAGGGCTGTTTTGTCATTGAAGTGCTTTTGACAAAATATTGTCTGTGTCATTGAAAGCGTCTGCTTAGTCAAAAATTTCCTACTGGCAATGCAATGTAAAGAGTTGATGTTGTTGATAGGTAATACCCAGTTTGCACTGTGATGGTCTCTTTATGACTTCAAAAACATTGAGTGAAATGCGATGTATGAAGAAATGGTTTTGTTTGGATGACGTGAATTTAGATTAGAGAAATGGTATCCCCTTTTCCCTAGAGTTTGAGCAGTTGCAGTGAGGATCGTAAAGATATATTCTGAACTTGGGTTTCTTTTTTGATGCTGGTCTAAAATTAAGGTTTAACTATGGAAAGCCAGTTGAGACACAGATGTCCACTGGTACAAGTTTACTCTATTAATCAATTCAACACTCAAATCATTCAGAACTGCCTGGGAATAAGAATACAAATATTTGGCTTCACCATTCACGCATGAAAGCGTGGCTATAGCGAGCTCACGCTAAGCAAATGCATTGAAAATACAAGTCAAAGCACAATGAAGTCTTTGTCAAGGGCTGTTGACTCAAAACAGTAGTTTCGTGCGACATTTCAGAGCTGACATAATATATGTTGTTTGTCCAGAGTCACCGATGAAACCCTTGTTGCAATTCACCGACCCTTGACAAAGACTAAATGGTCATGGAGGGTGATTGACAATAGATAATCTATGTTCCAGAAAGCGTCTACATAGCTGTTGTGAAAACTCCCCATAATGATCTTTCTCCAGGCCTGGGGGCCATTTCATAAAGCTGTTCATAAGTTAAGAGCGACTTTAAGAACGACTAGTGATCCTTTCTTACACTTTTAACCATCGCCAATGAACATACCAATTACCACAAGAAAGGATTTGAACAGTCGACCCTCTGATTACAACACATCTATCAGAACCACTAAACCAGGTGTAAGAAAGGTTCACAAGTCGTTCTTAACTTATGAACAGCTTTATGAAATGGCCCCCAGGTCTGGAGAAAGATCATTATGGGGAGTTTTCACAATAGCTACGTAGACGCTTTCTGGAACATAGATTATCTATTGTCAATCACCCTCCATGACCATGAAGTCTTTGTCAAGGGTCTTACTTACGAACAGTTTTATGAAACACCCACCGGACAATTTAACTTTGTTTTGATTGGTTAAGAGGCACAAGTATCTAAATGTTACTACGGTAATTGTCTGAGAATGGCAACAAGTCGGTGCTGATAAGTTTCATGAAAATCTTGAAGTATGTAGTCTAATTCCAGCTCCTATTATTATGGTAACCATCCGATAATGACAATTTGTTGGTGTTGACAACTTTCATGAAATGGTCCTTATTTAAAGGAAAATTTTGAATATCTTTAACTCCAGCTCCTAATACAAATTTATGCAATTTAGATGTTAAAAGTGCACTTGTTAAAGATTCTGAAGTTAAACACCTTCATGAAAGATATGGTATAGCATGCATTTATGGATGAATTGACTTTAAAGTTTGTGTAAATTTCAGTAATATATACTTACTCCATTAAATCATGATGCAATAATAAATTATGTATTTAGTGATTAGTCCTATTAATCAATAGCACAAGAATTATCATGTATGTACATTAGTGTGTAAATGATTTGAGTGGGGAGATCTTTAATTTAACCTGTATATATCTTGGTCTCATTAGCGATTGGCAGTAGTGATGTTACCATTGGAAAGAATGAAAGAAATACTTAAATTTCATGGAGTTTGACAAATTTACATCCCCAATGGATCTGGCACTGCACAGCAGCTGCCGGGCCCACACTCAATTGTGCACAGCGAATTTTTTCTATTTCGAACAATAAAATATGGATGGATGGTGCAAGCATGGACCATGATTCAAGTCACCGATCAGAAACTTCATCTCAAATTGTAAAAGATAAGAAGGAACATTATGGATTCCTTTAAAAAACACACATAGATTAGCATACCATCGACTCAAATATTAGGGAGTTTCAGATTCCCCCCCCCAACCCGGTAGATTAAACTTTCATCTGGTATATATATGTGCCAATATCATATTTGCGTTTTTGTTGTTTTGCATCATTAAAATGTATAATATTTTTTTATATTTTATTTTGTCAAAGGGTGCTACTGATACTGATAAGTTTCTGAATAACAGCAGGGATGCATAAGTAAACAAAAAAAATCTTGCCATCAACAAAAATGTAGTGCCATAATGATGATTTGGTGTGAATCAAATTCGATTTTGGCTGCTTCTTCAAATTAAAGACATTCATGCAATGGTTATAAGCAACTCTGTAAATTCCTTATAAGAAAAAAAGGGATTATAATTTTGTAGTTAAGGCTTTACTATTCTTTTTTAACATGGCAGTGTATGTTTCGTTTTTTAAAATAATTATGACCTTATATCAGTGCACATTCATTATATTCTTGACTCTTATAGTGTCGATCGTGTTACCTAATTCATTTCTCCATTTCTGTTTTTCTTTTTGAATTTGTCTGTTCAGATATACCTGTACATGTATAGAAAACAGGTTCAGTTTATCGTATCATCTTGAGAAAAAAGTGAAAGCAACATTCATTTCCAGATGGATTAGTAATTTAAGTAGACTTCAAATGATATAAAGCATTGAGTAATTATTAAATAGAAAACAATAATAGAGATACATGTATGGCAGCTATAGTGTTATCTCAAAACTTGGTTCGTTGTTCCGTCTTGTATCTTGATATTTCTACGCAATCTTTGGTAATATATTGCAGAATATTGTTTCTCCCTCTTAATCAGTCTGACCTAAGTTTAGATTTTCGGGATACTAGTAGAATGGATATGTTCGCAGCAAACTCCTATAGTGTATCAAAGGATCTTGTTAATAATTTTTGTTTCATTTTGTGTGGGTAGGTTTGAACATGATTATAAACTATTCATATTTATCAGTAGTAATTATCTATCTAATACTACTCATGCAGTTGTCTCTAATAACAGTACTTCTGGTAGACATATTAATAGATCTATATTATCATTATTGTGTATCATAAATTGATGTTAACCTCTTGAAATGATTTTGAACACTGATTATTATTTCATTCTTGTAGAATTTGTGCTCTCCAAGACCCTCCAAACGTTTTTGTATTAATTTCGTGTGATATATTCAGTTATATTCTATTCCTTAATTTTATGATATGACATTTTGTGGTTCACCATTATCATTGTACACCATGACTTTACATACATATGATATAAACGTACTGTATACATTATCCTACCCTAACTATTATCACTCTATAGAAATAAATATAATTCTATGCAATAAATGTAATTTATAGATGATAGGCACAATATCTATGCAATAAACGTTAGATATTGGTAGTGTATACACGTACCTTCATTTAATAGGCCCCGAAAATAGAAAATATGACTAACATTGTGAATTGATATGAATTTATTTGATATTTCCTTGTATGTATATGTGTATACATATATGAGTGTAGTTGTCTGGGCAATTCCATAAAATTTAAATATCTAACCCCCTATAGATAAATTTGACTTCAGAGCTCTGTAACTTACGGCGGCCGGGGGGGGGCTCCAAAGAAGAATAAAAGCACATTCAGTGGGTTATACAATGAGCCAGGTGCGTTGCTATGTCGGTGCATGAATTGTCTTTTGTAAGGAATTCTTGAAGCCCCCCCCCCATTAGTAATAACTATAACAAAACAGCACCTGGACCGAATGGGTCTGTAGAGCACTCAGATGCCCATCTGTTATTATTCACAGTAGATTGATCAGTATTTTTATATACCGGTAGTGGTAATTACAGTGTATAGAATTGTCTTCTTCTGTTTAGGAAGATTCCACTTGAAATGTTACTTATTTATTTCAATATATAGATCGGAGATGACATCATTTGAGTGAACTGGTATGTCCCATATACGCACAGGGTCCTTGCATGCAAATTTTAACAGTTTTAATAGTAAGTCTGTTTTATACTGCTATTAACAAATATGTATTGTGATTTAGCCGTGTTTTATTAATAGGCCTATGTACAGTTATGGTAACTTACCATTATTGTTACTACCATGGAAACCTTGATTGTGATTGGCTACTGAGCCCTCTTGTCATGGTAATTCATTTAATGGCAAAATTTTCATACTTAAACCAGTTACACGTCAGGTTGATTTAGTCCTTTAGGTATTGATGTGTGGAACTTGGATGTTTTGTTACAATCTTGAGCATGGTACCCAATTAGTACACCAAAGAATTGAAAGCAAAGAAAGTTTATATTTAGGTGCGTTGATTTTGTGTGGAATGTTTTATATTGATCATGAATGATAATCGATGGATCATTTTCATCAAATGTTATTGAAAATTCAAAGAAGGTGGGCCTGTGGTTATGTGAGTTTTAGAGAATGATAGTAGAGAGTTTCCGCTTTTACTCCGGAGCCGCTCTCTACAACGCACCAATTCCTTTGAAAATGCAAGTCAAATCACAATGGAGAGCTGCTTTCGTCGAAAGTTGGTGGACCAGGCCAGGACAGCAGCGTAGTGTCTTGACTCTGGACATATTCGCAATTGTTCGTCCGGTGCAAATCTACGGATGATCTACTGTCCCGGTCCACCAATTTTCGCCAAAAGCCTCTCAGCTCTCCATTGTGACTTGACTTGCATTTTCTAAGGAATTGGTGCGTTGTAGAGACCGGCTCCATAGTAAAAGCCGAAACTCTTTGTTGACATTAGAGAACTGGGCACATTTCACAAAACTGTCATGAATGTAACTTTGTGGGCACTCATGAATAGAATGTGTGTTATCGGGGGAATTACACAATGGTAAGGGGGCAGCTCACAACCAAAAGGTGTAAAATATTAGCCCTTTTTAGTTGTAGACGTGCCCCATGTTTTTTTTTGCTGGTGTTACTTGTACATGTTTCCTCCGTTACCTTAAGACAGTTCTGTGAAATTAGCCCCTCCTTTCATTAGATGTGTGTGAATATGATGTATGTATGGATACAAGTAAATGAAAAACGTGATTTTTTTTCTTTATTCCTGATTGTTCTAAAACTTGTAACAGAAATTTTTCAAATATGTGCAAATATCAAAACAATAACTGATTTACTATGAGAGTGAGTAAATGTGTGTTGGACGTACATATATACATGTATATGTGCATGCAAAGTGAGACATTTGAAAATACCCTTTATTGTATAGACCAGCCATTCTCAATTACTTTTTTTGGAGCGCCACATTTCTTGTTGAGAATCTGTAATGCTCCACTATCCATTACGTAAACCAGCAATGTATCAGCGTAGTGGGTCCAGGGCCCCCTGGTGGGTGTCGAGGGGGCAGAGCCCCCAGAAGTTTTGGAATATGAAGCCTTTTAAATTGCCCAGAGGGGCTCTAATTAATATCAACAGAAGAATGCAAATGTCAACAAACTACACAATATTAATATTAAAAGAAAAATGACCAGTGACTTTTTCACATCATATACCAATGATACCACTAGTTCAGACTGTTCAGCACCAGATATATTGGCTAAAGCAAGTGGCGTAATGAGTAAAAAAAAAATGAGGGGGCTAGATATGGCAGCTGAAGCAAAAATATTGAACTTTTCAATACAAAATTCTGTATTTTGACATATTTATGAAAATAATACAATGTTCAACTCTTTCCCTTTCCTTTTTTTTTCTTGGCCGTGAAACACTTGGGGGTCCCCAATCCCCAGCCCAATGGGTGATTTCAAGTTCGGTGTTGGCCTTGGTGTTGGTGTTAGTGTTGAAATTTCGGTTGCTTCCCCTAGCTCCAAAACTTATTTAGAGCTTGTAAAACCGATCCAGATCACATTATTGACATCTCAACAACTAGTGAGTGACTTTTCGGGACCATCCTCATTTTATGTTTGGTGTTATAATCGTGTAAAAATTGACCCAACACCAACACCAAAAGGTCAACACTGAACTTGAAATCACCCAGTCTGTACGCCAGTGGCTGAAGAAAATTAGGCGTTGCACCGCACTAACGCCCCAAATTGCCCCTCTACAACTCACGTGCGGTATCATTCATTCAGTTCGTGTTAAGCAAGAGTGCATGCAGGCAATACATCTGAGCATACATGTATTTCACTTTTACAACATTGGATTTTAATCGGCCCCGGAAACAAAGTTTCTGCTTGCTATGTCCCAAATTCATATTCTTTTATGATCAGGATGTTCTTTGAATATCATATTATTTGATGTTTAACTCTTAACCAAAACGTATACTCAGGAAATGCAAATTTTCTCACCGTTGAAGTAGAAATCCTAAAAACGGGGTTTTCAAATCACTTGTGTGGCACATAAACTTTGTACATAGAATAAATAAAAAGGAGAACACCATTGATCCTCCATAATAAGGGGTTATCGCGGTGCTTACTTGGACAAAATTTGAAGAAATCAATTAACAATTGAGTGTCAAAAAAAGAGTTTTTGTTTTCTCTTTGCATTAAAATGATCACCAAATCCTTATTTCCAGGTTACTGGTAGAAACATTTTTTCTCCCCAATTTTTCCTTATTTTTTTTTATACCGGCTCCCAAGCGCCACTCCGCAAGGCTCGGTGCGCCACAAGTGGCGCGCGCGCCACCATTTGAGAATCCCTGGTATAGACCCACTGTTTCTATATAGAAAATAAAAAGATTCACACTGGAGGTGATTCACAATGCACCTTAAAAATATTCAAGTGAGAAAAAGGATTAGCTTTTAAAATTTAACAATCTGGTTTTCGGAAGAAGAAAACTTGCGCAAGAAGCATTGAACAAAATGACAGCAGTTGGTCTTTAGAAATCTACAATGATAAGTGTTATTATGGTGTAGTCGTCCTTTAAATTATTGAGTAAAGCAAATCCAATCGCTTTATTGCCACTTTTTGTCTATACTCCATTTTTTCATCTTTGTATAAAAATTCAAAAACCTGTGATCATTACTGGCATTACACCAAACTTATATTTTGTTATTTTCAAGTAAAATAATATCAAAAGCATGTTTTTGTGTTCCAAGTACTATATGTTATGAACATGTGAAAGATGCACTGTATAAGGGGTGTTGCAAGAAATTATTTGCTACAATTGCAAATTACTGGCGGTCAATTGTAAATTTCTGATTCAAATTCATAACTGATGTATTGTAACTACCGTGACATGCAACTGATTTTTAATGCTTTTTGCAAGAAGCAGACCTTGGCCCAGTCTTACAAAGAGTTTTGCATTTTATCTAATCGATCGCAACTATGGAAAGCCAGCAATGTCAACATCTATTATCCATGATTATTCAAAATATTTTCTATGATGTATAATCATACATTCATTGTTTTGTTGAAAATTCAGTGTGCTTCTCTTTGTTTACAGAGGACATTTTGCAAATTTCCTGTGGAAGAAATGACATTGATGGATTTCCATATAGTTGAGTTGATCGAATCATTCGTAACTCTTTGTAAGACGGGACCCAGCAATCAAGTGCAAATTGCAATTAATTACGGACTTATGGTTGATTTTTGAACCAAAATTGACCTACAATAGATAGCAAGTTTCTTGCAATGCCCCATAAGATGTATCATTACTAGCTACTGTACATGTAATATGCTCCAGTGTCTAGATTTGTTTTGTAAATATTATACACTCTATTATGCTGTCTCGACCCCTGATTATTTGTTTTATTTAATTGTAATAAAGATCAAAGTATGACTAATCAATCTATGTCTCTCTTCTCTGTGTGTGATTTGAAGTCTAACAGTGTTTGACTTGATATCGTAAAAAGGAAATGCTTATCAGAGCTGCCAACCTGAACAAGAACATTTCAGTATTTTCAAGGCTGAAAATCAGTATTTTGGTGAGGAAATTAGCATTTTCACAAGAATACCATAGGACAACACATAAACTGAAACTTTAGAAATCAGTATTTTGCATGAAACCATCAGTATTCTTCTCTATTTTCAGTACTAAATGCGGAAAATCAGTACTACTTGGCAGCTCTGGCTTATGCATCATAAGGAGAAAAAGTAGAGTACTAGCAGATGATACCAAATACACCGACTTTGTGAAGCTACTTAAAGATAAATTCCAGTTTTCGTAATGATCTCAAAATGACTTTTGACAGAATCGAATATAATGACCACCCAAGTGTGTTTGTATGAATAAAAAATATGTGCCAAAGGATTCTGGATAAGTAAAATAAGCGCGGATTCGTTCACTTCCGTCGGGTCTTTATTCCAGCAATATAATATACACTGTCCCACGTGTGCCTATCTGTGTTGGTGATCTTCAGTGTTGACATTTTTCAGCGTAGATTTCAAGACTACACAAAGTTCAGTTTATGTAACTGTACCAGATCTAGATCCTCGATATTCTGACAATTAAGCCTGGTTTTACAGACTTTCTCATGAAATCAGTGTTTACTGCAACTACTGGAATTTCTCTTTAAGCTACTTAAAACTGCACAATATAGCCAGTTATGTCATTGTAATCGAATCAGAGGCATGCGTGTGACTTACATATCAAGTATGTTTGCTTCTTTTTTTTTTACTCTGAAAAGGACAGTTTTGGTTCCTATAAACATTTAAACCTTATTTAGTCATGTTCCAAATTTCAACTATCTGATGAGAAAGGGGTTGGAGAGAGTGAGAGAGAGATATAGATAGACTGGCAGACTTGCAGAGATAAATAGGATAGAACGAAAGAAAGAGGTGGATAATATTAAAAAGGAGGGAGAGAGAGAGAGCAAGTGGTAGGTACATACATCACATTAAATAAATCATTCATATTTGCTAAATATACTATTCATATTGTGTTTATTATATATTTCAAAAGACTATATACATGATGAAATAAAATACACATTTTAACATAATGTGTTATTTTATTTTATTGATAATAAAATATAATACACATACAATGCCTTTGCGCAAAGTACACAGGAAAATATGGCTATTTACAAGCAAATAAACAATATGTACACAATTATTGATATTTCCAACCAGGCAAACAAAATGTTTTTAAATTTGGGTGCTACTTTTCACTTACTGCCTAAATCCACCACATTAAGATTGGCTTTATCATGGCAATGAATGGATATTTTGAGCATATCGGGGGCTAAATCGCCCCCAGTAACTGTTTATTTTTCCTGTTTCCAACCATTTCCATGAGAGTTTGAATCAACTTACTGTTAATAGACAAATTTAGATTAAACTAAGTTGATAAATGGAGTTTAGACCAATCAGCAAGTCACCCATATTTCAGGGTAAACTTTCAGTTTGAGATCAAAACTTTACACCCAAGAAAATTATATGAATTCACACCTTGAAGCACTGGAGTAAGAATATTGTTTTCTCATTTACAAAACTATTATGTAATAAACAATTTTATTGTTCATCATGTTCACAGCCACCCGATTTGGCTCCCCATAATTAGGGCCCCATAAAATGAAGCTTAGATTGATTTCTGCAACTGATTGGACATATTGATTGAGTATAATCAATCCTAAAGATCAGTCCAACAATACAAAAGCTCTAAAACACAGGATCCATTTTTGGCTTCTAATAATCACCCCCCCCCTGGAACACAAAGCGCAAAGCTTAGCAACTAATCATAGGTTTGCTGATGTGGTTTACGGTACACCATGTGGAGTGTTATAGAAACAGTGGATAGAAGAAGAGACGAAGTGGATAGGCGAGAAAGTGGAGATTTGAGAGTAGAGTATTCTTTCTTGAAAATAGTCCTGAAAAGGACTGTAAACCAGAAGGAATGTTGAGTGAGAACAGCTTGAGTAGTGGAGCTCCTGAAGACGGACAGTCAACCTGTCCGAAACGTCGAGTCTCTCTACTACTCATCATCTCTACTCGCCGACTCAAGCCAGCATCTCCTCATCAGCTCCACTACTCAAGCTGTTCTCACTCAACATTCCTTCTGGTTTACAGTCCTTTTCAGGACTATTTTCAAGAAAGAATACTCTACTCTCAAATCTCCACTTTCTCGCCTATCCATTTCTTCTCTTCTTCTATCCACTGTTTCTATAACACTCCACATGGTGTACCGTAAACCACATCAGCAATTGTACATGCCACCATGCAAACCTTCAAACAACATCTAATCATAGGTTTGATTTCTACAATTGATTGATCATTGTGTGTGATCAATTCAAAACATGATTGATCACTAGCTAAAACTTTATCTTACACGTCACCCTTATGGACAAGCAGTGTTCTGTTTTAAAAAAATATTACATATGATTCATAACAATTTATAATAATAACGCAGTTCTTGTATAGCGCATATCACATTATGTCATAACGTCCCTATGCACTTCCAAAGGACTAAGATATTATTACCCTGGCTATAGCCCCGCAGCCTTTTATAGTGCGGTGGCATTTCAATAATAATAATAATAATAGACAGTTCTTGTATAGCGCATAACACATTATAAATAAATAATAATTTCAAGGAATAAATTCCTGCAAGGTATCAATTCATCTCACCTGGGTTGAGTGCAGCACAATGTGGATGAATTCCTTGCTGAAGGAAATTACGCCATGGCTGGGATTCGAACCCATGACCCTCTATTTCAAAGTCAAAAGACTAATCCAATGGGCCACAATGCTCCATATTTTTAGACACCATTGGCCTTGGTTTTATGTTGAATTACAGAAACGAATTGTTCAAATATTTTTAATTTTCTATCTATCACGTTAAATACATCCTAATACCATAAAATCCACATTACAAAATGAATCATACATGTTGATTTTACGTGGTCGTAAGCTTGAACTTTTTTCTCGCTCCCACAACAAACTGCATGAGGTTATTCGTCTTGTTCAGCTCACTGAGCATATCTGGAATTCCCTCGATAGCCGGACAGCAGTCGGTCACTAAGGGTTTTAAAGTATATTTGAAAGAAAGGAAAAAACGAAATTAAGAATATGAAAGTAATCTAAGAACTAGACAGTAATAACTTTCTTTTTTTACAATTAGTTCCTATGTATCATTGTCTGCAAATGTAACACTAATTTTTTTGTCAATGTGAATATTACTTTGAATGGCGAAAAATAAAACAAACAATTACTAAAGTGTTGCTATTGGAAACAAAGTTCAGAGTGGGTAGTGGAATTTAGTTGATGTTCCCTTGTTGGGAAGTTTGAATGTGAGGACCTTTTTTTGGCTTGCACCCAGATTGCACATTTTAGCTCTCAATTCAATCTGTATTGAACTTGTGCATGAAATCATGTTTTTAAGGATTTCTTTTTTTATCATTACAACTACGGTAACCCTGCCATTATGACAACTACCATGGCAACAGGGCGCAATCGAAGTTCCCATGGTAATTACAATGGTGAAGTTGCCATAGACAAACTCTTAAAATTATACCAAGTGGCATTCATCTACATTGGAGCTGCCAACCTGAACAATAACATTTCAGTATCTTAAAAGCTGAAAGTCAGTATTTTGGTGAGGATATCAATAACATAGGACAACAAATAAAACTATAGAAAATTAAAAAATCAGTATTTTGCAGGAAACCGTCTGAATTCTTCTCATTTTTCAGTATACCCAGTTGTTGTGTGTCCGGACTGGTTGGGTGTCCAGACAATCAATTTTCAGCAGCCATTGGAAAAGTCAACAACAAAAGTTCCATCAATTTGTAGTATTACTGTTATACAATATTATAGAGAACCAAACTAAAGAAGATGACAACTATTGAAATCATATTATTTTGTGTAATCCGAAGCCAAAAAGAAGGCTTCAGAATTTCAAAGTGTCCAGACAACCCACCCCCAACCTACTAAGTACTGAAAGAACAGCATTAGATGGAAGCTCTGCTACGTACATACCTTGATATTGGTTGTTATCAATCTTAATGGTTAGATAAAAGCTCCTATCATGGTTCTTCGAGTCAATGTTGGTGAAGACAAACTGCAGATGATGACCTGATCAAAAGCAAACACAAAATGAATAATAATAATTATAGGCATTTATATAGCACCACCTAATTAGAAATAATCTATTCTGAGGCGCATTGTTACTATTACATGTATTACCCAAGCTTTAGCTCGAGCTGCCTTCCAGCATTCAGTGGATTTACAGAATTGACACTGCAAGAGTACCCATTCACCTCACCTGGGTTGAGTGCAGCACAATGTGGGTAAATTACTTGCTGAAGGAAAACACGCCATAGCTGGGATTTGAACCCACGTCCCTCTGATTAAAAGAGGAGAGTCATAACCACTAGACCACGATTCCCCCATAATGAGCACAGACTACAGAAGAACAACAAGGAACACTTCCCAGGGAGTAGAGGTTGACGTTGTGCACGGATCGCAAGCGGGCCAGCCAGATTCCGAAGACTAGGATAATTATATATCTGTTCAGCCACATTCAGATGTTTTCCAATGTGATAAAAGCGCTATTAATATCAATTCACAAAACCACATTTACTGCCAACTGCATGAATCAATTGTTATAACCACTTTTCTTGGCTAATCAAATTATGACGAATTATGGAAAAAGCCAAATTTATTAATGTATATATGACTCTCTGGGCAATGTTTGGTTTCAAAATCAAGCCCCCCCCCCCTTCAAAAATGTATTCTTGAAAAGGCCTCTGAAATAGAGCATTACACAAAACTGGGATTTACAATGCAACCAAATGCAAAGTAAATTCCAGTACAGTCTCAAATTCCTTAGCCTTTACAAAAGTAGAGAATGCTATAAAACGACGCATATTTTATTGCCATACTCATCAAAACGGCCTTTCCGCCATCATTGACCGACTCTGACCATTACTCTAGTGTGAGAACACCTTTACCCACCATCAATCTTCCTAAACTCTAAAGCCATGATATCCTTGAAGTAATGCTCAGCTTGCTTCAGGGCCTCCAGTCTCTGTCTGGTCGCCTTCTCTTGTGCCTCGATCACTGAAAGAAACAGAATTAAGGGATACTCTGGGCTGAAGATATTTACATCAGAATAAATTTCACAGAGCAAAATGCTGAAAATTTCATCAAAATTGAATAACAAATAACAAAGTTATTGAATTTAAAGATTTGCATTTTTCCAGTGAAACAGTTCTAGGCATGTCTTCATGAATATTAATTAGGTGGGCTGATGATTATCCGATTTTGATCAAATTTTCAGAAGGGGAGACCGGGGTTAGTTGGAACATGGGGTAAGTTGAAACATTGTAATTTTCTTTAAAGCCTGTAAAATAAATTAATGCAATATTGCCCTCAATTTATTGCAATTAATAATACAACAGTGTTGAATTATTATTGCAATAAATTGAGGGCAGTATTGCATAAATTTATTTTACAGGCATTAAAGAAAATTACAATGTTTCAACTTACCCCATGTTCCAACTAACCCCGGTCTCCCCTATATTGCTTTGTGAATTAAATACTATCATACATATAACCTTCATCACTGTGAAGTTTCACAATTCCTTTGCTGAAGTAAACAAGGAATTCCAAAAGCCAATTCTATTTTACATCCTTATAACTGATTGGAAATCAAGTGAAATAAAATAGGGATTTCCTCATACAAATCTATACCATATTCTCACCATCTTTCAGCCGGTGATACGCACAATGAGCCTATTTTTTTTTAAACTCGCCATTAGTTTTTCTACAGCAAAATATTTGGCTGCCAAGCAGCAAATATACAGGCAGAAAACTTGCATTGCTGTGTTTTTTATTGTAAAGAATCCTTATTAGTCAATTTCACTCTTTAGCTTCCTTTTGGATGCGTCAATAAATATGCGAAAATTGCACAATTAACGCATTCCTATTGTCAAATAAAACACAGCCATGAAATGCAGGTACGTTTTGAAACGTATCTTTTTGTGAGTTTACGATCAGCGTAAGCATGGACGCAACCGTGTTTTGGACTAATCACTTATGGAAACACCGATTCTGGCCTGAAAAGTGAAAGCATAAACACGCCCTTGCATTGCTGTGTTTACAGGGTCCTGATTAGTCAATTCCACTTTTTAGCTTCCATTTGGATGCGTCAATAAATATGCGAAAATTGCACAATTTACGCATTCCTATTGTCAAATAGAACACAGTCATGAAATTCAAGTTACAGAAGAAAATGTAAATAGAAATGTGTTCTTTACAGGACAAGTCCACCCCAACAAAAATTTGATTTGAATATAAAGACAAAAATCCACTAAGCATGACACTGAAAATTTCATCAAAATCGAATGTGAAATAAGAAAGTTATGACATTTTACAAGTTCACTAGATTTCACAGAAGAGTAATATGCACATCCTGGATTGTATGCAAATGAGGACACTGATGACATCATCCACTCACTATTTCTTTTGTAGTTTATATTATAAAATCATATGAAATATTCTCCTCTTTGTCAAGTGAACTATTAATTTCTCCTTAAACACGTGGAACTAGCATCGTTTGATATTATATGGTTCAGTCAAGTTGATCCTTATTGTCATATACTATATAATTCAAACAAAATAAAACAAAAGAAATAGTGAGTAAGGGACATCATCAGCTGCCTCATTTGCATGTCACTGAGTTGTGCATATCACTGTTTTGTGAAAAATAAGCAAAACTTTAAAATGTCATAATTTTCACATTTTACATCCGATTCTGATGAATTTTCAACATTATGCTATTTTGATTTTTCTCTATTTATTTAAATCAACATTTTTCTGGGGTGGACTTGACCTTTAATATAGGCTTACGTTCCTTCTGCTCCTGGCATTGCTTAGTCTCATCTACCAGCTGTTTTTCCCATTGCTCCTTCTGAAAGAGTAGCTGCTCTGTAGTAGTACGGGCTTGTTCGATTGCCGCCTCTATTTCCTTGGCTTGGGACTCTTGATTTGCCACAGCTGAGAAAGGAAAGGAGAAGAATTTTTGAGAACTAAAAACTGATGTGTGACTTATGAAGGGTTTATATCCAGTTCCTCTAATGCCAATCTTGTCTACTGTCATTTGGTCTACCATTAGTTCGTCCACTCACCATTTCGTCTACTAACCAGTTGGTCCAATAGCCATTTAGTCTAGGTATATACCATTTGGTCTAAATGGACTATTAATTATAATAATAATAATAGGCATTTATATAGTGCCATCTATCTAGAAATATTCTATTCTGAGGTGCGTTGTTATTATCATTATTAAAGTGTTAATTGTGTAAAATGAATGAAAATGAAATGGATGTTAGACCAACTGATTATGCTACGAAATGTTTGTTCAAAATATATTCTAGCTATGATGCATATTTCATGCATTCATTGTTTTCTTGAAAATTCACTGTGCTTCTCTTTGTTTACAAAGGACATTGTGCAAATGTCCTGGAGAAAAAAGTATGACACTGATGGATTTCCATAGTGTTACTATTGATCGTAACTATTGGTAAGACGGGGCCCAGGATTAGACCAAACAGACCAAGTGGTATATCTTACCTAACTGATTGCTGGTTGCTCGTTGCTTTAGCGTTTCCATCTCTCCTTTCAGAGCCTCAATTTTATCTGGAAAGAAATTGCAAATAGTATCCAAGTGCATTGTAGTTAGAAGTACATCTTGATTAAATACAATTTGATTAGAAATAGAGTTCATGATTAAAGAATGAAACTGAATGTGATGGGAATGAAAACTAATGAGGTTGGTTGGTTGGTAAAGACAAGGGACCGTTGATTTTGATCAGCTGGTGAGCATTGCTAATAATTGTAGTTTTGAAATGAGAGCAAAGTTTATACCATATGTATGCAGTGAGGCAATACAGCCCAGGGGGACGTTTCATGAAAGGACTTGTCGGACGTTTTATCCGACAAGTCCTAATTTATCCGACAGTTACCATAGGAACAGTGCCTCTCAGCCAATCAAAATCATGGAAAGATGTCAGATCTGACAACTTGTCGGATGAAAATATTGATGAAACGCAGCCCTGATCTGTTGTTCCCTAATGTTGGAAGTAATTGGATTAATTGAAATGTCAAGAAAACTTCTTTTTTTAGATTGGTCTTTGGACCTGATGTTGCCATCATAAAATGATGAAAAGTGGCACAGGAAACCTCTTCTTTGGTCAAAACCATGGTATCTTTTCTCTCCCTTTTATTTTTCAAATAGCTCTACTTTACAACTTATTATGATTTCAAATTCAAATTTTATTTCATTAGGAGTATGCGGGAACTATACCTTCTGCTTCTTTAATGAACTGCCGTAGCTGTGCTTCATTGTGCTTGAGATACTGTAGAAGGCTTGGGCCTGTCCATTGGTTGATAAACTTATCACTGGCCTGGTTCAGCTTTGCAGAGAGATTGGCTATCTCTTGGTCTGCGACGGTTCCCATCATCTTTACAGTTGGTCCGTGTTGTGACTCTTGGCTCTAGGAACGACAAATCAAAATTCAACTGTAAATAGAAAGCAAAGACAAAATAAGTAGATCTAGCTAGTTCTACTCTATTAATGAAATTATAAAAATTTCAAACCATTTGGCATTTTCCAGGCATTACAAGGCCAATGGAGTTTCACTGCAACATAATACCGGTACATAGGCTGTGTTGTAATGCTATACTATTATTATTTTCAATCACGTTTTAGATTTTATTTGTTAAATAATCATTTTTATCTGTAAATTTTTCTTCAAAATGGCTTGTAGTAACATCGTTAATCGAAGGCACGTCATTATAAGCGGTTCAAGCCTATGGTATTTGCGTTCTAATACAAATGGATCGAGGGATCTTTACGAGATCGGTCTGGTAAGAAGCCTTCAATTTTTCAACTTTATATTATTTTTGGAACCTTCTTACGCATTGGGCGTATGACGGTGTAAAGATAAGTAAAATCACAAACATTTATGTGACTTCTATCTTCAAACATGGATTTCCTAGAAAAATCCATCTTTGTTATGTGTCTCTTATGGGCACTTGTTCACTGCTACCACCCTGCCTGAATAATTTTTATATTCACCAGAGCGCTCAAAAACTAGAATTTTGGGCATACTTTTGTGTATGCCCTCTATTGGTGGAAAGTGATATGGCAAGAAAATTTTCATTTTTTGATCTCTATTTTTAATTAAGAAAAAAATGATTTAAAGAATCAAATCTAAATAAGAGCCAAGTTGTATGAACAATAGGTGTAATCAAAACTGTCAGTGTAAAAAATAAAGCATTTGCCCCAAAGAAAAGGAGAAAATAAGCCAAACATTGCCACCCTTATTTTGCCACACATGGAGATATAACTAAGAACAAGGCTATATCATAACCTTGTTAATTGAATGAGTGCTTATCAGTAGAGGCGCACGGCCAATATGGGAGACTCTCTCCAATAGGGGAGACAATTTCCCACATTGGAGACTTCCTTTGCAAAAGGACAAAAGAAACAACACCAACAAAAGCATGATTTTTTCCACCCAAAATTTTGTCTCACTGAGGTCAGAAGCCTATTTGTTTTGTGTGTGATTGACAACAAAAATCCTTATCAAAACAAAAGTAGACGGGGGATTTTTAAAGTAGACGGTTAAAAGAGGTAATTTTTCATGAGGAATCTGCTTATCACATTTTTATTTGCCGCCCATGTAATCCTCTTGCCGCAAATGTAAACAAAGGAAATTAGTCTCCAAAACTGGAGACTGTCTCTGAAATCGGATACCCAAATTCTTTACAAAAGTCTCTAATATTGGAGATAATTTCCCACATTGGAGACAGTCTCTAATATTGGCCGTGCGCCTCTACTGCTTATGGGAGTCGGTTCAGGCTCCATGTCCATGATGATGTCATTTAATTTAAAAAATATATTTTAGGGGGCCTCAAAATATCATCATGTAGTCCTCAAGGCTACGTGAAGCCACACAAACATGATCTCTTGCTTTCTATCTGGTAGTAGTGATTTCCCGGACTGATTTAATACCCTTTTCAAAAACCTATCCTCCAATTAGCCGCCTAAGAGTAATGCGGATAATTCAATAAAAATTGCGTTCACAAACTCCGAAAATAAGCCGCATTATTTTTACGAGCGCCCGTCCTGAAAAAGGTGGATAATCATCACGACAACTGGACACGAACCCTCCGATGCGGTTGTGTTGGAAAAGGGTGACCTTGTGACCGCACCATGCCAATTATCCGCATTATTTGGAAATGCGTTCATAAACTCAATTTTACGACCAAATTATGCTGATATTAGCAGCATAATTGGGTTTATGAAAGGGGTATATTCTTCGTCTGTCTTGAATTGATTGGAAAGCTCGAGTGCAAAAAGACAGTATGGTCAGTTCCCCCATGTCTGCGCGGTCTCCCAAGTCTGCGCACCCGCGTATCTGCGCAATTCTAGTAAAAAAAGATACGCAATGAGCACGAACTTTACACATGCAATAGACAGGTATTCATAAGTGAATGAGTGCGCAGACATGGGGTAACATTATTTTTTTCAATCTGAAAATGACAGCCCGAGGTTTTTTCCAGGAAAATTATATACCAGTAGAGGCGCACGGCCAATATTGGAGACTGTCTCCAATGTGGGAGATTATCTCCAATATCAGAGACTTTTGTTAAGAATTTGGGTGTCCAATTTCAGAGACAGTCTCCTGTTTTGGAGACCAATTTTTTTGTTTACATTTGCTGCAAAAGGATTACCTTGGCAGCAAATAAAAATGTGATAAGCAGATTCCTCATAAAAAATTACCCCTTTTCACCACCTATTTTAAAAATTCACTGTCTACTTTTGTTTTGATAAGGATTTTTGTTGTCAATCACACAAAACAAATGGGCTTCTGACCTCAGTGAGACCAAATTTTTGGTGGAAAAAATCATGCTTTTGCTGGTGTTGTTTCTTTTGTCCTTTTGCAAAGCAAGTCTCCAATGTGGGAGATTGTCTCCCCTATTGGAGAGCACTTGTTCACTGCTACCATCTGGCCTGTGGAGAATCTACAGGTAGGACTATGGTATGCCAATGCTGTATAGAGCACCCACTTTAAAAAAATCATTAAAATATCACTTTTGTGACCAAAATTACTAATTTCAATATAGTTTTAATTTATTTATCATTAGTAATGTGAGAATAATTTTTGTATTCACCAGAGCACTCAAAAACTTGAATTTTGGGCATATTTTTATGTACGCCCTCTATTGGTGGAAAGTAATATGGCAAGAAAATTTTCATTTTTTGATCTCTATTTTTAATTAAGAAAAAATGATATAAAGAATCAAATTTGAAAAAGAGCCAAGTGGTATGAATTAACAGGTCTAATGGAAACTGTCAGTAAAAAAATCAAGCATTTGCCCCAAAGAAAAAGAGAAAATAAGCCAAACATTGCCACCTTTATTTTGTCACACATGGAGATATAACTGAGAACAAGGTTATATTATAACCTTGTTCCACTCATTCAATGAACAAGGTTATAATATAACCTTGTTCTCAGTTATATCTCCATGTGTGGCAAAATAAGGGTGGCAATGTTTGGCTTATTTTCTCTTTTTCTTTGGGGCAAATGCTTGTTGTTTTTACACTGACAGTTTTAATGACACCTATTATTCATACTACTTGGCTCTTATTTCAATTTGATTCTTAAAATCAGTTTTTTCTTAATTAAAAATAGAGATCAAAAAATGAAAAATTTCTTGCCATATTACTTTCCACCAATAGAGGGCGTACACAAAAATATGCCCAAAATTCAAGTTTTTGAGCGCTCTGGTGAATACAAAAATTATTCCCAAGTTACTAATGAAAAAAAAATGCAACTGTATGGAAATCAGTAATTTTAGTCACAAAAGTGATATTTTAATGATTTTTCAAAGTGTGTGCTATGTACAGCATTGGCATACCATAGTCCTACCTGTAGATTCCACTGATCTCTCCCCTAACTGGATATGCGGGGAGGGTCCTTTGTTTGAAGCCCGCAAGTTCTATTGTCCGCCATACCAGTTCCCCCAAAAGGAACGCGATCGCTCCATTAGCATGTGCATTATGAGTGATACGCTAGCTGTCTGCACACTGAAGCACTCATTGCTTTTTATACAAAACTTCATATATTTAAGGTGCCAGAATTCGCAATTTTCTTGAAACAATGGTACTTTCCCAGTATACAATTCGGAAACATAATTTTGAAGGGGTTGGTGTTTTTCTCACCTAAGGAAGAATGGATGAAATCCTTGACTTTTCTAGGGGTATTTTGGAGGTTTTCCAAATAACCATCTTAGGATCGATATGGCAAGGACTTTCTAGGTTATGAAGGCTTATAACACTTGGCTTGAACCCCCCCCCCCTTTAATTTAAGTCTACCCCACACCCCCCAAAAAAAAAAATCAAACAAGTGTAACACCGAAAAATTCATCGTATTCAAACGTTGAAAGCAGCGTTCTCGCCAGAAAAAAATTCACCCATGTCGGGGACTTTTGCTGCCACTCCCGGGGGGTGGGTGCGGAAGCGACGGCCTTTTCATGAAATAGAGACGCCAAGGGAGCCCCATTGTGGCGTATTTTTAAGCCCACACAAATGCACATAAATGCTAGGCCTGGGAGTAAACATCGATTGATCAAATGGTTCGATTGGCATGCCGCCAATCACCAATCGATAAGCAAAATTTACACAAATCGAATGTTCGGCAGATCCCGATTATGACATTGGGAGAACTCAAATACCCAAGTAATAATAACAAAATGACAATAAAACAATGATGACACTTCATACAGGTTTAAAAATTATGTTACCGAGATAATTTTTCAAAAATAATCAATGATTGTATTACATTCACAGTTACACACCAACATGAAAGCGCTCCGATTTTTTTTTTATCCCACCCAACCTTGCCCTCGATACACAAAATGAGTTCATTGTCTGCGTGCACAAAACAATAAGAAATCACACAACCAAGCTCACTTGAGCTGATTGGACCTTCGGATAGCCAATGAAACTTTTGGGGAAACAAAGAAGGCAGTGGTTCCCTTATCAGGAGAGGTCATGACTTCAGAAATAAATTGACCCCTCCCCCATCTGTGTGTGTGTGAGGGAGAGCTAGAGAAAGATAAGGGTGGGAGCCGGAGAATTCCTTTGTTTCAAAACAATAATTCAACCTTTTTTCTATCCCCCTCACACAATGAAAACTACATTCCAACATGCGCCTGTACTTTCTCGACTAGTCTCCAAAAATAGACCCAGTTATACATGTAGGTTCAAATGATAAAAAAATCGTAATTTTATAAGGTATTTCAAATTAAATATTTTGCAAAATATTTTTTTGAAATACATGTGTAGAATCGTGGGCAGTGCCACAAGTGGGGGCGGGGACATGGTGTGGGCAAGGGATGAAATTGTTCAAGAAATGCTCCACCTGGGGTCAGTCTCAAAGAATAGTTCATGAATGAGTTGTTTACATCTTTGGGATTTGGACTTTGCACTGGCTGATGTGGGCTGATTCATTCATATGCAGGGGTGTGGCACTTGGAGGGATGCATGCATAATACCAGAGTACCAGCATGGATTTAGGAAGGATTTTCATAGGAACAATAAACTGAAAGTTTTAATCTCATTTCATGTAGTTTCTTTTGATATAAATATCATGGAGAAGGGGAAAAAGGTCCTACTTTCATTTATTCTAAACATGTGACTTTGATGGAGATTTCACCATAAAGTAGGTCAACTATTGTGACTTAAAAGACCTGATTCCCGACGAACAATCGAATCATTCGATTATTTTTCAGGAAATAATTGAATGGTAAAAATGACAATCGTCCCAGGCCTAACATCCATGCACCATAGCGGTCACGCACAGTTCTCAAACTCCTTTGCTATTCGTTCATTGTGTGCAGAGAGGGCGGGATAAAATGACAAACACAGTACAACTCCTTTGCTATTCGTTCATTGTGTGTATAGAGGGCGGGATAAATGACAAACACAGTACAAGTACATGTTCCTTGTATATACAATGCATTTATTCCAAGTTCCACTCCCATCATATCAGTAAGCGCAGCTACCGGTAGGTCATGGAGCATAGCCGGTGTGATGTGCGGGGCAGACGGGGGAATAGTCAACGGAACGACCGTACCGTGCCGTCATATGCCCGCAATAGCAGCCGCGAGCTAGCTGGGCGCCTTGCCACTTTCCTAGCCGTAGTAGGCCTGTAAGTGGTCTTAAGTTGGTGGGACTTCGGCGCAACCCGATAAATGAAGTTGCTATCACTAAGATGAGTTCATGGAGTGTATTATTTTTTTCTGAATATTTCCATTTAATTTTTCCACGCATGTCGCCACGCATGTCGCTGAAATTTTACGCATGGTTCCACTTGGTCTCCATTTCCGCACGCATGGTGTTTGCACCATGCGTGTTATACACTGGCGAGAACGCTGGTTGAAAGTATAACTTTCATATTTTATTTCTGATTTTGATTAAATTTTGAGCATTATTGTGTGTTTTTCTCTCTATTCAAATAATCATTTTCATGAGGTGGACTCGCCCTTTAAAGAACAAGTCCACCCAACTAAAACTTGATTTGAATAAAAAGAAAAAAATTCAGCATAACCCTGAAAATTTCATCAAAATCGGATGTAATATGAAAGTTATGGCAGTTTAAAGTTTCGCTTCATTTCACAAAACAGTTATATGCACATCTCGGTTGGTATTCCATTATTTTAACATTTTGTGCTTCCGGCAAGGAGGTCCTAAACGTCAAATTCGTAAAAATTGAAATATTGTATAATTCAAACTATAACACACAAAGAAATAGTGAGTAAAATCATTGACTCTCTCATTTGGATGTAACTGGCTCGTTTATATCACTATTTTTTTTAATAAGCAAAACTTTGAAATGTCATAACTTTTTATTTTACATCAGATTTTAATGAAATTTTTCAGCATTGTGCTTGTCTGATTTTTCTCTATTGATTCAAATCAACATTTTTCTGAGGTGGACTTGACCTTCTCTCTCTCTCTTTCCTTCTGTCACATCGATCGACCCTCTTCAATTATCCTCTACCCAGTTTGTTCATATACACTGTAGGTAGCGGAAGCGGGGGGGGGGGGGGGGGGGGGGTCCTGTACCCCTAAATTTTAGGTGGGGGACAGACCCCCCAAAATTTATGTTGACAACTTTTTTTTTCTTTTTGCTTGTCAATTTTTTTCCTGCATCCCCCCTAAATTCAGGTGGACCCCCCTAAAATCGTTGTGGTCCGCCCTGAAATTCTGGTTGATAACCCTTTTTGATGCTTGTCAGATTATTTCTTTTGTTTTGCATCCCTTCCTAAATTTTGGGTTGATAACCTTTTTTTGCTTGTCAGATTATTTTTATTGCGTCACCCCCTAAATTTCTGGTTGATAACCCCACCCCCCCCCTTTTTTTTTGCTCCACCGAGACATTTTTTCTTTGAAGACATTCGGCATCTCAAAATAAGTTCTGTGAAATTTCTGAAGTCTGTAAATCCGTCTCTGTAGCTTAATGTCTTTTTTTACGAACTTAAAAAAAGGGTTCTTGGAAAAAATAATTCGATCTATTGTTGACAGAGAAATATCACAAATTCACATGCCACAAGTTACATAAGCCCCCTAAAGTCCTAGTCCTATACCGTACATGTACCTATAGCTTGTAAATTTTATTATCCTTTCACAAATAAAAGATAAATAATTTTCAGAATACCTTGTAGATCCAGTCCTTGTCCCAGAAATCAGTCTATTTCGGTCAGGATCTATGCTTGCAATTTTTTTTTAACTCCTCCGAAACGGCAGATTTTCAGTCTTAACTTAAGTTTCACAATACATGCTATACACGGTCAGTATTTTCGTGTCTCAGTCGTGATATTCTTCTGTCCAAACATGATTGATAAACTCATAAAACTTGGTGACATTTGTGAATATTAATAAACAGAATATTTATTTGAATCATGGTTTGAATTCATCACGCTTCCAGAGAAATCACAATCGATAACCCCCCCCCCCCCCCCCCGGAGTTTTAAAGTTTTGGAAACTTGCTCTGGTAATTTAGAATTACCACACATGTATTTGAGCACATGGGACTACATAAAGTCTACAACTATGCAGTTCACCAGCTTGTCTTATCTGTGAAAAGTAATCCCATTTTCTCTGTTTCCACGGTCGTCACAATAAGTGCAATTATACGTGGCACAGGACGACATCTTAAACTTTGTATCAGGTATAAATTCACATTGAAAAGTGCTGTTATAAGAGTTGATTTGGTAAGTATAATTAAGAATTGACACTATTGCTGTGTACCAGACTCTACTCCGATTTTGGCTTTTTTGGGGGAACTCGGCGTGCGGAGGTACCAACTTCCGGTGCTTCAACACGGAATAGGCCAATCAGCGTTATTGTTCCCATCCAGGTAGGGGAGAGATCAGTGGTAGATTCCCCACAGGCAGGATGGTTGCAGTGAACAAGTGCCTTGTTCATTGCACTCTAGGCGACACCGCAATACTTACCCGTGTTAAGAAACTGGGACTCCACTCACGCGCATTTGGGCCGCCCTAGCTTAGAACTAAGCTTTCTTTCCGTAAAAAAAAATTATTCTTATGATTAAATAAATATTAATTAATACACGAATACTGTTAAATCGGTACTCACCGGTTCTCTTCTTGAATTTTCTGCCAATTTCCCACGCTGCTGGCTGCAATTCCGCGGTAAATTTCGTCGCCATAGAGAGCTGTTCATGCAACGTTATTTATAAATGGAGCGCCCTTTACGAGAGTTGTTAATGCCGCGGAGAAATCGTTAGGCATTTTGGCCTGTGTTCAAGGCGTAGCTGTTCTATTTTTTTTTATAAAATTATGTGTGAGATCGAAATCTCAGCGAGTAAACACTCTTCCAATATGGAAGAGTGTATACTCGCTGTGATATGATCCCGATAGGGAGGCGCAACACCCCCACCCACATGGGCGCAAACCCCAGGGCCGGGGGACATGTCCCCTCACCCAAAATAGTAGGGGGCACATTATGAAATGTCCCCCTACTATTTTTGGTCATGTCGTTCAAATTCGAAATGTATTTTGGAAGAGACGATCTTACTTTTGGCATGCCCCTTTTTTTTGCTTGTTTGCTTGTCAAATTTCTTTTGGTCAAGATGACCTTCTTTAGAGGGTGATAAACCTTCTTTTTTTGTTTGTTTTTTGCTTGTCAAATTTTCCAGCCCCTGGTCCCCCTACCTTTGGGGAGAGATTTCCGCCCTTGCAAGTAGACATATACTCTTGATATTGTTTGCGAATCTGCACGGGCGTCGATCGAGGGCTGGGGATGAGGAAAAGCGGTGAGACGAGAAAAAAAAATAGAACTTAGAAGGGGAAAGGCGACAGAAAAAAAGTGAACGAAAGAAAAATTAATGGAAAATAAAAGGGAAGAGTAAATAGGGAGAAATGTGATGGGTAAAATAAATTATGGGAAAAGAGGACAGAAAAAAAGTGAACGAAAGAAAAATTAATGGAAAATAAAAGGGAGGAGAAAATAGGAGAAATGTGATGGGTAAACAAAATTATGGGGAAAGATTCTGGACGCACTATTCATGTTTTATCATGAAAAGGATAAGTTATTTATCCGCGAGCAGACACTTTTTGATATTGTGATCTGAAACTGGATAATGATTTAAATAGAGAACAATCTGCGTATCTGAATTAACGTGTGTTTTAGATTTCGACCTAGAATTTGGGTATTCTAAGTAACTTTCTTATCATGAAAATCAATAAAGAGAGCGCAAAGCGCGAGCTAAAAATATATGATATAACAAAGGGTGAATTTAAGCTCTGTAATGCAAACACTTTGTGGGAAAATTGTGAATTGTGATGGATCACAGTTAAAAAAGAGCTGATGTATTTTATTTTTATTACTTTGAGTTTTTACATAGGACCGGAACATGCTATGAGGGCATTATGTCATCATATGAAATTGATGACCATCTTCCTATTTCTCTCGCATGGGAGCGCGAAATGTGTTAATTTTATGGCCTGAAAACTGGACATTTAAAGCACTTTGTAATTATGCATAAGAGGCATTATATATCTATCAATGCGAGCAGAAATCGCTAGTCGAAGTTTTTGATAAACTGTCATCAAATTAGTTTGATTTAGAATTAATATTGGGATATACATAACCGACTAATCCAAATGCTATAGCGTGCGGCGCTAGCTGATACGTTTTAACAATCTGACCTGAATAGGGAACTTTTTGAGAACTTTATGGAATACAGGAAAATAATACGTACCTGAAAATTCAAATTTTGCGAGCGCGCAGCGCAAGCAGAAAATGATAATGTTCAGATGATATCACAGACATTTTTACAGAGCACTTTTTAAAAATCAATTTGTAAATGAAACAAAATAATGAAAGTTCAATTTCCCAGCTGAAATATGTTTTGTATAATGACTTCAAAGTTTGATTTTTCAAGCTCCATATTGAGCAAGATATGCAAATACCCTAAAAGACAATAAGGCGCGAAGCGCGAGCGAAAATTTTTTATCCTAACAAATAGATTTAAAAAAAAATTATTTTCAGAGTCTTCCCCTAATGTTATTTCATTTAATCATGTTCCTCCTCTTATGTTTGCCTTTCTTCTTTTTTCCTCTCTTTTCCCTTCCTTTTCTTTTTCCTTTCTTTTTTTTTTCTTTTTTTGCTCCGCCAATAGGGGGGCCCGGCCCCTCGGCCCCCCTGGATCCGCCTATGTTAGCGGTTGTAGGTATAAATCGCGCTCTAACGCTCTAAAACTGTGTTCTCTATCAAAAAGCTGTCTTTCATATTCATTTTGTTCGCAAAAGAATATAAAGTTAATTTCAATCATTGTATATAGTTATCCTGTTTATGATAAAAATACTTAGAAATTGGGTTAGGTTAGGGTTATCAAATTATCAGGGCAGAAAATATATATTTTTTTCTCATTTTGCGCGTCGAGCTGGCACTATTTGATCTGTGTTATTATGTTTTTGATGACATTCATTGTATTCACAACAATAATTATTAAACATTGCGCACGCGCCGTGCGCCGCATGAATTATGTAGATCAGGTGAATAACTTACCGCTACACACGAGCAGTTGCTCTATATATTCTATGTAATATAATATATAGAGCAACTGCCCATTTTTAATGGTCCATAATATACCCACTTTCTTCTTTTTTTGGAACGAGTATGAATTTATCTACTGATATACTGAATGTACAATAAAAGTCATTATCATGTATTTCTTGGCATTTCATTTACTTTTTTTACCATAATTATATCACACAGCTGTTCGCATAGGCCTACGCCGTCACAAATAACAAAACAAAATCTCACTTTTTTTCTTTTTTGGTGGGGGATAGATTTTCCATACGCATACGTACAATTTTTCAAATTATTTTTTTCTGCTATTTTCATAATAAACTTTAAATGATTTCGCCTTTGCACTATTATTTTTTTAAAGACAAAATTACATCATCATCATATCATCGTCACCAACTTCATTCTCATCTTTATCACCACTACCACCATCATTATTATCATCATCATCATCATCATCACCGCCACCATCACCACCACTATCATCTTCACCAAGATAAATCCTGCTTTTTTTCCTTCCTATTTTCCTCTTTTTAGAGGGCACACCACCACGCCCCCTTACTGGATATCCGCCTCTAACGTTTGTTGTTGTATATAAGTTGGCGGATGCCTCATGAAATGAAATGATATAAAATAAGGAAAGGGAAACTAATTAGAAAAAGGACTGAGGAGAAGAAAAAAGAAAGCCAAACAAACAAGAAAAAACAATATCAAAATTTTGTTGTAAAGTCTTCTACGTCAGTTTAATAATTATGTTTTCAATGAAATGAGAACATAAAACAATGAAACAAGTAAGATGGGCTATACATCGTAGCAAAGAAATAGAGGGAAGCTCCGAGACAATAAAAAGGGTGAGAAAAAGAAAAGACTTTGAAATACTCACAACACGAGCATAATAAAAAAAATTGGAATAAGCAAGGACAAGTAGCTGAGGGACACCCCCCCCCTCTCTCTCTAGTTATTTATGTATCAAACTCGCATACACAAGAATTTCTTACTAATCAAAATATTGCGAGCAAAAAGCACGAGCTGACATTTTTTTAAATATTCAAAACTGATAGAGAGACACATTTTAAACAATTCATGAATCATAATAATTATACAACTAGCTTACCAATCGAATCATTCGATTGCGACAAATGATCTGAGAATTAATGCTTTTAGGAATTCATTAAATTAAAGCAAAGTATCTCAACATTAAAATAATTAAGGCGGGCGCAAGGTATCAGCTACTACACCGATAATTTTTTTTTTGACATTTGAAGTATTTTCGGTAATCATGAAAAAGATCGGATATTTCATGAAAGCTCAAATCCCGAAGAGCGGAATATTTTTATTAATTGACTTTTTAAAAAAATGTTCTAAGCCCCATTTAATATTTGATTATAAGTCGATGCATTAAAAGCTGAAAAAATAAAGTATTTTGTGTTCCTCTATCATAATTGTCTTTCTCTTTAACCCTGGTTCTTTTTTTCTGGGGGGAAGCATTTTGGTTAAAAAAAGAGAAAAAAGATAATTGCTGGCTTGTGGACGCCCGGTGTGGACGGTGGTAGGGACACCCCCCCCCCGTAGTTACGCCAATATGGGACCAAATGATCCTAAATGTCCGAGGCGAAACTTGTGCAATCAAACGTTATTTCTGAATAAATTAAAGCTTGCGCTGTTCAACTTCAATCTCTTTCAGCTAAATTTGCGATGAACGCTGCGTTATGAAATATATAATTATCAACATCTGGCGAAAAGAATAACCGACCGATCACCTGACGAGAACGCGTATACGTGATCTGCATATCAGGTCCGATCGAGAGTCAGAAGTGAAGGACAACTGCCAAGAAAATCAGGAAAAAGTCGTCAAAATGTAAGTTCCCCTTCATTTCTTTCAATTTTTTGTTACTTATTGAAGCATTAATGTATCATTAAAGCAAAATTTCAACAAAAGCCTCAAATTTAGCTAGTACTTTTGTTGAAATTACAATAAATTTAGATCCACATAAATCTCTAACCCAATTTTAGCACTGATGTCGCCTATGAGGTCCATACATGTAATGTTTGGACCTCATTGGTACTAGGAGTGGTTCATTGAATGAGTGTTGGAGAGAGTCTCCCATATTGATATTGGCTGTGCGCCTCTACTGTATACCGGTATTTCTTTCAATTTTTTATGAGATATTTGGCACACTAACTCATTATGATGTAAGGAACATTATCAACTGAAAGATTTTGTGAAATAAAAAGAAATTCACTTTAAATCTTAACTCAAATCGTTAGGTGCGCAGACTCACTCTAGGCGACACCGCAATACTTACCCGTGTTAAGAAACTGGGACTCCACTCACGCGCATTTGGGCCGCCCTAGCTTAGAACTAAGCTTTCTTTCCGTAAAAAAAAATTATTCTTATGATTAAATAAATATTAATTAATACATGAATACTGTTAAATCGGTACTCACCGGTTCTCTTCTTGAATTTTCTGCCAATTTCCCACGCTGCTGGCTGCAATTCCGCGGTAAATTTCGTCGCCATAGAGAGCTGTTCATGCAACGTGGAGCGCCCTTTACGAGAGTTGTTAATGCCGCGGAGAAATCGTTAGGCATTTTGGCCTGTGTTCAAGGCGTAGCTGTTCTATTTTTTTTTATAAAATTATGTGTGAGATCGAAATCTCAGCGAGTAAACACTCTTCCAATATGGAAGAGTGTATACTCGCTGTGATATGATCCCGATAGGGAGGCGCAACACCCCCACCCACATGGGCGCAAACCCCAGGGCCGGGGGACATGTCCCCTCACCCAAAATAGTAGGGGGCACATTATGAAATGTCCCCCTACTATTTTTGGTCATGTCGTTCAAATTCGAAATGTATTTTGGAAGAGACGATCTTACTTTTGGCATGCCCCTTTTTTTTGCTTGTTTGCTTGTCAAATTTCTTTTGGTCAAGATGACCTTCTTTAGAGGGTGATAAACCTTCTTTTTTTGTTTGTTTTTTGCTTGTCAAATTTTCCAGCCCCTGGTCCCCCTACCTTTGGGGAGAGATTTCCGCCCTTGCAAGTAGACATATACTCTTGATATTGTTTGCGAATCTGCACGGGCGTCGATCGAGGGCTGGGGATGAGGAAAAGCGGTGAGACGAGAAAAAAAAATAGAACTTAGAAGGGGAAAGGCGACAGAAAAAAAGTGAACGAAAGAAAAATTAAGGGAAAATAAAAGGGAAGAGTAAATAGGGAGAAATGTGATGGGTAAAATAAATTATGGGAAAAGAGGACAGAAAAAAAGTGAACGAAAGAAAAATTAATGGAAAATAAAAGGGAGGAGAAAATAGGAGAAATGTGATGGGTAAACAAAATTATGGGGAAAGATTCTGGACGCACTATTCATGTTTTATCATGAAAAGGATAAGTTATTTATCCGCGAGCAGACACTTTTTGATATTGTGATCTGAAACTGGATAATGATTTAAATAGAGAACAATCTGCGTATCTGAATTAACGTGTGTTTTAGATTTCGACCTAGAATTTGGGTATTCTAAGTAACTTTCTTATCATGAAAATCAATAAAGAGAGCGCAAAGCGCGAGCTAAAAATATATGATATAACAAAGGGTGAATTTAAGCTCTGTAATGCAAACACTTTGTGGGAAAATTGTGAATTGTGATGGATCACAGTTAAAAAAGAGCTGATGTATTTTATTTTTATTACTTTGAGTTTTTACATAGGACCGGAACATGCTATGAGGGCATTATGTCATCATATGAAATTGATGACCATCTTCCTATTTCTCTCGCATGGGAGCGCGAAATGTGTTAATTTTATGGCCTGAAAACTGGACATTTAAAGCACTTTGTAATTATGCATAAGAGGCATTATATATCTATCAATGCGAGCAGAAATCGCGAGTCGAAGTTTTTGATAAACTGTCATCAAATTAGTTTGATTTAGAATTAATATTGGGATATACATAACCGACTAATCCAAATGCTATAGCGTGCGGCGCTAGCTGATACGTTTTAACAATCTGACCTGAATAGGGAACTTTTTGAGAACTTTATGGAATACAGGAAAATAATACGTACCTGAAAATTCAAATTTTGCGAGCGCGCAGCGCAAGCAGAAAATGATAATGTTCAGATGATATCACAGACATTTTTACAGAGCACTTTTTAAAAATCAATTTGTAAATGAAACAAAATAATGAAAGTTCAATTTCCCAGCTGAAATATGTTTTGTATAATGACTTCAAAGTTTGATTTTTCAAGCTCCATATTGAGCAAGATATGCAAATACCCTAAAAGACAATAAGGCGCGAAGCGCGAGCGAAAATTTTTTATCCTAACAAATAGATTTAAAAAAAAAATTATTTTCAGAGTCTTCCCCTAATGTTATTTCATTTAATCATGTTCCTCCTCTTATGTTTGCCTTTCTTCTTTTTTCCTCTCTTTTCCCTTCCTTTTCTTTTTTCCTTTCTTTTTTTTTCTTTTTTTGCTCCGCCAATAGGGGGGCCCGGGCCCCTCGGCCCCCCTGGATCCGCCTATGTTAGCGGTTGTAGGTATAAATCGCGCTCTAACGCTCTAAAACTGTGTTCTTTATCAAAAAGCTGTCTTTCATATTCATTTTGTTCGCAAAAGAATATAAAGTTAATTTCAATCATTGTATATAGTTATCCTGTTTATGATAAAAATACTTAGAAATTGGGTTAGGTTAGGGTTATCAAATTATCAGGGCAGAAAATATATATTTTTTTCTCATTTTGCGCGTCGAGCTGGCACTATTTGATCTGTGTTATTATGTTTTTGATGACATTCATTGTATTCACAACAATAATTATTAAACATTGCGCACGCGCCGTGCGCCGCATGAATTATGTAGATCAGGTGAATAACTTACCGCTACACACGAGCAGTTGCTCTATATATTCTATGTAATATAATATATAGAGCAACTGCCCATTTTTAATGGTCCATAATATACCCACTTTCTTCTTTTTTTGGAACGAGTATGAATTTATCTACTGATATACTGAATGTACAATAAAAGTCATTATCATGTATTTCTTGGCATTTCATTTACTTTTTTTACCATAATTATATCACACAGCTGTTCGCATAGGCCTACGCCGTCACAAATAACAAAACAAAATCTCACTTTTTTTCTTTTTTGGTGGGGGATAGATTTTCCATACGCATACGTACAATTTTTCAAATTATTTTTTTCTGCTATTTTCATAATAAACTTTAAATGATTTCGCCTTTGCACTATTATTTTTTTAAAGACAAAATTACATCATCATCATATCATCGTCACCAACTTCATTCTCATCTTTATCACCACTACCACCATCATTATTATCATCATCATCATCATCATCACCGCCACCATCACCACCACTATCATCTTCACCAAGATAAATCCTGCTTTTTTTCCTTCCTATTTTCCTCTTTTTAGAGGGCACACCGGCCACCACGCCCCCTTACTGGATATCCGCCTCTAACGTTTGTTGTTGTATATAAGTTGGCGGATGCCTCATGAAATGAAATAATATAAAATAAGGAAAGGGAAACTAATTAGAAAAAGGACTGAGGAGAAGAAAAAAGAAAGCCAAACAAACAAGAAAAAACAATATCAAAATTTTGTTGTAAAGTCTTCTACGTCAGTTTAATAATTATGTTTTCAATGAAATGAGAACATAAAAAAATGAAACAAGTAAGATGGGCTATACATCGTAGCAAAGAAATAGAGGGAAGCTCCGAGACAATAAAAAGGGTGAGAAAAAGAAAAGACTTTGAAATACTCACAACACGAGCATAATAAAAAAAATTGGAATAAGCAAGGACAAGTAGCTGAGGGACACCCCCCCCCCTCTCTCTAGTTATTTATGTATCAAACTCGCATACACAAGAATTTCTTACTAATCAAAATATTGCGAGCAAAAAGCACGAGCTGACATTTTTTTAAATATTCAAAACTGATAGAGAGACACATTTTAAACAATTCATGAATCATAATAATTATACAACTAGCTTACCAATCGAATCATTCGATTGCGACAAATGATCTGAGAATTAATGCTTTTAGGAATTCATTAAATTAAAGCAAAGTATCTCAACATTAAAATAATTAAGGCGGGCGCAAGGTATCAGCTACTACACCGATAATTTTTTTTTTGACATTTGAAGTATTTTCGGTAATCATGAAAAAGATCGGATATTTCATGAAAGCTCAAATCCCGAAGAGCGGAATATTTTTATTAATTGACTTTTTAAAAAAATGTTCTAAGCCCCATTTAATATTTGATTATAAGTCGATGCATTAAAAGCTGAAAAAATAAAGTATTTTGTGTTCCTCTATCATAATTGTCTTTCTCTTTAACCCTGGTTCTTTTTTTCTGGGGGGAAGCATTTTGGTTAAAAAAAGAGAAAAAAGATAATTGCTGGCTTGTGGACGCCCGGTGTGGACGGTGGTAGGGACACCCCCCCCCCCCCGTAGTTACGCCAATATGGGACCAAATGATCCTAAATGTCCGAGGCGAAACTTGTGCAATCAAACGTTATTTCTGAATAAATTAAAGCTTGCGCTGTTCAACTTCAATCTCTTTCAGCTAAATTTGCGATGAACGCTGCGTTATGAAATATATAATTATCAACATCTGGCGAAAAGAATAACCGACCGATCACCTGACGAGAACGCGTATACGTGATCTGCATATCAGGTCCGATCGAGAGTCAGAAGTGAAGGACAACTGCCAAGAAAATCAGGAAAAAGTCGTCAAAATGTAAGTTCCCCTTCATTTCTTTCAATTTTTTGTTTCTTATTGAAGCATTAATGTATCATTAAAGCAAAATTTCAACAAAAGCCTCAAATTTAGCTAGTACTTTTGTTGAAATTACAATAAATTTAGATCCACATAAATCTCTAACCCAATTTTAGCACTGATGTCGCCTATGAGGTCCATACATGTAATGTTTGGACCTCATTGGTACTAGGAGTGCGCAGACTTGGCGCCCACCATCATACATTCAACACTTACACGGTTTTGAACATGTGGGGCAATATAATAATGCAGCGCGAATTTACATTCGAAAAGAACTTCAAAATCAACATAATTTAACATGGCTTATTCACGAAAATGAAATCAGTATGAATATATTTATACTAATCTTACGTTTCACAGATTTCACCCTCGAATAACTGCAAAAGGCAGGAATTTATCACAGTAAAGGGCTGAGGTCTTTCAAACTTTCTGAAGTCATATTTTACCGGGAATGATCGTTTACAGACCTAATATTTTTAATTAAATTATTTAAACAATAATATGAACTAATTTTTCAATTAAAAATTTATAGAATTTATACAAAATATATATTTTATTATTTCTTGTTTTCACTGGCTAGCAATATTTTATACGGAAAGCAAAATTATACGAATGATAATGAATATACTGACGGCAGCGCAGAAATATAGTCTACTAAAGGTGTACGTGATTATCGACACAGCTGCATGGCATCTCATCAACATTTTGTCCCATTTTGTCCTCTGACAAGCCATGGCCGTGGGAAGCGGGGTGCAAGAGCACTTAGCGTACGCAAGGGGGTACAGGTGTTCACCTCCCCTATTTTTTTATACCCAACTGCTCCCCCCCCCCCCTTAATTTGTGTTGAATACCTTTTTTGCTGCTGCTGCTGCTAGTACGTATGAAACATAGTCATAGAGATATATACTTAATTAGTATACATCTCTTGTCGACCTCAAGAACTTTTTTTTGCTTGTCAACTTTTCATTCGGCTTGACCCCCCCCCCCTTCAAAAATCCTGCGTACGCTACTGGCTGGGGGTGCTGAATTACCACCCCGAACATTGGGATATGCTCCCGGAGGGGCCACTTACATTGACGAGTGGTTACCATGCGCGACCAAAAAAACACGTAAAAAGGATGTCTTTTTCACGACAGAGCACGTTACGTACGTAACGTGATAAGGGTGCCAAAAACACAAAAATAATGAAAAAAGGGTATCTATTTCGCTAGGAAAATTACGTGTTTAGGGTCTAATTTGCGGGGATGATAAAACAAAATTAAATTTTTTTATAAAGGATGTCATTTGCCCCAACACTTCGTGTTTAGAGTCCGATTTGCGCGAGGTGTAGAAGTGGGGTCGTACTAAACCAAATAAGGTAAAGCCGACGACCGAAGGAACCGTAACAATAAAACATTCCTGTACTTGTTTAGGGGTTCATTTCAGGGAATATTTGCCAAGAGTATCGTTTTTGTTTCCAATACTTGTTAAGGGTAGGGTTTCTCACTCCAATACTTGTTAAGGGGTTCGTTTTCAGAATATGGAAATTACGTGTTTAGGGTGCTTTTCGAGACCCCTTGGTCGCGCATGGTATCCACTCGTGAATGGAAGTGGCCCCCCAGGGATATGCTACCTCTATATTCTCCATAGGCGGCACCCCTGGAATTCTGGTAGGTACGAGTGGCAAAATGGAGAAATGTATTAATGACCTTCAGTTTGCAGTGAAATCCTTTCTTGATGATTATTTACTAGTTAGCGTTAAGTGCCAATCTTGGTATTTTGATGACTCAATGATATAGATACAGATTTCTTCTTATTTTATTCATTTATTTATTTTGGGGGAGGGGGCTTGTCAAATTTGGGCCTACATCAGCACCTACCCCCTGTACCGGCCCTCTCTAGTTTTCGATTATAACTGTGAACCTCAGTTATTAACTGATAGCAAATATATATCATCAATCGTTTGGAATTGAAGCCCCCGGCCCCCCACCCTCTGGCGCATCCAGGTTGGGGTATATCCGGTCCGTGCCCCCCCCTTGCCTCTTTTGAGGGACCCAAAAGTTATTTTTAGGGGCATTTGAATGCATAAATATGCAAGTGATGAGGTATCTTCTTTCTTTTCTTTTCATTTTTTTCCTGTGCAAAAATGACCCCCTTCCTTTAGAAAATCCTGGATCCGCCCCTGCTCTCCCCACGAGTACATTGTAAATTACTAGTTTTGAATTTTACACCCGCTTTTCTTTCAGTAGCATCATCAATTCAATACTTTTATTACGTTTACATTCAAAATATAATCCAGGACCAAAATCCAATTGAAACCAGTTGGATTTCCAACTGGTTTCAATTGGTTTCAACTGGTTTCAATTGGTTTTAACTGGAATTTAACAATTTCCAGTTGAAACCAATTGAAACCAGTTGGGCAACTGGAAATCCTAACTGGAACCAGTTGGGTAACTGGAAATGACTTCCAACTGGAAATGATTTCTAACTGGAACCAGTTGGGTAACTGGAAATCCTAACTGGAACCAGTTGGGCAACTGGAAATCCTAACTGGAACCAGTTGGGTAACTGGAAATGACTTCCAACTGGAAATGTTTTTTAACTGGATCCAATGGGTTGGAAATCCTAACTGGAACCAGTTGGGCAACTGGAAATCCTAACTGGAACCAGTTGGGTAACTGGAAATGACTTCCAACTGGAAATGATTTCTAACTGGAACCAGTTGGGTAACTGGAAATCCTAACTGGATCCAGTTGGGTAACTGGAAATGATTTCCAATTGGAAATTTTCCAGTTACCCAACTGGATCCAATTGAAACCAGTTAATTTGCATATTTTCTGCCAGTGTGCACAGATTAATGTTTTATGAGATTCATCATAATTTACAATGTGTCTATTTAATTTTTTTTTCAATTTTAAGTACCACACTTTTTTCAGATAAGTGTTTAAAATACTTATCAGTGAAAGCCATGTTCATAAATGTTTTTTGATTATAATTAAAACAGATTAAAAGATAATTAGTACACCATTAACTGTTACCAAATTACATCAAATGAAAATACATATATTATTTGAAGATCTCCCTTATAAATATATACGTATGAAAGTCTGTATGTTATCAATGCCCTTTACATTGGTATTAATAGACAAATAACACTGCTTCTGTGTTGGCATGAGCAATTGTTAGTGCAAATTAATTTGTAACTAATTAAGTTCATGCCAACTGGAAGTTCCAATTGGATCCAGTTGGAAACCAATTGGTTTCAACTGGTTCCAGTTGAAACCAGTTGCCTCCAATTGGTTTCAACTGGAACCAATTGAAACCAGTTGCCTCCAATTGGTTTCAATAGGGAAATTGGAACAACTGCCAATTGAAAACCAATAATTGCCAACTGGTTCCAGTTGCCCAATTGGTTTTAACTGGAACCAATTGGCAACTGGTTTTCAATTGGAACCAGTTGTTCCAATTTCCCTATTGAAACCAGTTGGCCAACTGGTTTCAATTGGTTTTGTTCTAATTGGTTTTAACTGGATTTTGGTCCAGGGAATATAAAACAATACAAATCAAATACAATGTTACAGAAGGGCATTCTTACTTCGTAAAAAAACCCAACAGTATAATATAGAGCATAAATGGAAATGGACATGAGGGGGATCCACTAAAAAGCAAAGCTTGTAAAATTGTGGATCCCCCTTGGAAAAGAAGAAATTATAGTCGATTTACTATATGCGTACATGCGTGTACTACAGGAAAGAAAAAGAGAAAAAGAAATCATATTGACGGAAACATAATTACTGAACAAATGCAAAGCTTTTCACACAAAGAGGTCTTCGTTGTAAAGGATATGTTGCGCAAGACAGAAGAAAAAAAAACATCCTAGATTGTCTAATCATATTTGGTCTTTAAAGGTCAAGTCCATCCCAGAAGAATGTTGATTTGAATAATAGAGAAAAATTCAAACTAGCAAAACGCTGAAAATTTGATCAATATAAGATGTAAAATAAGAAAGTTATGGCATTTTAAAGTTTCGCTTATTTTTCATGCACAACTTAGTGTCATGAAAACGAGAGAGTTGATGATGTCACTTACTCACTATTTCTTTTGTTTTTTATTGTCTGAATTATACAATTTTTCATTTTTTACAGATTTGACAATTGCCAACTTGACCGACCCATGACCCATGTAGTATTAAAATGATGGTAATTCCACTGACATGTTCAGGGAGGGATTAATCTTTGTTTCACTTGACAACGAGGTGAAAATAAGATTTTTCAGTGTTTCATATAAAAAAAATACAAAAGAAATGGTGAGTGGATGGTGTCATCAGTCTCTTCATTTGCATACCGACAAGGATGTGCATATAACTGTTTTGTGAAATTAAGCGAAACTTTAGAATATCATAACTTTCTTATTTTACATCCGATTTTGATGAAATTTTCAGTGCTATGTTCGTTGGATCTTTCCCTTTTTATTCAAATCGACTTTTTGTTAGGGTGGACTTGTCCTTTAATTGTCATGTAGTGACAGGGGCGTCGATCAATTTTTCAGATTGGGGGAGGGCAAAATCATGAATCAATTTTCCAAAGGCGCTCGATCACACCCACACACATATGCCTATATATGTGTACATATATATGTATATATATATATATACACACACGCGCGCACACACACACATATCTCACTAGCAGATAAATGCGAGCGCGAAGCGCGAGCTGAAAATTTTGATATTTCGATCTGAAAAAAAAATTGAGTTTAATGGACGTTTTTAATAAAGAACAAAATATATATATCCAACAAAAGATTATTGCAAATCGAAGTGGGAGTTCTTTTGAGGTTTAGAACTGAAAACGGGACCATATTCACCTATTTAATCATGGAAAGTATGGCTTTTTGTTACAAAAATGATGCCAGCGCTAAGCGCGAGCTGAAATTTTTTGATATTCCAATCTGAAAAGTTGACATTTTGAGCACGATTTTAGACGAAGAACGAGTTGTGTATCTCAATCTCGCTTGCTGATTTATGTGTAACATTACAATCTTATTTTATTTTTAGCACATGCGGAATTATGGGGGGGCAAAATGCTATGTTTGCCCCCAAATATTTTCATTGGTGGGGCGATCACCCCCCCTGCCCCCCCCCCCATAATCGACGCCTCTGTGTAGTCAATACCATTTTGACTGTTGGAAATCAAACATGTCAAACATGGAAATCAGACTATTTTGGGGGACTAGGTAAAATATTTCAAGCAGCACTGATAGATCCATACACTATTTTCTGACCAAAAATTAAAACTATCGATAAGGCATATCATATGAATATTCTCATCTGATTGATACGTGCCTTGAAATCACACAAACACAAATGAAAATATTAGACTAAGTGGGTATCACCAAGTTTAATGTACACCAAACGGCGATGGGACCAGTATTATGATATACGGGGGTAAATCCTGCATTATCCGAGAAGTGCCAACTATACTTGTAGACCAAATTTATATAATCATGAACCTACTCCATGAGGTAATCACCAGTATAATGAACTTGTAGGCCCATTTTAAACAATTAGGGGGCCCTTATAAATCCGAGATATATTTTAAGACGAACACATGGAACTCATGGCAATGATTATTTGACTGGGGTGATTATTATTAGAAAATACACAGTTTGCCAATCCCCCAATCATTGCTCTTACTGAAACTTGGTTCACGGAAACACCGAATTCCTTATGCACCATCCCGAATTATGATATTGTTATAAACAATAGGAAAAATAAAATTGGAGGTGGACTAGCATTATATATTCCGTCTTCATTTGATTATGCAATTAGACATGAATTTGAACATATGAATGATATCATCGAATCCTTATTTGTAGAAGTAAAACTTCAAAAAGATAAGAAAACTCTAATAGGTG
The DNA here is from genome assembly GCF_018143015.1 of Lytechinus variegatus. Taxonomy (NCBI): domain Eukaryota; kingdom Metazoa; phylum Echinodermata; class Echinoidea; order Temnopleuroida; family Toxopneustidae; genus Lytechinus; species Lytechinus variegatus. The sequence continues at coordinate 3,429,776 of NC_054752.1, read as the reverse complement.
TCATCTACAGACCTCCTCAAACTTCTTGTATAGAAGATTTTTTACTTGCTACTAATGAACTTTTGCAAAACGGAGAATTGATAAATAACAATTGTATCATCACTGGTGATTTCAATATTAATCTCTTGACCAGTAATCACTCTGCAACAAACGATTTCCTTGAATTAATGTTAACTTCTACTTTTTTGCCGATTATTTCTAGACCAACCCGTATTACTGATCATTCTGCTACGCTTATAGATAATATATTCTGTAACTCTCACCCTCTTCCGAAAGCTGGCATTGTAACGACAGACATATCCGATCATTTTCTTATTTTTACCCATATCCAAACAATGCAATCACTCGCAAAAATGGAAAAGAAATATAGGATCTGTCGCAACTTTAGTGACAAAAATATTGAACGCCTCCAAGAAGATTTAAGCTCTGTTGATTGGTCTGACGTTTATAACTCGAAAGAGAATGTCGATGACTCATTTGACATATTTTTGAAATATTTCAATGATTGCTTAGATTCTTGTGTTCCTTTAAAGAAATATCGAAATTACGACTATAAACGTGTTCCAAAACTACCATGGGTTTCAAAAATGATATTAAGGTCTATCAATCGGAAAAATAATCTGTATGTTTCTTATATATCAAATCCAAATGATGTTTCACGGAATAGATACACGTCTTATAAAAATACCTTAACAACTACTCTCCGAATAGCAAAAAAGAGGTTTTATTCAGAAAAATTACAATCATATAAAAACGACCTTAAAAATACATGGAAAACAATAAATGGGGCTCTAAACAAAATTAACAAATCTAGTGCTGTTAATAAATTATGTGTAGATGGAAATATGGTTGAAGATACTCATTCTATAGCAAATGAATTTAATTCATATTTCTCTCAAATTGGACCAAAGTTAGCTGGAAATATTATCCCTGTAGAAAATTCGTTTAAGGACTTTTTGGACAAACAAAATGATAATTCAATATTTCTTACTCCAGTTCATAGAGAAGAATTACTTGAGATTGTATTTAATTTGAAAGCAGGAAAGACACCCGGATATGATGGCATTACAAATAAAGTATTGAAAAACATTATACATTCTCTTGCTGATCCCCTGCTTCATATATTTAATTTATCATTGCAGCTTGGCCAGGTCCCAAAGAAGATGAAAATAGCTAAAGTTATACCCATTTTCAAGAAGGGGGATCAATTAATTACTAGTAATTATCGCCCAATATCTTTGTTAACTTCGTTCTCAAAAATTCTTGAAAGGATCATTTATAAAAGGACAGTTGCTTTCCTTAAGAAATATAGTATCATATGTGATAATCAATTTGGTTTTAGAGAAAAACATAATACAACTCATGCTATATTGACATTAATAAATAAAATATCTACTTCTTTTGATAATTCTGATCATACTGTAGGATTATTCCTTGACTTCTCAAAAGCGTTTGACACAATAGATCATGAAATACTGTTATGTAAGCTATCAAATTACGGTATCAGAGGGACAGCTTTACAATGGTTTAGGAGTTATCTTACTGATAGAATTCAGTTTGTTACAGTAAATGAATCAGAATCTCCAACAAGGCCAGTTTCCTGTGGAATTCCACAAGGTAGTATTCTTGGCCCCTTGTTATTTATACTTTATGTTAATGATATGAAAAATTCATCTCATGTTCTTTCATTTATTCTCTTTGCTGATGATTCCAATATTTTCTATACACACCATGATCCACATGTACTTGTGAGCACTATGAATACAGAAGTTAAAAAAGTAACAAACTGGATTAAAGCCAACAAATTGTCACTGAATCTGCAAAAAACTAATTATATGCTTTTTAGTCATTCATTGAAACATCTACCGCATCAAATACTTTTAGATAATACTGAAATCAAAGAAGTGCAAACAACAAAATTTTTAGGTCTTACTATTGATAACAAGCTTACGTGGAATGCTCATATCAACAATACTTGCAAAACTGTGTCAAGAAATATTGGAGTCATCAATAAGCTTAAATACGTTCTACCAGCACAGGCGCTATCCATGTTGTATTGTGCATTAATTCTACCATATCTTAATTATGGAATTCTGGCATGGGGTAATGCCTCTCAAACGAGACTAAATAAAGTCTTGCTACTTCAGAAAAAAGTACTGAGAATAATATGCAATATGTCCTTTAGAGCTCATACGGATGAATTGTTTCGTCAGAAACGTATCCTTAAAATCAATGACCTGTACCGCTTGCAACTATTCCAATTCATGTATCAGCTAGATAGAAATAGTGTACCTAATGTCCTACAAAAGAAATTTATGAGAAACAATACTTTACATTCATATAATACGAGACAATCAAATGACTATCACTTACCTAAAAGTAAAACAGTATTTTCTAGCAAAACTGTATTTTTCACAGGACCAAAACTCTGGAATTCTCTGGACAGAGAAATGAAAGAGGCAGCTAGTCTTATACGATTTAAATTACTCATCAAAAAATTTCTCCTGAATTCTTATTGATTCAATCTAATATTTGTGAACGTCATACTTATCCACGGTAGTATTGATTATTTTTTAAAGTCAATATTTAATTTTGTATATAGTGTAAATACATTTGTGTTACAGTGTTTATATCTATATAATTTTATAAAATTTTGCTGATTATTTTACTCTATTTGTATCATATTACCCTTGTATAAAGTTTTGATAGGGGGTCTACATTTTACAAGCTCTGCTTTTTAGTAGGCCCCTCCACTTTTTTAATTTCATTGCTACGTTTCAATCCTGCATATGTTATGCATTTTTTTTCATTGTAAACATGATTACGAAATGTACTTTGATGATTGTGGAATATGAATATATCAATAAATAAATAAATAAATAATAAATGTGAATTGACAAGCAAAAAAAGATTTTCTCTATAGAATATGATAGTTATTTTGGTATAGAGAATTTGACAAGCAAAAAAAAAGTTTTCACTACAAAATGAAGGGGGAAGGGTTTTTACCACAAAATACAGGTAATTTGGCTAACATTTCTCAATTTTTACCACCTTCCAGAAGTCCAATGTGTGCTGCCTATGGAGAATAAGCCCCCCCCCCCAGGAAAATCTTGGTTCTCCCGCTTTCCAGGGTCATGGTAGGCATACGGGAAGTGATCAGTGCGTGGCGAGCCCAAATATTTGAGCAAAAAACGATGACAGTTTGAAAATTAAATTTTGGCCCTAGATGAAAATCTAATTCTGTAAAAGAGTTAACGTAATTATTAATGATATATACCCCTTTCCGTCACTTGGTCGTGGAAATTCGAGTAAATTGCCAATTCGTCTATCTTCTGCCAACTCGTCTTATCATCACATGGTCTACCTTCATTTAGTCTGATGCCATTCCCTCCATGAACATTTCGTCTAACAGCCATTTGGTCCAATTATCACTTCGATCTAATTTCGTCATATGACCATTTTATCTCTTAACCATGTGGTCTAATATTTCATTTTCATTCATCGCCCAATTAACGCAGAGATTGATAATATTAGGCCAAAAGACTGAATGGCTATTGCGGACGTACCACTAAACGAAATGGTGAGTGAACGGAATGGCAATTGGGCCATTTGAACAGGTGACGAACTGATGGTATACCAACGAGTTGGTAATTGGACGAATTGCCATGTATTAGACCAATTGAAAATAAACCGAAATTTTATGGATAGCGAAACTTCCATTTGTAAAAAGATCACTATTTTAGAATGTTGTGATTTTCGTTTTAATGAATGCAACTCACTCTTCTTTTATGCACTGGCTTGACTGGCGTATACAAATGGAGGTTTCTTATATATACATGTAGGGATGTCGGTGCACAAGCTGGCTCCGACCCAACCCCTAGCCCCCCCCCCACACACACACACGCCGAAATCATCATAACATTAGTTATTAAATAAAAATATTCACGATTCCCCCCCCCCCAAACAATACAATCCACGTACTCAATGATTCGAAATCCGACCTCATCCACTGACTATTCAAACTTTTTTTTGCCTCATTATTTTCACCACTGTCATTCTTTTTCCTTTACATTTAGTCTAGGAGCCAGGGGGCTTTATTCAGAATTTTTGGTGGGGAAGGTTTGACAAGCTTATCCGGGGTAAAATTGTGCGCTGATTCCAAAAATGCCACTCTTATTGACCGTACTCACGCCATTTTGGTCATTTTGGCCAAATTTTGGCCAAAAATGACCATTTTGACCACTCTTTGGAAAATGGTCCCTTAACAGACTGCTTTTGTAGCCACATGCAATTAAAAGGGTCTATCTTAAGTAAAAATGCACGCAGATTCCAGATAAAGTGCTTTCATTTGCCAAATCACAATAGCAGTGGTCATTTTGGCCATAATTTGGCCAAAAATGACAATTTTCATGATTTTTTTGGCCGAAATGTGTTACAAATATTGATCAGAGCTTCGACTGGATGTTTTTAGAAATCCACATTTATTTTCAAAATGTGCGCTGGATCATAACCATCAACCTCATGTAATTTATTCCGTCAGTTTTGACCTATGAGGGTCATTTTGGGTACTTTAGACATAACTGACCATTCGCGCAATTTGCATTATTAACTGTTCAAATAGGCAGGAAATTGAGGTCTTCAGCATGTTTTTTCTTCTTCCCTTATAAAATGAGAATGCATTTAAATATCCTTCATGTGTAAAATTTTATGCTGATTCCAAATATATCAGTCTAAATGACCCTATTTAACAGTTTAAGGTCATTTTGGCCACTTATGACCCTCAAAATGACCAATGACATCAGTTCAATCTATCCAAAAATACTTCGAATGTTACCAGAATCATTACAAGGGCATACTGTGACACCTAACATTGGTGTATTAATCCTTGAAATTGAACATCTCAAAAGTATTTTGACCTCATGCAATTTATTCCATCAGTTTTGACCTATGGGGGTTACTTGGCGTACTTTAGCCACAACTGACCATTCACGCAGTTTTGCATATATGAACTGCACATAGACAGGAATTTCAGGTCTACAGCGTGTTTTATCTTTTCAATTCAATTCAAATAAACATTTATTTTCCTCCATTTTACAAAGTTACATTCATTATTGTTCACAAGAATACACTTCAAATCAATTTCTATAAAGAATATAAATATAAACAAATTATGTGTAAAGAGGAAGGCGTATGTCCCTAGAAGCATAATGCTTGTGGCGGGATACGCCTGTGGACAAATAAATACAATACACAAAATACAATACAAAGATAAGGGCGAGGAAAGGAGAAGAGAAGTATGCATTTCCATTTTATATTTCCATATAAAATGGAAATGCATTCAAAAGTTCATCTTATGTAAAATGTGATGCTGATTCCAAATATATCAGTCTTAATGACCCTATTTAACAGCTTTAGGTTATTTTGGCCACTTATGGCCCTTAAAATGGCCAATAACATCAGTTCAATTTATCCAGAAATACTTCGAATGTTACCAGAATCTTAAAAAGGGTGTGCTGTAATACCCAACACTGGTGAATGAATCCTTAAAATTGAGCATCCCCAAAGTTGACTACCTTGGTCATTTTGGCCACCTTGACCCCCGGCCAGCCCTGCTCATTGTGTATGTTAATTCAGGTGATATCGAACATGGTGAGGAGAAATTTTGGATTGCGTTAATATTAGCATCAATTATTGTTAAATGGGGAAGTTTGAAAGCTTCTTGGTGGAAATCAGTGAAATTATTCCACACAGACCATAACTATTGGACCCTGTGGTCATTTTGACCACGTTTCCCTCAATATTGACCAGTGACCATGGACCCTAGGAATCTCCAATTAGTGGAGAGATCAGCTAAGAGAGAGACCTTGCATGCTTTCATGAGTCAAAAAAGGGCTCAAATGCTGGTCAGTATCATGCAGCATGAGCTACCAATAATCGGTGAAGAGTGTCGATAATTGTGATAAAATCCTTTACATCGTGCATACATAAGGTTGTTTGACCATGGCACTGTGGTCATTTACATGATTTTAGCCACCTTGACCACACAGTAAATGTTTATGGAAACCTCACATATATGGGGCAGTAAATTCAGGAATGAGACACTTTAGCATCATTTACATGTTATTTTAAGACACTTTTCTAGATTAATGTAGATTAATGATTCCAAATATATTAGTCTTAATGACCATTTATGAGCTAGTGGTCATTTTGGTCGCTTTTGGTCCCGATAATGACCAATCACATTTGCATGTATCAAAGAGGATTCAAATGTTGTTGTCGCTCCGTATTATTAAGATGTATTATATCAATTATTGATTTCAATATGATATGACTAATAGCACATTATCAAAATTTTGAAACCAATTTGGCCATTTTGACTATCTATCGCATGTATGACTTTTGTAAATAAACATGACAGGAGCAATTGTGGAAATGCGTTCAATCCCTTTCGATTGGAAATATTAAAAGCTCACCTTGAGTAAAAAAAAAATGTGCCAAATACCTCACCATTTGGTCATTGTGTGGTCATTGAGTAGCCATAACATCATTCCCTCCTTTTTTATTTAAATTATACAGATAACTATATTCTAGATCTAGAGGAAGGCACTAATCCTGAACTCAAAGGTGCGTCATTACAAAGCTATTGGTCAAAGTGGATTTCACGAATAGATTTAACCATGGTGCATTTTTATTACCTTTGCCATTTTGTGTAATGTTTCACAAACCTCACATTGCCATGGTTGGTAAAGTTGAAAGTGAAAAACTTGCCCTAAATTGTTAGAGTGACCAAAATTAGGCACAGAGAATAATTTCATATAGAGAATGTTTTTTATTACCCAGTAAGTCTTCAAAAGAATTAAGGGTAAGTTTGCTGCTCACCAATCATGCCAATGTGAGCTTTGTGAATCACTGTACAAGAAAAAACAAAGATTGTAAAAATGAATGATAGTCAAAACTCTTTGTGAACTTAACTATGACCTATTTTGCTTTGTAATGATTCTCAGTACAATTTGACTTAAAAGAAGGAAAATAATTCTGGCTATTTATGAACATACAGTGATCAAAGGGGCCACAGTAGACAGTCACATGATATTTGGCACAATTTTTACTCAAGGTGAGCCTTTAATATTTCCCATGAAAAAGGATTGAACGCATTTCATCATGTTCATAGACCTACAATTGCTGCTAAGTCATGTTTATTTCAAAATTCACACATTGGATAAACGGTCAAAGTGGCCAAAGTGGTCACATTTTGATCATGTACTATTAGTAATATCATATTGAATTAAATAATTTGTCATTGATTATGATTGATACAACAAATCTTACAAAAATATAGAGCAAGAACATTGGAATACTTTTGATACATGTAATTGTCATTGCTAATTGTAGGGACCAAAATGACCACTAAGTAGTCATTAAGACTGATATATTCTAAATCATTGTATTAATCTGGTGCAGAAAGTTTTTGTAATATGTCTTATCTAACATCATTCTTGAATTCGTTTCCATGAATTACAAAACGGTTAATGTCCCTAAAATCATGAAAATGACCAAAGTGCATGGTCAAACAACCTTATGTGTACTTGATGTAAATGTTTTTATCACATTCATTAAACTCTTGATTATTGGTGTAGTAGCTCAAGCTGAAAATAATATTAAGCAATATTTGAGCTCTTTTTAAATCAAATAATGTGTGGTCACGAGAAATTATTGAGGAAAGGTGATCAAAATTACCACAAAGTCCAATAGTTCGGCCAATAACACTGATTTATATGGAATCATTGCATTGATTTTCACCCAAAAGCTTTCAAACTTTTTCAATTTAACAATAATTGATGCTAATATCAACACAATCCTGAATTGTCTCCTCACTATGTTCACTATAGGCTAATTTAGTATACACATTGGGCAGGGGACAATCTGGCCAAAATGACCAAGGTTGTCAAAAATATTTTTGGGACACTCAATTTAAATGATTAATACACCAGTGTTAGGTGTCACAGCACACCCTTGTAACGATTATAGTAACATTCAAAGTATTTTTGGATAAATTGAAGTATTGAACAGATGGTATTGGTCATTTGGGGCCAAACAGTGGCCAAAATGACCATAATCTGTTAAATGGGGTCATTAAGACTGACATATTGGGAATCAGCATGAAATTCTACACAAGAACGACATATGCATCATTCCCATTTTATGAAGGAGGAATATAAAGCACACTGAAGACCTCAAATTCCTGCCGATTTGCACAGTTATGCAAAATTGCACGAATGGTCAGTTACCCAAAATGGTCAAAAGTCAAAACTAATGATATAAATTACATGAGGTCAAAATACTTTTGAAATGTTCATTTTAAAGGATTAATACACCAATGTTCGATGTCACAGCACATCCTGGTAACGATTCTGGTAACATTGAGGTATTTTGGATAAATTGAACTGATGTTATTGGTCATTTTTATGGCCATAAGTGGACAAAGTTACCATTAGGTGTTCAATAGGGTCATTAAGACTGATATATTTAGAGTCAGCATAATACTCTATACAAGATGGACATTTAGATGTATTCCCATTTTATAAGGGAAGAAGATAAAACACACTGAAGACCTCAAATTCCTGCCTATGTGCGAATGGTCAGTTATGTCTAAAGTACCCAAATAGACCCTCATAGGTCAAAACTGATGGAATGAGGTCAAAATAATTTTGAGATGTTCAATTTAAAGGATTAACACACCCCAATGTTAGGTGTCGCAACACACCCTTGTAACGATTCTGGTAACGTTCGAAGTATTTGGGGGTAAAATGATCTGATGTCATTGGTCATTTTAAGGGCCATAAGTGGCCAAAATAACCATAAGCTATTGAATAGGGTCAATAAGACTGATATATTTGGAATCTGCATAAAATTCTACACAAGATGGATTTTTGAACGCATTTGCATTTTATATTGGGAAGAAGATAAAACACGCTATGAGACCTCAAATTCCTGCCTTCATGTATAATTTTGTGCACTTTATTACACAAAACTTCGTAAAGGGTTAGTTATGTATAGACCCAAATTGACCCTCATAGGTCAAAACTGATGGAATGAGGTCAAAATAATTTTGAGATGTTCAATTTAAAGGATTAACACACCCCAATGTTAGGTGTCGCAACACACCCTTGTAACGATTCTGGTAACGTTCGAAGTATTTGGGGGTAAAATGAACTGTCATTGGCCATTTTGAGGGCCATAAGTGGTCAAAATTACCACAAGCTATTAAATAGGGTTATTATGAATGATATATTTGGAATCAGCATTAAATTTTACACTTAAAGGACATTTAAATGCATTCTCATTTTATTAGGGAAGAAGATAAAACACGCTGAAGCCCTGAAATTCCTGTCTATGTGCAGTTTATTATATGCAAAACTGCGTGAATGGTCAGTTGTGGCTAAAGTACGCCAAGTAACCCTCATAGGTCAAAACTGATGGAATAAATTGCATGAGGTCAAAATACTTTTGAGATGTTCAATTTCAAGGATTAATACACCAATGTTAGGTGTCACAGTATGCCCTTGTAATGATTCTGGTAACATTCACAGTATTTTTGGATAAATTGAACTGATGTCATTGGTCATTTTAAGGGTAATAAGTGGCCAAAATGACCTTAAACTGTTAAATAGGGTCATTTAGACTGATAATATTTGGAATCAGCATAAAACTTAACACATGAAGGACATTTAAATGCATTCTCATTTTATAAGGGAAGAAGAAAAAACATGCTGAAGACCTCAATTTCCTGCCTATTTGAACAGTTAATAATGCAAATTGCGCGAATGGTCAGTTATGTTTAAAGTACCCAAAATGACCCTCATAGGTCAAAACTGACGGAATAAATTACATGAGGTTGATGGTTATGATCCAGCGCACATTTTGAAAATGAATGTGGATTTCTAAAAACATCCAGTCGAAGCTCTGATCAATATTTGTAACACATTTCGGCCAAAAATCATGAAAATTGTCATTTTTGTCCAAATTATGGCAAAAATGACCACTGCTATTGTGATTTGGCAAATGAAAGTACTTTATCTGGAATCTGCGTGCATTTTTACTTAAGATAGACCCTTTTAATTGCATGAGGCTACAAAAGCAGTCTGTTAAGGGACCATTTTCCAAAGAGTGGTCAAAATGGTCATTTTTGGCCAAAATTTGGCCAAAATGACCAAAATGGCGTGAGTACGGTCAATAAGAGTGGCATTTTTGGAATCAGCGCACAATTTTACCCCGGATAAGCTTGTCAAACCTTCCCCACCAAAAATTCTGAATAAAGCCCCCTGGCTCCTAGACTAATTCGATAAATCACCATTGAATGTGTAAAAGAGGCAAATCGGTCAGCTGTTCATGTGAATTTGATGAAAGCTATGATTTTGCGCCAAGAATGAATTGAAAAAAAGAAGGGATTATATTTTACGAACCCCACCCCCTCCCCATTCTCCAGCAGCTAATGAATAAATGAACATTGCAATAATGTTACGAATAGACACTCAGATGTTTGTGTTATTGTTTTATTTCATTTCTTTTCATTTCTTAATTCATTTTATTCAAGTTTTCCGATGAACCAAATCAATTATAAAGTGCAAGATCGAAATAAAAATCAAAGTGTAAAATACAGCAATAGAATAAGTATAAAAAGAAAATGTGATAAAATTACACTGTAAAAAATATTGGGCAAAATTTTAACCAGCACGAGGGTAATTATGTATCCAACCAATTTGGGGCAGTATTTTACCCAATGCGGGAAACATATTGTCCAGTAAGGTTAAAAAATAAGCAGAAATTACTTTAGAATGAGCAAATTTTCATCACACTGGATAAATAATAATGCCCAAAAGAAGTGCCCAATGTTGGTTGGATACATAATTACCATCATGGAGCATTTTTACCCAATATTTTTAAGAGTGTAGAAACTATTTAAATATAACTATAACTTTGAACATCTCATTACAAAAGCTGATACACAAAGGCAAATTAAACAGATCAGTTTTCTTCTTCTTCAATAATGATGATGAAAATGATATACTATAATTATTTGGTTTACAAGGCGCCATAACTAACATGCTCAATGAATACAACATTGACAGGAAAAAACAGATATCAGATAATTACCAGCAAATTACCAATTATACTGCAGGGGCCGCGGAAGCGGGAGAAGGGGGGGTGGGGTCTTCAGCCCTCCACTTTTTTCCAAATCCGTGTACAAAAACGTAAAAACTACCATAGGATTGTGATTTTTTGCATGGTCAGCCCCCCCCCCCCTTTGAGAACCGTTCCGCGGCCCCTGTACTGAATCTAATAACTACATCTTTAAATTGATCTTCAATATAATTGGTTATCGCATCTATATAGTTTGATGCTGTAATGTGTTATCCCCGTCCCTGTTAAAAAAAAGGTTGGTTTGGAAAGTTTTCCCCTACAAATTGGATACATGTATTTACTTTGATTGTATTGTGTTGAAGGAATAAATAAATCTCAATCTCAACCTATTTCGCCCGATATAGATGTTCACATTCCGGGTGCACATTTTAAAGTGATAATGAAAAATCAAAAGTCAAGGGAGAGCGTTTTTCCACCATAGTGTCCGATTCGGCTGCTTCTAACAGCGTTAAAGGAGGCCGAAGAACAGTGTACTAATCCTTTATTTCGATACTACATGTAGAAATCCCTTTTGCAGCTCATACAGGAAGTTATACTGGGATGGTGGATAACTGAAAGAAAAGAAGTAAACCATAGCCATTAATCATAATTAATAACATTATCAATCATGACTATATTTTTTTTTTATAATTATCATTCGTGTTAACACCATCACATCATTTATCATTTATTCTTTTTCATTATTGTTCTCATTTACAATGCTATGTACTTGTATCTTTAAATTGTCACTTCCCACTCTATATTTTTGGTGTTAATTGTTTCTGATGTTAAATAGTTTGTATTTTGTATTTTTGACGTTGATTGTTTTTTTATGATCTATTTTATAGTTATCTTGACATGTATTTTAAACTGCAGGACGCCGTTGTGAAGCAGTTTTAAGAACCGAACAGGCCTACCCTGCAGTATAAAATAAATAAAACAAAATAAATAAATAAATAAATTTAATTCATCATCACCAACAATAACGTCCCCATCACTGTAATTAAATATTCATCATAATGATTATTGTATCATCATCATCGTCGTCGTCATCATCGGAAATTTTACTTACCCTGCAAAACCCGTTATGCTTTAGAACTTAATGAAGAAGACACATTACGACTTTGCATCAGATTTATCAGATTGATCAACATCACACATGGGTTCTGGTAAAAAGGGGAAAATACACATTGAGAATAATGTTGCAAAGAATAACAGTAAAAAAAATTAGACAGCATTTGTCTACATTTTTATCGTATCGATAACGAATTGAGGAATGGAAAGAAAAAGTCATTTCAAAGATACCTCAGTAAAATATAAGAATATACAGTCGTGTATATATGCATGCTCACGTCACATTATAGGATATATATTGGGAAACTCAATTGATAAACAAGACCTAAATGTATACATTTTCACATAGAGTTTATTAAAATCCCACTAATAAAATGATAGAAAAGGAGGAAAGATAAAGAAAAAAAAGAAAGAGGAAAGAAAAGAAAAACAGAGGGAAAAGGGAAAATCCCAAAGTGTAATAATTTCTATTCTTCGAGACAAGAGGAAAGCTTAGGAACACACTAGACTCTCCTAATTATATAATTCATTTTGTTCAATACCCCCCCACACACACACACACACAAATGCCCCGTTGGTGACTGTACATGTCTGTCTGTCTGTGCATACCTGATTCTATGTGTCCCTGTTCTGCTTGCGGAAGTTCCAATTCTTTGCACCTTTCCTGAAGGTAACACACTCTATCTACCGCCTGTTTCATGTTCTGATATAACCGATTAACCTCTTTTACAAGTTCCTCAGAGGATGTCTGCAAGTGGCTGTTCTCCTTCTTGAGACGCTTCACCTGCTGCTCCAGATCCTTGTTCTGAAGAGAGAGCATCTCCGTCTCTTGCAACTGACCAACCTCCTTTACAAGACCACCAGGTGATGTCCGCAAGTGGCTGTTCTCCTCCTTGAGACACCTCACCTGCTGCTTGAGGTCTTTGTTCTGGAGAGAAAGCATCTCCATCTCTTGCATGAGGGTGGCGACCATGTCCATCATCCTGAGATGATTAGCTTCATCAAACTGTCTCCTGTAGCGGTACATCTCATCGATCTGTTGGACAATGGTCGATGGTTCTCTCTCTAGGTCCAAACCTGATGTCCTTGATGGAGGCACCTGCGCGAACGCCCCTCCATGATCTAGTTGGTGTCCACTGTAGGGAAAGTTCACAAACCCTGGTCCTAGATTGGAAGGGATCGTGTCTGGCTCCACATCATCGTCGATACATTCCTCGTCTTGGAGTCGATCAACATCATCATGATTATCGTTGATGGTTCCTCCATAGCCATGGTTTCTATCTATATTATCATTGATAGCTCCCTCACAGTCTTCGCTCGGATCAACATCACTGTCCTCATAGTCTGGGCTTTGGTCAACATCATCGTCGACGGTTCCCTCGTCTTTGCTTCTATCAACATGACCATAGCTTTCTGGTTCTGACACCTGATTGACCCTGCTGATGTCGTTTGATCCTTTGCTTGTTGAGCTGTTTCCTTTGACTTGTGGGGTAGAGCCATCGAGAATATTCGAGCTTTGGCCACCTTTAGAGGTAACCTGCGTGAGCTGATGATGGTCTTCAACTGACGCATCCTGCACACGATTTTCTCGTTCTTCTGCCATTGCAAACCACTGAGTCTGGGATGTAGCTATCAACGAATGGGTTGCCTGGATAGTGCCAATAAAGAGTGGACATTAAATAACACACTTTATTTTTTTCATGACATCAGTAGGGTGGTAATCGTTACAGTCTCTGACTACTCAAAACGATAGATACATGGCCCTGGGAAGCGGGAATGCTGGGCAGGGGCGGACCCATGCAGTCTTTCCCACAGGAGGGGGGGGGGCACACATTTTGCCGAAGAAATATTTGACATGCAAAAAGAAAAAAAAAAAAAAAAAAAAGGATTTTAACCAGAAATTTGACAAACAAAAGAAAGAAAAAAAAATCAAAGGGGGGGCACACACTTCTGTTTTAACGGCATTTTTACATGACAAATTTTTAATTATTCCTCTCAAAAAGGGGAGGGGTGTGCCGGTTTTGCTCCCCCCCCTGGATCCGCCAGTAGTGCTAGGGGTGCTGAAGCATCCCCTATATCGTTTGGTGCTGCGTGTGTTCTCAATAGGCAGCACCCCTGGACTTTTGTATAAGGTGTGTCAAAATGGAGAAATATAACGAAAATTACCTTCATTTCGTAGGAAACTTTTATTGTTTGTCATATTTTCTTGTGACCAAAATGACCTACATTTTGTAGTTAAACCCTTTTTTTTTCTTTTTTGCATTCCAATTTTAAATCAGCACCACCTATTTAAAAAAAATAATAATAAACGGTTCCCAGGAACGATAGTTGTTAAATTTTGTAACATAATTCTTTTAAGAGTGGAGTATGTGTGCATGCCTTAAATTTTGATATATAGGGCAATTCCAAAACAACAAATTACTACTAGCTACAACAACTACACTATACTACTACTACTATACTAGTAGTAGTAGTACTACCACCACTACTACTGCTCATAATAAAAAGCCTAAATTTATCTGACTAATAATAGTAATTAATAGTAATACTACTACATGTACTATACTACTAATGATAATGATACTAACTTTACCTGATTACTAACTTACTTCTACTCTACTATAGTTTAATTTAAATGGTTTTAATTCTGCATTATATCCATTTTATGTACTTGGGTGTAAAAAATAAATATCTCTATTCAAACAATATTTCAAAACATAGAAATGTGTACTATTCCACACAGTCAAACTGAACAAAGGTTCTTGCCTTTGTAGTTGTGGGCTGATCAAACAATTGGTAATATTTGACAATGGCGTATGGATAGATGATGATCATGTCTTTGTTAATTCGAAACCATATAAGAAGCTGCAGCAAAGCAGAGGTGGTGTCTAAGGGGGCTGTGATTTTTTTTTTCAAGTAATGGGCGGACCCACACTCTGGCCCCCTACCGAGAAGAACACTAAAAAATGAGGCAATTAGAGGCAAGAGGAGTGAAAAAATAAGCAATATAACTCGTGTGATTCTACACAACCCCTGTCATTCAACTGAGAAAAAATATGACATCACATTCACGTTATACCCCCCCCCCCTCCATCCCTTAATCAAAACCTAAATTTACTGCAATTTTCACACCTTCATTCACACGAGCGAGACGGTGTAATTAATTGACCCCATTCTTAAGTCGCTACAGCTAGGGCATTCACTCCAAAGCTTCTGTTATACATTGTAAGAGTTATCTTTCCTAAATAAAACAAAGTAGCTCAAGTACATTGGGGTCTTAAACACTATAAAACACAGTTTTGACCAATATGGTACCATCCCTGTCGTAAATATTGATAGCTATTACGGCACATAATGTTCATGCAATAACTTGAAATGTTTCAGATAAATCGTGAATTTATTTTGCCTGAAAAAATACAAACAAAATATATCAAATCATTATCGGGGGGGGGGGGGGCGGGGGAGTTTATATCTTTATCTAGGAAATTTGGTAATAATTTAGGCATAAAACAATATTTCAGTCGTCTTATGTGTGACCCAATGTTGATTAGTATCAATATACTTTCCACAGCAGTCCCTATACCCTTTTCATAAACCTATCCTCCAATTAGCCGCCTAAGAGTAATGCGGATAATTCAATAAAAATTGCGTTCATAAACTCCGAAAATAAGCCGCATTATTTTTACGAGCGCCCGTCCTGAAAAAGGGGGATAATCGCCATGACAACTGGACACGCCCCCTCCGATGCGGTTGTGTTGGAAAAGGGTGACCTTGTGACCGCACCATGGCAATTATCCGCATAATTTGGAAATGCGTTCATAAACTCAAAATCTTGTCCCGATGCTGCTATTATGCGGATAATAGCAGCATCAGAGTAATGCGGATAACTCTTGTCCTCCTCCAATTTTACGACCAAATTATGCTGCTATTAGCCGCCTAATTCATTTTAATGGGGTTTATGAAAGGGGTATGGCTGAGATTATATCATACGGTCCTCCTGAAATGGAAATGTCATATTCACAGATAAAGAAAGATGGTATATTTTACGAGCAACCCCTATATATTCCACAGTGAAATCGGATAGACTGCTCATATATATTGTTTAACCTAAACTCTGAAATAAGACATGCTTTGCTTTGGCCACCTTTGGCAAATTGCTCTCAGGCCATTGTTTTCGATTTTTTAGGATATGCTCCTTTTTAATATATTTTTTAAATAAATATTTTATATACATTGGGCAGATTTCCAATGTAGATAATAGTGTCGAGCCGTGCTTCTATAATAGAAAATAGTGATTTCTGAATGCAAAATGATGGAACGTGCATTTTTATACTCTCGATCCAAATGAAGAAAATCGTATATGTTTTTCTTCTTCTTCTTTTCTTCTTCTTCTTCTTCTTCTCCTTCTCTTTCTCCTTCTTCTTTCTCTTCTTTTTCAAAACATATTTTGGAGTGGCTGTGCAAGTGATGAAACATTAAATCTGTAACAGAGATTCTATATATCGTACAAAATAATATCGCCAATTTGGAAAGGGGGTTTGTACAAATAGTATCATAAAATACAAATCTGGCACAGGTCTAATATTGCTAACAGTGTGATCAGAAATGAATGATTTGCATTTTGACGTATTCACCATCGCCATCGGATACCTTCGGATTTCCAATACAATTACTGTGTAAATAACTACATGTCAAGATTTTAAATATCTACAAATCGAATCTAATCTAATGAAAATGTGAATTACTTACCTTTATGATATAGCCTACAGCGTGGGAATTACTTACAGCCCGGGATTAATGCTCACTATTCGGCTACTCTGTTGAAAGTGCCTATACACCAAGAAAATTCGTTTTGTCACTGCCGTGTAAGCTAATTTTCGCGGCACAGTACATACAGATACCTCAATAACAAAGCAAAAGGGAATTTCCCTCAGGTATACAGGGAATTCCCCTCGCGTACAGAAAACTCCCCACTCTTCATCATGAGGGAGGGGGGCGGTCCCAATTACAGACGGATGATCTTCTTATGCATGTCAAAGTCAATTGTATTAAAATGCCTAACATTAATTTATTCAAAAGTATTTTCCCGCTAAAATCCGGTCCAAGATTTTAAAACGGGAATCTTCACGCGGATATTAAAAAAAAAATCAAAATCCCCCTTCTCTCCCCCTCTCTCCACTTCCTCTCTCCCTCTCTCTCTTTCCCTCCCTCATCCATTACCTTTCTCTGGACTCCGTGAAAAAATGAACGGGGCCAAAATAAAGAATCAGATCCGATATAGAATCTATTAACTTGTCTCCATACAAAATGGAAACTATAATAGTATTGAAGAAACATGTCGAAAATGTCCCCACTCTTTAATTTAGATTCAGCCTTCCTTTTTTCATCATACATGTATATTTTTAAGTGTAAAGTTGTGATCTGTAATTTAATCATGTTTTTATATGTTTTATTAGCTTTCTAATTATAATCATGCCTTTACAATTGTCAGTTTCATCATATTTTGTAGACTGCTTGAAAGTTTAGATTACATTTTTTTTTGCTTTTATCTTTTCATAATATCATACTGAATAAGTTTCAAGATTATTCTTGTTGATTTAAAAGTGATCAAAACTTCTTTGACGTAGTTTGTAGATGTTATTTTATCATCAACTATATAGGGTCGACCCCGTGGATATAAGCTATGTCTGCTTTTATATCCTGTCGTGGTATTTTGATACTTTATGTTATACTTGTACACTGTAAACAAAAATAATGGGTAAAATTTTAACAGCACAAGAGTAATTATATGTCCGACCAAATATGGGGCAGTATTTTACCCAATGCGGGAAGCATGTTGTCCAGTAAGGTTGAAAATAGCAACGATTACTTTAGAATGGGCAAATTTTCCATCACACTGGATGAATGAAAATGCCCCAAAGAAATGCCCAATCTTGATTGGACGCAATGATTATCACCCTCATGGAGCATTTTTGCCCAATATTTTTTTGCTGGCGGGGGTGTACGTGTTATATTATACCTGACAAATAAAATCCAATAAGCATAACACTAAAAATTTCATCAGAATCGGACGTAAAAAAGGTGCTATTTAAAATTTTCGCTTAATTTTACAAAACAGTTAAGGTTTCGCTTATAACCGTTTTGTAAATTTTGGTTGTGATGATAAAACTTTCCTCTTTTTTGCCCCCTTTTCCGCTGACAATGACGCAATTATCTTGCCAACGATTGCGATTGCGCCCCTCCCGAGCCGAAATTATGTATGAAATCTTTGATCCTCTCCGGAGACCAGTGAAAGCCATAGTTATGTGCAACGACTTTTATGGATCATTAGTGATTTGGATTAATCATGATGAATGTCCTTTCGAAAGTCGTTATATTTCAAGAAATTCAGCCAATGGATAGGCACATTACTCACTTAAAAAATTTGTTATCGCAATCAGCATTTAGCATCCTGATTAACTGAATGGTTGATTTTATTTGTCAGGTATAATATAACTGTCAAAAATAATAAATACATTTCACTCAGTATAAATTCTACGATTAGAAACAAAACTGAATAAAATATTAAAAGGATTTGAAATAAATCCAGATCGGTCGTGATTATATTAACCTGCCGATTAAATATTTATGGATTATAATTCAAAGTTGAAAGGCTTGAATTCAGCTCTTTAAGATCTAAAAGTCGATCCTTAAGATAAAAATGAATGTAATGTTCGGCTGGTTACTATTCACAATCTGGATATAATTTAAAACCTTGGTAAATTTAGAGTCTATATTGATATCTAAAGATAAGGACGCTTAATCTATTAAATTTCGTGTAAGTAATTTTATTTAAAATTATGTCAATCAGGTTACCAAAAAAAAATAAAATAAGGGAAGCAGTGAACAAAGAACACCCTTATGGGCTTTCCTGGAGCTATATCAGTTAAAGGACAAGTCCACGCTTACAAAAAGTTGACTTGTATAACAAGAAAAAATCCAACAACCATCACACTCAAAATTTCTGAATATCGGATGTAAAATAAAAGAGTTATGACATTTTTAATTTCACTTAATTTTACACAACAGTTATTATTGGTTGGCATGCAAATGAGGAGATTTGTGACGTCATCCATGACATTTCTTTTGTGTTTACCAGAAATATGAAATATTCTTTTTTTTCTCCTTATTGTCAAGTGAAACAAAAACTATCCTCCATGAATATCTGTAATTTTGTTTTAACATTATTTCAATGGTTCAGTCAAGTTGGTCGTTATTGTCAAATCTGTAAAGAAATGAAATATTGTATAATTCAAACAATAAAAACAAAAGAAATAGTGAGTGAGGGACACAATCGACTGTCTCAATTGCACTGTGCATATATTAACTATTTTGTGAAAAATAAGCGAATCTTTAAAATGTCATAACTTTCTCTTTTACACCCGATTTTGATGAAAATTTTAGCTTGCTATATGTTTTTTCTCTATTTATTAAAATGAACATTTGTCTGGGGTGGACATGACCTTTAAGTTCTTTCACGGATTATATCATCCAATGTATATAATTATTATCAAGAAATATGGCTACATGCCTATTAAAATGCTAACCACTAGATTTCTATTTATTAATCTATTTGTCCGTCAATAAAGAGAAAGGTCAACATTAACGAAAATTCCATATATTTTTTTTAATAAACAAATTATTCATTTTTTTTTTTGGGGGGGTGTGGTCGTCGGATATACTTTTACCAACACAATCAACATTTTGACGATTTGAAAAAGTGTATTGTGTATTCAAAATAGTGGATTATATTCAAAGGTAAAAAATCTAAATAAATATGAATGTAATTTTATTGAATAAATACATTTGGCATGTATTTGTTTAAATCTTAATATGCTTTATCATATCTTTTGTGTAAAATAAGAATAGTTTTATGAAAAAATATTTAAACAAATGTCAACCTATTGCAGATTAAAAAAAAAGCGAAGTTAACGATGACTCGACTGAAATCAATCTAAATCCAACGAAGTGTAATGGCTATATTGGAGAATCGTTATTTCTGTATTTCAACCATAGTGTTTATCCAATTCTAGGATTTCAACTGAAAGTCATACCTTTATACCTTTATACCGCATCTACTGGAAAAATACAGTTGTGTCTGCAGTCAAGTTTCCAGGTCTATCTTGTACTGTACGTTGTCTTCCTAGCTTGGATAAATCGCTATCTGTGCTATTTGTCCTTTGCTGTGCCAATGCAGTGACTAGTACTAATCCCATGCATGAGCATAATGCCATGCAGACCAAAACTTGTCTAGTTTTGTTTTGAAGTGATTGACTGTTGATGCTGTGACTACTTCAGCAGGCAAAGAATTCCAGTCGCTCACCGCTCTAACACTGAAGGTGTTTTGCCTCACGCTCAACCTACTCCTTTTCAGAAAAAGCTTGTAAGGATGACCACGGGTTGCTTGAGTGGAAGCTGATGTGAAGAACAGGTCTCTATTCACATCATCAATGCCGTGGATTATCTTATAGACTTGAATCATGTCACCTCTTCGTAGTCTGTACTTGATGGAAGGTAATTTCATTGCACGTAGCCTTCTGCCATAGTCCATTTCCTTCAGGGTTGGTACTAGCTTGGTTGCTCGTCGCTGGACTTTCTCAATAGCCTTCAGGTCAGAGGTATATCTTGGGTACCATATCCCATTTGCATATTCCAGAATTGGTCTCACAAGTGACTTGTATAACCTCTTGATGTTGTCTTTGTCTCTATGCACAAAGGTTCGTCGAATCGTAGCAAGCACACGGTTTGCTTTCAAGACTGCACTGGCTACTTGGGAGTGGAATTTCAGTTGAGAGTCCATGATGACTCCCAAGTCTCTTTCCTCTGAAACTTCCTCCAGCATATCTCCATCTAGATGATACTGATGATGGGAATTTTGATGACCAAGATGGAGGTATCTGCACTTTGCTGTATTGAACTGAAGCTGCCACTTCTTGGACCACTTAGCTAAGTTGTCTAAGTCAGCTTGCAGCCTGTCACAGTCCTCCTCCATTCTGATCTCTCTGAACAGTTTGGTGTCATCAGCATATATCTTTACGATACTGCTAACTACCTCCGGCAGATCATTGATGAACACAACAAAGACCATCGGTCCGAGAACACTACCTTGAGGCACGCCACTTCTAACAGGTAACCATTGTGATGATTTTCCATTGATGACAACTCTCTGCCTGCGGTGAGTCAAGAAACTATAAAGCCATTTCTCCAGACTACCTGCTATACCATAAGATCTTAGCTTGCTCATTAGTCGTTCATGTGGCACAGAGTCGAAAGCCTTACAAAAGTCAAGGTAGATGGCATCGATTTCACATCCTTTATCAAGAGAGGCAGTCCACAATTCCATGACCTCTAGCAGTTGCGTAATACAAGACCTTCCTGGAAGAAATCCATGTTGTGCATCACACAATAAATCATTCTGAATTAGTTGCTTGAGGATGGCGTCACGCACAACAGATTCCATCACCTTGCTGATAACTGAGGTCAGGCTTATTGGTCTGTAGTTTTCCACTGCATCCTTCTTTCCTTTCTTGTGAATAGGTGTGATGTTAGCATCTTTCCATGATTGTGGAAGACATCCTTCTTTCAAGGACTTTCTGAATATAAGCGCAAGAGGTATGCAAATTGTTCCAGCAGTTTCTTTGAGAACTCTGGGGTGAAATCCATCAGGCCCAGATGATTTTGAACACTTCAGTAATTTCAGTTTGTTCTTCACGGTACTTGTGGTAATGTCCAAATCGGTTAAGAGATTACCTTTGTGTCTGTCTACCAAAGTTGGGATCTGCTGCACATTTTCATTTGTAAATACACTGTTGAAAAAAAGGTTAAAGAGTTCAGCTTTGTCCTCATCCTTCTCAGCAGTGATTCCGTCTTGATTTTTCATGACCCCAAAATTAGCTCTGCATTTTCGTGAGCTATTTGCATATCTCCAGAATGCTTTGGGGTTAGACTTGATATTGTCGGCAATGTCCTTTTCAAATTTCCTGCGAAGATTCCTTGTCATCTTTCGAAATTTAATAGCTTCTTCTCTTGATCGCAGATAATCTACATCATCGCCACTTTTACGAAATTTTTTCCAAGATCTATGTTTCTTCTTTTGTTGTCTGAGAGCTTCTTTTGTCATCCAGACTTTCTTCTTCTTTAGTCTAACCCCTGTGGTCTTGGGGATGTGGCGGTCTATTGCTGCTTGATAGGTGATTGAGAAGAAGTTCCACGACTCATCTACATTCATGGACTCCAATTCACTATATACCAATCTTTGTCAATGATGGTATCATTTATTGCCTGGTAGTCACCTTTATGGTATCGATACCTTTCCTCTTTTCTCAATGTCTGTTCTGCGTATAGATTTACATTAATACGGATACATTGGTGATCGCTTAAACCTAGGCCAGGCAGGTAAGATATATTTCCAATCATTCCTTCTTCATTGGTGATCAAAAGGTCCAGTATATATGTGGTTGTTGTCCTGTCCGGTATCGTGTGTACTCATCTATATGCTGATGAAGGAAACAGTCACTCAAGCAGTCGATAAACTTCTGTTCATGCGAAAGATGGGATGTCCAGTTCTCCCAGTTGATGTTTGGGTAATTAAAGTCACCAACGATGATCAGGTGCGAAGGATTGCTATCTGCAACTTTATACAGCAGCTCAGTCACCATATCAGTATTTGAATTATCTCTGTTAGAAGTTGGACTGCGGTAGATGCCTCCCAGAATTAATGAGTCCATTCCTTTCAGCCTCATATTTACCCACACACATTCATCGAAGCTTGACTCAAAACTTATTTCCTTGACCAAACTAGCATAGCGTTTGTGCACATACAACAAGACCCCTCTTACATCTTCTTTGTCAATATTTGAAAATTGGACATAGTCTTCAAGCTGATAATTTTGCATACTTAAATCAAGTTTGTCTCCCTCTCTGGCCACGTTTTCTAAATGAATTTAGAACATATTTTATTTGTAGGATAGACGAGGAGCTCGCTACACTGCGCAAGAAATCCACCCTAGTCTACAAATGTAGACCCACATCTGCAGTGTGTGTACCACAGCTGATTCAAGGAGTCTGCATAGCAGACTAGGTCTACTGTGCGTGAAATGGCTCGCTTCGCTCGCCCTTTCAAACTGGTTTGCGAAGCAGATCCCACCTCACGAGCCTTTGAGAGTCTACATAGCAAACTAAATCCACCAATAGATATATGACTCTACCTCACAATCATGCAATTGCTATCCTGGTCACAATCAAATAATATGTCACTCAATCCCTCAAAGTGTTTTACTTTACATATTACTTTTATGAAAAACCCCATCACTCCTGAGGTTCTTGCCATTAATAACTCTGCCTTATGTAATGTAGAAAGTATCAAAATTCTTGGAGTTATTATACAATCTGATTTGAAATGGAATTTACATGTCGATGACTTGGTTAAAAGGTGCAATAGAAAATTATATATGTTAAGGAAACTGAAAAAGTTCAACTTACCTTTGAAGGATTTAGTGACAATATATATGGGTTATATACGACCAATTTTAGAATATTGTGCTCCAGTTTTCCACAGCAGTCTTACAGCAAAACAAAATAATACTATTGAAAGAATATTGGCGGAGAGTATGTAAAATTATCTTAGGACATAATTACATTACATACTCAAATGCATGTCAGGTATGTAATTTACCAACACTTGAGGAGAGAAGACTGACACTAAGTAAAAAATTTGCAAAATCTCTTTCAACTCATCCATTGTGTAAGACATGGCTACCTCGAAAAAAACATACAAACATATCTCTTCGTCGTACAAACAACTATCAACAGTTTCCAATAAGAACAACAAGATTTAAAAACAGTCCATTGCCTTTTTTGGTAGACATACTCAACAAAAGATGAGTGTGTAGACTAAGAAAGGCAATGCAAATGTTCCTCACCCTATTATAAAATTATTTTTGTCATTTAAATAAGTGTCAGTCTCCTCTCCTTCAAGTCTGCCATTATCATATTACATTCACTCGTTCATTATGTTCATTGTATTTTATGCCTTATTTAAAATGTATTTACTTTTAAATGTATAACCGTTTTTAATGCATTTTACTATGTACTTAATAATGTGCCAAAACCAACTTGTAAGCGTGATCTTTCCAGCTTTTGCTGTTTTTTCATGTATGATTGTTAACATGTTTGATTATCAATAAAGACCATTTTTGAATTGAATTGAATTGAATTGCTATTTCGGGATAGTCTTTGTCAAACGCAACTCTTTTATCCCCCAAATCGGTGGTTCAGAAAAGGTCCATTTTTTTTAGTTTAGGTTAATACTAAGGCCTATCAGAGGAGTGTTCATCAACATTTTCATCCGACAAGTTGTCAGATCTGAATCTGATTGGCTGAGAAGCAGCTGTTACTATGGTAAATATCAGATAAAACGGTCTTGTCGGATAATGTCTGAATAAAACTGACTTGTCGGATAAAACGTCTGACAAGTCCTTTTTGATCAGAATCAGATAATTTCAAATTACCAATTGATTATTTCGTTGGCATATATGATTTATGAAAAATATCGTAAGGCAAAGAACAAAAAAATCTTGATTCCTATAAGAAGGGGGATTAAAGTCTTAAAGGGTTATTATCTGTTTATATGCAGATCAATAATTTTTTCATTTTCTTTTGTTTTATTCTTCGTTTCCCTTTGAGTCTTTTTTGGAAACCTCTTTCTGTCATCTACTAATATCATTCATTCACTGGCCTTTTTTTTTTAGTATTAACAAAAACAAAATTAAAAATGAAATATGCCTAGATACCTGGGAGTAAACGGCTCGACCCTCAAACCATGGAGATAGAAGTTTTTGAAACTAACAAAGAGTTAATAAGGCCCATTTTGTGAGTAACAGCCAAATTTATAGGCATTTCTTTTCTTTTATGAATACTATTTGGCACCTTCTCCTTCATCTGTTGATTTCCTCCAGTTCTGGAGAACTGCGAGATCCACAGTCTAGTTGCATGTTGTTCACCAACAGAGAACGTTTGACATTGCCAGAAATGAAGACAGGGCCGAGGAACGGTTTTCAAAGTGGGGGGGGGGTGGCTGACCATGCAAAAAAATCACAATGATATGGTAATTTTTACGTTTTTGTACACGGTTTTGGAAAAAAAAGGGAGGGGGGGGGGCTTCACCCCCCAGCACCCCCGCTTCCGCGGCCCCTGGAAGAGAGTAATAATGAAGTTGGGGAGCCAGCAACAGGTATACTAGTTGCATTAGTGTCTAATCCAAGAAATACAACATTAGTAGACACAGGGGTACAGGAGTTATGGCAAGATCATGTTGGAGATATAGGGAGGAAGTTTGGAGGAACCTTTTCCCCGGCCTTTTCCTTTCATCCGCATAGCCATAGAGGGTACATTCTCCTACATGTATATGGTGGGTTACATCAACCTAATTTCCTATTGTTTAAATTCAAGAAAATATCGTGGAAAGGCAGAAATTCTTGAATTCAAGTGTTGGCACTTAAAAAAAAATAAACGTGTCATGCTCGACTTAGGGTTTCTAAGGTGTCTTGATCGAAAGACTAATCTGACTATCTGACATTTTCGCCAGTTACAATTTGCCTACAAAAAAAAATGAAACCGCTTAGCACTGCATGCACTCGAACTCACGAATCGAAGCTAGCTCGATGGACGGTCGACAGCACTTCACGGATCACTAAATCTTATCATTTAGACTACAAAGTTTTTCTTTGTGTTTAAGCAGCTGCAAGCTTAAATAATTGTGCTTTGTGTTTGGATACCAATAACGGGATGTTCCTTGTCTTTTGTGACTCATGGGTTGCGAATTAACACCATATTTTATTGAGGACAGAACTTTCTTTCTGACCAGAATTTAAACCGAGTGAAGTTTTGCAGCACAGTCAGTGTGCAGATCGGCAGTGGCAGTGCAGTGGGAGTATTCTGATGCCAGGCATTGCCATATTGGCAGTGGAGTAAATTTACAGTGGAAGGATTTCAACTGGGCGTAATTGGATCTTACTCGATTTTCAAAGAAAGCTATGATATTATAGTGAATTGCATTCATAAGATTGTGTCTGAGGAATAATTTCGCCACGCCAGTGGCATTTTGCAAGTAAGTTGGACGTTGCGCAGTAGAGGCGCACGGCCAATATGGGAGACTCTCTCCAATAAGGGAGACAATCTCCCATATTGGAGACTTGCTTTGCAAAAGAACAAAAGAAACAACACCAACAAAAGCATGATTTTTTCCACCCAAACTTTTGTCCAACTGAGGTCAGAAGCCCATTTGTTTTGTGTGTGGATGACAACAAAAATCCTTATAAAAACAAAAGTAGACGGTGAATTTTTAAAGTAGACGGTGAAAAGGGGTAATATTTCATGAGGAATCTGCTTATCACATTTTTATCTGCCGCCAAGGTAATCCTTTTTAAGCAAATGTAAACAAAGAAAATTGGTCTCCCAAACTGGAGACTGTCTCTGAAATTGGATACCCAAATTCTTTATAAAAGTCTCTGATATTGGAGATAATCTCTCTCATGGGAGACAGTCTCCAATATTGGCCGTGCGTCTCTACTGTTGCGAGTCATGCGAGTTGCGTTGCCGTTGGTGTAGACAGCTGCTGGCAGCCATGGCAGCTGTCTATTTCGAGGAGTTTTTAACACTTTTTAAAATTTTTTTTTTTCTCCTCGTAAACAGACAGCTCGTGATTGTGCAGCCACCATTAGGCATGTTAGGGGGTTAGTCCTATGCAAAATTGAATTCAGATTTCAGGGAATAATTTTGCCTACCAACAGACCAAATTTGGTTAGCATTTTTGGTCTTCTTCTTCTGATAAAGTACAGTCCACCGACTGGTGTATTGTCGTGTGGAACAGTTTGGTCGTGTGGTCATGTGGAACAGTTTAATGTTAAAGGTCAAGTCCACCTCAGAAAAATGTTGATTTGAATCAATAGAGAAAAATCAGACAAGCACAATGCTGAAGATTTCATCAAAATCGGATGTAAAATAAGAAAGTTATGACATTTCAAAGTTTTGCTTATTTTAAACAGAATAGTTATATGAACGAGCCAGTTACATCCAAATGAGAGAGTCGATGATGTCACTCGCTCACTATTTCTTTTGTTTTTTATTGTTTGAATTACAATATTTCAATTTTTATGAATTTGATGATTAGGACTTCCTTGCCTGAAGCACAAAATGTGAAGATAATGGAATTCCACGTGTTCAGGGAGGAATGAAACTTCATTTCACATAACAATGACGAGAAAATCAAAATATTTCATGTATCAAACAATAAAAAACAAAAGAAATAGTGAGTGAGTGACATCATCGACTCTGTCATTTGGATGTAACTGGCTCGTTCATAATAACTGTTTTGTTAAAAATAAGCGAAACTTTGAAATGTCATAACTTTCTTATTTTACATCCGATTTTGATGAAATTTTCAGTGTTATGCTTGTTGAATTTTTCTTTTTTTTAATTCAAATCAAGTTTTTGTTGGGGTGGACTTGTCCTTTAAGACTCTAATGTTTAGTCTTACATTTTGTAATTGCTTGGAAAAATACCTGACATTTGATGGAATACCATGTTTAATTTGCTCATTTCTCAGTAAAGCTCTTCACATGCACAGTTTCTTCCAGAGCTATTTTGCAGTATACATTCCAACACGTGGTCATTTTCATTTTTATTGCATTCAAACTCATTTTGAAATTCCAATTGTACATTACCAAAACAGGCAACATTTGGTTGTGGACATAAAAAAAGACCAACCAGATTTTTTTATTTTTATTTTTTACTTTAACATACCTGTGTCTTATTGCACCTGTACTACAAGAACGAGCTGAATTTATTCGTGAAAAGTTCCACACCTACACGCACAACCAGTGCGTTATCTTTATCACATTTGATGCAGCACTTACTCTTAAAGAAGGTCTATAATAGAGAATTTTCTTTTCTGGATCTGGATTTATACGATGAAGGGGCCCTCCTGGGCATAAAACGCATTGGGTACTTGACCTAGATTTGGCAGGGACCAGCAGGTGCAATACACCGGGTGAACACCCTACTCTTTGACGAATAGTGTATTGGTTTTAATGTGCATAGGTTGTACCTCTCCTACATGTATACACGGGACCAAGATTTGCGTCCTTTCCGATGGACGTAGTGTTTTCCAATTGTATTCACACCTGCACTGAATACAGTGGTGAGGCACGCTAACACACAACGCTATACATGTAGCATCAGAATTTTGTTTCGGCATGAGCGGGACTCAAACCCCTCACGTTGAGATCTACGATCTTATCCGAAACATGCGCTCTAACCGACTGAGCTACGCTGCCTCTTTTAAACGATTACTGTAGAATTATCTCCATTTTTCTTCTTTATCTACAGATGCAATGGGTTATGTCTTCTCCAAGATCTGGAGTCTATTCAACAATGAAGGTGAGAGAGATGAGTTCTGTAATCACTTGTGCACAACAGATTTAAAGGAGAATGAAACCTTCAGAACAAGATAGCTTGTGTGAAAACAGAAAAATCAAAGAAACAGATCAACAAAAGTTTGAGAAAAATCGGACAAATAATGAGAAAGTTATGAGCATTTGAATATTGCGATCACTATTGCTATGGAGATAGCAAATTGGCAATGCGACAAAGATGTGTGATGTCACTTGTGAACAACTCTGCCCATATATATTTCACTTGAATTGCCTATTTTATCACACTATAGATCATGTGTTCTTTCTACATGAGGGCATGTAATACATATTTTTTAAGAATACATCATGGATAAAGAGTTTGTATCATCATAAGAAAAAGCAAAAAGAGACATTTTGAGGGTATTTTATAGTCCACCAAAGGGAAAGTTGTTCATCAGTGACATCACACATCCTTGTCGCATTGCCAATATGAGGATCTCCATAGCATTAGTGATTGCAATATTCAAATGCTCATAACTTTCTCAATATTTGTCCGATTTTTCTCAAACTTTCTTTATTCTTATTCTTTGATTTTTCTGTTTCTACACAAGCCTATTTGTTCCAAAGGTTTCATTCCCCTTTAAGAACACAGTAGACCAAATGTATTAAAAATGCCCGTCAAATGACAATGAACAGCTGGGAGGCCTTTGTTGAAAATTGGTCAACCGGAACAGCAGTTTCGCCCTGTGTTTCGGAGCTGACGAAAAATTGCATTACAGGCCTTGAAATAGGATTTTTGGGGGCAAGGCCACTTTTTTGAGGGGCACTTTTTCACTGAGGCCAGGCAGCAGAGGGCACCAAGGCCATACAGAGGGGCACCAAGGCCACTTTTTAAGGGGCATGTAATAAATTATTTGTAGGTGTTACAGTTTCGCGGCATGGGGGGGGCTTTCCATAGTCGATGTTATACATCAGATTCATTACCAAACCACATTATTTACTTAAGAAAAAATGAACTTTAATAGTCTGACAACACTCACTGTATGGTGTTTCATAAAGCTGTTCGTAAGTTACGAACGACTTTACGCACGACTGGTGATACCTTCTTGAGCTACATGTAATTAAATGTGAATCTGATTAGCACCCAAGAAAGTATCACCGGTCGTTCGTAAGTTGTTCGTAACTGACGAACAGCTTTATGAAACACTCCCATTCAAAGTACTGTACTTACGCATCGTGCGCGCTCGCCAGGACAGTACAGCGCGCGCGACATTTGTGTAGTACACATACGGAGCTCGCGCTCGTCCATTCTTATGCTGCAGCTTACATAGCATATGTAAAGCGCGCTAGCGGCCGGCCGGCCAGCTGTGTATAGCTAGCTCATCGTTCGGCGCGGCTTCGGACTAGACTGCATACATGCACTGGACGTCGCTGGTAAAGCTAAGGTATTGAATACTTTTTGAGATCGGAGAAAAGTTTTCCTCGCTCAGAAAAAAAGGTGCAGACTTTCAAAAGGGGCACATTATATATCAGAAAAAGGGCACATTTATGAGAAAAAGGGCACCACGGCCATATAAAAAAGGGCACATTTTTAGTGGCCGTAACTTTTAGCAAAAAGAAGGGCATGACGGCCAGTAATGGGGGCATCGACGGCCATGGCCGTCGATGGCCGTCGATTATTTCGAGGCCTGCATTATATCGATTGTCCAGAGTCCAGGACAAAACTGCTCTTGATTCACCAATTCTCGACAAAGACTTTTGGCTGTTCATTGTCATGAAGGGCAGTATATTTTCTATGTCCTGGAATCTGTTGTTTATGGTTGAAGCGAAAACTCCCTATAAAACCTGGGTAATACTTTCATGTTTTCATGATTTTCACAAAGTTGTTCCAACTTCGAAGAGACTAAAATAATTAAAATAGGATTTTTTTGTCATGCCTGAACTAGGAAGTAAAAAAGTAATCTCAGAAAAGTTTCTTTCATAATCTAATTTAAATACTGTAATGCCAATGTTCCTGTGACAAGTCAGTTTTATTATCATTTAATACCATTTGAATTTATATCAAGAAACTGCACATGTATGTACATGGCTTTTTATGTACTTCAGTTCCACCATGTAAGTTTTGTCTCTGAAGCACATAAAAGTCTCTTACATACAAAATTTGTTTTTTTAATTTCATGTTAGAACTATGGACAATTGAGGCCTTTCATATCTAATTCCATATTAAGCTCAATACGACTCCACCCTATTCTATAACAATGCAAGATACAGAAATAGGGCTTCCATTATACAATTGAATTGAGTGGGTATCAAATTAAGAAGTAATCCAAATACAATCACTAGACTACAGCCTACAGTACGTTTTTGCATACTGTCATTCCATGTGAAAGCGTTTATTTGTCTTTTATATGGACTTGCCATGTGCATGGTACAGACTTAAGTACACACAGTGTAGACTCCCACCAACAGGTAAACATTGCAGTTTTACAGTTATATAGGTTTGAACTAAAGATTATTAAAGGAACAACCGACCTCCACAATGAATATATACATGTACCGTATATATTTTTATAAGAAAACTAGAAAAATAAAGTTGTGAAATAGTATAGGCTTAAGGGGAATCCAACCTTGGTCATAAAAATGTTATGTTAGAAAAGAGAAAAATAAGAAAATAGAATGGTCAAAGTTTTAAAGAAATCAGACAAGCAATAAGAAAGTTATGGCTGCTTTATTATTAATGCCTATTAAAAGGCTTCATGAATTTCAAATTGGTTGGGTATTATTATGACATTTGGCAAAGACAACTTTCCCATAGGGATTTGCGGTTTTCTCTTAGGGCCATCATCAAAATTAATATAACTCAGTCATACATATGTAGTTGGTATATTGTTTTATTTCCTCATTAAGAGAAAATATAATTTGAAGTAATAATCTTGAAAATAAGACATTTTAGCCATATTATGTATTGGAGTACATGGAAGAGTACATGTAGTCCTTGCCTTTAATACATCACTGTGATATCACAAATGCAACCATTTTAAAGTCGCCATGGTGTAGTGATTACCAATTTTCACAACTTTTAAAAATTCTTTCTTATTGTTTATCCGATACTGTTCAAACAGTCACTATCAGCTTAACTTTGTCTGAATTTCTTTTTCCTCTAAAATCAATTTTTTATTTGGGTTAGATCCCACTTTGAAATCTGCAAAGTTATCAAATACAATTTTTTTACTCTGATTTTATTCAATTCATCAGCACCTCACTCATTTACTCAGTGTGTATGGATTCGTGTAAGAATGTACACAACAAGAACGTGTAGGAAGATAACAATAAAAGATGTGTCATCTTTTGTCATACAGTACACACACATGTACGTCACTTCCTGAATTCCTGTGAAATTGACCCACCACCCACTCATACACATACATAGGAAGTACATCTGTGTCACAGACTTTGCATTTTCTAGAGAGGTATTGAAAAGTGTTGGAAACTATGTACATGTAGGTCTACAATGGGACCCAGATTTCTTTATACCAATGCTGTGTGTGTGTTTTTCTAAACAACTGGTGTTGATGTCAGAAATTTTCAATTAACATACATGTACTACATGCATTTTTAGATTTTTTTTTGGTTGTTTCATGAAAGTGATGTTGTTAGGACAGCAGACTTATTTTTGTCTGTTTGCATCGGGGGGGGGGGGGGGGGGGGGGCAGTCAAATATATTGCTGTACACATGAAAAAACGTCTTTATAGGGGTGTTTTTTCAGGTTTGGACCTGGGCAGCGCATGCACTCGTTAAAGGGTATCAAAACTTTCAAAAGCACCAATTAAAAAAAGGGGTGGTTTTTAATAGAGGACTGGTCAATGGTCAATCGCGTGGTCAATCGTATTTAAAGTAGACAACCGAAGAATCAAAAGTATTTTATAATGACTTTTTTTAGTCATCATTGTAAAGGGGAAGTATTACTAATCAGATATATAACTTCACCTTTTAAAATAGTGATGAGAGTTTGCAGAAATCAGCTCTCAAAAATGACTTATTTTCATGGTAATTTCTGCCTTCGTCCGTCCTCTGGCGAGCTCCAGCTGAGTGACGTCACACCACGAGCAGTGAGCAGCTGAGCTGACAGCAGCCCATTGAAGACGATCTTTCCAATCAGCGTTTTTTGCTCTTAGAATAGTTTATTCCTCTCAAGATTGGTCTTATTACATAGATAAAAGTTTGAATTTTCTGAACAGTAAAATGAAATGCACATTTAACATATTTTGGTAACCGATATTTAGCTTAGAAAAAATTATTTGTTTTCAAGAAATATACGTGAATAAACAAAGCATATTTTCACTTAGAAATCATGCTTGCACCACATTGATATTATTATCAATATAAAGCATAGACATTCGTCTTCACAACTGAATAAAAATTATGAAATTTAATTACGTAGCAAGTTCAGGAACCACAAAAAAACACGGCAATATATGATCGCGAAATGATTGGAATTGCAGTTGGATTGCCGAAGCACTGCGAGGCAACAGCAGCGAACGCACTTTGTTCATATATTGTTATGAACACGGACCATATAACGACATGGTCTGTAGACAAATCTGTTCGCACGCAACTTTTTTATGAGTGCGGGGATCCAAGTTCGAAACTCTTTGATTTTTTTTTGGTTCTGGATTTTTTTTTAAAATTATGTTCCTTCCCCATTCCTATCAGCTCTTTTTTCTCTTTTTATTTTCATGTGAGGTTCTTTTCAGTCCTTTATTTATTAAATCTTACTTCTTAATTGCTGCTTTTGATTTTCAAGTTCTTGATTAGATTCTCTACTTATATTATTTGGGCAGCGACTCACTCAGAGTGGAGCAACACAATGACGACTGCAGTGGACAAAATTGGTCTTTACAGTCCACAATTCAATAAAAACGGGCAAAGGAACACAGTTCTGATTCACGTTTGGTCTGAAGTTGTCGAAAACAAAAATTGAATATCACATTACATCAAGAAAACGGTATATTCGGAAGATATTGAACAGGTCAGTAAGGTGATTCAGTGCATGATGCACAGAGAGATGATGAGCACGTCGATTGTGTGACGTCATTATTCTCGACCGTTTTCGGCTGCGTGATTGTCGGTCTGGGGGGCTGAGAAGGGTGTCTAATAATTTCATTTCTTGCATTTCCACGACATCTATAAGACTTTTTAGTGACATATTTGTGTATAAAAAGACAATACCTTTCCATCCATATATAATTTGTCTATAATCATCACTTTCGTGAAATTTTCTTCGTGTGTCTACTTTAAAGGGTATGTTTTTTCCCTGGGGTCATATTCTGGCGGCGACTTGTTTAGGGGCCAAAATGTGTAAATAAAGTCTACAAAAAAACTTGTTTAGGGGGTTATTTTGGGGGTGTTTGAAAATACTTTGGCCACACATGTGTACAGCAATTACATTTGACTGCCCTCCCCCCACCGGGGTTCGCATATTGTAGAAATGTAGAAATGCTAGCTTTGAATGGAAACTGTTTTCTACAAGTTGACTTTAATATTTGTCCACTAGCAAGTGGCAATACGGGAAACCTACATGTACATGTGTATTGAGAAAAAACTTTCAGAACACATGTTTCCTGTTTTGACTTCCAATTCATCTTTGCTTGACTATAAATGAGGACAGTGTAGGCATATACTTTCCATAGTCACCTCCCTTTAAACATGCAGGTCTGTCTCACAGGCAATGAATAGGTAGTCTGCAGGCACAGACCCTGATTGAAACTTTGATCAGCAAGTGTGTCTCCACGCAAAGACTACATGTAGCAGGCTGCACATTCAGACCCTGAACTCGAGTGAAGGGTTTGCACAGCAGACTAATGAATAGGCACCCCAAACTATAAAGAGTATCTAAACACTTTTATAATAAAAATGGCTTTCATAATCGTTGAACTTCATTAGATACATGTACATGACATGTACGTCTCTTTATAAAAGCTATGATGATAAAAGTTGAATTAGAAATTCAAGGGGGGGGGGGGAAGAAACTTGTCCATTTTTCATTGAGAGGAGAGGGGAAAGAATAGAGAAAAACTAAAAAGAAAAATGATGCTTAGAATTTAGAATCAATGTTATAGAGACAGGCTTATTTCATTGTAGCAGGTACACTGGATGAAAAATAGCACTTGACTGTATACATGTAGCTTTATAGACCATCCACATTTTATGTAAATGCATCTTACACTTTAATATTTCCCCCTGATACAGTGTATGCAGAAGTTTGCATTTCCTTCTGCAGGAAATAATTTTCCTGGTATCAATCGCTATTTGCTCCACATTTTTGAAAGACTGCTATGCATATTTATACATGTAGCATATTTTTACATACACTGACTGTAGGACTTTAGTTGAGAGCTTTTATCTTACATGTACTTATGACCAAAAAATGCTATTCAAATTTGTAAAGCAAGGTTATTCCCTGAATATTTATAATTATAATTTGTAATGTACATGTAGTATAATTTATACTACATAAGTCACAGGGCCAGTCCATAACTAGAGGACTACAGGTAGTCTTTATGCACCATATACATGTATTAGGGTGTGTTTATGCTTCCATTGCGAGGAAAGAATCAGCGATTTCAAACGTCGATTCAAAACGCCGATCATAAACATGGTTCTGGGAGTGCTGTTTATGCTTCACTTTTCAGAGCAAATCATGATCTCCAGCTAGCTTCGCATCGTTAAGCGAGGTCAAATTGGGCGGGCCTTTTTCGAAAGTTTTTTTTCCGATTGTTGTCATTACGTAGAGATAACATGGAGCAATACGACTGTATTTTCCCGCTGATTTTCATCTCACCGGAAGCATGTACCAAATGACGTCATTTAAACACGTTTACGATCGTGGTTCTGTTTATGCTTCCCCAGATAGCCTGATTCTGGTCAAACAACGTTTACAAACGTACCCTTTCGTGAGTTTACGATCGGCGTTTTGAAACAGCGTTTAAATGAAAGTAAGCATGGACGCAACCGTGTTTTGGACTAATCACGTTTGGAAACGCTGATTCTGGCCTGAAAAGTGGAAGCATAACCACGGCCTAACTTTGGGAGGAAAATAAACCCCTCACCTTTCATGAAAGAGAAGCCCAATTTGTTGAGCTTCTTAAATGGAGGT
This sequence comes from Lytechinus variegatus, assembly GCF_018143015.1. Classification (NCBI taxonomy): domain Eukaryota; kingdom Metazoa; phylum Echinodermata; class Echinoidea; order Temnopleuroida; family Toxopneustidae; genus Lytechinus; species Lytechinus variegatus. The sequence continues at coordinate 3,393,913 of NC_054752.1, read as the reverse complement.
TTCATTCTTCAGTTTCACTTTTAGGGATGAGTAACTCATTCTAGGAACACAAAATGGTAACCCCGAAGCTATTTTGAAGTTAAAATTGAGATGCAGTTTTATGGTTGTCTGAATAGGGATGACCTCTGCATAATCATGGAGATTTGTATCTCAGTGGAGTAATCATTGAATTGTACAATGTTGTAGATTAAACCAAGGAGACATATCACCTTCCAAATAACACCTCCTTGGACAAACCTTGCCAATTTAAAGTGATTGGTTAACATTGGTTTGACTTTTAAAAAATATGAGCTAGAAGGTCACACTTGTCACCTGTGTCTGTGATATGTTACAAAAATGAAGTCCAGAAAAAATTGTGTTCGAAAATCATTATTTAGTGCTTCAAAAATTGAAATATAAAGTGACCGGAAACACCATCTTAATTTCATCCCATACACTTATGTGTACTATTTAGGTGTCTATAAGACGCCTATTTACAAAATTGGGGTTTGCCTTGGAGTTTTAGCTTTTCATTCTCAATAATGGTTGTTTTCAGGGTTTATTAGTTCTAATACATGTACATGCACTTGTACATGTTTCACTTTCATCTTGGTTTGATAATTTGTTAAATCGGCTGCTCACAAAGTTAAACAATACCTTTAATAGTCAATCTTGTCTTTAAGAGATGCAAGTCTTAAGTAGAGTGAATTCATATTAAAAAATTCCTTTTTTAACAAGAAGTCTTACCTTTTCCAGGATTTTTAAAGACCTTAATATTCTACTCATTTATTGCAGTAATTTAAATCTGCAAATTGTAGTTTCAGTCTGGGGAATTTGAAGTCAATACAATCTACTTGTAATACATTTTTCTAGTGTAACATGATTTTTATGATCAAATAAAAGTACATGTACATGTCATGTACCAGGATAATTTTCATTTTTTTTTATCTGTTTGCATCCATAGTACATAGTCCGAGTTTCGTGGCTTTCGTTGTACATGTAGGTGTAGTAATACACATTATGTAAACTGCCATTGTAAAAGTGATGTAAATGCTATTGAAATGTACTATTCTTAAAGAGAAATTCCAGTAGTTGCAGTAAACACTGATTTCATGAAAAAGTCTTTAAAACAAGGATTAATTGACAGTATATCATCGAGGATCTAGATCTGGTACAGTTACATAAACTGAACTTTGTGAAATCTTGAAATCTATGCTGAAAAATGTTCAGACTGAAGATTCCCAACACAGATTGGCACACATGGGACAGTGTATAATTATTGCTTCGATTGTCTGGCCCGACGCTCTACCCGAAACCTGTGCTTATTTGCTGATTTCTAAGCAATTACACAATTTCTTCCAGAATCCTTTGGCACATACGTTTTATTTATACAAACAGACACTTTGGTGGTCATTTCATTGGATTCTGTACGAACTCATTTTGATATCGTTACCAAAACTAGAATGTTCAATGTACATGTACTGTACATCCAGGGCTTGCATTATTAAGCCAAAATCCAAGATGAGAAACAATAAAGTAAGAGGACAATTTAAAACAAGTTTCATCAAAATCGGTTGTTAAAAAACTCTTGTACTTTCTACATGTACATGTATGGGGATCCTGAAATTGGCAAACATTCTTCAAGATGGCTGATTTTGTGGACAACTTGTTTTGTACACAATTTTTCAGATTTTCCTTCTTTAAAATTGCATACTGTACATGTATTGCCCCATTCTGAGCATAACGTACATGTATGTCATGGGAAAATGTAATTCACACCACATATGTCAAGGTCAGGTGGAGATGATGTGAAATATGTAAAATAAAGGGGAAAATCTGAAAAGTTGTGTACAAAATAATGGAGGGTTGTCCACATTATCAGCTATTTGTAAGCATGTTTGCCAATTTGAGGATCCCCATAGAAAGTACAAGACTTAAAATTTCTATATAAACTCGCTTTATACTCTATAACCGATTTTAAAGGTCAAATCTACCTCAGAAAAATGTTGATTTGAATCAATAGAGAAAAATCAGACAAGCACAATGCTAAAAATTTCATCAAAATCGAATGTACATGTAAAATAAGAAAGTTATGACATTTCAAAAGATTTTGATGAAGTTTTCAGCATTTTCAGCTCTCCGAATTTTGCTGTTTCAGCTCGGCGCATCCCTTTAATTGGTTTTAGGAAGTTTTTTGTTGTGGCCAGGAAATGAAGTGAGAAAGGCATAATGATATGTTTCAGCCAGGGTTTTCATTATATAAAAGTGGAGGAAAGTGGCAAGGATGGTCGGCCTGGGTGCTTGGCCTCAAATTTCCCCTATTACCAACACTGGTTCTTAGGAAAAAACAACAACAACAACTAAAAAACAATGTCCTTGTCCTCCTGAGGTGATACATGTACTGCGAAGGCTGAATCACACCACTGTCTTTCATAGTAAATGTTTGGATTGTGGCAATGGTTAATACAATCCACCATGTAAAGTCCTAGGACTACTAGAAAGTGGATCTACAATGTACATGAATACCCCTTTCATAAACCCAATTATGCGGCTTACATGTATAGCAGCATAATTTGGTCGTAAAAATTGGAGGAGGACAAGAGTTATCCGCATTACTCTAATGCTGCTATTATCCGCATAATAGCAGCATCGGGACAAGATTTTGAGTTTATGAACGCATTTCCAAATAATGCGGATAATTGCCATGGTGCGGTCACAAGGTCACCCTTTTCCAACACAACCGCATCGGAGGGGGCGTGTCCAGTTGTCATGACGATTATCCGCCTTTTTCAGGATGGGCGCTCGTAAAAATAATGCGGCTTATTTTCGGAGTTTGTGAACGTAATTTTGATTGAATTATCCCCATTACTCTTAGGGGGCTAATTGGAGGATAGGTTTATGAAAAGGGTAGTAGAAGTACATTTCGAAGTGAAATAGATAGGTAAGAAACCTCTACCTCCAAATTTTCACCTATCCATTTCACTTCTACATACAAAATGTATGTCTTTCCACTTTCTCTTAATACTCCTTTTTGGGGAATTTATGGTGTACCAAATTTCCATGATTGTTGATATGTACATGTACATGCAAACCTTCAAACGTCATCAGAGCTTCGTAACACAAAGGCTACCGTACTGGTATTAGCGATTGATCGCTACTTTGAATTTTTGAAAGAACAATTTAAATTGTTTCCCAGTCAGTCTACGGAGCAAAATGCGTATGCAAGGATGATCTTGATAGGCCGTTTCATTTTAATAACGATTGATCGCTAACCTTTGTATTACGAAGCCCTGTTTGTGAATGTTATCAACAATATCAAATATGCTGTGAGCGTAATAAAATATCTCTTTATTTTGTTTGTTATATTTACAGAACACAAGGTGATCATTGTGGGCCTGGATAATGCAGGCAAAACAACCATTCTATATCAAATGTAAGTATACACCTGGGGACCGTTTCATCAACATTTTTGTCTGACAAGTTGTCAGATCTGACATTTTTCCTTGATTCTGATTGGCTGAGAGGCACTGTTACTATAGTAACTGTTGGATAAAATGGGGCTTGTCGGATAAAACGTCCGACAAGTCCTTTCATGAAACGCTCCCCTGTATCCTAGTATTGTTTATTTTTAATAGTATATATTCTACACGTACATCTTTACCGGCTTTGTCACTTCCATGGAAAGGTATATATTTTTAGAAAATAGAATTGAAAAAGAATTGCATCACTTTTAAAAGACAAGTCCACCCGAACAAAAACTTGATTTGAATCAATAGAGAAAAATCAGACAAGCACAATGCTGAAAATTGCATCAAAATCGGATGTAAAATAAGAAAGTTATGACATTTCAAAGTTTCGCTTATTTTCAACAAAATAGTTATGTGAATGAGCCAGTTACATCCAAATGAGAGAGTCGATGATGTCACTCACTATTTCTTTTGTTTTTTATTGTTTGAATTATACAATATTTCAATTTTTACGGATTTGACGATTAGGACCGCCTTGCCTGAAGCACAAAATGTTAAAATAATGAAATTCCACGTGTTCAGGGAGGAATGAAACTTCATTTCACATGACAATGACGAGAAAATAACAATATTTCATATTTCATATAATAAAATACAAAAGAAATAGTGAGTGATGTCATCAACTCTCTCATTTGGATGTAACTGGCTCGTTCATTTAACTATTTTGTTGAAAATAAGCGAAACTTTAAAATGCCATAACTTTCTTATTTTACATCCGATTTTGATGAAATTTTCTGTGTTATGCTTATTGAATTTTTCTCTTTTTATTAAAATCAAGTTTTGTTTGGGTGGAATTGTCCTTTAATAGTACATGTATATATTCTACACGTACATGTACATCTTTACCGGCTTTAACACTTCCATAGAAAGGTATTTACAGTATATTTTTAGAAAATAGTTCAATTGAAAAAGAATTGCATCACTTTTGATATATATATATTGTATACTCTTTGTTTACCTGTAATTTAAGAAATTGTTTAATTTGAAAAATCATTTGACTTTAATATACACATGCTAAGTTTCTTATCAAAGAAATGATAATGCAATGGCATGATGGTTGGATGGACTATTTCAGAGGTGTTAAAATCAACTTTGTTCCTTGGGGTCCATGTTTAAAGATATATGTGGACAGAAGTTGTTATGGAGAAATCTAAAAAAGGGATAAAATTGATGAATTTTCGTTGTACTATTGTGGTACATTGAATGAGGTTTGGCCGATGTATACTGTACAGTATATCTTATGCTAGCATCTATCATTTTTTCTTTTATCCAGTCTTATGAACGAGGTAGTGCACACGTCGCCCACCATCGGTAGCAATGTAGAAGAAGTCACATGGAAAAACATACACTTCTTAATGTGGGACATAGGAGGGCAGGACTCACTGCGAACGGCATGGAGCACGTATTATGCAGGCACTCAGGTAAGGCTCAAACTATGGGGGAATGTTTCATTATTTTTAAAGCATTTGTTATGTTCTGAAGTGATTTATGATTGATTGGAATATGGGAACAGCTCTCTGAAATATGCTTCGGGTACATATTCCATATTCCAAAAATTTGCTTTTGCCCAAGTGATCGTGGGCCCGCCAGCTGCTAAGCAGTGCCAGATCGACGAGGCTCTATCCCTTTAATAAACGCCTAACAGGATAGCAGCAGCTCCCATCTTTAAACGTTTTTTTTGGTCTGACGGGGGACGGGGATTGAGCGTCCCGACTTTCCGGTTGTGAGACGGATGCTCTAGTCAGCTCTACCATCTGAGCCAACAGACATTTTTATCAACAGCATGGATGCAGGCACTCGAGTATAATAGGCTCAAATTCTCAAACCATTTTATGACTTTAACTATGATCGGTTGGAATATGGCATCATCAGGCTCAAGGTATACATGTAGTTCTTTACCAGTATATAATGACATTCAAACAGCACAAAACTACTTTTCAGGGACTTGTGTATTAAAGGCTCAATTACATGTATGTCTCATACATCTACACATAAAACCAATGTTAAAGGGGAAGTTCACCCTGACAAAAATTTTATTGTAAAAATAGCAGAAAAAATAATAAAAAATATTGCCGAAGGTTTGAGAAAAATTCATTCTATAATTAAAAAGTTATTAGAATTTCAATTATTTGATTTGTGACGTCATATGCGAGCAGCATTCCTACATAGCGAATGGTAAAAAATCAATGAAATTTCATTTTCTCAGAAAATTGAAAATGGTTTTCACTGTACCTGATGTATATCAATAGACAAATCATTTCACACCCGATCATGAATAGAAAACAAAATTAAGTCATCAGGAGCCATACAAAATTTCAAAATTTGTGCATTTTATATTACATACATGTAACACATGGAGCAGCTGCTCGTTTATGACGTCACAAACCCAAAACTTTGAACTCTAATAACTTTCTTACACTTTAACGGATTTTCCTCAAACCTTCACCAATATTTTGTATATTTTTTTTTCTGCTATTTTCATAACAAAGTTTTCTTCAGGGTGAACTTCCCCTTTAAAATTTATGAATGATTTTACGATCAGTTGGAATATTGCGACAATTCTTTGAAACACGCTCAAGGTATAATGTTCTCTCATTTATAACAACTGCAAACAGTATGAACATACATGTAGTATTGGTGTAAGGCTCAATTCCAATATACTGTATCATGATATGAAAAAGGAAAAAAAACAAAACTTGCGAGACTGTGTTAACCAGGATGTACATGTACATGGACATTAAATATACTTTGTTTAGACAGACTATTTCTCATGTGTACAAAATGTACTCAATGAATTATTTTAATCTCGAATCTGTTCCAAGGTTGTAACATGATTTTAAAGCCACTCTTGTGTGACAGTTGTGGTTGGTATTTCCCCTTTACCACTACACTGCAGAGTAATTGGGGCATTCGTAACAATAGCGCTGACATCAAATGCTCCACGTGTTCACTTTTTATAGTGTACACTATTAGGTACATGGACATGTAGATGCCATTCATTTATTGTGTAGCCTACCTGTAATGACATTGGGGATTTCAAGGGTTTTTTTGGGGGGACATTGTCTAGTGAGCTGAATATTACTTTTTTTTTCATTGACATCATATTAATGGGGAAACCCCATAATGTGCTGTCTTATGATGAGTAATGACACCATGGGGCTTCTTTTCCAGTGACACGACTGCAACAATTGCTCCAGGCTTACATGTAATTTCATCAATGATGTAGGGTTACGGTTGCATATTAAGGTTTTATAAATGGAAGTCTAGGGTTAGGTCGAGGGTAGGGTATAGTGTTACACACAAGGTTGAAGTTGGTCACTTGATTTTACAGTGTGTGGAAAGAGAAATAATTCACATATGTTGGGGAAGAAAGATCAAATTGGGTTTAGGGCAATTTCGCCCTGAAATGCTAAAACGAGCAATCACAGTTTAACTAAAAAGCTTACCGCTACCTACATGTACATGTATCGTTGTAGATTCAATACTGGTAGGCAGTAGATTGTGAAAAGCCTCCCCTTTTTAATAGAAACAAGATTGCCTGAAAACACACAATCATGAAGTATAAATAATTACACTTCTGTGTGGATTTTATGTTTTTATCTTTGTTTACAAATTGTCATTCAAATTGAATTTGAGATTTTACAGGAAGTGTACCTGTGCTTTGTATACTTTGTTATTTCTGCACTTTAACGCACTCAGCAGCCCCCCATCTCCCCCACCCAGACTGGAGCAGGCCGCATATATATACAATGTACATTCAAAATTCGTATGATAATATTTTATTCATCATTTGTACATACATGTAGTGTACATGTAATAGACACAATCATAGACTCCAGCTGTACGTACGTACACATGTAAATGTAGGCCTATTTTGTGTTATCTCTAGGATCAGAATGAGTCATTTGATTTTTATGAGTTATGTTTGTACAGTATGTATGTAGATCATTTGGATTTAGGGCAGTTTGTTTGAATATTAGAATGAGTAATGTTTTAATATCACAGTATTTTTGCTTTGTGTTATATACATGTAGCATGGGTTCATGCGACAGTCATGCTGGCCATGCCCACTCAAGAAAGGCAAAAATATCTCCTGAAATATAAATCATCCATCGTTAGTGTGACTGTGGTACATGTAGTTACAGGGAAAATCTGTTAGCTTTTGAAAATATTGAAAGGCCCATCCATCAAATTTGTACATACATGTATATGTGGGACCTTCATGAAATTTCCTGTCTTTGATTTCTTGTTCTTTTGACAGCCTGTAATGTTCTCAAAGGGCCATGACTAGGTCAGTTTACACAAAGTGAAGTAAGACTTGAGAAAAATGGGGGTTTGACAAAAAGGTGAATAATTGTCGATATAGCTACGATGTATATTGAAAATAAACAAAACAAAAAACTTTTCCCAGAAGAGTCAGTTGATCAAATTGTTTTACTGAGGCCTCCATGTACCTGTACATGTGACAACCCTGCTCATCCCTTTCAGGATTCAAATTAACTTCACATTGCTTTGCCACTCCCCCTGTGTACAAATACAGTCTACCTGTACTAGGTACAATAATTGATCAGTATGCCAGAAGTTTAAGCTTTTGTCTGTGTGATGCCATAAAGGTCAACATCTCTATCAGATTTGTGATACCGTTTTTACTATTGCTAAAGTAACCCACAATGTGCATGTATGAATGTACAGTAGGCACGTACATGTACGTACCATACTACATTTTATAATACAGTGTTATGTACATGTAGGATTCTTGATTTTATTGTCAGGCATACATGGATATGTACAGTACATTATATGAATGGGCAAGTCCAAGAAAATGTCACCCTAGAATGTAAAATTTCATCTCTAATTTAAGAAGTTATCTTTGGTGGTGTCAGAAAGCCCAAATATTGAATTTTAAAATTTCATTAAGAAAAAATTGATAATATGCATACACATGTATTTATGCTAATTTGGGGCACCTACTTGTAATTTGCATATTAAATGGCATTACGTATGGGACAATTACAAAAAATTTGTAGAAAATCAAAACAAAACTTGTGAGATTTAGTCATAGGTGGGACATGGACCCCCTAACATCTTATTACTTTTTGGGGAAAAAATGTGTCATCTAAAATATGCAAATAAGGTCTTGTCCAAGGATGGAATGTCCCATACGTAACATTTTGAGGATGTTTTTTTCAGTTATTTCTAATAATACAATACTTGTATTGTTGCATCTCTGGGAAGTTCTAATTTATTAAACTGTATGAAAATGTTATACATGTACCACAAAAAGTTTCAAAAATATAGTTTACTTTTTGATTAAAAGTTCATTAAAAAATTGTTACGTATGCCGTATGGGACATTTACACACAATGTCATTAGGGAGATTTGTGTACAAAGTGAATAGAGAAAAACAAATTTCAAGAGTGCTCTAAAAAGTGATTATTTACATGTACCTTTTCTTTAGTTTTTAAAGACTGATTTGTTATGAATAATGGTAATGAAAACAATAAAAATGTGAAAATTGAAAATGTTATGGCTTATGACATGAAACTTGCCGTAGATATACATTACATGTACTAGAGTGTTGTGACTTCTATCACACTAAGGTACAAGTTGTCAGATGAAATACTTTCAGAGAATTCTGAACTTAAAAAATGGTCTTTTTTTGCTGCGTCCCATACGTAACAGCACATCTTTTCTCTCTAAAAGGTCAAGGTCATATGTTACAATTTTTTGCATGATTATTCTACTCCTAGATGTTTACCATCAGGAGGGTATTCATTCTAATCAAAGTCATGTAACACTATTTTTTTAGGTCATTAAAGCCTCTGAAATGTCCCATACGTAACGCGCGCAAATTCTTGGTCTTGTCCCAGCCCCCAAGTATCATTTTGTGTTTTCTTTGTGTTGCTTTTTAGTTTCTCAAAAGTTATAAGTATGTGAATGACATACATTTACATGTACATGTAGTTGAACAATTACACAAGTTGTAGTCTCCTTTGTCAATAGGGCCTACATGAAAATATGTCTTTTATAATTTTTTTTTCCAACATTCATTTTCAGGAACACCAGATTCCAAATATTGGGAATAGTTTCTGATGTGAATTCCTAGTATGCCATGTTTTTTTTTTAATCTACCAGAGCATACATTAACATGCAGTATGAAATTTAATATAAAATGTGTATTTAATTAAAAAAAACGTACAACCCCCCAAAAAAAAAATGTACCTGTAGCAAATGTGAGCTGTTAAGGGTCTATGGAAACCTGTTATTTCTTTTACAGTGTCTGTGGCTTAAAATAATGGATTATTCTGTCAAATTGTAAAGGCAGGGAATAATTTTGCTTTACAAATTTGAATAGCATATTTGGTCATATTAAAAGCTCTCAACTATTAAATGTACTGTCCTATGTAAAAATATGCTATACAAAAGACTATGCGTAACAGTCTTTCAAAACTGTGGAGCAAATTGCGATGCGATACCAGGAAAATTATTCCCTCTTATGATTTGAAATGTGTTTTTTTTTCTCCTTAATACAGTTCATCATTTTAGTGATTGACAGCACAGACAGAGAAAGGTTACACATAAGCAAAGCAGAACTATATCAGATGTTAGCAAATGAGGTAAGAATCCATGAATATCAGTTGTTTATTCTTCCATGGACAGTATACATGTAGCTCTTCCAATACTCATTCCTTCAAATTTTTCCTTGAAAATGTTAATACCCTTTTCCTTGTTGATGTATTGTGCGGTTTAAATTACATGTAATTTAATATTAAAGGCCAATAAAGGCCAGGCATAGCCTTGTATAGCCTACATGTACCCTTCTTTGTTTGGCTACAATGTCCCTCTCCCTGTCATTGGATATTTTTGTGCCCCTTAAATTTTCCCCATTTGTCCTGTACATATTATAAAAGAATGTGCCCTTTTGAAAATAAATATGTCCCCCAGAGAAGAAATTTAGAATAAAGATGGATGGGTGAGTCAAAGAATAAAGTGAAAGGTTTGTGTCTGTGTGGTGAGGTTGGGATCATGATATTTATTGATCTTTGGATGAATGGATTGGTGCATTGCAAACAGAAGGAAGAGTTTTCTATAGTTTAAACCTATACAAAGCTAACAATATGTGAAGTGGATTAAGGTCTAAATGCTTCCTACCAAAGAAAACCACTGCATTTTTTGTACAACAAGAATCCTTGGGGGTGTTTAAAAAAAAAGAAACTACTGCAGCTGCTCCGCTTTTGTAGCACACTTATTACCTGATTAAGCCTACTTTGAGCATATGGGGCTTCATTATAGAAAAACCAGGAATGAATCAATAGCAAGTAGACATTCCACGTGTATGAGAGGTGCCTATACTCACTTTGCATGCATGCGTGCCTCGTGTGCAGTGATTTGATAAGTGACGACCACTGGCCACGATAATGCCACATTGCATACCTGAATGCCTACCACTCGTAATGTACATGTGCAGGTGATATACTGTGCATGTAGTTATTGTGCAATCAACCGGCAAATTAATGCATTTGATTATGATTTATTATGATAAATCCCACATTTTGCTTTAATTCTCTACTCACATGGGAAGTGTGAAATTCACACAAAAATGGGTACAAAATGTAGAAATATACATGTAAATAAATAGCCAGCAATGATTTTATATCACTTTCTCAACAGCTGGTCACCATTTTTCATTAAAATTTCAGCACTTCATGTCATCAAAGAAATTAAAGTTTGGGTTAACAGTGTTTGCTGTAAACAAAACTTGGAGCCATAGCTACACAAATGCCAGACATGTCAATCAGATTTTAATTAGGAGTGTTCATTTAATATGTAGATATTTTTTACACTCCATACTCGACCACTTTGAGATATTTGCATTGCGCAAAACCTACAGAGATCTATTTTGATTAGGCCTATAACAGTGTTTGCATGAAGTTGAAGTACATCTTAGAAAATTTTTCTTAATTATTGTATCCATTGTCAAACAAAAGCTAGGGAAATTAGGAAAAGCATGATATTTGGCATGCGATTGTATTGTGGCATGTTCAATTGCCATTTGATTACATGTATTGTACATACAGTGCATGGCAGTGGCAATATGAATCATTTGCACACAGTTCACCAATATGAAATTTTTCTTTCTATACTGTGTATGTTTTTGTGTTAATATTGAAAAAGGTTTTTCCGCTTACGGTAAATTCTTCATCCTGAGATTGCTCAATCTACCATGAGCGTTAATCTCGATGAATTGCAGAAACCTAGAGGTCAAGTCTACCTCATAACTTCGGATTTGAATGGAGAAAAACAAAATGAGCATGAAACTGAAAATCTACCGGTAATCGAAATAGGCTGTAACATGATAGTGTTGTGACATTTTTAAATGTCAATTATATTTGCATTTAGTAATACATGTATGTACATTAAAATTTATTTGAGTTTGATGTTTGTTTTTATTCCATTTCATTCTGTTCTATTTCATTTTATCATAATTTTTCTTTTTTTTATTCATTTATTATTTTTCTTTTTTTATTCATTTATTATTTCATTTATGACCTCAAAGCCCATTGGTATGACTTTTTGTGTTGTGTCATAAAGTTTCTATATTATACAGCTTGTATTGCTTCATAAAACTGACTCATTTTCAACATTGTTTTTTTTTCTTGCTGATTGACAAGACCTCAAGGGCTCCATGTATGACCCAAGGCCAACCTCTTGACAATGCTACATGTAATTGTATGTAGGCATGGGGCCCATAACTTTTTATTAAAAAAAATTGCAATAACAGTTAAAAGCTACTGAAATCCTTCAACCTGATTGGCTGATTGTAAATTTGTTATAGAAATTGTGCATGCATTTGTTATCATTACGAGTCTTGATGATGAAATGGGTCCCTGGCCATATGATGATATAAATAGCTACATGTAGTTGGCTAGACCTTGCTCTACCACACCACCCTTCTTTTACACAATTGTTTTTGTTGTTGTTGCTGTTTGGTAGGACCTCAGGCATGCCGCTGTCCTCCTGTACGCAAACAAACAAGACCTCAAGGGATCCATGTCGTCGGCAGAGATCTCCCAGCAGCTCAACCTTACATCGGTCAAAGACCATGAGTGGCATATACAGGCCTGCTGTGCTCTTACTGGGGAGGGGTGAGTCAAAGTTTTCTGTGCAGGGTGTATCAAGAAAAAAGGAAATCCAAATTTCCCATCTTTATACGAGGAAAATGATTAAAAAATAACATTTATGAAAAAAGTAACTAAAATTTTCCCATCTTTATATTAGACAAAAGGTTTAGCAGGGAAGGTATCTAAAAGTTTCACATCTTTTTATGATGAAAATCAATTAATAACTATGTATCAGGAAAAATGAAACCCACATTTCACATCTTTTTATGAGGATAATGAATAAATGAAAAATAGGGTACCAAAAAATGAAACAAAAATACAGATCTTGTAATGAGGGTAATGAATAAAACATACATGGAGTAGGGTGTATTAAGAAAAAGTAAACCCAAAGTGTATCTTTCATGAGGATAATGAATAAATGATAACTGGTTGTGCATTTATCCGCAAAAAATAAACTCAAATCTCATATTTTTTATGAGGAAGCTGTTATAATATTCAATGATCCATGTTTTCATTTAAGACATTTTTACTCTAAATAGTATGGACATTGTTCATTTTGTAAAAATGTGAAAATAAATGTTTTTTCAAAGCAACATGGATAAGAATTTTAACATTATTCACAAGCACAAACTCACAATTTCCCTATTAAGTGAACTGTCATTTACAGTATTTTCCACTACTAAATGTTCAGTGATGCTTGTTCCTAGAAATCCAATCAATGTATAATTCAAATTGAATATGATATAAAATTGGCACCGATTAAGTATTTTCCTCACTAAAAAGCGAAAAATTGAAAGTTTCTTTTTTCTTGTATACTCTGTAGTCTACCGGTACACCTACATGCTACAGGTATATTTTTCCAGTGTGACAATGGAAGCAAGTATAAAGTGATTTCCTTTAAAAGGACAAAATGTCTGTCGTTTACATTAACTTGATGGACAGGAAATGTGTCTATTCATGAAATTTGCCGAGGGAAAAAAAGCTCATTATCCAAAAGAAATCTATATTAGGTTGATAGCTTCCTTTTGTTTTTAAGTAGGACAGTACAAGGCCACCTGTCTACAGTGATCTTGTTATAAAAAGGAAGTTATGGCCTCTTGCCTGTAGATGAACCTGTTGTCACCTATTAAGTAATAGCTTTATTCAAACTCTATGTTCTTTTGAGGTTTCCATGACATTTTCTCCGGCGACAAATTGCTCTGATGAAAAATCTGCGGGTTAGGCCGATCATACATGTTGTAAAACCTCACTTCCAAGACTAAATAAATCCTAATCATTATCTTTACGTTATTCTGAACCAAAAACTCTGTTACTGTCCTCACACTAACCCTATCCCCTCTGAGATGAAGCAATAGTCGCTTGAGCAAATTTTGTGTCGCCTATTTTCCAATGCTGCTGAGCAGTCGATAGTAAGTGCAATACATTCAGTTTTGACCAATCAAATGACTAGAATCGTTACTTGCAGTATACATCAAGGCTTCTATCAGTCACCGAACTGATACTTGGTCATCGGTTTTTGCTATCCTCCCCAGCAGTCAATAGTGATTTAGAATGGGTATGAAATAAACTAAATAAACACCTAAAAAACATTCAGATGTTAAACCAATCTATCTCTATGTTATCCTACCCTATAGATTATATCAAGGCTTAGAATGGATCGCCAATCAGATCAGGAGGTGACATAGGTTTCTATTCCGTCTCTCGTTCTGTCTCTTCATTGTCCTCCAATCTCGTAAGTATGCACAGATTAGTATGTGTGAACAAGGCCTTTGAGATACATTGCCGAGGCATGCACATCTGAGTTCCTATTCACACATGATATTAAAATCGGAGATGAATAATTTTCTGTGAATAGGGCCATGGAGAAACATAGCACAGACATGCACTTCAAAGCTAAACATAAACATACATATACCATAAAACATACCATGAATTAATCCACTATATTGACAGCTCAGTTTTTCCCCACAGTATTTTGTATGATTCATTCGAGAACATAATGGCTAGAATTCACAAAGGTGGTTTTGAAAACCCACGGTTGAGTCCATGGTTTATGCAGATTTCCTGTATAAATTACGCTTAATTTACCGCGTATCGGTCGCGTGTATAAAACGTGTCCAATACTGATGCGCGCTTTTGTCACAGTGCGCCAAATTGACGCCTGTTACCATGGTTAGATATGCTATTTATTCATGAGTCCACTGTTTGAAGAGTGGACTCATGAATAAAACAGTAGACTCATGAATAGAAAAGCGTTGATAACCACGACAACAGGCGTCAGTTTGGCGCACTGACAAAAGCGCGCATCGGGATTTGACATTTTTCATACATGCGCCCAATACGCGCTAAATTAAGCGTAATTTATACAAAAAATGTGCATAAATCATGGACTCAACCGTGGGTTTTCAAAACCACCTTTGTGAATTCGGGCCAATATGTTTCATTAAAATTGTTGTGAAGCAGTTAGAAACTGAAGTATGAAGCAATGTAGATATGTATATTTTATTATTCTTAATCCTTTCTTTATCATATTTGCACATTGCTTTTCATATTCTTTCTACAGAGTCTCTTTTTGATATCCCAGGAGTAGCTAGTAGAAGAGCCTTATATAGTTCTACTCAAACTCACAGCCGTGTGGACATGCTATCAAGCCTGTTTGCAAGCAGGAAACGTTTCCAACATCTCTGACTGTGGACATATCGCTGGATAACCCAAGAGTAAGAATGTAACTGAAGAGCATTCAACCAGCACCTTTGCACACAAAATGATTTTCAACTACAGGTCTCTGTTAAGAACGACTACCCCATCAAATAGCAGAATGTCCACACTGTTTCAATATGGAGTTGTACACTCTGCCACATAAAAGAGACCACACTCTATAAAGGGGCTGCGCACCGCTCCAGGAGTTTTTGTACTGCCCCACAAATAGCCGAGTGTGTTTTCCAGGGACTGTACACACTGTTTGAATGTTGAGTTGTACTCTGTGTCCTGCAATAGAGAACACACTCTAAGAAGGGGTTGCACACCACTCAAGTTTGAATTTTTCATACCACCCCACAAATAGCCGAGTGTGTTGTCAGAAGACTGTCCACACTGTTGAACATTGCGTTGTGCACCATGCTCCTGCCAGATAGAATACACTCTAACAAGGGGCTGAGCACCACTCCCGGAGTTTTCATAGCAGTGAGAGTGCACCTCACGATTGGATACCAACAGTATCAGCGTGGAGACCTTCTGCTTGTCTCAGGAATTGTGCTTGGATTATGTGAGTGTAAGAAGGACTCATCAGTCATCTTCTAACAAAAGACAGAGTACATGTATTAGTAAAGATGTATCGGTTACGTGCCACTTTTTCTGCACATGTATGTTGAAATTTTACTCGCAAAATGAATATTTAATCTCGCCACTATACATGTATGCAAATTGGACTCATCTATCACCTATAATATTTCAATAAACTATGTATATGTGCCTGTTTGGCAAACAGATTCATCTGAAAATAGTCATTCTCACAATTTCAGACTACTGTATTAGCTGATATTTTTGCAGTGATTTTATTTTCAGGGAATTTGCAAGTCATCTCCTTTGATATAATTATTGCTGTTCCAGCATACAAAAATCAAAATTTGGAATTTGCCTCTTCTAAGTCAAATTTCGCCACTACAGATTTCTGAAATCCCTGACTTTAATCTACAGGTAGATTCACCTTTTGTGGAAGAAGAAATTTGAGCAAACTTTGAATGTGCAAATTTACTGAAATTAAAACCACAGCAAATGCTTCAGCTTAAACAGTACCGTAAATGTAGCATGAATGCAAAACTCTGTCATTAATGATTTTATGCATAAATATGCCATCATTGAACATTGTATTGTTGCACAAAATATAGCAATTGAAAATTGCTCGGAAGTGCCATTTAACATCACAATCCTCACAACAGTTTAGTAAGTGTAAATACAATTCATAAATGATTGCAATCTCTGTGTCTATTTGCATACAAGGTCAAAGGTCATTTGAAAGGTAGTGTATATGGTCGCCTGCCTGGCAGTAGGACATTAAAGGGATCGTTTAACTTTGTGAGCAGCTGATTTAAAAAATTCTCAAACTGAGACGAAACATGTGTATGAGTGCCTGTATTTGTCCTCAAAAACCCTGAAACAGACCACAATATAGGATGAAAAACTCTAATTTAGATACAAGTAGCAATTTATTAGCTTGATTTTGAGAACCGTCTAGTAGATGGGTTCCAGCTTATGACCAGTTTTCTCCAATTCAAAAAGTCCGTTGGCTATGTTTACTGCCTTCTGCTGTGTGTATCTCCTATACACATGCTATTATTAGCTGCACTGTACATTCAGTGTATACCTTGTACACACTGTATGTAGGTCATGCTGTGTTCTAGAGTTAATGTGTTGTGTTGCACAGATTCGCTCTATACACATAGTCATTGAAACCAACTCCCAATTATTTTCAAACTTTGGTTTACATCTCCAAGGTTTTAAAATTGATCCTGTAGATATAATACTTTGAAACTTTCGGGATGGTAATTTTGCACTAAAAATCTAATGTTTAGCCCATTTTCAAGAACCAAAATGAGAATTTTTCAAATCAGAACAAAGTGAAATGATCCCTTTAAGATTTACACGTACGTCAATTCCCATTTTGGCTAGTTAGGCAGAATGGCGTAAACTCTCATGTGCATTGTACATTTTGTCTAGAATGCACTTGAACCGACCCCTATTACATTTTATATGACACCTAGATAGATCCTTGTGATTTTATTGGTTGTTTGATATCGATCATTCAGCCCATTGTGCAATGACGTCATCAACCGTGCAATTTTGGATCCATACGATTTTGCCCATTGCACTCGCGCACCGAGACTGCAGCTGCAGGCACCAGCCGTGCGCATGTTGTAATGACGTAACAATCAACAGACCAAACTCGCACTGCTGCAGTTTTGCATCAAAATTTATGAATTTCATCTGAAAAAAAAATTTTTTTAGGTGTCATATACATGTAAACCAAATGATGATTTTTTTTCATTCGTGCAATGGACAGAATACTTCATTCTGTGAAAGATGAAATAATGATCCATTCAACTCTGCTACGCCTCATTGAATGGATCATTTTCATCTTTCACCTCATGAATTATTCTGTCCATTGCACTCATACGAGTAGGAGAAACATTCATTATTTGTAATAGTATGTCACTCACACAGGAACTTGAGATCATCAGACACGCACAATGTACCACCCCTCTGCCAGCCAGGCAAATAAAAAACTACAAAATCACAATTTCTTTGATATACATGTACTTGAAATTTACATTCAACAATGGCACTTAACATTTTTATATGAGATTAAAAACTTGACCAGTATTTTTATTGGGAGATTGGGAGAATTTTTTTAATGAAGTGAATAGTGTTTTTTTTTTAATTGGCAGGCAGGGAGATGCTGGTATAATGATTTTACAGTGGAAAATATTGACATACTTGAAGTCAATTTTGGTTGTCAGTTTCAGATGCTGATATGCTTTTACAGTGGAAAATATTGACATAATTTGAAATCAGTTTTGGATGTCAGTTTCAGATGTTGATCTAATGCTCTTACTTTATTATACAGTCTTAGAACATTGATCAGTTTGAAATTACATGTAGTTTTGGTTCACAACTTAATTTTTTCTCAATTGACAATCATATTAAAAAGTCTTCATTTTATCAGATAGAAACTTCTTTGAAATCATTGCAAATATTAATTGAAACTTTGTAGTAACATGAGCAACTCAATCGGTGCTTTCTGTTGTAACACTCATTAGCTATCAGTTTCATATTTGTAATCGATTTCAAGGTTTATGATTTAATTTTGGACCTAAAATTGACTTGAAATTAAATACTTGTTTGCTGCAATGCACCCTGACCCTTTATCACAAGTTATTTTTTTATTTTTTTCCTTCACAATGATCACTTCTTACTGTGTAATGGGAAGTCATTTTCACTGATTTTAAAAATTCTTAATGATAAATTTCTATATCAAATCTCTTTGTTGACTGTGTTGGAAAACCACATTCAGAAATGTCATTTTTAATCAAAAAAGGTTTTAAAGTATTATTTGTATGTGAAAAGCAATTCTTTTGAAATATAATCATTGAAAGCAAGATGTCCAGTGACATTGTCATTCATTTAGAGGCATGTAGATTGTTTATGGTTTTAAGCGTATGAGTGAAATCTTTTTTGACCCAAAACGAATGAGTTCGAATTTACAAAGGTGGTGTTGAATCCATGCTTTGAATAAGATTTCATGCATTAATTATGCTTTACTTTTATACCAAGAATATTGAGAAATTATAGTGAATGCCTGTTTTTGTCATGTGCTACGACATCCTATGACTTCTACATGTATAGTTTGAATCCACTGATCGTGATTTGTGTAAATTAATTTTGAATGAATTGTGGGCTCATTAATTAAAAGTAGCTCATAACTTTTCAATAAATGTAAATTTAGCAATGTGACAGAGCTTGCTGGACCCTGTGCCATAAAGCTTAGTGATTGATTATGGGTTGATTTCTATGATTGATTGCATAAATTATTGTGTACAATAAATCGTAATATCAGTCCCACAATCGATTGCTAAGCTTTATGTCATTGGGCCTTGGATGTACTCGAAGAGTACATTGTAACGTACAGCTTAGCTATTGATCGTAGGTTGATTCCTATAAGTGATTGCATTTATTATTGTGTGCAATCAATCGTAAATATCAGTCCTGCAATCGATTGCTAAGCTTTATGTTATTGGGCCTTGGATGTACTTGAAATGTACACTATAAACATAGAGCTTAAAGATTGATCATGGGTTGATTTCTACTATTAATTGCATTGATTTTTGTGTACTATCAATCGTAAATATCAATCCCACAATCAATTGCTAAGCTTCTTGTTACAGGGTCCTTATCAAAGTTAATCAAACACTTTTTAATATACATGCTAAATGAAGCAAAATTAATGCATGACTCCACAAACTAAGGCCTCTTACTACCTTGGTAAATTCGGGGCATGAGATGAGTAGACTATATTCTTTTCCTTTTATTATCTATCTATTTAAATGTCCGTAGACTGCTTCTAGTGTCGTATTGTGTATATTATTGTATTATAAAAGAAAGATCAATTGCGCCAGGTACTGTAGTATGAACGAGCAAAAGTTATACTGTTGATTTGAAATATTTTTTGGATAATTAGGGTATGACGAGGGTGCCTTTATTTTATGTGTGATACGTTGTAAAGGCTGTCTAGCACACAATACCCATGTTGCAACATTCTGGTTTTTAGCTGATATTTAATGTATGTTCTTTAACCCATAAAACCTGCTGCACATGACTCAATCCGACTATGTTGTGATTATTGAATAACATTTTGCTTTAATATCAAAATTCAAAGAAGTAAAATGATTTCATTTGAAGTTGACGATGCTAGGAACACTAATATCATAATTCTTCTTTGATGCAAGCCTTGTGGTTTGCTATATGTATCATCTTCACTTCAGGGTGAACTTCCCCATTAACTCCAATTAAAAGCTATAATGATTACAGTAACTAAACTGTTGTTGCTTCCGGTATCTTAACTGCCATCGAAACCATCTTTCTGTTTTCTGTGCGTTGGTGCAATTAGGCCTGTCAAAACATACATTTTTGTTGATAAACTAGCGGGTACTGTTTCAGTTTCTGTGAATAGGAGGATGGGAGGGGGATGTTTTGAAGACATTTTAAATTCATACAGTATGTGAATCTCACATTGTCTTCTAATAGTGAACGGTCAGAATCCATAAAGAAATCGAACATCAAAATAGATTACATGCCATGATTTGGACATTGAATGCTACCAAAGGATATTTTTCTTTTCAGTACCGTTCTATCTTTCCAGGCAGGCGGACATAAGAAATATGCTTAATATTTAATTTTATGGTAATATCTTTGTGCATGTACGTGGTTTGCCGTAGATTTATGCTTACATGTAGTTGAATAATAGGGATCAGATATACATGTATGAACTTACAATTCACAAGCTGAAATATGATACAGACCACTCTGTTTTCACTTTTTTCATTTAAAAAGAATTTTAACTCCTAACTTTTGCTTCCAATTAAGAAAAAAATCAGGTCACTGTATTGACGACGTTGACTCTCTGTTGGAGTTCTAGTTATTTACGCCAATGGTGGCTCTGCAGAATGGCCTTTCAAACTGTGCTACTCTTTCAGTGTTTCTTTGAAAGACACTTTAATGTTATGACCAAAGGGGTTATAAAACCATGTTTTATACTACACTGTACATGTAGCATTACTAGGTTAAACAGGGCTCTCTGTAATACAACTACGCTTCATATTGGAATGTCTCTGAAAATGACAATATCTAACGTAAAAAATCTTTGCTTTGAACCGGGAGATACATGTACATGTAGGAGTCAACTCCCAAATCTCTACTTTGAAAGATGCTTTTTTGTCACCTGGGAGTTGTGTATGATTTTTGAAATTTATATAATAATAATAATGATAATTATGATAATAATGATAATAATAATAACAACAACAGCAACAACAACAACAAAAACAATTAACAATAATAATAATTCTGAATATTGCTCATATAGCGCATATCACAGTGATAACATCATGTCTCTATGCGCGTAAGAAGAAAAGAAGAGAAGGAAACGCCTGTTTACAGCTAGAGGAGCATATAATCAGTGATGTACATGTATATCTCATCTTACAAAAAGGAATGTCTTCAAAAGGGACTTAAATAATTCTTCTGTATTAGCTTGTTTCACATATCGGGCAAGTTGTTCCAAAGCCCAGCAGATAACATTTTGAAAGAACGAGAGCCATAGAATTGAGTATCAATTCAAAATCAAAGATACCAGGATATACATGTAGTGTATAATAGTCGAAAGACTATGCGCTTTACAAAATACATGTATATCAAAATTGCAATTGCTATTAAGATGCAGCCACTTAATTCCCACTTATCGCCAGACGGAGGAATCAGATGTCATCATTATAGGGTTTAAAAAATTCACTTGAATGCAGGCATTGTCTCTTGTACATGTATGAAAATAGTCTGTGTCACAATGAGTGATTTCAAGTTCAGTGTTGGAAGCAAGATTTAGATTGATTTTTCAAGCTCCAAGACCTATTCTGAGTTTACACAAATGATACAGATAACAATGTGGAGCGTTGTGGCCCAGTGGATAAGTCTTCTGACTTTGAAACAGAGGGTTGTGGGTTCGAATCCCAGCCATGGCGTAATTTCCTTCAGCAAAAAAATTATCCACACTGTGCTGCACTCGACCCAGGTGAGGTGAATGGGTACCCGACAGGATTAATTCCTTGAATGCATGAGCGCTGAGAGGCAGCTCAAGCTAAAGCCGGGGTAATAATAATAATAACAACGCGCCTCGGAATAGAATATTTCTAGATACATGGCGCTATATAATGCCTATTATTATTATTAATGTCAATTGCTCAACATCTAGTGAGTGACTTTTCAGGACCATTTTATGTTACGTTTGCTGTTGTGTTTATGTAAAACTTGACCGAACACCAACACCAAAAGGTCAACACTGAACTTGAAATCACCCATTGTCTTTTACTTCCTTTCATTCTTTTCCTGCCTTGTCAAGTGTCTCGAGTGTCTCAACTTGAGAGGTCGTCTGAAGACAAGTTCTGTTTCTCCGTCATTTTTCAGGAAATCAGTGTTTTAACTCGACAAAGGAGGAAGTATTGTGCAGAAAATATAACATTTCAATGTTGGATTAAGGCAAAGTCAAAGTCGAACTGAAAACCTATTGTAATTGAATATGAATGATGTCTCAAAACATGTATATGTAGTATGTACACTGCACATTTGTATACTGTTTGGTACAAGCTCAGCCTTGATAAACCATACAGTACACAATAAATGTCGTGAATATATTCTGGTATTATACATTTTCTCTGTCATTTTGTATAGAACATACAGTATTGACCACAGAATATATCTGCTCACTGATGCATTTAAATGGATGTATGATTTCAATACAAAGGTCATTTTTGACAGAGGTATCCCTGACTGAGCAACAGTCAATGGCTTGCAATTGCAGACCAGGTACCCGTCTTACAAAGAGTTGTGATTGATCTAATCAATCGTAACTCTATGGAAATCCATCTGTGTAAATTTTTTTTACAGGAAATTTTCAAAATGTCCTTTGTAAGCAAAGGACATCGCACCAAATTATCAAGAAATCAATGAATTTATGGATATACATGTACATTCATATCTAGATTTTTTTGAACAAACATGCATTTTATATGTTGACTTTACTGGCTTTCCATAGTTGCGATTGATTGGATCAATTGCAACTCTTCGTAAGACGGGCCCCTGGGTCGACAGTTGTGCTAAAAAATCAGTGAACCTCACCAGAAAATGAACATACTCAAAAGTGTTGAAGTTCTGACATGTTACAGATATTTAATTGTCATGTCTGGTTATAAAATATGACATTAAATAAAGTTTGTTTCTCTGGGCTTGCCCGACATAGTAGTGAACACTCGGCACAGAGGAGTGCATTTTGTAGTCGGTTCACTTTTTTTCTAGCACCACTGTATGTACTTTTATAAGCCACCTAGTTCAATATCAAATCAACTATTGCAATTAACAACAAGTTTTGATATTACAAAGGATTTAATAATATCAGCCTAGATGGTAATCAATGCAATACCAGAGCTACCAAGTCTCACGCATTATGCGTGAGACTCAAGCATTTTGGACTCTTGTTCATCCCCTCAAATCTGTCTCACGCAACTATCACAGCCTATCCCCCATATACTTTGTACACAATGTCTGTGATCTCACTCAGATTCACAGAAAATCTCACGCATAGCTGGTCTTTGAACTTGGCCTCACTGCAATACTTTGCTTTACGTTATGTCACCGGAAAAGAAACATCTATTGAATTTAGTAAAAAAATAAGCACATGTTTTTCATATGGATAAGTACTTTTGCTCACATATGTCTGTGATTTTTAGAGATCCCAATATAATGGTACACTGTATTTTATATTTTCGAAACAAAATGTCACAATTTATGAGCACTGCAGTTTCACATGGACAGTGCAGTTGGGCACCAGAATGTCATTCTTAAATTTTTTATCTGAAACCAAACCATTGACCCTTGACCTACATTTTCTATCAAGTTTGCTATGCTCCGATTTGATTTCAATACAGGTCACACAATGTAACTGCTGTATTTTGTTCTAATCATTTCAGAGAGTAATTTCCATAATTAGCTTTCGCCTGGCCGTCAAGATGTTTTTCATGTGACTACGTACCCCGAAGCATTAATGAGTTTCTTGTTATTCTCCCGTGCTTGTTAATGTACCGTTCAAGAACGGTTGACCTTAATTATGTAAGCTCCTCCATTTCAGAGCTGCTTGTTTATCAAGAAATCCCATACTAATCACCATACATATGTTTCAAAACAATTTGCAACTTTGTATTGGGTTTCTGTTATATGTTCGCCTTTATGTTGGTGGGTTATTAAAACCTTTTATTTTTAAATCATTTAGGACAGCTGTGGACAATCCCGTATTCTATGAAGTGGCATCACTCTATTTGCCTGTAAAGAGTTCTCTCCATTAGGAGACTGTTTTCAGACAATACGAGTTTGCCACTTCTGTCATACGGTAAATTATGCCGAAGGTAATTTTGCATTAATCAAATAATGTAACTCCTTGAAGAATCTCTAATTTAGTAGAATTATCTACGGGAATTAGGAGACTGTTTTCAGACAATGTGAGGTGACTAGTGACCCTATCATGCTTGTGCATGGGCCCATACATTTCTTTGTCATAGCTGATGCTGGATACGCTAGTGGGTCCAGTAGTCTGAAATGCTGAGAGTTAGGCGATTATTCAACTAAGATCGACTTGCGCAGAGTCTACCCTGTGAAAATGATATCAACCTCACATTGTCTGAAAACAGTCTCCCAATTCCTGAATATATCTTTACTAAATTAGAGATTCAAGCAGTTAGGAGATTATTTTACTTATGCAAAATTAACTTTGGCATAATTTACTGTATACAGTAGTGAAATGCTTTGTAGGTCTGACGCCTGGGACCGTTTCATGAAACTTGTTATAACAACACTTTAGTTACAGTTAAAAGCTACTGAAATCATTCCATTTGATTGGCTTATAGTAATCTTGTTTTAGACATAGTGACCCGTATTCTGTAGTCGGTGTAACTTAAACCTCAGTCTAAGTTACACCCGACTTCAGAATACGGGCCTTTGAATTTTGTTACGATAATGAGTCTTTATGAAACCAAAGCAAGAATACATGTATGCAAAATGTGTTATAAACATGTTTGAAAGAGATTCCACTGAGGCACAACCACCTGTAACTCTCAAATATTGCTTTTTATAAGCTGTCCTCAAACTTCTGAATTTTTGAGATAAAAGGTTTTAAAAGTCCATCAACGATATGTACTTGTATACTGATATTCTACAGTGTATGCTCACTAGATATTGACCACCCAATCGTATTATATTTCTTGGAACAATCAAGTCGCCCTTGCTTGAAACAAATCTTGTAACTGATATGTTCTTCATAATTACTATGTTTTCACTGGAAACAAATAAAACAGTATGATGTACAGTATAATACTTGGTTTGTGTTTTCAATTATTTTGAGGTGTGTACGATGTAGTGTGGATTGATGTTAATCATTATATAAATATGGCATGAGTAACTTTGGAAAAGTTGTGAGATGCCCGAGGCACAGCCGAGGGCATTGGGGAAGGTAAACAAGTGTGTGAATTATTCCAATGTTTATTATGTTTTATGAAATAGTGATGTGGAGGTTCCAGGACATTTGCTACGGCGACAATTGCTCCGCTGTAAATTCTACACTTACAGAATTTCAACCCTTGATTTTATATATCTACCCTAAACCTAAACCCTAACACAACACCTTGTTGCAACCCCTATATCTTTAGATGAAATATAGCCCAGAGCAATTGTCGCCAGAGCAAATGTTATATCACCGATGTGCATCCTTGTTACTAGATTGAAACATCCTAATCTCAACACCATGGCCCCTGTCTTACTAAGAGTTGTCATTGATGATCTGATCAACCTCTAGTACTAGTATATGGAAATACATCAACGTCATAATTTTCTTCAGGATGTTTGCACAATGTCCGTTGTAATTAAAGGGGAAGTTCACTCTGACAAAAAGTTTATTGTAAAAATAGCAGAAAAAATAATAAAAAATATTGCCGAAGGTTTGAGAAAAATTCATCAAATAATTAAAAAGTTATTAGAATTTCAATTATTTGATTTGTGACGTCATATGCGAGCAGCATTCCTACATAGCGAATGGTAAAAAAACAATAAAATGCCATTTTCTCAGAAAATTGAAAATAGTTTTCACTGTACCTTTTGTATATCAATAGACAAATCATTTCACATCCGATCATGAAAAGAAAACAAAATTAAGTCATCAGGAACCATACAAAATTTGAAATTCATACATTTTATATTACATAACACATGAGGCAGCTGCTCGTTTATGACGTCACAAATCCAAAACTTTGAAATCTAATAACTTTCTTACACTTTAACGGATTTCCTCAAACCTTCACCAATATTTTTTACTATTTTTTCTGCTATTTTTACAACAAAGTTTTCTTCAGGGTGAACTTCCCCTTTAAAGAGAAGCACTCTAAATTTTCAAGATAACTACGAATGTATGAAGATGCATCATACCTGGAAAATATTTTGAACAAACGTGTGTTTTAGATGTTGACGTTTCTGGCTTTCCATACTTGTGGTTGATTGGATGAATAATAACTTTGTCAGACAGGGCCCATGTCTGGTCAGCAGAACTTTGCATTAGTACTGGTCAGTCATTAGCCAACTTTCCTGCTAGGTCAAATAAATGATGGGTCATGTGATGCATTTTCAGCCAAGCAATGGATGAGGATCCTTGATATCACCATTTTATAAAATATTCTATCTGTGACAAGAGACTTGCATCACTTCAGGGCCCGAGGCCCGTCTTAGAAAGAGTAACGATTGATCCAATCATTCTTAACTATGGAAATCCATCATTGTCATAATTTTTTCTACAGGAAATTTGCAAAATATCCTTTGTAAATAAAGGGGATCACACCAACTTGTCAAGAAATCAATGAATTTATGGATATGTATTCATACCTAGAATTTTTTTGAACAAGCATGCATTTTATGTTGACTTTGCTAGCTTTCCATATTTGCTATTGATCAGATCAATCGCAACTCTTTGTAATATGGGCCCTGATCAATCAATCACAACTATAGAAAATCCATCAATGTTCTTCATATAGGACATCGACATGTTTCTTTTAAAAAGAAGGGCGCAGCACTTGTTGAACGACCAGGATACATGTCGAGTATACCTCAAGAAATATTTTGAATGGATAAAAGCATTCTAGATATTAGTGTCACTGGCTTTCCATAGTTGAGAAAAGTCAGAATTATCAGATCAATCTTTGTGAGACACGGCCCAGTATTCTACAAGTACTTGAAAGTCCTGTATCATTTCATAATTTTAATCGGTGTACTTGTTACACACAACCACACACAGAAACAAATAAGAAACTTAATTCAGCTTTTCTGACTCCTTTGCTCTCAATGCAAGCAAAGAAATCTAGATTTATTCTACAACAAAACAAAAATGACTACAACGTATAACGCATTTGGATATGTTGTCAGAATCCTGCCCCTAAAACACATAACCAGCGCCATGTGATTTTAGCACTGTGTGACAAAGCTTTATGTTTTGTCCTTGTCTGTAACAAAAAGCTTTAATATACTGATCATAATATCAATTTGTATATTTGAGAGCACATGATGATCAATGCAATCAAATATAAAATGGCTACGATCAATCTAGAAGTTTCGTGTTACCGGGACCAGATAGCTGCTTTTGGCCTCCCCTCTAATACACTTTCACTGATTACATACATATATACATTTGTAACTACGTAGAGTCAGCAATGATGAAACATACTATCATTCACATTCAGTTGTATAAAAAAAGCAATATATATATTACAATAAGCAGCAGATAACTTTTGTATGGTATCGTTAGTTGCCCATTTGAAGGCTATCAAGAGCCAATGATTACATATGAAAGTGCATCATTAAAAAAAAAGAAGATAAATTTGGTCCAAGCATGTAAATGTCATATACAAAAGCTTTCAAGAATTATATTACAGATTATATAATTTTGCAATGATTAGATTATGATACTAGCCAATGAACATGTCATTAAATATAATTAGAAGCATCCAAGAGATAATAATAAATAAAAAATAACCATGTTACTCGACCTTATTCATCATAGTTTCCCCCGAAAAATGCGTGAAACTCTGTGAAGTGATGTTTGGATGTTTTCGGCAAGCTTCTGATTAGGTAAAATGCATAGTCTATACATGTTTACAGATAGTAGGAAAAATATGTACATTATTTACAGATATAAGTAAAGACACTATTCCAGTACATTTTGCCTTTGTACACAGTGCAAGATATAATTAAATTCAATTTCCAGTCCTGATGTTTTGATGCAATACTGAAATGCTAGCAACTTTAAAACAATGTGCAATTGAGGATGCTTCGATAATGGTCAAATCACTGATGAAGTCGTGACAGGGAACAAGTAATCGCTAGTACAAGTATTTGAATGCTGGAATGTCATTATGGAAATGGTACATGTACATTACATCAATTTACAAACAATTTATGGAAAACAGAATTCTCAACCCTAAATAACATCGATACGAAATAACTTCATCAATGCTTGCATAAAAAGAATGAAAATCCTGTTTGATTCAATGTGCTTGAACAGAGAAATACTGATAATGCAACGGTTGTCGAGTAACTTTTGTCTTGCACACACGAGCAGCGAGTACATAAATTCATTCTTGTACTTCTTCAAAACGCCGTCTGGACAGTCATGCACGACTCTATTTTCTATCTACACATCTGGCCTATACCAAAAAAGGTGATATGATTTCATCTGAATATATAAAATGATGGTATCCTTCGATAACAAAAGCCCTGTGTGGGAAAATGAGAGTCGTAAAGAGGACGAAGTAGGAGGGAAGATAAAATATGTGTCAGTGTCAAATCATTTTAGAGACACATACGAATTTATGAACAGTGAGTGTACTAGGCCTAGTTTCATAATACAATGACAGTGACTGCCATGGAAATGGGGCTCAGCAGTCAATCAAAATCAAGCTTTTTATGGAAGTTACAAATAAATCATGACAGTTTAATTGTAGTAAAGTCTTTACGAAAAAGGGCCTGTTCATGTATGCAGTCATCATTAATACATTTTTTCTCTCTTTTACAGTATTCTAAAATGATATATACAATATATTACAAATGGTGTCATGGATGAGAGAGAGAGAAAAAAGTTGTTAGAAATAATTTACAACTGAAATACATGCATGTTCATATGCCCTTATTGTAATACAGCTATGCACTTTCTATGTACATGTATTATGCAAACAAGTCATGAGTTTTCAAATACCTTACAGTATATATAATTATCAACAAAATACAACTAGATAAATAAAACAAAGAAATGAATAATAAACAAAATGATTCTCCCTCCAACTTTGATGTATACCAGCTGGATTGAGACTTCTTTTTTTCTTTATATTGCACAGCCTAGCTAAATATACAACAATTCTATCTATTCTTTCTCCCATGCAAACGCGTAATCTTTTTTTTTAATGAGTATATCAAACATGAAATGCTGGTGGCATGGTTATTGTTGTTACAAAGTTATGAATTCTCAAGAATAATCAATGAGTACATTATATAAGGTTGGATTCACCTCTGTGGGTCAGGTTTGAGTGTCTCCTTGTAATTCAAATAAGAATGTTTGTAATCAGAAAACCAAGAAACCAAAAAAACTAGCAAAATATGCTGAGGAAATCAGAGCCTTATAACAAATTTCACCAAATATTCTTTGATTTTTATTGATTAATCTACAATTGAATTGTCAAAACCAATTTGTAAGATAATACTGCTGACAGGTCTTTGTTACCTTTGAAAAATATTATCATACAAGTTGAACGGTGCATGGAAAAGAAATGCAATTTAACATGACCGAAATCTTATTCGCTGAAAAAAGCACAACTCACGTCTTAACATTCCGATAACATATTAAAGTATGCGAGTTTTCATAGCCGTGTTTTGCTTCAATCATGCACATGAGGAATGTTTTCATGCATTGAAGTGATAATAGGTATGAAGTTATTACAGTGCAACAAATTTGATTAAAGATACAAACTCAGGCATGATTGGCAAATCAGCTTTTCATCAATCAGTCTGAAAACATCCTGAGTATGTAGGATATAATCTTGGAACATCGGCAATGGCCTTCCCTTAATTTTGTAGTGTTTGTCCTTCAATGTCACAAGATATAACAATAATAACTATAAAGCCAGCAATTAAAATAAAATAAATCTTCATCAACAGACCATTTCTGAGTTATAATCTGATAGCAAAATGATCTCTCTATAGCTGTATCAGCCATTCTGTAATCATTCTTTCCTGCTGAGGCCACCATCATAAAAATGCTGCGGAAGGTCCAAGGTTGCATCGTGCTGGATTACCTCGAGACTTGTTGATGGTCTAGCGGAGTGTAGGAGAAGCGAAGAAATGAGTGCCCTTCTTGCTGCGTTCACTCTTGCTGCCAAACCTGAAGGAGAAACAGGAGGACATACAAGAAGCCTTTAAAAATTTGCAACAGATATATGTATATAAAAATGACTTGATAATGAAGAATAGATATGTCAGATGAGTCTTACGTACTGTTACCTGTTGAAACCAGAAAGTTACCTTATATTCAAGAATAACCATCAGTTTGTGTCTATATTACATTCACATATTATGTATCTACAAAAAAGTGTGCATGTATCATGAAATTAAGACAGTTTTTAGAGACTGAGAACCACACATTCATAATATACAAAACTACTGCAAAATTAAAGCATTTAGCCAAGGCTCAACACTAAGTTTTTTTCTTGGTGGCCAGAATGGTTAAATTTCACATTCTTGATGGCCGCAAGGTAAACTGGGTGGCCCTATGACATTAGAAAACATTACAATTTATCAAAACTTTGGTAGCCCGACTGGCCCACCAAGTGTGGGCTTTTGAAGAATTCTGGCGGCCCAACTCTCACTTTTGGTTGCCCCGGGCCACAGCTAATGTTGAGCCCTGATATAGCAAACATGCTGAATAAAAAACCCAAAAGAAGCCAAGATTGCTAGAGATATGTGAACAGGATTTCCCCAGTTAAGTTGTTTACATGTTCATTAATATAAATACACCCAGTAAAGTTGTTAACATGCTCATTAATCAGAGATACAACATGCTAATTGCTAAAGTTGTGAAAAGGAAGAGAGAAACATCACAAAAAGACAATCAAAATGAATAAGGAGAATAAAAAAAGGAGCGAGCATGGGAGGGGTTCATCAACATTTTTGTCTGATCTGATACCTCTCCTTGATTCTTATTGGCTGAGAAGCACCATTACAGTTTTTGTACTATGGTAACTGTCAGATAAAACAGGATTTTTCGGATAAATGTCCAACAATTAAAGTCCTTCATGAAATGCTCCCAGGTTTGTGTATTGAAGGGTCAAATAACCATGAGTTTTTGCAATCGTGATGGGGACTGATTCTACAACAAAAGCCCTTCATTCATGACAAAGCATTCTTTGTTGAAAATAGGTGAATCAAAACAACCATAGTTTCGTCCTAGACTCGGGACAAACAAGATATATTAGCAATTATTCCTCAGCTCAGAATCTTATGACGATCGGCTGTTCCGGTTCACAAATTTTCGAGAAAGATCTCTCAGCTGTTCATTGCGCTCTGACTGGCATTGTGAATAGATTTTCTACATTGGAGGATCTGTCCGTTGCAATCTGTGAAAACTCGCTATTGAGCATCTAACAGAATGCACAAGACGAAAAAGTGCAAAAAGTCTTTTAAATGATAAAAGCATGATGCTACACGACAAAAAGAGAACCAAACTGACCAATGATGTCATTAGAAAAAAATGCAATAATTCAAAGTAACTTTTAGAGTTTTCTTTATTTGAACAAACTATCTAAAAGAATGTCATATTTTCATCTAATTTTTAAAGCTATTTTTCCATTTTTCAAACTATCATCTATTTACCAGTATTCATCAATCTTCCTTTTGGAGTGGGGTATATGTAGTTGATTAATTCATAAGTTGACCCAACATACAGTTATTCACCCAAAATACATGTAGTTTTATATTATAGAGTGACTCTTCCCAACTAGTGAAGTGCCCGCCAAGGGAAGAGGGGTGGGTGTTACAAAAAAAAAGAAAAGAGAGAAATTATACACACAACCAACTGCAAATCATAATATTCCAGCAAGAACAAAGATCTTGAGAAAAGCACATGCAATAAATAACAACAAAACATATATGCCCCCTTTTCACTGCAAGTTTAGCATACACCGCAAACACTTCTAGACAAAGAACGGACCTTGGAGTGTATCTCATTGAGCTTCTTGATGATTTACTCCCAAAGCTGAGTTGATGTCATGAAAGAAAAACACACACAATGGCACCAAATGAAATAAACAATGTTAATGAGATGGCCGGTATGAAATGGGTGAAATAAACATATAATGGGAGGAATTATAGTACTACAATACTGTGGGGGAGAGAAAAAGAATTGGATATATAGGTGAAAACAACACTGTAACATGCTTTTTATAGATATTCATCAATATCATTTATCTTTGAACTGTCTGATTGATTTGTAGGGCATTATGTTTTATGATGATCACTTTTCTTCTAAGTGTGTCAATTATATCTTGTAAATATTTATGTGAAGTATAATAAATTTTTTTGTCTCGTTTGTAAAAGAAAAGAAAAACAAGAAAAAAAGAAGGATAGGCTACTCAGCCAAAGGGAATGGATGTGTACTGTAGCCATGATGAATATAAAAAAAGTAATAAAAGTGAGGTATTAGACATATTAATTCCACCTGTAGGAGTGAAAGGAAAATGGTTATCATCATTTCTGTAACCAATTTGTAGATGGCTGCATTAATACAGATATTGTAAAATATAAGTATCGAGTACATTAGATGATTGGCAGCTAAGAAATTACACGTATGTACAAAATAATGACAAGGCTGAAGGCTTCACAAACGTAAAATACAAAAATAAAAGAAATCATACAAAGGCAACATTTAAGTATTACAAAATACACACATAAAACAAAAAATGATTTGCACAAATACAACAATGAAGGATTACAAATACACAAGACAAAAAACAGAAACAATTTGCAGAAATACTATAATGTGTGAAAGAGTTGAGTATCAATGATGAACAAAGTTAATTCTGCTTGGATACATGGACACAGCTCACCCTAGACATTTTTAAAGAATGACAGACAACGACATGTTGTTTGTTAGCTCGACAAAGTACATCCAGGACATCACACGGAGGGAGTTCACATATTTCATCAACACACTATTGGGGGCTTCATGTTGGTTCTATATGCAATCCTGGTGGGTTATGGATTACAAGCAAACCACATGTGAACTACCCCTTGCTTCTGACCAACCTTGTTATCCCACCAATTGACTTTTTGGCAGAGCTCGTATTGACGCTCATTTTAGAAGACGAGGTTTTCTTCAGACTGACAGGATAGCGAGAGGACGGGGATGAAACAAAGGACAAAGGGATTACAAAAACATCTTAAACCTGGCGCACACTACACTATCTGCTTCCACTCCGATTTTTGAAAAAAAAAGATATTGCAATTGATATGATCATTCCAACCTGTATTAAAAATCTTAACCATCAAATTTCCAAACAGTGAACATCAAAATTGAAATTCCAGGCTTTTGAGAGCATCCCTGAGTGGATAAAAGTGAATTCAATTCCAAATTGTAAATGGTGCCATAGCAATCTTGTCATCCGATGCGATCTGAAGTTAATTTGGAATGTAATCTGACCATGCAATTCTTGTGACGGAGCAGAAATTTGATTTTGCTAGCATTATTCCAGACTTCAAACTAGATATTTGTACTTTTTCACACTTTTCAATCAGGGCTATGCAAAATAGGATGCGATAAAAAGGGGGCCATAAGCTGGAATGCATAGTGTGCAGCGGGCTTTACATCAATGGAGGATACAAACAAAGGATGAATGTACATACAAGTTTAAGGCCGACAGGGGAAGGGTTGAAATCATAGAAATACAAACGAAAAAGGGTAATACAGTTTACATTCAAACATGCTGCAGTGTCTATGATAAAAATATAAAACTATGCTAGCTTTCTGTAATTTCATGGTAAAAGACTGCCAAATACTCTGAACAGAAAATTACAGTCTATTAAAGAACAAATGGTTACAAGCCACTATATAACTGAGGGTATACATGTAGTAGTATATTGACATTTCATAAGGGGGGGGGGAAAGCGAAGAGTTATTGCAAAAGTAGACAGCCTTTCCTTTGCCGATTATAGTTTCTTAGTAATATATAGTTTAATATATTTTTATGAGATATATTAAGATAGATATATGTACAGTGTACAGTAGTAGTTCTGCATAATTTGTAAATTTGGTTATCATCAACAGTAATAATGGTGATTTGTTCCCAGAATAATCAATGGACATTGTAGACTTACTGCTTAGTACATGTCTCAATTTTAGATCTTTTGGGTGGAAATGATTTATATTGCTGATTATAGCTGCAGTGAAAATTAATGAAAGTTTTTCTGATTATGGCTTCCTTTTCTCTAAATGCTTAAAACTTCTAATGAATATATTGCAATGATGATATATTCTACTATAAGGCATGAATAATTTCTAAAAACACTTTAAAATCAAAAGATTTGCAATATTTTCCTCAATATTCTCTCTCTCTGTAAATGAAACTTTTGAATAAATTCTGTCTCCATGTCTGTACACAAATAATGCTTATTTTCGTAGAAAGATCACATCTTATCTGTATAATGCTGAAATCTACACAGATCGATCTTTGGGACTGATTCAAACAATTAACTACGATTGATCGTTTATCAGTGGTAAATCAAGACCAACCTTGACGTGATGCTAGAAGACTTCTTATCGGTAGTTTTCTTCATACTGCGTTTCGGATGACACATAAAAGCGGATAATGTTACAATAGGACAATCAACACGCAGGCCAGAGCCCTGTTTCACAAAACTTGTTATCAATGCCAGTAAAAGCTACTGTTACAAGCTGCTGAAATTATATTATTTGACTGGCTGGGAGTGAGTTTGACACAGATTTTCAGTACTTGCTGTTGATAACATATCTTATGAAACAGACCCCAATTTATTCCTCAGTAGTACTCAACGTAATTATACGTCGAACAATACAGTCACGCATCATGCAAACACTTCAAAAACACAGACACTCTCTTTCTCAGATCAAACAATTAAACAAACTAATAAACGGTAAAAATAACAAATAAAACAGTACAAACAAAATAAAAAGAAACAAAAACATAATTCAGACAAAATATAGACCTATCTCGTTAATTGGACAAACAGACATTTCTGCAATCCATTTTAACTACATATTTAACAGGCTCAGCAATCAAAAATCAAGGATTCAACGGTGGTTACTATTGCTGGAAAAAGTTACAGTTTATGCAACAATACACTTGGAATTTTTTCACAAATACTCTTAAGATATGTCTTATGGCTACAATACTGTAACGGTGAGAGCAAGAATTACAAGCCGCAATTACCAAGATAACTATTCTCATACACCATTTATATCAACAATACAGGAATATATTTACCTTGGAGTGAGTGAGGACTTGCCGAGGAGTGTCTTGGCCTTTCCAAGGCTGCTGTTAGAGGGCGTCTTCCCGGGTGTCTTGCCCGGTGTGCGCACAGGCCCAAGCATGCTGGTGTGAACTACAAAGCACAAAACACAGACACAAAAAATGTTATAAAAATTTCAGGATAGCTGTAATATCATTAACTAAAAAAATATTACTTGTATTTCACATAGTATTTTCTTTTAGCATTGTCTACTTGAAGATTTATTTAACTATCATAATATACAATGATATTGATATAGTGCTCATTTTTTAATGTGTTGTATTATCATTATTAAAATGTAGACATGAAGAGTTACACTGTATGACAACTTAAGAATTGCCGCATGTATCAAACGCAACTGGAAATTCAAGTGTGATGTTAGTCACTGAGAAATTATTTTTTGACCCCCCATCGTATTGAATTCCGGAGCATGGACAAGAACAAATAATTCATGTTAGCTAAAATGGTCGAGGTCAAATGGATTTCCATATACATGCACATAAGGTTGATCAGATCAATCGCAAATCTTTGTAAGACGGGGTCCAGGGCCCGCATTACAAAGAGTTACGATTGATCCGATCAACCTCAAGTATATGGAAGTCATTTTTTGTTTCTTTGGGACATTTGCACAATGTCCTTTGGAAACAAAGAGAAGCATAGTGAAATGTTGCTGGAATTCCATAGTTGCGATTGATTGGATCAATCATAACTCTTTGTAAGACAGGGCCCAGATCTTACTTGGTTGACCGGGTGTTCCAGGGGTCCTGTGACGGTTGGCGTAGATGGTAGAATTCTCTGTGTCGGTCTCAAAGTTGATGAAAGATTTCCAGAAATCAGCCGGGAGTGACATCAGCCTCTCAACAACCTTCAAAGATAGAGAGAGAGAAAAATAGAGAAAGAGGATTAATCCTGTCAAAACATTCCCTTCTTTATTCTATGTTCCTCAATTTAATTTAATGAATTGATCATGTCAAAGAACCATGATTCTTTTCAAATAATGTCAAATACATGATTGCTTGTAACTCATACTTGCCAACCTTAGAAGAAAAAAGAGGAATCCATTTTTCACGCAGAGTAACGAGCGTGTGACATTTTGCGCGGGAAGGGTGTGGGGGTACCCCCTGCCACGGTTAGAAATTTTTGGAATTTTAGAACATGAAATGGGGGGCTTTCCTTCACTTTTGAAGTGCCTTTTACCTGTCCACAAAGAAGAAAAATATCTTAGTTTTGTCCCAAAGTAATGAAATATGAAACAGGAAAATCAACAGGATTCATTTCATGAAATTGTACCATATTTTTTTACTTCAAAAACATGTATTTCCATTACAATAATAACTGGATATTTCTCAGAATACTCCTTGTATTTCTAAATAATTTTGACTTTATTTCACGAAAACAGACTAACAGTCTAAATGCATATGTACCGGTAACTTACACATGAACTTATTATGCAATTGCAAATGCACCGGTACGGTACTCACTAACCCAGGGAGCTCCGACCCGGGAAGCGGGCGGGCCGCGACTGGGCTCGGTACCGGTACTCAGTCACTGCACTCATGCACTGTCTGTATAACGATCGGAATCACAGTCACAACTCACATTCACAATCCAAACGACGCATTGGCGACGGTATCCAGTTTCCACACACTAAATTTGTAATTTTGGCTTCAAAATTTCACGGAAAACTATATCCTTTGGCCATTAATCTGACGATCGTTGAGCTGGATCTTACGTTTGCACATGTATGCACTTGCAGCGCGGTAACCCACGGAGCTCCGGCCCGTCGGTAATCCGGCACAGGCCGAAGCTCCCTGAGTTAGCAGCGAGGTATACTCGCGCTCGCGACGTCGCAGCATGCATTGTATTTGCATGTGTTGTCGCTCTAGCTGTGTTTGCACGCGCTTCTGCAATGTGCGCGCCATGTGAGATAGGCAAAGTGAAAAACTACGTACAAGAGTGTGTTCAGTTAGTGGAAAAATAATGCTATTTGGGATATCGCGATATCCAGGTGTCCGCAAGCTTCAGATTGGTCTAACCTTCGCTCCAGCCGTTTTTTCAATATCATCAATGTAAAAATTAATGAAAATCGGAATTATGGAGTTGATATTCGTAATGCGGAATTGGCAATAAAAAATCGGGATGATTCCGCCAAAATCGGAATGGTTGGCAAGTATGGTAAATTGAGAGAGCTTTGAATACCGGTAATAAAGGCATGCTCTTATCACAGCATGCTTTACATGTAGTTGATGGGAACAGTATAAATTGATATCTTTTTTTTTTTTTTCAAATTTCTTTATCACTTCACCTAGTAAAAGTGCTAAGAGACATATGTTTTTTTTTAATTAATGAGACTACTGTTTATGTTAATCTTCATACAGATTTTTTTGCTCATTAATTTTAAGAACAAGTGTCGAGTTAGGCCTGAGAAGAGTGTATTCATCATTGGAGACTTTCTTCATACATGCACTGAATATGTTACATTTATATAGCACATTACATTGACATTTCAATTTGTACTATAATAAATTATTAAAGCATACATACAACATATGTAATACATTAAAATATAAACATAGAAGTAATAAGTACAGGAAAAATACATAGGCCTACATATATTAACATTTACTACATTATAAATGACTAAGAAGAAAACAAAAATGTCTTTAGTCTGCCATTTTTGAAGGCCTCAACGGAAGGAGCATCACGTATTTGGCTTGGAAGTCTATTCCAGAGAGTGGGTGCCATTGAGGAGAAGGCGCGATCACCATATTTCATGCAGGTGGGGGTTGAGGTCTAAATGTTCATGTGCTGATGAAAGAAGTGTAGGGACCAGAAGTCGACTTGGGTGTGATCAGTGAAGTGAGATATGCAGGTACCATGCCGTGCATAGTCTTGAATGTGAGAAGGATCTTGAATTGTAGCCTTTTAAATTGGTAATCAAGCATTACTAATGCATGAGAAACATGGATTTAAAACTCTCATAGGAGTTCGGTCAAAGAGGGGTATTGTAACCTACCATTGGTTGCGTTCTGGTGTCACTGAGCATCTGCATAGGATCTGGATCTGGGCAACCGTGCCCAATGATCGTTGGTCCAAACACCTTGGCGAGATTAGAAACAGGCATCTTGCACTCCGGACTCTCAGACACTCTTAAAAAAAAAGTAGTTGTCTTTTAATATAATCATGAACCTGACAACTTGCAGTCAAGACTGTGAAATCATAATTTTGTAGGCTTGTATGTCTCCATTGAATACGATTTTAGGATTCCAAACAAAGTATATAAAAAAAGAAAATACAAATCAAGGTCAGTATAGTGCCTGGTGTTTGTACCTGTATTCTTATAACATCAACAAAAAAGTTTGATGTAATGTTTTGTGTGCATTATCTCACAACATCTGCATCAGTTTTCAACACTAATCTTGGTATATGGATTACAACTCACTTTTCTCAAAATATTAGCACCTAATTTTGGTGTATTGCTTTGTGCTTATCATCTCACAACATCCAACACCAGTTTTCAACACTAAACTTGAAATAACTTAGGATTACAACTCACTTTTCTCAAAATATCAACACCCAATTTCGGTGTATTGCTTTGTGCTTATTAACTCACAACATCCAACACCAGTTTCTAACACCAAACTTGTACAAACCCAATGGATTATTACCCACTTATATTTTAACACCTAAGTTTGGTGTTATGACTTGTGCTCATCATCTGACAACACTAACACCATGACCTAAAGGATTACTGCTTGAAGATGTGTTATGAGATATGTCATGGTGTCTCTGTTGGCATATGGGGTATAAAGGCTAGTGTTGCTTTCTCAAGAACATCAATATCTTTTACACTAGCACCAGCCTTTTACACCAAACTTAAAATACATATAACACTATCCATTGGTACTGACCTTTGAAGATGTGTTATGATATAATGCCATGGTGACTCTGTTCGGGTGTGGAGTATACAGTCTAGCGTTGCTATCTCAAAAACACCAATACCTTTTACACTAGCACCAGCCTTTGACACCAAACTTACAATGTACATAATGCTATCTATTAGTTCTGACATTTGAAGATGTGTTATGAGATTTGCCATAGCATCTCTGTTCGGGTATGGTTTATAAAGGCTAGTGTTACTTTCTCAGAAACACCAATACCTTTTAAACTAGCACCAGCCTTTGACACCAAACTCAAAATGTATATAACCCTATCCATTAGTACTGACCTTTGAAGATGTGTTATGATATATGCCATGGTGTCTCTGTTCTGGTATGGAGTATAAAGGCTAACGTTGTTTGCTCACAAACATCGATACCATTTACACTAGCACCAGCCTTTGACACCAAACTTACAATGCATATAACCCTACCTTTGAAGATGTGTTATGATGTACGCCATGGTGTCTCTGTTCGGGTGTGGTAGCTCACTGACGGCTTGGTACATAGCGGTGGTACTCTCATCAATATCATTCAGTTCTAACAGAAAAACAAAAAACACAAACAAGGAGATTAAGGGTGATTTCAGGTTCAATGGTGGGTT
The DNA here is from genome assembly GCF_018143015.1 of Lytechinus variegatus. Classification (NCBI taxonomy): domain Eukaryota; kingdom Metazoa; phylum Echinodermata; class Echinoidea; order Temnopleuroida; family Toxopneustidae; genus Lytechinus; species Lytechinus variegatus. The sequence goes on along the minus strand of NC_054752.1, from coordinate 3,353,805 downwards.
GAGTGTTGGAAGCACAATGCAGATTGCCTTCCCTAGAACCAACACCAAATCTTGGTTTTACAAAAATGAAAAAAATCACATTAAAAATATCTCAACTCAGGGATACATATAACACATTCATTTTACATTTGGTGCAGTTCTGATGTTAAAAATTAGCCATGTTTCCCTTTTTCTCTGCACCCTATTTCATTGTCATCAGTGCTAACCAGCCAATCAACACCAAGGATTTCACTTATATTGTCTGAGCTTACAATTTAGTCAGTGCTGAAAACTTTCATGAAACACCCCACAGTGCTCTCATAACCCTAATCAATCACCACAGCCAGAATTATAAGGCAACATTGCTGTCAGCCAATCAGAGTGTACGATTTCGATAGCTTATAACAATACTGGTAACGACTGAAAACTAACCTGCAGCCTTCATGAAAGCCTGGTGGAGTTCAAAGGTGACCAGAGGCTCGGGAAGATTGCGGAAGAACTGCTTGAGAGCACCGGAGACAGAGTGGATGTCTCTAACCTTCTCCTAGATAACAAAACAAAGGAGAGTATTATTAGAGAACAAGGAGAGAACGTCCTATACTTTTACATGCTATAAGGGCACTATAGCATAACATTTGATTTATATATAGTTAAATAAGATATTGGATAAATTACATTATTCAGCTTGCAGATATTACAGGAATTGTAAAAAAAAGAAGCAATATTCATACAATAGAAAGTGATCAACAAGAAACTTCAGCCAAACTGTCTTACATACAACAGGCTTTCGACTATTTCGCAAATGCTATCAACAATATGCCCCAAAAATAGATTCACAAAAGGGCAATTCCATAAAATGATCAACCTTTTTTATACGTCCGACCCCCATTTTTCTCAAGTCTTAATTCAATTCATAAACTGACCACGTCATGGTCCTTTGAGAACATTACAGACTGTCAAAAGAACAAGAAATCAGAGACAGAAAATTGCATGAAGGTCCCACATATAGGGGGTCGGATGTACATATTTTATGGAATTGCCCAAAACAAAATTTTGTACATGTTCAAGTTTTCTGTGACAACAAAAACTTTCTTACAACCATTTCCAAACCCTGTTGAAATCCCTAAGTGGCTACATTTGCAAGATATTGCCACTCAGTGTGAGCACAAACAACAAACTTACAAGTTGAGGGTCATTCTTGATGTTAAGTCGTTCTGTCAATTCCCTGACTTCTCTTTCTGAGCCTGATATGCGATAAATGCCCTCTTCTGTCAGCCCTCTCATTTCAATTTCAGTTACGCAATGAATCTGTGAATAAAAAAAGTGAAAATAATTAATATAAGGTTTTATACAAAAATTCAACAATTTCAGTTAAACAATGAATCTGCTGATAGAGAAAAAAAATAATTCAGAAAGAAAAAATAATTCAATAAAAGGTTTTATACAAATTAAAAAATGTACAACATTGCTATACAGTAATCTAAACTGTTCCATCCTGGTAAAAATAAAAGTAATAGGTATATGAAAATACAGAATGGTAGAAACCTGTCATTTTATGTACAACCCTCTCGGCTCCTCTTACTATCATGAAAATAGTTGTAAATCATTAACAAATAGACCATGTACCTGTGAATTTGGCAGTGGATGGATTTAGAATAAAAGAATGATTACATAAAAAGATACAGTAAAGGAGGAAAGCAGTAGGGTTGGTTTATAGTAAGAGGATGCTCGATCAAGACAAACATATGTGGAAGGATGGAGCTGTCAAAACGGTACGAGAGTCTGTAACACTTCTGAAGAGAGAAATTGCTGATTGAAAAAAAAATGGTGATGAAATATACCATTCACAAGGAAAATGACATACACAGAGATCTAGAAGAAAAGAGGGAACATCCATAAATGATTGAAATATAGATGTAACCTACCACTAGCGAAGGGACATATGGAGGATTTTCTGGAGTGAACTCGTCGAGAGCCGACGCCCTTGCCTTGTTTGGTGTTCCCGCTGTAGGCACGCATGGTAAGGAGGCATTATCTTTGCAGTCTGGATGACAAACTAATCTGCAATCTGGAAGAGACAAATGATTAAAATTGAGATAAATGATTGAGTTAGACTAAATTCAAAGTGTTCAAAAGTTTTCATCTCAATTAAATTCACGTTTTCCATCAAAATTTAGTTTACCCAATTGAACATAATTTAATTTCAGTATAGCACAGGACCTACCTTCCATAACCCCCAGCCAGAGTTATCTCGGGCTGAGGGGTTATTGCTTATTGCTTTTCAGGTCCATTGTGTATGTCAAATTTTTTATGGTGTCTATGAAAAAAAGTTACCAAACTGAAATATCTTACCTTTACATTTCAATGCATACTTCCCAAACTTGATTCTCTTTCCACACTGAAATTCAAAAGGGACAAAACAATATTTTACATTAATACAAAAAAAAAAAAAAAAGATAAATTTATCTTATCAAAACTATTTTTGCAATAAAAAACAGCATGTGTCTTGAAAATTATTGCTCATTGCCAATACTTTTGTTTAGTAGATCTCAATGCAGTATCTTTTTTCAGGCCCAATTTCGTAAATATATCACAATTTTTTTCTGATTAAAACAATTGAATCTCAATCCATTAAAAATGAAAAGCAGAAAAAAGAATAATTAAAAAAATAAATATCAGATAAAAAACAAATGAAAACACTGAAATACATAACATTTTCAAAAATGTTCATTTGTTAAGAATCCAAAATAGAGTGTCTCCCCATGAGCAGTCTAGGGCTTTAATCATAGATTTACAATTACACCCAATTCTGAATTTATGCACAAATTAGCATAGTTAAATAATCAAAATTGAATCTGATTATTGCAATACTCTGAAGGATACAGAATTCGCACTTTAGAAAACAGAAACTGGGATTTAGGTCAGCCTTCATTTTCTTGGAGTACCTTACTGTTTGTACCAAGATGCTACAAAAACTAAAGTGGGACACACTGAAAATCCGCAGAAGCAAGGCTAGACTGACAACCTTGTACAAAGAGACACATGGATTTGTACCCTCCAACATATCAGCCCACCTTCAATCTCAAAACCCAACCAGTTGTAGATATCGAAGCAGACAAAAGGGAACTCTCAAATACAATGTTATATTAAGATCAAATAAAGACTGCTACCGACACTCCCTGTATCCCAAGACCATCCCAGAATGGAACCTTCTTGGTGAGGATGCCAGAAATTCTAAAGACGTAGGAGTATTCAAACTCAAACTTGAAAGTTTGGACACTAACACCCTGGTCTCAAAAGGACACTAACACCCTGGTCTCAAAAGCACACTACCAAAATTAACTGTATTTAGCGCTTGACCCCTAAACCCAAACGTACGCGACAACCAGATACTGGTGATCGTATGTCAACGGACAGATACTTACCGGGTCACATGACTCTGGTTTGATGACTGTCTTTGTACAGAATGTATGTATCCTGGCTCTCTTGTTTCCTGGTGTCCGTAGCTGGATCGGTGACATCCACAGGAAGTGCTCTTCCTCTGCAGGAAAGATGGAGAAACATATCGATGGGATGAATGATTTGTATTCATTGACCCATATTCTGATGTCAGAATCTCAGGGGAGCATGTAAAGAAAGGACTTGAGGGATGTTTTATCTGACAGTTTCCATAATAACATTGCTTCTCAGCCAATCAAAAGCAAGGGAAATTGTCAGATCTGACAACTTGTCGGACAAAAAAAGTCGATGAAATGCTCCCGTCTAAACTTGTGATTTAAAGGTCAAGTCCACCCAAGTAATATAGTGATTTGAATCAATAGAGAAAGATCAAACAAGCATAATGCTGAAAATTTCATCGAAGTCGGATGTAAATTACGAAAGTTATGACATTTCAAATTTTTCCTTATTTTTCACAAAACAGTTATATGCACAACTAAGTGACATGCAAATGAGAGAGTCAATGATGTCCACCACTCACCATTTCTTTCATTTATTATTGTTTGAATTATACAATATTTCAATTTTTACCAGTTCAACATTAAGGACCAACTTAACTGTACCATCAAATAATGGTAATACCACATGTTCAAGGAGGAATACAATTTGTTTCACAGGAAAATGAGGACAAATTTGAAATATTTCATATAATAAAATACAAAAGAAATAGTACGTGAGTGATGTCATCATGCCCCTCATTTGCATACCGACCAGGAGGTGCATATAACTGTTTTGAAAATTAAGAGAAAATTGAAAATGTCATAAATTTCTTATATTAAATCCGATTTTGATGAAATTTTCAGTGATATGCTTGTTGGATGTTTCTCTTTTTATTTAAATCAACTTTTTGTTGGGGTGGACTTGTCCTTTAGCTATGGATAGCCAATAGTGGAATAAATCTCCATGAGTCAACTTTTAATGTATCAGCTTATTTTTCTCTCAAATCATTCTGAACTTTACGGGAAGGAAAAAAAAGAAGTTGTCTTCACCATCAAATAGGAAAAACAAAGCGAACATAAAAAGAATGCAATGTAATCATGCATAAGTGACAAGTTGCACATGGCTAACACATGGTAGCCCACAACTAGAAAGCGTGATCTCACCAACGCAGTGATTTATTCTAATACAGCATGTGCAAATGGGAATTCACATTCAATCTTAGTCCCCTAATGCCCTTTTTACACAGGATTTTCTTAACCCCGGACTATCGCTAACCCCGTACTATCCTTAACCCCGTACTATTTTTTTTCCTTTTCACACATGCCAAATTGTTATTGCTAACCCCGGATAAGGAATGCTTGCTTTTTACACACGAAACTCGCTAACCCCGGACTAGTGGTTTTTGTCGATCATTCGTAGTACAAGTGCTTCACTCGCAATTTCCTTAACCCCGTACTATTTAAGCTTAGCCCACTTTCGTTTTACACATGCGATCTTAACCCCGTACTATTGCTCTTAGCACCGCAATTGGTGGGATAACCCTGCTTTTTTGCAGGGCCAAATAATCCCGTACTATAGGTGGGGTTAGCCCACTTTGCAAAAACGCTGTGTAAAACGAAAGTGGGCTAAGCTTAACCCCGTACTATAGGTGGGGCTAAATTGCCATTTAGCCCCACCAATAGTACGGGGTTAAGGAAATTTTAGCCTGTCTAAAAAGGGTATAAAAGCATCCTCAAGAGTTTGTTCACACAACTCTGCAAACGACTTCCATCTTTACTTACCTTTCGGGGGAAGAGCGGACTCACTCATGCTTCTTCTGTATCTATTGCCCTTCTCCACGTTGGTAGTAGCTATGATGGGGCCATGGTCGTGGGGTACGGTCACTGTCGTTACAATTGATGTGTCCTGTGGATAGGAGGAAAAACCGTAAAGCTCCTTTATGATGGTGGTCATGGATATAACTGACCCTGGGCTTATTGCAGAAAGGGTTGCGATCAAAAGCATCTTCAAAAACTAAACCCATTTTGATTTTCAACCAATGAAAATACGCGTATTAGGGACTTGCGCTTGATTTTTTTTAGTTTAATCACAACTCTTCCTAAAACAGACATCCTGTTATTACAATACAGTATCATTTGTTTTAGTAAAGGTCTCTTCCATGGAAGCCTTTGTCTAATTGATGGTTTACTGAGGTTACCATGGTTACTAAGGCAACAATTAGTACCAAGACATGGTATCCCATTAAACAGGATAAACTGACAACCTGAAGTAGTTAATTATCACTGTTATCTTGTGTCTCTGATGTTTCTTGACTTTCTGTCTTTTATTACATTTACCTGGAGAATGCTAAATGATAAGTTATGAGAAACACGGGAATAGGTACTTACATGACTCAATCGCTTTTTCCTTGGTGGCGTATGTTCCTCTTCTAATGGTGGGGCACTTGGTTTCTACAAATGGAAGACAGAATGAAAGTAAAGAATGCGAAATATGAATGGCATTGGTTTTGGAATGGTGAAGACTGGAAGAAAGTAAAATGGGAAATGAAAGGAGTCACAAGAGGCTGGTTATGAACTTTGACTGTAAAGATTAACCCTATATAGCCCGGGGGGGGGGGGGCTAAAAGGCCCCCTCGACATTTTTTGCGATAATTTCTAAATGCAAAAAAATGATACGCTGAAATTTCATGACTTTTTTCTTTCACATCTCCCGCACATTTTGAGACCCTGTTTGCGAAAATTGGGGGTACACTTGCGGAGATAAAGCACATATTCATGACCAATGTCACCGAAAATGGCAATTTCCATTGACTTTTGTGTGTACAATGTATGGGTTTTACAAGAAGTGTTGTCAGATGAATGTTTTTTTTTCTGTTTTTCCTCACATAACTTTCTTTTGGGCTATCACCAACTATTCTAGATTTAAAAAACAATAAAAAATAGAGATTTCAAAACAAAGAAATACATAATAAATAAAAAACAAAGAAATACATAAGAATTTGGAAACACGGAAGGAAACAAGAATATCATCGAGAAAAATTAGCATATGCACATAATTACTATTATAATCTAATAATTATACAATTTCAATACAGTTGAGTGAGTTGTCTTTGAGATTACATGACTGGCTACTAACATACTTGATTCCATTGCATTTTCTCAAAAAATGGGGGGAAAACTACAAAACACGAAAATTCCTTGAAAAATTTGAATATTTGCATAATTAATTAGATAAATAAAGAATGATAATAAATATCACAAATTTGACAACGCATTCTTGTAAAATACATGAGACACCCACGGACCAAATTTGGATGTTGTTTGAAGGTTTGCATGGTGGCATGTACAATTGCTGATGTGGTTTACGGTACACCATGTGGAGTGTTATAGAAGCAGTGGATAGAAGAAGAGAAGGAAGTGGATAGGCGAGAAAGTGGAGATTTGAGAATAGAGTATTCTTTCTTGAGAATAGTCCTGAAAAGGACTGTAAACCAGAAGGAATATTGAGTGAGAACAGCTTGAGTAGTAGAGCTGATGAGGAGATGCTGGCTTGCGTCGGCGAGTAGAGATGATGAGTAGTAGAGAGACTCGACGTTTCGGATAGGTTGACTGTCCGTCTTCAGGAGTGTGCGTTGGCGGCCTCTTTGGAGAAGACGGACAGTCAACCTGTCCGAAACATCGAGTCTCTCTTCTACTCATCATCTCTACTCGCCGACGCAAGCCAGCATCTCCTCATCAGCTCTACTACTCAAGCTGTTCTCACTCAACATTCCTTCTGGTTTACAGTCCTTTTCAGGACTATTCTCAAGAAAGAATACTCTATTCTCAAATCTCCACTTTCTCGCCTATCCACTTCCTTCTCTTCTTCTATCCACTGCTTCTATAACACTCCACATGGTGTACCGTAAACCACATCAGCAATTGGACCAAATTTGGTCGCAATCGGTCGATAAACAGCCGAGATCTGAGGGGAGGGGGCCTAATAGGCCCCCCGGGCTATGCAATTTCAAAATAGCCCGGGCTATATAGGGTTAAGAACTGTCAGAGATTAGATAATCTTATTAATACAGAGATAGTTAGAGCTTACCAGATGCATTTTTACCACTTTTCTTCATCACTATCTATATTGGCTCTTATAGTGATGAATATAGGATGCACATTTAGGTCTGCATAATTTTTCTACATATCAGAACGTATTGCAGGTGCGCTGAATTGTGAATTCCCCATAGGCAAGGGGTTCTCAAACTACGGCCCACGGCCGGAACCCGCCCCGCGAGACTGCATGCTGTTTTCGTTTTTTTTAACACTTTTAAGTCACAACATGAAACATATGCTCAACATGATTACACTGTGTATGCATGAACGGCAGTCAAATTACTTTGACTTTTAAACAAATCTTAGTGGAGTCTTTTCTGTATGTTCTACTTTCTTGTTAGATGACCAGCGCTGCGCTACATTGAAAAAAAGTAGTTTCACATCAAACGTTGATAAACGTTGTAATTTGAAAACACTTGCGCACACATTCTAACACGCAATCAATTTGGTTAAAACGTATACTCAGTTGCCAGTTCAGTTCTGCGGATTTTCTCGGGGGTATATTAGTCGTCATTAATTATTAGCCAGGTCAAAATGGCATCAAATTCTCCAAAGAAAAGAAAGGTTGTTGTCATTACTGACTATCGCTATATTTTGAAATCTTTTCTAATTTTGCCTGTGTTCCATATGAAACTGTTACAAATTTGTTGGATTAAATTTTCCCAAAATATGGGCCAGATTGCACCAGAGAGCATCTACGACCCCGGCCGTAAGGGTCTTCGCACTTCGCGCACATTTTTTTCTTCTGAGTATCCACTTCACCCTGGCCCTTTCTGGTTTATTTAGAGTCTCATCTGGCCCTTCAAAAAAAAAGTTTGAGAACCCCTGCCATAGGCTTATGTTCAAAACTTGATGAGCAATAACGTGCTATTTTGTTCACTATGTAATGAACAATGATCATTAATGATTACAATGAATATATTGGATGGCTTTACTGTATGGGATACCAGGAAAGACGTACTCTCTAGTGCCAATATTGCATTCATCTACGATTCATGCAATATTTACAAGGAGAAAATCCTGTTGTACAACGTTTACTTAGCTTGTTGTACACGAGTGAATGGGAGACTGATGTTAACCATTCGTACCATTGCACACACGACGTACCATCCAAAATGTATTGTTGCACGGCTTTAGGTGACATCACGATACAAATTAATTTATTGCGCTCAGTAAAAATGAAGGTGAAATATGCGTATAGCCTGCTGGCTAAATGTGCAATGCTGCCCAAGATCATGTGCGCTTGTGGGATTTCACTTTCAATTTTCGTGCTCCTTTTTCATAGATAACTAAAGGGGAAACTCTTGTTTTTTTCCTGCTAGATTCCGAGGCGTTGTACAACACAAACAGCAATTATTCTTATCCGTGCAATGGTGCGCGATTTCGCATTTGGTGAAAGAAAGAGATGTTCTATTCAACTCAGCTAGCTTACGTCTCGTTGAATAGAGCATCTTTCTTACACTTCATGCGAAATCTCACACCATCGCACTCATGCCTATTCGCTATTTGTTTATTATCCCAATCTGAGCCATCCAATAGAATATAAATGCTTCGATTTTTTTATTGGGCATACCCTCTTCTTGCGATGCCACTTCTTGCCGTCTCTCAAGATCGACACGTCCAGCTCCTCTTCCGTGTGATCGAGATCAAGGTCGGAGCCCGACAGGAGGTCAGCGGACTTCTCATTGATGCAAGAGAGACGCTTGTGGGGGGAGCCCGTCCCCGGCTGGGGCGTGCCTGCGTTGTGGCTGAGGAACATGAGCGATTCACGCTCCTTCTCAGTCAGCGTGTTCATCTTGTTGTTGTCGTTGGTGAGGAGTTCGCGGATCAGGGCGATCTGGCGTTCCTGTTGAGAGGTTGAAATGGAAATGTCAGTATAGTCAAAACTAGAATCAGACAAATCAATGTTCACTTGATTGGGTGAATGATTCATGATGGCAGGAGACATCTTCAAAACAGTCGGAGATCTGGGCTTAACAATGCAAAGCATAGTGACTAATTGCAGGACTGGTTTTCACAACTGATTGCATTGATTATTAGCAAAAAATCAATCATAACAATGCATTGTATGATCGATCACAATGTTTGTTTGATGTATCACTGGGGCACTGCTCATGCCCCTTTCCTTGACCATTTTTTTTTTTGGGGGGGGGGGTGCAAATTTGTTTACTTTCACAGAATATGCCCTCCGCTGATTTGTAAATTCCTGCATCTGCCATGCAATATCCATTAGATACTTTCACTGTAGTACACTTAAAAAATTATATTACTTACTAGATCTTCTTGTGATGATTCAGCCTTCTTTCTCCTTGACATCTCAGATTCTAACTGATTTCTGGAGGTGATGAAAACGGGGAAACTCTTTCAATAGGAATCAAAACAAATATCTGTCAATGTCATTTATTTACTAATCTTCAATAATATTTTGTAGCATTCATATAGAAGAAACAGAATGATGAATGTGTCTGATATAATCTGAGAGAACTGTTAGGTATGTACTGTAAATTGTAAAAAACTACAATATACTGCAACCATGAAAATGTTTGCATGACTGATTATTATTATCATATTTTAAAAACTATTAAATGGAAAATTATCAATAAATTCTTGTGAATCCTTGGAGGTTTACGTACATTACTACTGCTAGAAGATGAATAGGAGGAAAGAAAAGAAAAAGAGGGCAAAGAGGAAGTTAGAGAAAGAGCAAGAAGAAAAAGAGAAGAGGAAAAGGAAGATGGGAAGGAGGAGAGGACGAACAAGAAGAAAGAAGGGAAGAGGAAGAGAAAGAAGAAGGGGGAGAAAAATGTACCTTGCATGTTTGAGTTTGGTTAGGAGTGCATCCCTCTCGGCTCCCAGCTTCAAACTCTGTTCTCTTCCTCCCATCCTATCCTGTTCGACGGCAAGCAATCTCTTCCGACACTCCTCCTGGTTCTTCACACATATCATAAACTCTGAAGATTGTAAAGAAAACACATAAAAGTATAAGCAGGGTGCTACATAAGCACTTGCCCGGGGCAAGTAAAAGTTAGAGACGGGCAAGTGTTTTGAGGTAAAGACCAAAAACTACTTGCCCGCATTGGGCAAGCAAATGACCAAAATGAGGGTCGATATGATATTGACCCTTATTTTGGCCATGGCAAGCAAGATAAAATCTCTTTGGATAAAGAAATATAACAAGATAGATCAGTTCATGTCAAAAGAGAGAAAAAAAGGTTAATTGTTTGTAAAACCCAAATACATGTAATTTCTTTTGAATAGGTAAAACTTTTTTCAGGCAAGTGAAATAGATTTTCGGGCAATTATATTACTTAAAATATTTAAGAATTTACTTGCTCGACTGGGCAAGTGCTTCTGAAAAGGTATGTAGCACCCTGGTATAAGTCACACTATTTTAAAACTCTGAATCATGAGTGACCCTCACTGAACTGTACTTCATAATTGTTGTAATCATGTCTTTATTGAATACAAGATAAACATCATGTACCAGTACAGCATAAGAGGTCCATGGCTCTATTCTGATTGTATGAAAGGTCTATCACAAATGTACAATACATTATTACAATCATATCGCATAGATATACACATTCAATACAGTTAAAACAGCAAATTTGTAATAAAATATGATTGTGCACATTTTAGATGGATAACACCACCATCCAGTTTTCCTTGTCTTCTTACAAAGAAAAATCAAAGGCAGATCTAGAAATCAAGGTCTAAACTCTTGCAGTGTATCTTCTAGGAATAGACAAAATGAAATGAATCAAGATACAGTAATTCAATTCAGCAATGAAATTTTACTTAAATTGTATAAGTCTGAAACATGCATGTACTGTAATAAATCTTAACTGAAATCCAAAGATGTTCAACCGACCTTCTTCGCATCCTTTTGACAATATGGATGAATAGTGGACAATTTCATCAAAGGCAGCCACCAGAGACTTGGGGTTCCTCGCCAGGGTCGTCATGACGAGGCGATGCTCTCACTTCAATCAGGAAACTTTTGGAAGGTTGATCTAGCTATAGTCCACCACTACACCTGTAATATGTGAAATCAGGATTGAAATGGGTAAACAAAATAATAGTAAGGGCAATGAATGACCTTTGTTGGAAATGAAAATAAAGATATCAACTTCTGACAGAATAAGGGATGTATCTCCTCAATCTTCCTAGACCCCAGTTCAACGAACTTCATAATCAACAATAATTGATCTTTTAAAGAAAATATAGAATTGTTGAGTTGACATAAAATAAAGATTTGCCATAGACTGTGCCCAAGATCACCGACTCGGCAGGTAGATTGTGTCTGTGGTCCAGTGCAGTAGCATACGAGACACAGACATGACAGAGACAAAGCCTGCTGGGAATGCTGACAGACTGACTGCTCTGCAAGACAATTCTTCCTTCTGTAGAGCTTATATATGGAGAGTAAAGCTGTACTGGAAAAAATGCAGTGTGTCCATTCTCTCAGAATGATTGGCCCATGAACTTTGCAATAAACTGATTTTACAGGCTCTGTCTGCGACTTGGAGTAATTGTTTAAAGTCCCTAGCATCAGGCAATTAATTCAGGCTGGGAGATACCAAGGTCGAACTTCAACAACATCAGGTCCATTCAAATTTCAAAGGCTATCGCCAGTTTCGCCACATGCCACAGCACTACACAGTAGATCTAACAGGTTCAAATCATGCTATGGCTTCCTGACCCAGCTCAGCCTCAGGGATGTACCGACCGGACTTGCCCTATAGGCCTACCGAGGCGCACAGGACAGCTAATATGGGAGACTGTTTCCCAATCTCCAATATCAGAGTCTCTGTAAAAAATTTTGGTATCCAATTTCAGAGATAGTCTCTGATTTGGGAGATCAATTTTCTATGTTTTACTTTTGCTGCATAAAGATTATTTTGGCAGCAAGTGGAAATATAATAGGCAGATCTATTCTTCATGAGTGCTTACCCCTTTTACCATCTACATGTACTTCAAAAACTCACCATCTGGTGAAAGGACATGTCTTATACTGAGGTGCACAGGACAGCTAATATGGGAGACTGTCTCCCAATCTCTAATATCAGACTCTCTGTAAGGAATTTTGGTATCCAATTTCAGAGATAGTCTCTGATTTGGGAGATCAATTTTCTATGTTTTACTTTTGCTGCATAAGGATTATTTTGGCAGCAAGTGGAAATATAATAAGCAGATCTATCTATGAGAATTTACCCCTTTTACCATAGATACTTTAAAAACTCACCATCTAATTTTGTTTTCATAAGGATTTTTTTTGGTCAACCACACAAAACAAATGTCTTGTCTGACTTGGGTTAAGTTGGCATAGATCTACATGTAATGTAGACCTGCAGGCTTGCTGCACTCCGCCAACATGAGCTTCTAATGGATTTCTTATCTCAGAGACAAAATTTTGGGTGGAAAAAAATATGCTCTTATCATGCTTTGGTATTGTTTCTTTTGTCCTATCAAAAAGCAAGTAAGTAATACAAATATGGGAAATTATCTCCCATATTGGTTGTGTATTTGTAGATCTAGATGTCTACACTGTACCTTTTTAAATCTAACAGTTAATGCTTAATGCCTGCTTAAACATGTAAAAATAATTGATCTTGATCAGATATCAGCTGTATAGGTGCTGGTCCAAAAGTTGGGATTGTCCCTGAAAACAATGATATCCTCATAAACCAAGACAAATGGTGGCTTGATAAATTGAGATTGTCCTTGTTTCAGGGAGTTCGATGACTTTCTGAAATCTTGAAGGAATCCCAACAAATTTGATATCATTTAATGCTTTTGAAATAAGAAAAATAATGGTGCTTCAATCAATATTGATGGAGATATTCCGATTTACAGTACAGGGAAAAACATGCAGATTTTGTTCTGTAAAAAAATATTAAAGGCTTGTTTGAGTGGGGAGAAAGTGGCTTTTTGAAATCTTGAAGGAATCCCAAAAAATTTGGTGCCATTGGAAAGCTTGTGAAATAAGAAAAAGACCGGGTCATAAATCGCCCCATGATGTCAAATATTGACAGAGATATTTCTGTTTAAAGGGGAGAATGTGCAGATTCTTTTAACAGCAAAAGTGCAATGCGCTGCTATGCCCTTCAAGGCATGCCCTTGAATTATACATCAATTATTAATCATTTCATCTATAAAACTTCAAAGTTTCTCATGGTATAGGTTTCTATAGGGTTTTTCCTCCTTTTATGCCATTTGGCTTTATACTTGTTTTATACATGGGCACACAGCCAGATACAAATTCTGAAAGTGGAATTTCACCAAACTCTCACTTGTTTATGGGGACAGTTTTTTTTCACTTATCCATGCGGGACAAAGACAAAGGGTTCCTCTTCGATCGCTGGTGCGTCTGTGTACCCTCAGCTGTAGCTGACTGTGATCGAAGAAGAACCTGGCTGATCCTGATCTTTTGTCATCAAAATTCGCTATTTTCCAGCATATTTTTCGAAAAGGTGGCAAGCTGATTTGTATTTAATATTATAAATTTATCTTTCATTTCTTCCCTTTTCCCCCATCAAAAAGCAAAATTTGGGAGTAATAAGTAGCATAAGAGTTAAGGTGTCGGCGTAGCCCCCCCCTACCATGCCTACCTCGAGCGAAGTTCATGCAGGCTCCACTTCACTTCACTACCGCCACACTTCGCTCCACCTACTCCGGTAGGTGGAGCGTAGTGTAGCGGTTGTGAAGTGAAGTCTGCCAGAACTTTGCTCGAGGTACCCCCCTCCCTTACAAGCCCAATTGACAATGGCCGTAATGACACTGAAGTGAAAGAGCCGCGAAGGCGGAGCCAGACAAAAACTCAGCGGAACATAAATAATAGCTATATTACATAATTTTTTTTTTAAATACAGACAAATTATACATCACTTGAAAGGTTTTTTCAAGACAAATTCAATGGTGAAGACCAAATTACAATTGGAGCACCATAACTGAAGATATGGCCTCTTAAAGGGACGCTATACGCGGAACTTTTCTGCCACCCAAGACAAGTACCCATGTCCCATTGGGTGGCAGATCTACAGGTACTTGTAGATCTAAGAAACTTCCATACTTTTTTTTCATGTAGGTTACTAAGTTAATTTGACTAAAATGCAACACAAGAGGTGATCTTGTAGAGCATGGCTGTGTTACATATGTACCTTCATATTTTTCTTATTCAAACAGCTTCTATTTGTGAAAATATAGTATACAAGAAGAAAGATAACAAATTTGAATAGGACAAGTGCATGGGACGCTTTGCGTTGTTAAAAAAAATAATCAACTCTTGGGGGTCTCAATCCTCAACAGACTTTAATCAGAAAATAAAAATGAATGTCCCACTATACTTCCCGGTATCTGTAAGATTTATATCATTCAAAAGTAGAAAATTAAGTTTTGCAAGTAATTTTTTTTTTCTTTCTGTTTGTCCATGTTCACTCTGTATTCTGTATAATTACCATGATGTCTCAAACTTGTTTGCAGATTCGAGAATGCGAGATCAGACAGCTGGAGCTGCAACAGTAGCCAGAAATGTACTTCACTGCTTAGAATTATAGAATATATTAACATTAAATATATTGAAATATATAAAGTTAAAAAGCAAGTCTCTGACATTATCTGAATTTCTACTACATTTAAAATCACATTTACAAAATAATCTCCCTCCTAGTAAACATAATAAATCAGGGACCCATTATTGTGTACATCATGTGAATTGATGAGACACAGCTTATTGATATGATGACACAAAACAACAGAATATAGATATAGTCATGTATCTACCGGGTATTCATTTTAATACCAGTACCAGGCAGCAGTCAATGCATGGTCTGCGCCTAGCCTGTACACCATGAAAAAAAAATGAGACTGGAATTAAACATGCTTTAATTCCCGCCTGTTTTTTTTTTTTTGAAATATTAAGGTGAAATTATCATTAATTTATCATCAATACACATAATTCATGCAGAAATCAAATGCACAACTTATCACCTACAACTAATTTCAATGGGTTTAACAATAACATACATGCATCAAGTACCACACCCACGGCCACCACGCCCACTCACTCCTTTCGGTCAGCCATGTCACCAAAATCACACTCTAGGCGGCACAACATGGGCTTGCATTCGCCTCTTGCGCAGCTATGCGACACATTCTTATATATCAAAGTTAGATTTTCTGATACAAATACACTTCAAAGAATGATATTTGACTGTTCCCTGGGAAATTTTCTTTTTATACGGCTTTGAAGAATAGAGAAACATGATTTACCTTAAGTGTCCAAAAAACTCCTTTTTGTAACGAAAAACATTGCCGACATTGAACTGAAATCGTCACTAACTTGTAGAAGAAAGTCTGCCGATTTTAATGATACATAACACATGGTTATTTGATGCCCCTAGAGGGTGTCAACAAGTAAAAGTAACTTGCAAGATTAACCCGGTTCTGGAGTCATATTTTCCAAAATGGCGACTTCCATCGTGTGACGACGGACAGGTGGTGCTCTCGAAAACGGCCTTAAAAACATTTTAAAGATGCAAATGTGAGTAAATTGACTAGAAATAAGAAGTTTAGATAGAATAGAAAAAGATCGTAACATTTTATGAAAAAAGGATTTGAAATGTTGATACACTGGCTCAATGAATTTTGCCCATTTTGTGTGTTGGCAGAATAGGAAATGTGTTTAACGCGAACCCGTTGCGATCGCTATAAATAACAATATCCTCGACAGAAATAGACCTAGGCAGACTGCAGTAGTCTGATGAGTCACTATCATTCAATCGTCAAGATACATATACATCACATGCGGGTTGGACCCGACGATCTCTGAACCAAGCGGAGGGATGAGAACAGAGAGAGAGAGTAGGCTATTTATCTGTGACAACGGGGCGTGACAAAATGTGACCATGCCCATGATGATATTAGTCAGAATTAGTCTTAGTTAGAATAGAGTGACCTCATCTGTCAGTAGAGGCGCATGGCCAATATGGGAGACTCTCTCCAAAACTAAAGGGGAGACAATCTCCCACATTTGAGACTTGCTTTGCAAAAGGACAAAAGAAACAACACCAACAAAAGCATGATTTTTTCCACCCAAAATTTTGTCTCACTGAGGTTAGAAGCCATGGAAGCCCATTTGTTAATTGTGTGTGATTGACAACAAAAATCCTTATCAAAACAAAAGTAGACGGTGAATTTTTAAAGTAGACGGTGAAAAGGGGTAATTTTTCATGAGGAATCTGCTTATCACATTTTCATTTGCCGCCAAGGTAATCCTTTTGCCGCAAATTTAAACATAGGAAATTGGTCTCCAAAACTGGAGACTGTCTCTGAAATTGGATACCCAAATTCTTCACAAAAGTCTTTGATATTGGAGATAATCTCCTACATTGGAGAAAGTCTCCAATATTGGCCGTGCGCCTCTACTGCCTGTCCTCAGGCAGTACTTTGATGAAACTTTGTGAAGTTTGTCTTTGTCTTTGTCAATGATTAGGCCTAATTGAATTTGAAATTGATTTCAAAAAATATTTAGACTCTGATTCAGCCTAGAAATCTAGATTTTTACTACCTGTAGTTTTTATTTAAGTTTGTATTTATGGTTGAAGTTTGATGAGTTTTATGTGAATATTGTGTTAATGATCGAATTCAATATGACAAGCGTTCGGCAACGACCTGACTCGGCCTCGGCTCACTGCTATTGCTGCTAAAATAAAGCTGCTCAGCCTCAGCGCACCTCAACTGTCGTGATCGGGACGGCTACGGCCGGGGGAGCTGTGAATCTTCGATTCGAATGGGCTCGAAATCGGAGGGTGGTCCTCTAGCAGATGGCTTTTTCAATCGTAAAATTGGATTTTCAATAATTCACAATAACCTGCATTGTACCCACATAAAATAAAAATCATGTATAATATATTACAAAAAAATCAAACATAAATATCGATACAGTACCTAGAAAATCAAATATTCAGTTGCCTTTGTAACGTAGTTTTTGTCGAGTCCAACGGCCCATTCATTCATTCATTTCACGCGCTACCAAAAATATCAATAATCGCATTGGATCAGCTGCAGCCAATCACAGCGTAGCTAGGCTGTCACGTGGTACTTGACCCTTTTAGCACGACATCGCTCGGGTGCTCCGAAATGTGCCGATACATTCCGGAAACCGGTGCAGTGTGCGTGACCCCTGGAAGAATTTCACATCGCCATGTTTAGCAGGGTGGCAAAGACAAGTTTTTCGGCCTTAAGAGCCGCCAAATCACAATTTTCACACTCATTATCACAACAGACGAGTACATCATGGCTACCAGCAGCAACATGTAGCAGTAAGTTAATTAAGAAATCACTATATCATTGTCTATTTCATCGTTTTAAAATGCCGGCTGATTTCGGTTTCGTGCATGTCTGAAGTGAATGGAGATTGTGTGTGTACTGAGAGCGGGTGGCATGTGTGGCAAGAAGGAGTTGTGTGCATGTGTGCAATGCAATTAATGTCATGCAAATGGCAATTACCATGTTCATCAGATAATGATTATTTCATGCAATACTCATTGAATTGGCAATTAATACATCAAACTGTATTTAACTTTTAAGTTGGTTTTGTTCTGTGTCCTGTGATGATTACCCGGTAAGAAGTTCAGTTGTTGCTAGCCATCTTTTTTTGTTGTAGGCCTAGGCCTAATTAAAAAAATAAAAAGTTTGAATAGATTTGAGAAATTTCATCATAAAAAAAGTTGGGAGGGGGGGAGCAGTTGTTGAAAAATGGAGTTCCGTGCTGTGCTATAGCCAAAACATGCCGAATTCTTAACTCAAGGGGAATCTAGCCTTGGTCATAAAATGTTGAAAAGGAGAAAAATAAATTGAACAGCATGGTGAAAGTCGGACAAGCATTGATTTCTGTCTGCTTAAAAAAGTGAGATTGCTAAGATTACCGTTAACCCTCTGTAAATTTCATATGGACAACTGGGTAAGTAAATTATCGCAAGAGGCAAGTTAGTGTGCAATTTTTTTTAGCGACATGAATGCATGTGTCTCAAAATAAAGTCATTCACACATTTTACATTTTGATACACACTTAGCTTAAACAGATATTTGAACCTGATGAAGAAAGTGGTGGTGATCAATAATCTATAAAATGGGGGGGGGGGGTTAATGAGCAGGAGTAAAATCAAGGCAAGAACAAGGAAATTAAAATGTGATGGAAAGGGGAAAAGAATCAGAAAAAATGTATAAACCTTAACTCCACATGTAACTTGTCAATTTGGACCTTTTGGACATTAAACTTGTTATAAAGGACAAGTTTAAAGTGGGACTATGAATATGGGTATTTGGCATGAATGAGACAAACAGAAGAAGAAAAAAAAATGAAAAGGACAATTTTTTATAACATTACATTTAACCCTTTTATTAATTTTCTGTATTGAAAGGCCATTCATATATACATGCATGAAAATTATGGACGTGAAAATTCAAATGAAAAAAAATACTGAAAAATAGATTAGGTAGAAGAAATGTTATGTATAAGAAGTTTAGATGGTCAAGATAAAAAATATTGCACACAATTTTTAAGAAATTCTAGGAATTGACATTTTTGTACATCATGATAAAATGTGTTGGTGTAGTAGTGCAAAAATGACAGAAGCTGAAGTATAATACTATGAATAAATGATCTTCTGTTCTAATTTACTGTTTGGTTAGAGGCTGAATTTAAGAATCTTTTACAAAACAAGTACAAGAGTATATAATCAATAATATCAATCCCATAATCGATCCCATAGTTACATAATGCTAACAGAATTAAAATGTAAATTTTCAGAAAAAAACAAATGTCTAAAGAGAGGAGTGTCATGATTTTTTTTTAAAACAAGTATGGAACAATTAATTCATATGAAAAATAGAATGTTCATTTTAAAGCACTCATATTTACTAAGTACACACTGGATTAAACTAGTAAAAATAGTTTGTTTATTGCTGAAGTATTTGCAAAAATGAATAATTGTTCAATGAATTAAAATATGCATCATTGTATATTTTTTCCTTTTTTTTCAATTTCAGGAAGATCATATGCAGCTGAGGCAAAGACTTCAGCGGCACCAGTTACGGGTCAGATCGTGGCTGTCATTGGAGCCGTCGTCGACGTCCAGTTCGAGGATGACCTCCCACCCATTCTCAATGCCTTGGAGGTCCAAGGAAGGTCAACAAGGCTGGTGTTAGAAGTTGCACAGCATCTTGGTAAGAAGGGATTGAAAAATCATTAAAAGATCAGGGTTTATCTTGGTTCCTGTGGCTTAAAGGTATTGTTTAACTTTGTGAGCAGCCGATTTAAAAAATTCTCAAACCAAGATGAAACTTGTGTACAAGTGCATGTATTAGAACTAATAAACCCTGAAAACAACCATTACTGAGAATGAAAAGCTAAAACTACAAGGCAAACCCCGATTTTGTAAATAGGCGTCTTATAGACACCTAAATAGTACACATAAGTGTATGGGATTAAATTAAGATGGTGTTTCCGGTCACTTTTTATTTCAATTTTTGAAGCACTAAATAATCATTTTCGAACGCAATTTTTTCTGGGCTTCATTTTTGGAACATATCACAGACACAGGTGACAAGTGTGACCTTCTAGCTCAGATTTTTTTAAAGTCAAACCAATGTTAAACAATCACTTTAACCTAACTGCATCCATTGTTAAAATTAGACATGTAACGGTACATGTAGCTTCAAACGGGCTGCACAACATGAAATATGATTTTGCATATGGTAAGAAAAGAAACAAATAGTACGAATAGGAAAGAAAGAACAAAGAAAAAAGTGGTCTGGGTCACGTACATGGACTAATTTTGCTTTACAAATTTGAATGGCATTTTTGGTCGTAAGAGAAAAGCTCTCAACTAAGTATTGAACAGTCCTACAATGTATGTAAAAATGTGCTATACAAAAGACTTAATGCATAGCAGTCTTTCAAAATGTGGAGCAAATTGCAATGCGATACCAGGAAAAATGTTCCCTCATGTAACTTAGTACATGTATATTACTTTTCTTTAAATGGGAGAAAAATGATTTTAACTTCAAAGGGTCATTTTGCATCTGATGAAAATACCCTTTCGCTGCACCCGTCTGCCAACCCTGAAAACAAGATGATTCTATAATTGAGGGAATTACAAAATAAACAGGTAGTAGGAATACTTGGAGAATGAAATCTAATGAAGTTGATGGGTATCAAGTGAACAGTTTTGTAACGCTTGGAAAACATTTCTTTGTGCAGGTGAGAACACAGTCAGGACAATTGCCATGGACGGCACAGAAGGTCTGATCCGAGGCCAGAAGTGTGTCGACTCCGGCTCCCCCATCAGCATCCCCGTCGGCCCCGAGACGCTGGGACGCATCATCAATGTCATTGGTGAACCCATCGACGAGAGAGGACCAATTCCAACAGACAGGTGTGTAGTCGAAAATGCAAGAGTTGCTGACCAAGATGGTGGTTTCAGGCTTCTTGCTGACAAGGTTTATACTTTGTCTATAAGCAGTTGGTCTACTTCTCAAAAATCTAAAATCTCACCTA
Organism: Lytechinus variegatus; assembly: GCF_018143015.1. Taxonomy (NCBI): domain Eukaryota; kingdom Metazoa; phylum Echinodermata; class Echinoidea; order Temnopleuroida; family Toxopneustidae; genus Lytechinus; species Lytechinus variegatus. The sequence continues at coordinate 3,332,733 of NC_054752.1, read as the reverse complement.
CTTGGTGTAATACTGTCAGTTTGGTCATATTTCTGATTGATGCTCATAGCACAGGGTCTAGGACCCACTTGGTCTAACTCCAAATCAATCTAATGCCCAGCATGAACGATTTATTTAAAGGACAAGTCCACCCCAACAAAAACTTGATTTGAATAAAAAGAGAAAAATTCAATAAGCATAACACTGAAAATTTCATCAAAATCGGATGTAAAATAAGAAAGTTATGGCATTTTAAAGTTTTGCTTATTTTCAACAAAATAGTTATATGAACGAGCCAGTTACATCCAAATGAGAGAGTTGATGACGTCACTCACTATTTCTTTTGTAATTTATTATATGAAATATGAAATATTTTCATTTTCTCGTCATTGTCACGTGGAATGAAGTTTCATTCCTCCCTGAACACATGGAATTCCATTATTTTAACATTTTGTGCTTCAGGCAAGGAGGTCCTAGTCGTCAAATTCGTAAAAATTGAAATATTGTATAATTCAAACAATAAAAAACAAAAGAAATAGTGAGTGAGTGACATCGACTCTCTCATTTGGATGTAACTGGCTCGTTCATATAACTATTTTGTTGAAAATAAGCGAAAGTTTGAAATGTCATAACTTTCTTATTTTACATCCGATTTTGATGAAATTTTAATCATTATGCTTGTCTGATTTTTCTCTATTGATTCAAATCAATATTTTTATGAGGTGGACTTGACCCTTAAGACACACATAGATGTGGAACCAAGTGGCGGCAAATCACAATAAATAGAGTTCCTGGCCAGGATTGTGGTTTCATGACACATGATTTTAGTAGCAGCTGCTAAGCAGTTGACGTTATTTACCTTCAGGGATTTATTTTACAAAATATACCGTAAGTAACGGTGTATTAACCGCACCTTTTTCTCGGCGGGATAGTAGCAAAAGTCGGGGGTGCGGTTTATACACGGTGACGGGTCTGAGCCAGCCCGCCGTAACCCCTCCCGTACATGTACGTTGTCTGCCAGTTCACAACACATCGAGTGGCCGGGCGTAGCCGCCCAGGCAATGTCGTTTTGAGGGGTATGAGCCGCGGGTAATGGGAATCGATTAATTAAATATTGTCCATAACAAACGCACCCACCTTCATGACACTAATTTTGACTTTATTCTCGATTCAAAGTAGTGAAGTTCCCTGGCTAATTTAAAAGAGACGCCAAGCACACTCGGTAATATTTTGTCACCGCTGAGTGAGAGTTGAGTGAGCTTAGAGATTGCGTTGTAATGTGGTTATAGTGCGACTTAAGCTGGCGCTATAGCTATTCAAAGTCCCGTTTCGCGCCAGCTTGTTTTTTTTCCTTCCTGTTTGCTTTTCATAAGATACCATGTAAGCCTAGCCACGCACGAGAGAGACGGCACAAAGCCGTAAAAAACAACTGGAAAAAATGTCAATTTCTTTGTTTCTTGAACCTTCCTGTAATCCCGTATCCAAAATTCATGCTAAGACATCAAATTTCTGAAATTGATTATGAGATTTTGATGCAAGAAATGTGAATGTTTCTTCCTCCTACGCTGGGAAAGACACAGATCATGATTTGATAAAATGTACTGGCATGACTGGTACTGTATCGTAGTTTGCAATGTACATGTAATGGCAGTGCTGTGTGTGTGTACACTGTGACTGTGAGGTGAGTGTATAAGTTACCAATATTGTCGGGATTGTTCTTTCTAATATTTGTAGATGAATTGATCAAGAACAGCAGATTTCCGCATACCGGTAATCTCTTTGGATACTTTGAAATCTTAAACTTAGTTTTGTTTCTTCGTACCTCAAATAAGCATGTAAATATGAGAAGAATTTTTTTTTTTTTTTTTTTTTTTTTTTTTTTTTTTTAGTCCAAAGTTGGGGGTGCGGTTTATACACGGGTGCGGTTAATACACCGTTACTTACGGTAAGGTGAAACGCCATACATGCTTTCAGTATTTGGAATTTCATGTAAAGATGATCAAATTCAGTTTTCAGCAGGAGTAATCTAGAAATTAGACAATATAATTATTCAGACTTGCACGTTTTTGCTGGTGGTGTTTGAAACAGCTTATATTGTCTGAGCAGTAATTATAAATCAGCACCTTTTTTTTGGGGGGGGGGGGTTTAAAGGGGTGCTTTCCACTGATATACTTTTCACAAAATTGCTGTTTCTTGTCCTTCCCTTTCACAGGAGATCAGCAATCCACGCAGAGGCTCCAGAGTTTGTAGAGATGAGTGTAGCTCAGGAAATCCTAGTAACAGGAATCAAGGTTGTAGATCTACTAGCCCCATATGCCAAGGGAGGAAAGATTGGTAAGATATCGTGACTCAGAGCCCTATATCTAATCATTAAATATTAGTCCGTGGTGAAAATAGATCCTTCAATCATTCTCTAATTTTGTCTAAGAATGAACAAAAAAAATAATACGTGCAGATATTCTTGCAGTTGGGAAAATAAAATTATTCAGTTGTGAAAATGGGTTCTGAAATTGTTTTCCCTTTTTTTTTGCCCAAGGATGGAAAAAATCTTGTTCTTTTGCGTTGGAAAGTGCAGGCTTCCTAGTGTGGCCTCGAGTTCATTTAACCCTGTTTTTGTAACCTTCCATCCGTGCTGTGTAGGTCTATTTGGCGGTGCTGGTGTAGGAAAGACTGTACTCATCATGGAGCTGATTAACAATGTTGCCAAGGCTCATGGAGGTTACTCCGTGTTTGCTGGTGTAGGAGAGAGGACCCGTGAGGGCAACGATCTCTACCACGAAATGATTGAAGGAGGTGTCATCTCACTCAAGGATGACACATCAAAGGCAAGTACCGGGGGGTGTTTCATGAAAGTTGTCAGCACTGACTTCATTGTCAGTGCTGACTATTTCACTGAAATCCTTGTTTTTGATTGGCTGAGAAGCTCTGGCCTCTGACAGTTACTATTGTAACTGTTGGAGAAATACATCTTACAGTGCTGACAACTTTTATGAAACGGTCCCCCTGCCTGTGTTAAAAATTGTGGACTGGTCCTAATGCACTTTTTCTGCTTTGTCTTCTTTCCTCATCCCACATGATCTAGCCCTTGGTCTACTAACCATTGGTCTAATTGCCAGTTGTAGCCCTTTTGAAATTTTGTCAAATTTCCATTTAGCTTTACCAATTTTGTCTAATATGCTGTTCTATCATATGGTGGTTACATGAACTAGTAATGAACCAAATTTTCATTTTAAGAATTAAATGTTGAGACCAACTGGACTTAATTGGTATGAAAATTAAGTGCTGTGTAGGCCATTTGGCATTATGACCAAAATAGTAAACTTCATTCAAATCTTTTCTGTTTTGTTATTACTTTAGCCTTGCTCATCTTTGTTACATGTAGGGGGTGTTGCAAGAAAATATTTGCAATCAATTGCAAATATTCTATTGTAAATTTACAATTGATTGATCAATTTAGATCAGATTACACTCTTGTTTCATGGAGCAGATTAGCAATCAATCACACATATTGATGTAGGGAATGGAAATAGGCTTGCACTTGATCGCAAGTTTCTTGCAATACCCCATCAGTCTTTAGACACAATTTGATCTATATCAAGTACTTTACTGATTTTATTTATTGCCTCTGTGTCCTGCAGGTAGCGCTGGTGTACGGACAGATGAACGAGCCTCCCGGTGCCCGTGCCCGTGTTGCCTTGACCGGTCTGACCGTTGCCGAGTACTTCCGTGACCAAGAGGGACAGGATGTGTTGCTCTTCATTGACAACATCTTCCGCTTCACACAAGCTGGATCAGAGGTGAGATCATTTCACCGTATCCCCGAAATAACTTTTCAAGTATTGCATGAAAATTTTGTTCAGGACCCAGTAACATAAAGCTTTGCAATTAATCGTGGATTGATTTTTACAATGATTATAATCATTAATGCAATCACTTGCGGAAGTCAGCCCTATGAACAATCATTGAATTTCATGTTACAGGCCTCCCTGACATGATTTCTCTGTTTTCGAGTTCATATGAAAAGTTATGCTCTCAAACTCTTATAGCATGAGTAGTTTATGATAAGTAAAAATGGGAGAAAAACAGGGCTCCGATGTACAAAGAGGTGGGTGAATTGTTAAGCTGTTTGTTTAACATTGGTTTGACTTTTAAAAAAATCTGAGCTAGAAGGTCACACTTGTCACCTGTGTCTAGAATATGTTGCAAAAATGAAGCCCAGAAAAAATTGCATTCGAAAATAATTATTTAGTGCTTCAAAAATTAGAAAATAAAGTGACCGGAAACACCATCTTAATTTCATCCCATACACTTATGTGTACTATTTAGGCGTCTATAAGACGCCTATTTACAAAATCAGGGTTTGCCTTGTAGTTTTAGCTTTTCATTCTCAATAATGGTTGTTTTCAGGGTTTATTAGTTCTAATACATGCACTGGTACACATGTTTCATCTTGGTTTGATAATTTTTTAAATCGGCTGCTCACAAAGTTAAACAATACCTTTAAGCTGTTTGTCGAGTAATGCATGACTTGAATATGTTCTTGAGTTCTAAGTCGGCTACACTGGGATGTATCATATAGCACAGGAAAGGGTCACCCATTATGTGTTTAGTCATTTGTAACTTGTAGAACAGCTTTATGAAATACCTACCCGTTTCTACTTCATGGATTATCCCTAATTTATAATTTGTTGCCTCACATCCCCTGCAGGTGTCCGCTCTGCTGGGACGTATCCCATCCGCTGTAGGATACCAGCCAACCTTGGCCACTGACATGGGTACTATGCAGGAGCGTATCACCACCACCAAGAAGGGATCCATCACTTCAGTACAGGTCAGTATTAACCTCTACATCATAGCGTTCTATGAGAGTGAATGGGTATTCATTCACTTTGGCCCGTATTCTCGGAAGAGGTTTTGATTGTACAAAACCATGAATTTTGTGTACATGAATACGCTTATTTCATCGCAGACACTGAGTAGAATCCAATGCTATGCGTGGTTTGTGGCAAAGGAGTCTAAAAGGGAAGCACAATGAGAAATCTGCATAAAGCATGGTTTGTTCACAATGGTACATTACATTTGAAACCTTTTCGAGAATACAGGCCTTTGTGTCGACATTGATTTAAATTCATTTGGATTCAGATCCAGATACATAGATTGGTCTGAAAGGATATTTTTTTCATCACGTAGAATGTTCATAGAGAATGATGTAAGACAACAAAATATTGTCACATTTATAATAATATGGCTTTATGGAAATAGAAACCCATAGGTTATGTCTTGCCTTCTTTTGACTGTCATACTTTTTGCATCTTTGGAAAGGATTCTAATAATTCTTTGATATTAAATAATTTCTTCATTAGGCTATCTATGTGCCCGCTGACGATTTGACCGATCCTGCCCCTGCCACCACCTTCGCTCATTTGGACGCCACCACTGTGTTGTCCCGTGGTATCGCCGAGCTGGGTATCTACCCCGCCGTGGATCCCCTGGATTCATCCTCCCGTATCATGGACCCCAACGTCGTCGGAGAGCGCCACTACTCCATCGCTCGTGGGGTACAGAAAATCCTTCAGGTTAGCTCACCCTATCCGCTTGGTTGCCATGTGTGGTATATGTTTGCAAACAGTTCTTTAGAGTTCATAACACCATATGGTTATTTATTTTTGTGCATGTGGAAAGGAGATGTTTTCATTGAAAACACATGTTATTCTTTAAAAAGATATTTTTTTAACATCTGTCAAAGTCTGTAAATGAAGCCAACACAGATTATGCACATGCATGTAAACTGCGAAGTTAGTGGCTATTTTTAACACTGGTGTCCAAGATTCCATGCTCTGTCAGTTGGAAAGTTCAACAATTTTGGTGCCATTTTGTCCAACACCAAATGTCTTTTTTCTTTGTAAAAAAGACCCCTTTAAACTATTATTTAATTTCATTAATAAAGTACCAGTTTGGTTTGGGATGTAATCATTCATCTGTGAATGCTTTTCATTTTTCACTGTACTCCCACAGGACAACAAGACCCTTCAGGACATCATCGCCATCTTGGGTATGGACGAGTTGTCCGAGGACGACAAACTGACCGTGTCCCGCGCCAGGAAGATCCAGAGGTTCTTGTCCCAGCCCTTCCAGGTTGCTGAAGTCTTCACCGGTAGTCCAGGAAAGCTTGTCTCATTGGCTGAGACCATTGATGGATTCGAGTCCATTGTCAAGGGTAGGTGTCTTTGCTGGGAGAAGTGTGGGTCTTTCACTTACTCTGGCCTTGCTAACATATGATAAGGGTGCCAGGATACAAGGAGTTTCACAGTTTTAAGTTTGACTAAAAATTGCAGTTGAATTCTGTGTTGCATGTGTGGATTGCATCCCCCCATTGGTAAGATCACACTGACTGGATGTGCTATAATGCTTAATAATCGATGAGATTATCTGTTTAATATATATGTGTCTAACATATGCATGTTGGCATCAAAAGCATAATTTTTAGTTGATTTACCGTTATTAGGAACCAGCCCCCATGAGATTGATTTAAAATCATGGTCGCTGAACGCAGTAATGAAATACGATTGTCTATTCTTTGACAGTGGAGTTATAATCTTCCAGAGATCTTGTGTAGATTCTATTATATTTGCTTTGTCGAGGAATGTAACATGTTAGAAGAGGTGCGCTAAGAATCTTGCCTTTCTCTTTTTCTTTTCTTCCAGGTGAATTGGACCATCTACCAGAGATTGCCTTCTACATGGTAGGCAACATCCAAGAAGTCAAGGAGAAGGCCGACAGGCTCGCAGAAGAACTGTCATAAATCATCCCCCCCCCCACGTTCAAAATCTAGAGCTTGCATGGCTACGGGTCCAAGACTAGCCCCACTCACTTGTTGTGGATATTCAGGGCTAGTTGACCAACACTGCCCGTGCCTGCGCCCAAAGAATTTATGTTGAGAGTTATAACTTATATCAAGATTTTTTTTCTTCTAAATTGTAAATGTGAAATACTGTAATTGCGAGTGAGGGAATTCCAATCTAGTGTACTTTTGCATATGAATCTGTCATTTTTCCTCCACGTTTTGCTTTTCATCCACAAGGAATTGTAAATTTCTCCATAATTATTCATCACAATTAGGGCAGTTTCTGCAACCTGCTGCATCGCTGATGCATGATTTTTAGATGTATTGTCTATCTAATGAAATGAGTACTTGGCAATCGCCTGGTCTTTTCCATTATAGATATTGAAATATCTTCACTTGTTTTTGTGTAGAGCCGTTCACGTATGACAGATGATTGGCATATATTTTGAATGGATGTTATAGAGCTTAACCGAACCCAGTTGCGATTGTGATTTCGTTGTGTGAACACAATCCCAACTGACCTTGAAAAAAGAAAAACAGTGTATTAAAAATTATTTGAAGGTTCATGAACCAAATTTGAAGGACTGAACTTGGTGTCTTTTTTTCCTAAGCTTGTAATTTTATTGAAGGAAGAAGTTATGGAGATAGATTGGAAGCGAGTAGTGAGGTGGTATCGATGTAAAATGAGAAACGAGAGATGAGAATTTTATTAAGAATATTAGAAGAGAAAAAATCCTTCAAAAGAGAGGGGAAGAGAGAGATTGGAAGAGTTTAAAAAAGTTAGTAACAAATGATTGTGCTCAGTGGCAGGTATCCAAGATAAAGAGCTTTGGCGTTGGACAACTGATGCTTGTACATGTACGTTCATTACATTAACAAATGGATCATCTTTTGTCAAGTATCGCAGGGTGTAGTTATATAGTTCTCAAAATGTTCAAGTCTCCATTGTCCAAAATGAAAGCCCCTGATACCCTAAAATAATAGGTGAAGTCTTGCATTTTAATAGGTTCAGCTATTCATTGAAAAAAAGAAGGGTAATAGATAAGGTATGATTCATAAAAAAAACTAACAGAGAAACTAGCAATACAGAAATTCTACTTGCACAATTTAAAAGTAATCTGAACGAGAGGCTATATTTTGTCAATGGTGAATGATAAGTGAAAACCTCACTGGAGATTCATAGCTGACCAACCCCTATTCTGTTATGGATAATTTTGCATCAGAATAGCACGAGTGGACTTTCAAAGCTGGCCCCAAAATCTCGTTTGTTTGCCGAGATTTTAATACTCTTGTGTATCTAATTAATCGCCAGAATTCCAGGTAAACTGCTAATTCGTCCTCTGCCAACTCGTCCACTCATCACATGGTCTACCTTCATGTAGTCTAATGCCATTCCATCCAACATCTAAAAACCATTTGGTCCAATAATCACTTCGTCTAATCACCGGTACGTCTATGACCATTTCGTCTCGTAACCAGTTGGTCTAATACCCATTTTCTTTTCATTCATTTTGCCAAATTAAATGGCTATCGGACCAACTAGTTGATGAAATGTTGAGTGGACGATATGGCAATCAGACCATGTGGAAAGTGGACGAACTGAAGATAAACCAAATTATTGTAGGATGGGGGGGTCGGGTGTCCGGACACTATCTTTTTGAAGCCTTCTTTTGTCTCTGGATTACACTAAAAATATGAATTCATTACTTGTAATCATTTTCTATTTTGTTCTTTATAATATTTCCTAACATTTTGTACTAAAAATTGATAAAACTTCGCTGGTAAGTTTTTTCCAAATGACATTCTCAAATTGATCGTCCGGACACACAACCCGTCAGGATACGCAACTGGGTATAGATGACTTTGTAATTAGATGAATTGGCATTAGAAAAATTGGAAATAAACCAAATTCCAGCCTCATCAGGCAACAGGAAGAGTTCCAGAACAGGCCCCCACAACATAAAGCTTAGTGATTGATCATTGGCTGATGTTATGACTAATCATACAAAATGTGCAATGGAATCAATTGAGGAAATCAGTTCGATGATCAGTTGATAAGCTTGGATCAGAATATGATGATGGAGTAATGAAAATGGGGAGCATTTCATTCAAACTTTTGTCAGTGATTTTCACCGACTTATTAGCTCCCAGCCAATAAGATGCAAGGATTTCAGTAACTTGTAACAACTGTTAGTGAAAATAACTGACATTTTGTTTCATAAAATGATCTTCAGCGAGTACGGAACGCGTGTGCCCAGCTGATTTGTAGTCAACCTAGATTTTCAAGGATCACCCCTGTCTTAGAAGATTTGCACTGGCATCCAGTTTGCCAAAGAATATCTTTTTAAAAAAATATTTTTTGTTAATTGTATACAAGGCACTAAGTGAACAAGTCCCCAGTTACGTTTTGGAGCTTTTACAAAGAAACATTCACAGACACACTCGCAACCTGCGCAGTTCTCATGGTAATTTGCTCCTTCACATCCCTTCTGGTAATACAAAGATAACGTTGGGAAATTGTGCTTTAGCCAGTGCTGCCCCCAAATTATGGAATGGTTTGCCGTATGTAATAAGATCCTGTCCATCAGTAGAAACGTTCAAACTTCAGACTAAAAACCTATCTTTTCAATAAATTCCCATACATATCTTTTTCCAATTTTCTAAATTTGTTCTCAAGCATTTCACAAGCTCTTAATTGCAGCACAGTAGAATATATAAGCACACAGTTTCTGTGCTATATTTATCAGTATATTATTATTAAAGCTTGTGTATAGTTTTGGTAAATCCACCAAAATGCACCTATCACTATTCCAATTCATTGCTAGCTAATATGAATGGATATGCCCTATAACAGTTATGATGTGGAGGATATGAAATGAAAATGTGTTTTACAGGATAAATTTTGCGATTTTACATGGAAATTTAACTTGATCGGGGGGTGTTTCATAAAGCTGTTCGTAAGATACGAATGACTTTACGCATGACTGGTGATCCTTTCTTGTGCTGTCTGATATGAGTTATGACCCAAGGCAAGAATAGGTTCCAGTTGTGCGTAAAGTCGTTCGTAACTTTACGAACAGCTTTATGAAACACCCACCGGGTCACCCGATCAAATTGAAATATCTGTTTTTGTCTTTCAATCAAATCCTATTCCAAATCATGGAATGGGCTGAAACTTTCAAGATATGTTCTTTGTAACTTTTGGATATCTAATCACTAAATTTATAAGATAAGTGCTTGAATGCCCATTTTTTAAATTTAAAACAAGCATTGCCGAGAGGGGCGCTATATATCCAAGATTTGAATATTGAAATTTTCTCAGAGAAGTGCAGTTGGAAAAATATCTAACGGTCTCTACGCTTCAGTAAGACTGTCATATTAGATGATATTCGATTATCAATCACATTATTGACCCTTTACCAAAGCTATACACAGGCTTTAAACACTCAAGAAACACAACATTGACCAACTAAATTAAGATTTGTATGCCACTTTTTATTCATCTTTATAATTTGCATAGATCTTTGCTTGAATTAACAGCCAAAATATACTTTATAATGATGTTATACCTTTTACCTTCATTGCAAATAGTCTGTGTAGAATTTAACAAACTGCATAGTTTCATTCACATTTTATATTTGGTACAAGCAGTATTTTATGTGGATTGGTGAGTAGATCACAGTATGTAGCAATAGGTGGATTTGCATATTATGAGAATTTATAATGAATTTGATCACTAAAGTTTCCACACATAAGGCATCAATGATAAAATTAATTATAGATACAACATATAAATACCTGTTTTCATCAGTGTGAAATTGGACGGTTTTCATGAATACTTGAATATAAGGAAGTAATCTTATTTACAATATATACATTAGCCTATGTTCAAAAGTGACTACATAAAAAAAAACACATTTTATCCATTTGAACTAGACAAGTATTAAACTTTACATAATTAATTTCTAATCTGTCGCTTGATTGACTATGCTTCTTTAATGATGATAATGATAATAGCTGCTTTTCCCATAACGGCTCAATGCGCTTCACAGCACATTATGTCCCAGGTCATTGGATTCATTTCAATCCTGCATGAAAAGTGCACAATTCTTTCAGTTTTGAGTGCCTTCATGAAAATTCACTTTCGCAAAGGAAAAGTTATGAAAATTATTAGAAGTTTTCCATACGTTGAACTCGATTTCATGCAGAACTGGAGACCGTTTTTTTTTTCAGGGACAACATTTACCCAAGAAAGATACATGGTGTTCTTCTTTGCTGTGGAAACCTTCAGAAGTTATCCCAGGAATGTTATTAATAATAATAATAATAATCCGCTTTTATATAGCGCTTAATACACTGGAACGACGTATCTAAGCACTTTACAGATATATTATAACCCCGGTCATCGGATTCAATCAGTCATTCCCGCACACAACATGTGCACATCCTCCACTCCCTGGGGAGTATTCCAGTCAGTCGCCTGTGAGGCGCACACAGTACTGGACAAGCTACAATGACTTTCACATCCTACCGGGTACCCATTTAGCACCTACATAGGCACTGGAACGTCTTTATGAAATGAAAACAAAGATCATTTTCTACATGGAAGTGTACATATTTGAAATGAAGCCCCTTGCATACATGTAAATGAAAACATATACCTCGCTGCTATACTTGAACAGTGTATCAATATCACTACATACCAGGCTGAACAAAAAGGTCATACAGGGTACGGTAAATGACCCTACAAGTATGATCATAGGATGTGAAAGCCTATGTAGTATGCCTAGTATAATTGACTTTGTAAACTCTTGTTGGAATGCTCCCCAAGGAGTGGACAAAGTGCATACAATGTGTGTGGGCAAGCCAGGATCTAATTACCAGGGTAATAATGAGGACAAAATCGTTCCAGACAGCAACTAGCTGCTTCACACCCGATCCCTATGCAGGATATATTTCCTTTTTCTCATAAACAAAAATATTGTATTTTTTATAGGGTTTTTCTTGCAAGATACGATGTTGCTCATTTGTATTTAACTGATGACACATTTCATTAAAAAAAAGAATCCTCCTTCAATAAAATAATAAAGTGCGTGAAAGATTATTATTTGCTCTCATATATTCAACTTCAAGTAATTTAAATAATTGAAATATAGGGTACATTTGTAAAATGTATTCTAATAATGATTGCTAATGGGTAAATTTGTTCATTGTACAAGTCATGAGAAGCCATAAAAGAAATCACCAAAACAAACACCAATGCCGAACTGGAATAATTGTTCCCCATATTTCTAAGGATTAGTGATCGTGAACAGAAAATTTCACAGGATCATTATACACCAGCACTAATCCTTGGTTCAGCAGACAAAATTTAAAATCAGCATTCAACACAAACTGCCAGAAATGTAACATTTTCTGAGTCCAATCCGAACACCAGCCTTCCAAGTACATATTGTGACCGGTGTTTTGTTGCCACATCACAAACACTACACTTCAACACTACACTTCAACACCACACTTGAAATCAACCATTATCTGTGATATTCCAGAGAATGACTTCATGGCGAGTGCTTTATGAAAGGACTTGTTGATGTGTTATCTGACAAAATCTGTTTTACCAGACAGTTACCATAGTGACAGTCAGACTCTTGGCCAATCAAATCTTTGGAAAGATGTCGGATCTGATAACTTGTCAGATGTGAAAGTTAAATTTTTTCACAATGGCAGTGAAGGCACTTACGCAATGATATATATTGAATGTTTTCATTCTGTCTTATAGCTTTTGAGCTGCTTAAAGGCATTATTCTTCAAGGTTTGAAGGTTGTGGCTAATGTTGATGAAATTGCTCTACATCAACATTAGCAACAATACATATACACCCCCTTTTTAGAATTCGCAGGCCAGACTTGTACCGCGAAAAAGAACCCCTTTACCGGTCAGTTTGGGAACACGCATGCAGTCCTTCCGTGCGACCCCGGAGTGGGGGGGGGGGGGCGGGATTGAAAGCTTAATGTTAATGACAGATTCAATACTATTCTAGACAAAATGCTTCAATAGTACCGTTCAGGATGCCATCAGGAGTTCAGGGTTGCGGGACGGAGGTCTGCTGTCGTCGTTTATCCACCTGTGAGGGCGACAGAGCACAAAATAACATCAGTATTTTACCCTGAATGGAGCAAAACAGGTGTAGATCTGGTGCACACATCTAGATTATTTTGCAGGAATGGAGTAAGTGCAAGAAATTCAACAGCCATAAAGTCATGAGGAGATGTTATTTTCTTTACATAAAGAGTGAGTGCAGGAAAGCCAACATCCATACAATGTAAGGAGTGAAGAGATTTTATTTTCTTGCAAGGATGGGGTAAGTGCAGTACTGTCAACAGCCACATAATGTAAGGAGTGAAGAGAAATCATTTTATTGCAAGGATGGGGTAAGTGCAGTACAGTCAACAGCCACATAATGTAAGGTGTGAAGAGAAATCATTTTATTGCAAGGATGGGGTAAGTGCAGTACAGTCAACAGCCACATAATGTAAGGAGTGAAGAGAAATCATTTTCTTGCAAGGATGGGGTAAGTGCAGTACAGTCAACAGCCACATAATGTAAGGAGTGAAGAGACATCATTTTCTTGCAAAGATGGGGTAAGTGCAGTACAGTCAACAGCCACATAATGTAAGGTGTAACAGGGTTTCCTTTTCTTGCCAAGATAAGGTGATAGCAGAAAAGTAAACCCAGCCAAGCCTCACAATAGAGGGAGTGAAACGATTCCATTTTCTTGCAATGATGAGAGCAGTGAAGTCAACAGCCAATCAATGTAGGACATAAAGATATAAAATTTTCTTGTATGGAGGGAGTGAGCGCAGGAACAACAAAATGTAAGACATACATGTAAATATGAAGAGATTACATTTCCTTGTATGGAAGGAGTGAGCACAAGAAAGTCAACAGCTATACAATGTTAGCAGTAAAGAAAATTTATTTTCTTTAATTGAAGGAATGAGTGCAGGAAGTCAAAAGCCATACAATGTAAATCATGAATATAGGTTGAATTTTCTTGTATGTAGGGAGTGAATGCAGGAAAGTCAATAGCCATGCAATGTACATGTACGTAGTGAATAGAGTCTATTTTCTTGTGAGGGTGAAATTGAGTGCAAGGGGCCGTTCCATAAAGCTGTTTGTAAGTTAAGAGTGACTTAAGTACGACTGGTGATCCTTTCGTGTGGTAAATGTTGTTCACCGTTATATGTTCATTGGTGATTATTTAGCGTGTAAGGAAGGTTCACAAGTCGCTCTTTAAGTCACTCTTAACTTACAAACAGCTTTATGAAACACCCATCAAGGGGAAAGGTTTCACACAGATGTAAGTATGACTTAAGTCGCCCTTAAATGCCGACGCGTACATGATATGCAACGCGCAATCTTATTGATCAATATGCAGTAGTGCACATCCTCTTCGCATGATCTGACCATTGCGGTCATGCCTTTTATACCACGCGCAAATAGACATTTAGTGCGACTTTAAGTCATACTTAAGTCTTTGTGAAACACCCCCGTGGAAAGTTGATAGTCAAACAATGTAATAATGCAAAAAGTGAAGATTTCCTTGAAAAGAAACAATCTGAGAAAAAATGAGGTGTATGATACAAAGTACTCAGTACTATACACATATACCACATTTGAATAAGAAAATATACATAAGCAAACCAATGCAAACAGGAAAGCACTAGTTGATTAAATATAAGTGCACAAAAACCAAAGCATGACATTCAAACTGTGCTGATAATATACATGGACATATGATAGGTCCTAAGTGAGGATAGTTAATGTACAATGTACATGTTACAAAAGATCATGAAATGTCATGGAAAGAGTCCTGGGGCCTCTTGCATAAACCCTGACCGAAGTTTATTTTCTGGTTGAGATCATAACATTCTGGTTGGAAGCTCCTATAACCAGATTTTTTAATATTGCATAAATATTCAACCGAATCATTTGATAAGCTGTTCATAAGTTATAAGCCATTATAGGTACACTTTCTTGTGCTGAAGTCAGAATTTATTGCATCAAATTCTCAATAATTTACATTTCACCTTATTAGGTTAAAGTTCTTATTGTGAACAACCATTTGAATTAGAGAAATGCCACTCCCTGACTGAAAGGTCCTCTCAATGGTAGCACAAGAAGGGTCATAGGTCATGGGAACAGATATGCATGAATTAGGACAAGCTGACATATGTAATGGTAGAGTGAATTATGAAGTATACACGTATTACCATAAAGTACAGAAAATCAAAAGGAAATATACAAATGCCCTTACTTATGATAAAATTATTAGTACTTGGAATAGTTTTGAATGACAACTCAGTTGCTCAATTAATCATAGCATTATACAAACTCTGTGAGGGAAACATACATGTAGGGCTGTTTGACGCAGCATTTTGCTATCAGCCAATCAGAAGCAAGGATTTCAGTAGCTTAAAACATCACCACTTAAATCACTGATAAGGTGCAACATGAAACATTCCCCATGGTCGTACTACACAAAGTGCAGCGACTGAACATACCACAGATTGTAATGATTGATTGTGCATTGTAATCAATACAATCAATTGTAAAAATCTTTATTTGTGATCAGCTTTATGTTCCCAAACCACAGGTTATGATACCAAGGGATAGAAAGATCAATACAAACAGGTTTATCACAATTGCACAGTAAATTGATTTTTCAGAAACTGTTTTTTTTTTAAATGTAGTAGGGTGTTAAAATCATTCCCTATACAGTATATGGGAAATATTCATATTTTCTAATTTACATCAAATGTCATGGAAAATGTATTATTGTTACTGCTACACAAAGAATACAAAAAATGTAACTTTCATCTAGTGATCTCATGCCATTTTCCAATCTGGGAAATGTATAAAAAAAGGCAAAAATGCGTAAACAGTGTATTTGTTTATTCTCCTTTACCATATTAAGAAAATCTAAAAAAAATTACATAAAGCTTCAGTATGTTTTTTGTTTAATGCATTGCAAATGGATTATAGATGATATTATCTTTGCATGAATTTCCTTCTTTTTTCTGCAACGATTTTTAATGAAAGATCAAAGAATACCTTCAGATATCAGTGGTCAATAACCATGGATTGATGTAATCTTTCATGTAGGTAGTGACTGTGTTAGGATACATGTCAATAGAGCTGAAAGAGTGCATGCAAGGAGAGTCATAGGGCAAGAGTAAGGATGAGTATAAGGTGAGAGGTTAAAGGTTATGCTTAAAGGTCAAAAGTCAAGGTTAAAGGCCATGGATTGACATAGTCTTTCATATAGGTGGTGAAAGGGTAAGGATTCATTCAATAGAGCTATAAAAAGGGTGCATGCAAGGAGAGTTATAGGGCAAGAGTAAGGATGAGTATAAGGTGAGAGGTTAAAGGTTATGCTTAAAGGTCAAAAGTCAAGGTTAAAGGCCATGGATTGACATAGTCTTTCATATAGGTGGTGAAAGGGTAAGGATTCATTCAATAGAGCTATAAAAAGGGTGCATGCAAGGAGAGTTATAGGGCAAGAGTAAGGATGAGTATAAGGTGAGAGGTTAAAGGTTATGCTTAAAGGTCAAAAGTCAAGGTTAAAGGCCATGGATTGACATAGTCTTTCATATAGGTGTTGAAAGGGGAAGGATTCATTCAATAGAGGTATAAAAAGGGTACGTGCAAGGAGAGTTATAGGGCAAGAGTAAGGATGAGTATAAGGTGAGAGGTTAAAGGTTATGCTTAAAGGTCAAAAGTCAAGGTTAAAGGCCATGGATTGACATAGTCTTTCATATAGGTGGTGAAAGGGTAAGGATTCATTCAATAGAGCTATAAAAAGGGTGCATGCAAGGAGAGTTATAGGGCAAGAGTAAGGATGAGTATAAGGTGAGAGGTTAAAGGTTATGCTTTAAAGGTCAAAAGTCAAGGTTAAAGGCCATGGATTGACATAGTCTTTCATATAGGTGGTGAAAGGGTAAGGATTCATTCAATAGAGCTATAAAAAGGGTGCATGCAAGGAGAGTTATAGGGCAAGAGTAAGGATGAGTATAAGGTGAGAGGTTAAAGGTTATGCTTAAAGGTCAAAAGTCAAGGTTAAAGGCCATGGATTGACATAGTCTTTCATATAGGTGGTGAAAGGGTAAGGATTCATTCAATAGAGCTATAAAAAGGGTGCATGCAAGGAGAGTTATAGGGCAAGAGTAAGGATGAGTATAAGGTGAGAGGTTAAAGGTTATGCTTTAAAGGTCAAAAGTCAAGGTTAAAGGCCATGGATTGACATAGTCTTTCATATAGGTGGTGAAAGGGGAAGGATTCATTCAATAGAGCTATAAAAAGGGTGCATGCAAGGAGAGATATAGGGCAAGAGTAAGGATGAGTATAAGGTGAGAGGTTAAAGGTTATGCTTTAAAGGTCAAAAGTCAAGGTTAAAGGCCATGGATTGACATAGTCTTTCATATAGGTGGTGAAAGGGGAAGGATTCATTCAATAGAGCTATAAAAAGGGTGCATGCAAGGAAAGTTATAGGGCAAGAGTAAGGATGAGTATAAGGTGAGAGGTTAAAGGTTATTCTTAAAGGTCAAAAGTCAAGGTTAAAGGCCATGGATTGACATAGTCTTTCATATAGGTGGTGAAAGGATAAGGATTCATTCAATAGAGCTATAAAAAGGGTGCATGCAAGGAGAGTTATAGGGCAAGAGTAAGGATGAGTATAAGGTGAGAGGTTAAAGGTTATGCTTTAAAGGTCAAAAGTCAAGGTTAAAGGCCATGGATTGACATAGTCTTTCATATAGGTGGTGAAAGGGGAAGGATTCATTCAATAGAGCTATAAAAAGGGTGCATGCAAGGAGAGTTATAGTGCAAGAGTAAGGATGAGTATAAGGTGAGAGGTTAAAGGTTATGCTTAAAGGTCAAAAGTCAAGGTTAAAGGCCACGGATTGACATAGTCTTTCATATAGGTGTTGAAAGGGTAAGGATTCATTCAATAGAGGTATAAAAAGGGTACGTGCAAGGAGAGTTATAGGGCAAGAGTAAGGATGAGTATAAGGTGAGAGGTTAAAGGTTATGCTTAAAGGTCAAAAGTCAAGGTTAAAGGCCATGGATTGACATAGTCTTTCATATAGGTGGTGAAAGGGTAAGGATTCATTCAATAGAGCTATAAAAAGGGTGCATGCAAGGAGAGTTATAGGGCAAGAGTAAGGATGAGTATAAGGTGAGAGGTTAAAGGTTATGCTTAAAGGTCAAAAGTCAAGGTTAAAGGCCATGGATTGACATAGTCTTTCATATAGGTGGTGAAAGGGTAAGGATTCATTCAATAGAGCTATAAAAAGGGTGCGTGCAAGGAGAGTTATAGGGCAAGAGTAAGGATGAGTATAAGGTGAGAGGTTAAAGGTTAGGCTTTAAAGGTCAAAAGTCAAGGTTAAAAGGCCATGGATTGACATAGTCTTTCATATAGGTGGTGAAAGGGTAAGGATTCATTCAATAGAGCTATAAAAAGGGTGCATGCAAGGAGAGTTATAGGGCAAGAGTAAGGATGAGTATAAGGTGAGAGGTTAAAGGTTATGCTTAAAGGTCAAAAGTCAAGGTTAAAGGCCATGGATTGACATAGTCTTTCATATAGGTGGTGAAAGGGTAAGGATTCATTCAATAGAGCTATAAAAAGGGTGCATGCAAGGAGAGTTATAGGGCAAGAGTAAGGATGAGTATAAGGTGAGAGGTTAAAGGTTATGCTTTAAAGGTCAAAAGTCAAGGTTAAAGGCCATGGATTGACATAGTCTTTCATATAGGTGGTGAAAGGGTAAGGATTCATTCAATAGAGCTATAAAAAGGGTGCATGCAAGGAGAGTTATAGGGCAAGAGTAAGGATGAGTATAAGGTGAGAGGTTAAAGGTTATGCTTTAAAGGTCAAAAGTCAAGGTTAAAGGCCATGGATTGACATAGTCTTTCATATAGGTGGTGAAAGGGGAAGGATTCATTCAATAGAGCTATAAAAAGGGTGCATGCAAGGAAAGTTATAGGGCAAGAGTAAGGATGAGTATAAGGTGAGAGGTTAAAGGTTATTCTTAAAGGTCAAAAGTCAAGGTTAAAGGCCATGGATTGACATAGTCTTTCATATAGGTGGTGAAAGGATAAGGATTCATTCAATAGAGCTATAAAAAGGGTGCATGCAAGGAGAGTTATAGGGCAAGAGTAAGGATGAGTATAAGGTGAGAGGTTAAAGGTTATGCTTTAAAGGTCAAAAGTCAAGGTTAAAGGCCATGGATTGACATAGTCTTTCATATAGGTGGTGAAAGGGGAAGGATTCATTCAATAGAGCTATAAAAAGGGTGCATGCAAGGAGAGTTATAGTGCAAGAGTAAGGATGATTATAAGGTGAGAGGTTAAAGGTTATGCTTAAAGGTCAAAAGTCAAGGTTAAAGGCCACGGATTGACATAGTCTTTCATATAGGTGTTGAAAGGGTAAGGATTCATTCAATAGAGGTATAAAAAGGGTACGTGCAAGGAGAGTTATAGGGCAAGAGTAAGGATGAGTATAAGGTGAGAGGTTAAAGGTTATGCTTAAAGGTCAAAAGTCAAGGTTAAAGGCCATGGATTGACATAGTCTTTCATATAGGTGGTGAAAGGGTAAGGATTCATTCAATAGAGCTATAAAAAGGGTGCATGCAAGGAGAGTTATAGGGCAAGAGTAAGGATGAGTATAAGGTGAGAGGTTAAAGGTTATGCTTTAAAGGTCAAAAGTCAAGGTTAAAAGGCCATGGATTGACATAGTCTTTCATATAGGTGGTGAAAGGGTAAGGATTCATTCAATAGAGCTATAAAAAGGGTGCATGCAAGGAGAGTTATAGGGCAAGAGTAAGGATGAGTATGAGGTGAGAGGTTAAAGGTTATGCTTAAAGGTCAAAAGTCAAGGTTAAAGGCCATGGATTGACATAGTCTTTCATATAGGTGGTGAAAGGGTAAGGATTCATTCAATAGAGCTATAAAAAGGGTGCATGCAAGGAGAGTTATAGGGCAAGAGTAAGGATGAGTATAAGGTGAGAGGTTAAAGGTTATGCTTTAAAGGTCAAAAGTCAAGGTTAAAGGCCATGGATTGACATAGTCTTTCATATAGGTGGTGAAAGGGGAAGGATTCATTCAATAGAGCTATAAAAAGGGTGCATGCAAGGAAAGTTATAGGGCAAGAGTAAGGATGAGTATAAGGTGAGAGGTTAAAGGTTATTCTTAAAGGTCAAAAGTCAAGGTTAAAGGCCATGGATTGACATAGTCTTTCATATAGGTGGTGAAAGGATAAGGATTCATTCAATAGAGCTATAAAAAGGGTGCATGCAAGGAGAGTTATAGGGCAAGAGTAAGGATGAGTATAAGGTGAGAGGTTAAAGGTTATGCTTTAAAGGTCAAAAGTCAAGGTTAAAGGCCATGGATTGACATAGTCTTTCATATAGGTGGTGAAAGGGGAAGGATTCATTCAATAGAGCTATAAAAAGGGTGCATGCAAGGAGAGTTATAGGGCAAGAGTAAGGATGAGTATAAGGTGAGAGGTTAAAGGTTATGCTTAAAGGTCAAAAGTCAAGGTTAAAGGCCATGGATTGACATAGTCTTTCATATAGGTGTTGAAAGGGTAAGGATTCATTCAATAGAGGTATAAAAAGGGTACGTGCAAGGAGAGTTATAGGGCAAGAGTAAGGATGAGTATAAGGTGAGAGGTTAAAGGTTATGAATAAAGGTCAAAAGTCAAGGTTAAAGGCCATGGATTGACATAGTCTTTCATATAGGTGTTGAAAGGGTAAGGATTCATTCAATAGAGCTATAAAAAGGGTGCGTGCAAGGAGAGTTATAGGGCAAGAGTAAGGATGAGTATAAGGTGAGAGGTTAAAGGTTATGCTTTAAAGGTCAAAAGTCAAGGTTAAAGGCCATGGATTGACATAGTCTTTCATATAGGTGGTGAAAGGGTAAGGATTCATGTCAATAGAGCTATAAAAAGGGTGCATGCAAGGAGAGTTATAGGGCAAGAGTTACAATGAATTTAAGTTCAGAAGTTAAATCAAAGTCATGTTAAAGGTCAAGGTTAAAGGTTATGGGTTGAAAGGTTGCATTCAAGGTGAATTACAGGGCAAGAATTTAAGGTCAGTGATTATAGGTCAAGCATTATGGGAGAAGAGTCAATGTTAATTAAAATTGGGGATAGGGAAGGTGATACTTGTGTTAGAATTTATCCTTAACAGTTGAGTATATTCTTTTTGTGTCATTTTAGGAGTTCATTCTTAGTAATTAAAATAAAAAGTAAAATCTTAACACCAATAGAAAGAGGACCTAACATTCATACAACGACAACAACTACTACTACTGCTACTACTACTACTTCTACTACTACTACTATTACTACTACTACTACTACTACTACTACTACTACTACTACTACTACTACTACTACTACTTCTACTACTACTACTATTACTACTACTACTACTACTACTACTACTACTACTACTACTACTACTACTACTACTTCTACTACTACTACTTCTACTACTACTTCTACTACTACTACTATTACTACTTCTACTACTACTACTACTACTACTACTACTACTACTACTACTACTACTACTACTACTACTACTACTTCTACTACTACTACTATTACTACTACTACTATTACTACTACTACTACTACTACTACTACTACTACTACTACTTCTACTACTACTACTTCTACTACTACTTCTACTACTACTACTATTACTACTACTACTACTACTACTACTACTACTACTACTACTACTACTACTACTACTACTACTACTACTACTACTACTACTACTATTACTACTACTGTGCGGTTAGTAGACACTAATTTCCGCTGCTAGTCAACACAAGACATCATGAGGGTGCTGGGGTGCATGGGGAGGGGGAGGGTGTGCACACTGTCTGTCATTATCTCACCTGGGTGGGGGAGGGGTAGGTAGGGGCAAGAAGTTTCCGTCCGTGAAGTTTTCATAATCATCATCAGGTTCGACAATCTGACCCTCTGTTGACAAAACAGAATAGCAAAATCAAATGTGATTTGAATTGATTTGAAATCATTTGCAACTGCATAAATTTGTCTTCATAGGATTACATAATTTACGAACACAAACTAAAACAAACAGAATAAAAGATCAACCCCCCCAAAAAAATACACAAAAAAATAAAGAGAAATGAAAAAAAAAAGAATAAAAATAAGTGAATATACTGAATGAAAATAAATAAATTAAAACAAATGTCAAATTCAAACAGAATAAAACAAGAGTGTTGCTAAGGCGAGCGCATAATACGCCTGCATGGAAAATGGAGTTACTGGTCAAGCAAGAAGAGTGGAAGGTGTCCAATCCACCTTTGACCTTCTGACCTCAAAATCAATAGTATCATACACACCAAATTATATGAGCCTAGATTAAGTTCAACTAAAGTTATCGCATTAACGAGGACTTCAGAAGGGTAAGATGAAAACATGTCAGTGTGACCTTGACCGTTTGACATCAAAATCTATAGGATTTCTGGGTTCCATGCTGGTATCATACACGCCAAAATATATGAGCCTAGGTTGAGTAAAACTAAAGTTATCGCGTTAACCAGGAAAAATTAATGGACGAACAGACACCGAGCGTGATACCACAGTACGTGCGTATTAAAATAATTAAATTGATAAGAATATTAAATTTCAAAAATACAAAAAATTTGCCCACAAACAGACATAGAAAGAAACTTACCGTTGACCGAGAATAGGTCTATGCCCCGCCCTGGTGGAGGGGATACCGTGTATGCAGACATCACTTCCATTTTTCTATCCCTGGTGGGGTTTATTTGACCAATTCCAGGCTGAAAGAAATCAAAAGGGGGGAGGGGGTTAGGAACTAAACATCACCTTGTTCATGTTGAATAAGACATTTTCCTTTACATCAAACACTAATTTATAGAAATTAAGAGTTCACAATATAGTTTTGATTTTCTGACAAACTGAGTTTTCAAGTTCCACATGTCTTGAAATCATAATCTCAGGTACAACAGAGTTATAATTCTAAACCAACCAATACATGATTATTTTTTACCTAATCAATCAGATGAAAGTTGGTGAAGTGTTTTATCCAACTGCATGCAAATTTCACAATAAATTTTCAAAGACAAGTGATTGGTAACGACAGAGCAGGGAAACATTTTATGAAGGAATTAATCACTGAAAAATTGTCATTTTGATGTAATCTATGATTATGATTGGCCAAGAAGTACTGTTACCATGGTAACTGACAATGAATGACAACTTGCACGTGATGAAAATATTTTTGAAACAGGGTATTGACTGTACACATTTGATGGGTTCCATGACAGTTGCTCCAGCCACAACTGCTCTGTTATAAATCTCATACACTTATCAAATAACGAACACTAGATTAAAGAGAAATACCAGTAGTTGCAGTAAACACTGATTACATGAGAAAGTCTGTAAAACAAGGCTTAATTGTCAGTATATCATTGAGGATCTAGATCTGGTACAGTTACATAAACTGAACTTTGTGAAATCTTGAAATCTATGCTGAAAAATATTCACACTGAAGATTACCAACATAGATAAGCGCACGTGGGACAGTGTATAATAATTGCTTTGAATGTCGTGCCCGACGCTTGAACCGAATCCTGTGCTTATTTGCTGATTTCTCAGCAATTACACAATTTCTTCCAGAATCCTTTGGCACATATGTTTTATTTATACAAACAGACACTTTGGTGGTCATTTAATTGGATTCTAAACGAACTCATTTTGATATCGTTACCACAACTGGCATTTACCTTTAAAGACTACACCCTACCCTAGACCTTACCCTTAACCCAACACAAAACCCTATTGCAACCCTTAACCCTAACCCTACATCTTAGACAACCAAAGTTCGGAGCAACTGTCGCAGCCGGAGCAAATATCAAGTCACTATTTGATGAAATCGACTGGATCACTCTAAGATTTTCAAAATCCCCACAGACTTTGTACAGAACATGATTAACCCAATCCATGAAAGCAACAGTGTCATTGGAATTTGAGATCACATACCAGAGGTGGGTGTGGTCCCTTGGGCTTGGTGTTGGGAGAAGGCTGGGGAGCCTGGGGCTGGATGGTCGCACTCCTAGCCACGCTGCCTGGGGCATCATTCTAGATAGTAGAAAAACAGATAACATGAAATATACAGGAACATGTTGTTGATAAAAAGTATGTTGGGTAATTTATGATTATTTGTAAGTCTATTGTGCAGTACCCTTGCTTATGACTCAAATGGAGTTAACTATATATGGGAGAAGGCAGGAAATCTAGGTACCTCTTTCATTAAGGAGACTTAAAAAAATGAAGACAGAACTACCTTGGGGCCGATTCATAAAACTGTTCTTAAGTTAAGAGCGACTTCAAGAATGACTGGTGATCCTTTTTTATGTGCTAAACTATCGCCTATGAATATACCATACATGTATACCACAAGAAAGGATCACCAGTCGTTCTTAAAGTTGCTCTTAACTTACTAACAGCTTTATGAAACACCCACCTGGCCCCATAAACAAATTTAAATAAATAATTGAAAAAAAATCATGAAATATTGTAACATGACAGCAAATAATTGCAATGTTGCAGGCTAGTCTGCAGGCACAGACCCTGATTGGGACTTTGATCAACAAGTGGGTCTTCATATAAGACTAGCCAAAGTGAGAAGAGGCCTTCTGTATGCAAATCATCGCCAGGACATGAGGCTGCATATCGAGACCACTTTCCTCAAGTGAAAGGGTTCGCCCAGCAAACTAGTTGCAATCTGTGCTTTCCCCAGATGGGACTTCTGGTAGAAACATTGCCGACTTTCTGCTTTAGGTTAAACGGGAATGAAACCTTTGGAACAACTGGGCTTGTGTGGAAAGAGAAAAATCAAAGAATAAGATCTAAGAAAGTTTGAGAAAAATCTGACAATGAGAAATTTATCAGCATTTATGTATCGTGATCACTGGCAATGCGACACAGATGTGTGATGGCACCTGTGAAACCTACCCCAGAAAGAATACAAAATCTACTAATAGATGTGATAAAAGAGGCAGTTTAAGTGAAATATATACAAAAGTAATGGGAAAGTTGTTCACATGTGACATCACAAATCTTTGTCGCATTGCCAATAGAAGGATCTTCACTACAATAATGATCTACACTTCAAATGCTCATAAATTTCTTATTCTTTATTCAACTTTTTTCAAACTTTCGTTGATCTGATTATTTGATTTGTCTGTTTTCACACAAGCTATCTTGTTCCAAAGGTTTCATTTTTCCTTCAAAACTTCTCTCGTCACAGGCTACCCATGTATCGCTGCCCAGATGGTGGATTCGACTGGTAGGTAAAATAAACGACACAAGAATAGTGATACTTACAGCGTACATGACAGTGGCATGGTGGAGAGTAGCTGCTTGCTTCTGTAATGTTTGCCTGAGGTAACTCTCATCCTTCAGCGCATACATACTGTAACCAAACAACATAAGAAATAGACTGTATAAATAAAATGTGTACTATATCATTTCACTTCCGCTTGATCTATCCCCTCACATAAATTTCCTTGTCAGTAATTTCATTTGTTTTTTTAATATGTTTTTATTAAACACAGTAATCTTTCTTAAAATTACCCTTCTATAAATCCACACAAAGAATTTTCAAATCTTTCATGGATGAACTTCAATACATCCCGTATTAAAAAAATTACATTATCAATGTTTTCTTTTAACCAAAATATATTCTCTCACATTTAATTTAATGTACTTCCACATCACATTTATGTTCGTTCTCTCCCCCTCTCCTGCTTCCTCTATGTCTCCCAGAGATTGAACTGATACAAGCCTGCTAGCATGCAAGCTAATTACACTTTGTAGCTGGCCTGCGTGATGCGTCAAACTTTTACTTTAGTGTCGCATTTGATAATGTGAACTAATGAATAATTTGATAAAGTAACTTCTGGTGGGTAAGCGGCTTAAGCCTTTTCTTAAATAGCTTGTCTCAGAGAGGCCAATCATAATTGCGAGAAAATTCTATTATATATATATTTTTTATCCTTTTTTCAAGCCTAAAAATCCTATTTCCTTTAAAATTTTTTGAAAAATAACATGATGAAAATCAACATTCTTACAAGTTAAAAAATCCTATTTCTAGAGGAAAATCCTATTTAGTGTCATTTTCTTCTAAAAAAATCCCACTAAATAGGATAAAATCATACTATCTGGCAGCTCTGTTGTCTGGCTAGTTGGAAAAAACAGACGAAAAGCAACCCTGCTCCCATATGTGACTGGACTGGTCTCTTTTTTTCATGTCTTTCTTACCTTGACCATCTCTCACTTTTACTTACCTTCTTTGTAACACACTGAATTTCTTCTCCCAAAGTTTGGTGCTCTTCGCCAGGTCCTTCTTGAGTCTTGCGATCTCCGCCCTCAGATGTTTCTCAAGACGGTACAATTTGGAGATTTCTTCTCCTGACTCGGCGGCCTTCGCACTCGTTTCTTGCTCCTAAAATGGAATTAAAGACATCAATAAATGGACAAATACATTAAGAAACAAACAAGTGACAAATGGACAAGGAGAAATTGAAAATTAGAAAAGTAGAAAGGAAACAAAAAAAAGACATACTAAATTTATATCTGGGAGCGTTCCATTGCCACCTGCAATCGGACGAGTCATCAGATTTGACAATTTACCTTGGTTTTAATTGAATAAGCATGGTTACTATGGTTACTGTCAGATACAACAGAATTTGTCAGATAAATACGTTGACATATCCTTTCATGAAATTCTCTCTTATGATAATTACATATTGCCTTATTCTAGTTTGTTTTATATGCTTCCTGTATTTCACTTAATTTGTTTTTTATTTTTATTGTATTTGAGTTTTTATGCAAATGTGAAACTGTGAAACTTTGATAAGCATGATATGACTATGAAAATTTTCCTTTTTTAGTATAACATAACTTTTGCAAGTTATTCATCAGTAATCATACCCTATGATACCAGCGCTCATGGCAGTAAACTTAACCATTGCACTAAGCTATTTTGTGCAACTTGAACAAAAAAATGCAGTTTTGAAGCACAGAAAATAATATATCAGAGCATGACAACCACTTTATGCACAAATCAGTAGAATTATGATATCATTCGATCTGAAACATTACGAAAATGTCCCGTTTGATTCTCGACCTCACTTCGGACTGCAAACTGCGGTTTTATACCCCGATTCGCGTTTGGAAACTTTTCCAACCCCGATAAACCCATCTTGGCCAGGTAATCCCCTTGTCTCGATTTCACCACCACGGGCCAGCTAAATGAGCGTTGAGCCAAGGACGAAATGATAAACAACGCTGTGCTATTACATAAGACTTGTCTGCCTGTAGAAGGATCTTCGGAATGAAATTATTGTATTCGATATTAAACACGTTTTCAAAGGCATATTACATTCAGACATCCAATGCTAGTCCATTTTCAATTTCGAACGAAGAAAATCGACCTTGAAATAAGGAAAGTAAGCGAATAAAAATTACGGTATGCTTAGCATGCAAGGACCGCGATGCATGCATAGTTTCTGTCCGTCCAGCAAGAAAATGGGTTCACTCGCGCAATGATACAGTCTTAACGTTCGAAAAATAGTAGTAATGGCATACCAACATACAAAGTATAATAATCATGCTGCTGATATGCACAAAAATATGAAATCATTATTTTTTTTACCCCAAAGTCTTATTCATAATTTAAATACAAACTATGCCTGTAACTATTTTTATAATCGCAGACGTATTATTGCACCATACGTGGTTCTCCGGTAAACTGCCCATGTGCGCTGCATCCATTCCACCGTTTGTTTTGGGTCGTTTTAGTTTCCACCATTAAATGTCTGACTTAGGTATGTTGTGCTAATTTTTTTGTAAGTCAAAATGTTCAAAATTTGTCATTTTGCTAATATGAGGTGATTAAAATTAGTGCCCTGTCCTTTTTGTCGGGAGAAAGAGAGAGAGAGAAATAGAGATGGGGTGGAATTTCCACCCCATCTCTATTTCCCTCTATATATCTTTAACAAGGGCGCCGGAAGCGAGGGGGGGGCAGGGGGGCACTTGCCCCCCCCCCCAATAAATTTTTTGGGGGGGCAAAACGAGATTTTGCCCCCCCCCCCATGTGCCCCCCTGAAAGTAGAAAAATGATAAATTATTAAATAATTAAAGGACAAAAGTATACGATGAAGGCACTTTTATGCCCAAAAATTGTCATTTCTATTGTCAAAAATGAACAATTTTGCCCCTGACGGGGCAATTACATTATCATAGTAAGCCTGGCGTCTTTTGACGAACAGTTCCTCTGTGAAACATACCTTTGAAAAGCCCCTTTTCCATCTTATTACAGTGTGATAACGTTTAACCTTTTAATGAATACATTTCAGACTAAAACCGAATGGCAAGCTAATTTTCTTTAATATCTAAACCTACAAATTATGAAAAAGATGGATATCTTCTGAGATAAATGATTTGATTTTATATATTTCGATCCAAAAAAGTGAAAAAAAATCAAGCACGTTTTGAAATAAAAAGATGGCTGTGTATTTATGCAAAGCGCAAGCGATTTTATTATTTTTATAACATGTCCTGAAAGTTTTCTTTTTTCCCAATTATTCACCTCCCTTCCATCATTCAACTTTCTTCCCGGTCCTATCTTTCTTCTTATTTTTCGCCTCACCTTCCGCCGCTTCGCCCCTTGATCTACCTATGATGACCCCTCCCACGGCAGGAATTTTGTATAAAAATGGAGTATAAGTCTCGTTAATAGAGTGTTTAAAAACAAATTTGGGGGATAAAGCATAGTTAAAGTTCATTGTGAAGGATTAATCATAACTCATGAAAACTATTCTTTATACTGAGTACGCAAACAATGAAAATATTCTCAGTATATTCCAAGTAAATTTGGAATAAAGGGAAAGTGAATTGGATTAACAAAGGTATGATTTTACTGGGTATGGAACATTCTCGTCTAACCGTCTATGCACTAAATTCAGAGGCGATTTTCTTTTTTCATCATTTTTATTAGTTATGAAATTGACAATGGCCATCGATGTCATCAATGTCATCACTCTTTGGCTGGTATATAGGGCTAGATGAGAGTTGGAGAATAGTTGGGCCGGTATGCCTTTTCTTTTCCTAACCAAGTTCTTAACAAAAACTATCTGTTTATATATATTTCGAAATTCGAGGATATAATTTCGATTTGAAATTATGTATTTTTTCCATAATAAAAGAGCACAAATAGTAGGGGGACATTTGATATTATGTACCCCTTTCCTAAATGGTAGGGGGACGCATCCCCCCTGTCCCCCTGGGATTTCCGCCCATGGTGATGGGGGAGCTTTTGCATTTTCTAGAATAAAATTGAAAGATTTCGTGCACACTTTGGGTGAATTTTGCCCTCTCGATCGGTGGCCCCCGGATGCATACGGTCATGTTTGTCATCTTAAAGTCTTTAAAAGGCCTATATTACATTGGTTTAAAACAATAGAGTTTGCAATAAGGCTCGTAATTTGCTGGAACTGCGACCCTGATCATGAAGAAACACCAGTCTGGGTCAGAAGGGAGGAAACAGGATCAAAAAGAACCCCAAGACTGTTTAATTCTCAAGAAATTTATTTTTGAATGCTCTTAGAAACGCAACTTTTACACTCAATTTTTACACCCTCAACCACACCCTCTCCCGCTCGATCGCTTCCGTATCTCACGCTTTCAAAAATATTGTGCCCCCTTCGGGATTTTGCCCCCCCCCCCAAAAAAAAAATAAAAAAAAATGAAAGTGTTCCGGCACGCCTTGGTGGAAACAAATCTGAAAGAAAACATGAAACCAAGAAAGGTATTTCAGAGGGAGGTTTACCGTATACACAGGCTATAGGCCTACAAAATAAGAACAATAATGGGAGATAAAGAAGATCACCTGCTAATAACGCATGTGAATTAGAAAACGTTCTGAATAGATATGAATAGAACATTGAAATGCTATCCAAACATTGTGATTCATAATGCTGGTCTTTGTATTTTAATGTTCTATGTATAGGCCTACACCTCAGCTTTGAGAAAAGGACATTCATAGGCCTTACTACAGATATGATTGGCAAATGCACGTTCTTTAGAGGTGTAGATCAAAAGGGGGTGGATGAAGAAAATAAGTCTAGAAAGAAAAGAATTAGACAGCCAGACAGAGAGAAAGAAGGAAAGAAAGGAAGGAAGAAAATAAGTCTAGAAAGAAAAGAACTAGACAGCCAGACAGAGAGAAAGAAGGAAAGAAAGGAAGGAAGAAAGAAAGAAAGAAAGGAAGGAAGATAGAGAGAGAGAAAGAAAGAAAGAAAAAAGAAAGGAAGGAAGGGAGAGAGAGAAAGAAAGAAAGAAAGAAGGAAGGAAAGAAAGAAAGAAAAAACTTTCTATCAACGCGTGTATACATCCATGGCCATGCGCTCGCCGGAACTACACACATTGCAATCCATCGTGTGTGGCCCCCTGCTGTGACCATAGATGCTGGGGTGAATTATCTTCGCGGACCGAGGTCAAGAAACAGGTGTTTCTATACTTAAATTTAATCTCTTGAGGGCAATAGGATTTGTATTACTGGGAGAAGATATTTGTTGATAAGGAAAAATGGGGTATACAGCCCTCAAACGAGAGATTTTCGTCATGAGCTGTTGATTGAACGATATTGTTGATAATGTCACTGCCGAATTACATGTAGATTTTCTTTGTGAATTCACATTCAATGGTTGTATCATGGGGTGGGGGGGGGGGGGTCATCAAACAAATAAAATGACCCAATCTGGGCTCTATCCTCCATAAAATCAATGCCGAACTTGAAATTAAAATGAAAGAAGCATAAAACATACATTTTTCTGTATTTCCCTTGCTTGTTTCTCTTTCTCTGCGAGAAGTCTGAGTCTTTCTTCCTCTGCCTTCTGAGCCTCTGCTGCGTGTTGCTTAGCAAGATTCAACATCTGAAAAATAAAGATAAACAAGAATCAAGGCGTTGCAAAAAAAAAAATGAAATTGAGCATTACCAATGATCTACCAAAACTGAATTACAAACATAATAGATTTTGTTAAAATATCTTCCTTTTAAATCAACTGTAATATAAGTTTTTTCCCTTTCCCAATTTTTATTGTTAACATGTATTTTTACAGCAATTATGGAGTCTTATGGACCCTCTGCAAAACAATGTTATGGAATCAAGGCTGAGTAGGGCAATCGTTCTGACTTTTTACTGATTTTTTCTTTGTAGTTGTAAAAAACATACTGGAACGACTGCGGGTACACCACTGGGGAGCTTGCCAGTTTGGAAGGGGATGTAATGTTGTATCAACTCAATCCGGAGTTACTCCTGAGTAACTGCACTTCGCGTGAAAATGGCATTAGCCAAATTTCTTGAGACTACAGGATACATATATCTGTCCGACCTAGGAAAATTTTCACTTACAAGAGGCAAATAAAACATTAAGCATATTTCAGTCCCAAAAATGGCTTTAACTATTGCATTTATTTGACTTATGGAAAGTCAACTCATGCATATTCACCTAATAGCTAACACTTATTGCATTTAGTCACAGATACAAATCACCTTTCATAAAAAACATAGAATCTAATCCATAAAATACTGGGAGTGTACTGCATATTGATGACAGGCTTGTAATTTTGACAAAATGAAGATAGGTAAGAATTAAGAAATTCTATCGTAAATCATTCCCTGATGACCAAAGGTTTGGTTTGAAATATACGGTTTGGTCTAGCTCCTCAAATTTTTACAGTTTTTTAATTCAAAATTGCATTCTATCTGATTAAAATAGACTAGTCAAGAAATAAACTTGGTATCAGATTTGCATTGAAATATCATCGATTGGTGACCATCCTGGGGAATGACTATCAAATAAAGTTGAGTTGATTGATTCAACACAAAATATACATGGAATCACAAATTGCATTCAATCAGGGGGGGGTTCACAAAAATCAAAGTTGACATAGAGTTGCACTTCATTTCGCTGTATTAAAGGCATCATTGCACAAATCATGCAGGGGACACGCTTCTGCTAACTAATCAATAAGATTACACATGTGCACATCAGCATTAAAGCATTCAAGTCAATGTTGGGAAACACCCCCTGAACAAAATGGTCAAGATTTAATCTTGGTTTCTGATTTGAAATAAGCAATGAACTATCATAGACTGGTGACCTATTCTAAGGAATGACCACCAAATAAAGCTGAAGTAGGAATTTCAAACAAAATACACTTACATCATCCCTTGACTTCTTCATTTTTTCCTGCATATCCTTTTCCATGTTAAGTCTCTGCTTCTCGGCCTGAAAATAGTAATAAAAAACAATCAAATATCTTTGAATTATCGCCCAGTAGACAGTACCATTTACAATAAATTTTTATAACTTCAACTGCTAAGTAATGAAATTTTCATATATTTACTTGTCAAGTACCAACTATATAAATTCATTTGAGGAAAAAACAAGATCCAGAATAACACAACAAACGTGTCAACAATGGCAACATAAAGTATGAAAAAGATAACCCTTTCTTGAGATTTTAGCTTGTAAGATAAAAGTATTTTTATCTGATATTTAAACATGCTATTTTAAAATGAAAAAAATCTAGCATTACCATAAAATGTTGCTAGATTTTCTTCAAATAAAAATTTATTTCTTTAAAAAGAATCAACAAATAAAAAAATGATGGTCACTGCGCTTTTTGCAATATGTTTAGATGACACCTATTCACAATATTGAATCTTAAAGGCTTTCAGACAAGCTTTAGCGTGTATAACTATGAGAGGAAAAACTGCAATATTGACGGATGTGAATTCACAAACCTGTCTTTTTAAAGATGAAATTTCTTGCATCGCTGTTGCTTTCGAGTCCTCTAATTCCTTCAGTAACTGTGGTAATAAAACAAAATGAATAGTTTTATCATATTCATTCCATAATTACCTTTTAATCCTAACAGGGAATACAGATGAAATGATACATGCCTTATAAACAGATGGACAGCCAGCAGGCCAGAGCATTAATTTTCTCAGA
This sequence comes from Lytechinus variegatus, assembly GCF_018143015.1. Classification (NCBI taxonomy): domain Eukaryota; kingdom Metazoa; phylum Echinodermata; class Echinoidea; order Temnopleuroida; family Toxopneustidae; genus Lytechinus; species Lytechinus variegatus. Next base: position 3,299,761 of record NC_054752.1, on the reverse strand, counting down.
TACTATATTCATCCAAATTGTGCTGCACTTGACCCAGGTGTAATAATATGCAGAAACATGCTGCATATTACTCTTACATTTTTACAGTCAGCTTTGCTAAAATCAAATCTGTTGAGAATGAAGAAAGAGCTTTGACCCCCCCAAATAAAAATCAACTTATGACAGGTTAAAAACAAAAGATTTCTTTGCCTCGTTGGCTTGCTAGACTGTGTCCAATCTACTAATATACGCACAGAAACTACCCAATCCCAGACATTATGAGGGCCTCCCCTTCAACACGTTCATCATTCGCCCAAAGAAGCCAATCGATAAGTGGCAAAATGTCCCAAATTGATAACTGGCAAAATGTCGCAACAATGAGTTGTACTTCTAGCTTTTCAATGAAAATTTTTGCGTTAAAAACACATTACGAAAATATCCTGTTTGATTCCCGACCTCACTTCGGACTGCAAACTGCGGTCGGATACCCCGTTTTGCGTTTGGAAACTCAAAAACATTTCCAACCCCGATAAACCCATCTTGGCCAGGTAATCCCCTTGTCTCAATTTCACCACCACGGGCCAGCCAAACGAGCGTTGAGCCAAGGACGAAATGATAAACAACAGCTGTGCTATTACGTAAGACTTGTCTGCCTGTAGAAGGATCTTCGGAATGAAATTATTGTATTCGATATTAATCACGTTTTCAAAGGCATATTACATTCAGACATCCAATACTAGTCCATTTTCAATTTCGAACGAAGAAAATCGACCTCGAAATAAGGAAAGTATGCGGAATAAAAATTACGGTATGCTTAGCATGCAAGGACCGCGATGCATCCCATCTAGTTTCTGTCCGTACAGCAAGAAAATATGGGATGCATGCCGTTCACTCGCGCAACGATACAGTCTTAACGAAAGAAAGGAAGGAAGGAAGGAAGAGAGAGAGAAAGAAAGAAAAAGAAAGAAAGGAAAAAGTTTCTATCAACGCGTGTATACATGGAACTCCATGCACTCACCAGAACACACATTGCAATCCATCGTGTGTGGCCCCCTGCTGTGACCGTTGATGCTGGGGTGTATTATCTTCGGACCGAGGTCAAGAAACAGGTGTTTCTATACTTAAATTTCATGCTTGAGGGCAATAGGATTTGTAGTACTGGGAGAAGAGATTTGATAAGGAAAAATGGGGTATACTGCTCTTAAACGCAAGATTTTCGTCATGAATGTAACAAGGAGAATGTTCACTTATGCGATTATGTAATATATGCCGAGTTTGACTCATTCAAGGTTGACTGCATCATCATTATACGTATTCTGACCTGTTTAATATGCACTCTTTCTTTCTCCACGTCTTTGTTCAGCCTTTCAATATCCCTGTCTGCAAAGAATATCAAGAACAAATAAAAATAAAAAGCAATGTCTGAAACGTGAAGTCAGGTAACTGAGTTGATACAACGTTGACCACTGGCAGGCTATTTTGCTTCTTCAAACATATCTAAAAAGAAAATACAGGCAAACCTGTCAATTAAAGCCACCCAATGGAAACAGAAAGTGACCACTTTAGACAAGTGGCCTTTATAGACAGGTTGGTTCTCCAATACAGGTATGTTCCTTTCAAAAGGGAAATAATTTTTGTGGCCACCATAGACAGAATTTCTCTATAGACGGGTTTGATTGTAATCTTAAGAATACAAATATTATTGATAACAATTTGGTTGTACGCTATCTTGGATAGTATCATAACAACAAAGAATTATTAGTTATAATGGCTTCCACTTTATTTAAACATTCAGGAATCGTTGATTGTACGATACAAAGTTATACATCATATCTTTAATTCCATCAGATGCAAACTTATCTACTTTGAAGAAAATTCATTCATCCTTTCAAAGCCCAAATACACTCTAATTCTTGAATGTAGAGATTTAATGTTACACCATGTATTCTTTCATGGGTATATGTTGGTCCTGAAAAGGACCACTCAGATCCAATGTTTCAATAAGCGTTTTCTTTTTGTCTTCAGGAGAATATCCAGGATACGACAAGAGAAGACACTCTTTCGAAACATTGAGTTTTGGTGGTCCATTTCAGGACCAACAGATGCCCACGAAAAAATACATGGCGTACTGTGAAATCACTACACTCTTTTTTCTTTGCCATTGACTCTTTAGAAGTTATAAAACTACATCCTTACTCAATTCTTCAATGAGTTCATCCTTGCCATCCAGGGCAGATTCCAAGCCGTCGACTTTCCTCTTCATGACGACCATCTCATCCTTGAGCGCCTCCACCTCATATACAGCACTGGGTGTGGATGCCTCACTCCTAGGGGCCTAGTGACAACCAAAATTCAGCAGTTACGTTACTTGAAACATGCTGATGATAATGATAAGAAATAAAAACTACGTTTTCAAGCCGGCAAGCCTGTATGAGCCTTCCCGGGGGGGGGGGGGGCACTTTGTCAAAAATGTTATTCTCAATGACAAAAATGGCTAATCATGGAGGTAAAATAGGTCAAAATTTGCCTCCTCGCAAAATTGTAGATATTTTCCATTTTTCTCCTAAAGAGTTTGTAGAAGTTCTTTTAAAGTCTAAACTAATAACATTTTGCTATTTGTAGTTATTCACATAACTGGAGAAGGGGGGGGGGGAGAGGAGATGAACGCCAAGCCTATATGACTCTGGTTTTGAATTTACATATCACTTTCATACTACATACACCTGAGCTAAATGTGACCAGGGCAGATTTGTAGGGTTAGAGTACCTCAAAATTTTCACATAATGGGTACTTTTTTAAAATCATACATGTAATATCTTACCTATCAACATGATAACTTGCATTGGATATGCTACATCAATTAACTTGATTAAAGGGGTGGTCCAGGCTGAAAGTATTTATAGCTTAATAAATAGAGTAGAGTAGAATTCACTGAACAAAATGCCGAAAATTTCGTCAAAATCGGACAACAAATAGCAAAGTTATTGAATTTTAAAGTTTAGTAATATTTTGTAAAAACAGTCGCCATGAATATTCATTAGGTGGGCTGATGATGTCACGTCTCCACTTTTTCTTTTGTATTTTATTATATGAAATTAGGTTTATTCAATTTTTTTCCTCCAAGAACTAGAAAAATTGGATTGACAACTGATTTAGTGCATTAGATATTTATTGCTGCAACTTATTTCATTATAAGGGAGACATTTTATTCACACAAGTATGAAATAATGAAAAAAGATTTTATGTAATAACATAAGAAAAACGGAAAGTGGAGATGTGACATCATCAGCTCGCCTAATGAATATTCATGACGACTGTTTTCACAAAATATTGCTAAACTTTAAACTTCAATAACTTTATTATTTGTTATCCGATTTTGATGAAATTTTCAGCGTTTTGCTCAGTGAGTTCTACTCTGTGTATTAAGCTATAAATATTTTCAGCCTGGACCACCCCTTTAAGTTCTGTCTATCCTATTATTTTGTGAATATACCCACATTTGCTTAAAAGATGGTAAATTAAAACCAATGTTTCTTCTCAAAGAATTCAGCATTAATCTCTTTTTTTTTTTTTGGGGGGGGGGAGTATTCCCAAATTTCAGTCTCCCAAACCCCCTCAAGAAGAGCATTGATATATTCCATCCATAGGACAGTCTTAACTCACATTAGCTTGTTGTTCTAACTGCATCTTTAACATCTCGATGATGCCTTCTTGGGAAGCGACCTGATTCTGGAGAGCTTTGTGTTCGTCTAAGAGGGCGGCTGTGTTACTTGATTGTTTCTTCAGCTCAGCGTTCATCTTTTTGCTCGCATGATTCTAGGAAGGAACAAGCCATAAATTAAATAAGACAAATATGCTCAAATAGAAAATTCGGACTCAAAACATCTAGTAAAAAAACAACAAATTTTTGTGTAAAAACAAACAGGAAGAGTACACATCTGTACCTCTTCTAATGCTCGAGCGCTCGATCAAGGTAGCTGTGCTAAAGTTAAAAATAACTTTATCATGTTAAGCAGGGCCCGGTGGTAGAACAGTTTTCAGAAATGAAATGGCTACCGTGGGTAAAATATGATATTATAATTTATGATGAACTAGAAAATTTCATTTTGAAAATGAGCATTGTCAATGCAATGCACCATCTGCCCCGAATACGAGTGTTCATAAAAAGGGCCCACCCTTTTGTGTTATTGTTGTATTAAAACTTGTACTGTGGGGTAAAACTTTTCTCTAAAACAGGAAATGGGAGAAAATAATCAAATTATACCAGTAAACATGTTTCAAAACACCTCTGAATCTCTCTCTCTCATGCAAAAACATGTTTCTGGCTCAATAGCATTTTGAAAGGTATAAGTTTGCACAATGCATAACAGCTTCTCAAGTCTGATGTTAAGCATCTTGGGCCATCTACTAAAAGGACCCTGGGGCCCCGTCTTACAAAGAGTTGTAATTGATCCGACCAATAGCAACCATGGAAAGCCACAACGTCAACATCTAAAATTCATGTTTGTTCAAAATATTTTTTTTAGAAATGATGTATATTCATACATTCTTTGATTTCTTGACAAGTCAGTATGGTTCTCTTTGTTTTCAAAGGACAGTGAGCAAATTTCAAAAAAAAAATTTATGACATTGATGGATTTCAATATACTTGAGATTGATCGGATCAATTGTAACTCTTTGTAAGACGGGGAATGCAAGTTGAATTCTTATTTCTACCTAGGAAAAGAGCTCATAAATATTCCCTTTATTCTCCACACGGTTCTCTTGCTTTTCATAATTAACTTGCAAAAAAAATGATGGGGCCAATAATAATAATAATAATAGGCATTTATATAGCGCCATCTATCTAGAAATATTCTATTCCGAGGCGCGTTTTTTTTTTTATTATTATTACCCCGGCTTTAGCTCGAGCTGCCTCTCAGCGCTCATGCATTCAAAAAAATGATGGGGCCCATATTATAAAAGACATGTTCAAATCAAACTCAAACTGAGATTTATATCAATTTCTCAATTCATCATAATGATATTAAATAAAATACAAGTCTTTTCTAAAAAGATGAGTCAATGGAGTGATAATTCTACTTTATTGGATGAAAGAAACCTCAGATACGTATGTCACAAATACAACGGCGGGTCAGGAATTATCCCGTAGGAGGCGGGTTCATCTATCCCATCACACCCCACCCTATTCTTGCCAAATTAGGGGAGGGGCCAAAATATTTAAACTTTTCTATTGTCTTTTTCATAAATTTTCATCCCCACTCCTTTTGAGTCTGGCACTGTACATACATATTACACATGTAAGTCATGAAAAATGATTGAAAATTAAAATTGCATTTCGCAGATTTGCAAAATGCAGTCAGAATAAAACTTTTGAACTACTTCAGTAAGAAAAAAAAGATGAAGAAAACTTCTTACCTTCCAATCATGTGCGATTTTTGCAATGGAATTGGTGAGTTGTTGTCTGAAGCTTCTTCTTACCACCTCAACACGCTATAGTAAGAAAAAGAGAGAATCCAGATTAGCAAAACTACTAAAATATAGTCAGAAAAACAAATGTTTCATATTAATTTTGATTTAATACTTGGAGTGGTAATGTGCTATCCTTTTCAAAACAATTCAACACACCAGGTATGAAGTTCTCAAATAATCAAGAAAGCAATTATATGACAGTATTACAATATACACTTTACCTCTTTAAGGGCCATTTCCTGAGGGTGTGCATTACATGAAACAAATAGTGATTTTTACCGACAACAGTTAAAAGCTACTGAAATCCTTGCATCACATTGGCTCAGAACAGATTACTCTGTGAAAGTCACTGACAAGATATTTCAGAAGTCACTCCCCCGTACTTCCACATGCTTATATATTCTGCGGTAAATATGATGAAGTTTCTCTTGAAGTTTGTAATTGTTCTCATTTTAAGAATTATTATTATAATTTTATTCGACACTTAATCGAAAAGAAGACAGCATGTACAATGCAAGATTGAGAAATAGTACAAAAATCCACATCTTATCTCTTTATGTGCCCTTTCCATAACCTCCATATACTCATTTCCTCTGCAGTATGTATCAAGAAATTTCTATAAAAATTTACAATTCAGTATGAGAATTTACTCCTGACCTCTTTTAGTAGTTTTATCTGACAAGTTTGTCATTTATCCCATTATAATGCTCTATTCTGATTCACAGCAATAAAACCGAATCTAAACTGACCAGTGATATGTAGTACAAAATAAGGTGCTCAGTCTAGTTTTTTGCTTTGTTGTTGTGATAAGGCAAAGTGTTGATACCTTACCTCTTTATGGGACCTCTCCAAGACTTCCACATGTTCATTTATCCTGCAGTACATATCCAGGGCTTTCTCCTGGAGTTTGTTCTCGTAGTCGGCTCTCATCACCTGCTTGGCCACCGCAAGCTCTCGCTTCAGCTCTTTCGATTCCTGCAAAGAAATTCCACCAAGAAATCACACTGTAAGATCATGAATATTATCATAAATTATCTCAGGCGAAAACGCCGGTCAGCCTCACGTGTTCCTACAGTGGTATTGACAGGTTCTTATGAGAAAAGCGATAAATAATATGGCATTCTTCTGTCCTTTAATCGAATAAAATCTTTCCCTCCTTTATTTTCAATCTCAACTTTTTCGATTTTTTTTTCTTCATTTCATTATCCAATATTACAGATAAATCTTTCCATGAAAAAGAAAGTTTTATTTTTCTGAAAAGAAATATTCTGACTGAATTGTGTTAGTATTTAAAGAAATACAAACTTGTTTGTGTACACATGTGTGCATCACTTTCTGATCTGAACAGAGTCAATATTATTGGCATTAAATTATAATTAATATCAGCACATTTCTGCCGATAGTTTACTCTGAGACTAAGAATCCAAAATGTTTCCAATATCTTTCCCCTTCCAAAAGAGTTTTGCAAACAGGACAAACAGCAGTTAGAATCAAGGTATACTCACTCTTAGCAATGTCTGTAGAACATAGGTCATCTGTTTGAGCTCCAGGATCTCTGACTCCAGGGTCTGGGACGCCCGATCCTGACGGAAGAATCCAACTTTTTGCTGGTCTGAGATGGAAGGTCTGTAAAAAATTAATAAAATGAAACAACATGGTGGCATGGCATGAATGAACAACCAACCAGGGCAGTAGAGCCCAGAGCAGTTGGTCAGAAAATTGGGATTGTCCCAGAATGCAGGAACTGTCGAAGTTTTTAAAGATTTCTCCACACAAGAAATCTAGGAAAGTTGTGTGGAGCGTTGTGGCACAGTGGATAAGTCTCCGGGTCATGGGTTCAAATCCCAGCCAACCACGGCATAGTTTCCTTTAGCAAGTAATTCATCCACATTGTGCTGCACTCAACCCAGGTGAGGTAAATGGGTACCTGGCAGGAATTTATACCTTGAAATGCATGTGCGCTGTAATCAGAGTAATTCCGGCTGCCAAGCTACAGCTGGGGTAATAATATCCAAGGCCTTTAGAACCGCATAGAGACATTATTCATGTGATATGTGCTATAAAAAAACTGTAATCACCTATATTATTATTATTATAAAGTTTATTCTGTCAAGTGCTGACACCAATCAAGTGCACTTGTCAATGTAAACATTATTAGGTTTCATAACAAGATTATTGGAAGATGGCAAGTCGTGAAAAATAGACGGTGAACTGGGCCCTGGTGGAAATTGAGGTCACTGAATCTATTTTTAGCACTGTCATTCTCTATTGTAGATCTAATTGCTGTCTACATGTATGTCCCGTAGGGGTAAGTGAAAAAAAACTGTCCCCGTAAACAAGGACAATCCCTAAACTCTATCAAGACATGATTTGTCTTGGTTTATGAGGATATCCTTGTCTTCTGGGACAATCCTATACCAAAAGCTTTGGTCTCTGTTATGTTGGCTTTTCCGCTGAACTCTGTTGGCTTCACTCACCAAATACACAGTATGAGACTGAAGTTATAGCTCGATCTGTACAGAGACTCAATCATAAATGGCCATATGTTTATGTATTAAGTTTGGATAAATACAGGGAAGTGAAGTTGCGTGACAGCCAAAGTAAGTCACTGTTTTTTCCCCATTCAACTTCAAGTTTTTTTCCCGTTTTTTTGGTGCATTTCAGAATTCAGGCCAGAACAGAATCTTAATTTTGGTATGATGGTGGGCCCCAAGTCTGCGCACCTAACAATTTTAGTTAAGATTTAACATGAATTTGTTATTATTTCACAAAATCTTTTGGTTAACAGTGTTCCTTACAATATTAAGAGTAAGTGTACCAAATTTCTCATTAAATAATGAAAGAAAATATAAGATTTTCTTGAAACAAGTGGAATGCCTCTGGCCGTCTCACCTGCATCACGCGGTTCAATATAGCAGCAGTGCTGACTTTGAATACTACTCTAACTCGCACAAGATGTTCAGTGATACATGGTTACTCTTATGTCCACTTTTTATGAACCAGACCAATAAACTTACAGAGATATGATGGTTATTCAACAAAAAACCCCAACATGGCCAAAGTTCATTGACCTTACATGACCTTTGACCTTGATCATGTGACCTGAAACTCGCACAGGATGTTCAGTGATACTTGATTACTCTTATGTACAAGTTTCATGAATAAAATCCATTAACTTTCATAGTTTTGATGGTAATTCAACAGATAAACCCAATTCGGCCAAAGTTCATTGACCTTTGACCTTGGTCATGTGACCTGAAACGCGCACAGGATGTTCAGTGAGATTTGATTACTCATATGTCCAAGTTTAATGAACTAGACTAATAAACTTTCAAAGTTATGATGGTAATTCAACAGATACCCCCGATTCGGCCAAAGTTCATTGACCCTAAATGACCTTTGAACTTAATCATGAGACCTGAAACTTGCACAAAATATTCAGTGATGCTTGATTACTATTATGTCCAAGTTTCATGAATCATATCCATAAACTTTCAAAGTTATGATGGTAATTCAACAGATATCCCCAATTCGGCCAAAGTTCATTGACCCTAAATGACCTTTGACCTTGGTCATGTGACGTGAAACTCATGCAGGATATTCAGTGATACTTGATTAACCTTATGTCCAAGTTTCATGAACTAGGTCCATATATTTTCCAAGTTATGATGACATTTCAAAAACTTAACCTCAGGTTAAGATTTCGATGTTGATTCCTCCAACATGGTCTAAGTTCATTGACCCTAAATGACCTTTGACCTTGGTCATGTGACATGAAACTTTAATAGGATGTTCAGTAATACTTGATTAACCTTATGGCCAAGTTTCATGAACTAGGTCCATATACTTTCTAAGTTATGATGTCATTTCAAAAACTTAACCTCAGGTTAAGATTTGATGTTGATGCCGCCGCCGCCATGTCTGCGCACTCATTCACTTTGCACTTTTCAGGGATTTTGATGACAAAGGCTGCATTTTGAGGCCGTCACATGAAATGCCCTGAATTCATTATTTTCCCACCATTTTGAGTCAGATTTTTTAATGAATACCTGCTTGTGTATTGCATGTGATAAGTTCGTGCCCGTTGTGTATCTTCTTTTACTAGAATCGCGCAGATACGCGGGTGCGCAGATTTTGGAGACCGCACAGACATGGAGGAACTGAGTATAGTACAGACTAACGTTAGGCTAGCTTGGAGGAGTCTGGGCAGTGAAAGTCATATACTATACGTATGGTCACTCCCCACTGACGCCTGGGATCCCTACCTATATTTCCCCACATACGGGTACACAATGAATAACAACAACGAAGGTACAAAACCAGAAACTTTCGTCCCCGAGAATTCTACTTTCCCTCTAAAAGATCTAGGCCCTAGCCCTAAAACATGTACATGGGGTCCAACTTCATTTCCAACATTTCTGCGATATTGATCATATTTTTAAAGAAGAATTCACGCGATTTGCGTGCTGTCGCCAAGCGAAAGACAAAGAAATCAAGATGGCGACGTAAACACGGCCGTAAGCTCTTCCCATCTTTTCATAATGAATTTCTCGTTTTTTTTAATGAATTCTTTAAAAATATGATCAAAAATCGATGAGCCCGTCGGGGGGATTTAGCATGGGCCAAATCGTGGTTTTGGGAACCACTCGTAGATTTGTGTATGCGCACTTGTGAACAAAGTGAATGGAGGTGGAAATAGGGAACCGTGCGTGTGACTGAATAAAGCGCTGCTGTATGAAGTGAACGGTGGTTCCCGATATAGCTATATTACATGATTTTTTTGTTTTTTTTAAATACAGACAAATTATACATCACTTGAAAGGTTTTTTCAAGACAAATTCAATGGTGAAGACCAAATTACAATTGGAGCACCATAACTGAAGATATGGCCTCTTAAAGGGACGCTATACGCGAAACTTTTCTGCCACCCAAGTCCAAGACAAGTACCCATTGGGTGGCAGATCTACAGGTACTTGTAGATCTAAGAAACTTCCATACTTTTTTTTCATGTAGGTTACTAAGTTAATTTGACTAAAATGCAACACAAGAGGTGATCTTGTAGAGCATGGCTGTGTTACCTTCATATTTTTCTTATTCAAACAGCTTCTATTTGTGAAAATATAGTATACAAGAAGAAAGATAACAAATTAGAATAAGACAAGAGAAGTGCATGGGACGCTTTGCGTTGTTAAAAAAAATTAATCAACTCTTGGGGGTCTCATTCCTCAACAGACTTTAATCAGAAAATAAAAATGAATGTCCCACTATACTTCCCGGTATCTGTAAGATTTATATCATTCAAAAGTAGAAAATTATGTTCTGCAAGTAAATTTTTTTTTTCTTTCTGTTTGTCCATGTTCACTCTGTATTCTGTATAATTACCATGATGTCTCAAACAGATCCGAGAATGCGAGATCAGACAGCTGGAGCTGCAACAGTAGCTAGAAATGTACTCCACTGCTTAGAATTATAGAATATATTAACATTAAATATATTGGAATATATAAAGTTAAAAAGCAAGTCTCTGACATTATCTGAATTTCTACTACATTTAAAATCACATTTACAAAATAATCTCCCTCCTAGTAAACATAATAAAACAGGGACCCATTATTGTGTACATCATGTGAATTGATGAGACAGCTTATTGATATGATGACACAAAACAACAGAATATAGATATAGTCATGTATCTATTCATTTTAATACCAGTACCAGGCAGCAGTCAATGCATGGTCTGCGCCTGTACACCATGAAAAAAATGAGACTGGAATTAAACATGCTTTAATTCCCGCCTGTTTTTTTTTTCTTGAAATATTAAGTTGAAATTATCATTAATTTATCATCAATACACATAATTCATGCAGAAATTTAATGCACAACTTTAACTAATTTCAATGGGTTTAACAATAACATACATGCATCAAGTACCACACCCACGGCCACCACGCCCACTCCTTTCGGTCAGCCACGGCACCAAAATCACACTCTAGGACAGGGATTCTCAAATGGTGGCGCGCGCGCCACTTGTGGCGCACCGAGCCTTGCGGAGTGGCGCTTGGGAGCCAGTATAAAAAATTTTAAAAAAGGAAAAATTTGGGAGAAAAAATGTATCTACCAGTAACCTGGAAATAAGGATTTGGTGATTAAGTTTAATATAAAGAGAAAACCAAAACTGTTTACTTGACACTTAATTGCTAATTGTATTCCTCAAATTTTGCCCAATTTAGCACTCGATAACCACTATTATAATGATTGGAAGATCGATGGTGTTCTCCTTTTTATTTATTCTATGCTGTATTGAGTTTATGTGCTACACAAGTGATTTGAAAACCCCGTTGGTAGGATTTCTAATTCAAATTTTTCATTTCCAGAGTATACGTTTTGGTTAAGAGTTAAACATCAAATAATATGATATTCAAAGAACATCCTGATCATAAAAGATTATGAATTTGGGACATAACAAGCAGAAACTTTGTTTCCAGAGCCGATTAAAATCCGAAGTTGTAAAAGTGAAATACATAGGTTTTATATACTCAGATGCATTGCCTGCATGCATGCACTCTTGCTTAACACGAACTGAATGAATGATACTGCGCGTGAGTTGTAGAGACAGGGGTAGTTTGGGGCGTTAGTGCAGTGCAACGCCAAATTTTCAGCCCTTGCAAAAAGATCAGGGAACGTAACTAATTCAGCCACTGGCATACAGATGGGGGTTGGGATTGGGGCCCCAAGTGTTTCATGGCCAAGAAAAAAAGGAGAAAGGGAAAGAGTGGAATATTGTATTATGTCTTAATATTATGTCAAAATATAGATTTGTATCTAAAAGTTCACTATTTTTGCTTCAGCTGCCATATCTAGCCCCCTCATTTATTTTTACTCATTACGCCACTTGCTTCAGCCAATACATCTGGTGCAGAACAGTCTGAACTAGTGGTATCATTGGTATGTTGTGAAAGAGTCACTGGTCATTTTTTTTCATTAATATTGTGTAGTTTGTTGGCATTTGTATTTCTTCTGTTGATATTAATTAGAGCCCGTCTGGGCAATTAAAAAGGCCTCATATTCCAAAATTTCTGGGGGCTCTGTCCCTTCGACCCCCACCAGGGGCATCTATATCCCCTCCGCTGATACATTGCTGGTTTGGGTAATGGATAGTGGAGCATTACAGATTCTCAACAAGAAATGTGGCGCTTCAAAAAAAGTAATTGAGAATGGCTGCTCTAGGAGGCACAACATGGGCTTGCATTCGCCTCTTGCGCAGCTATGCGACACATTCTTATATATCAAAATTAGATTTTCTGATACAAATACACTTCAAAGGATTAATTTATATCTGATATTTGACTGTTCCCTGGGAAATTTTCTGTTTATACGGCTTTGAAGTAAGAAAATAGAAACATGATTTACCTTAAGTGTCCAAAAAACTCCTTTTTGTAACGAAAAACATTGCCGACATTAAACTGAAATCATCACTAACTTGTAGAAGAAAGTCTGCCGATTTTAATGATACATAACACATGGTTATTTGATGCCCCTGGAGGGCGTCAACAAGTAAAAGTAACTTGCAAGATTAACCCGGTTCTGGAGTCATATTTTCCAAAATGGCGACTTCCATTGTGTGACGACGGACAGGTGGTGCTCTCGAAAACGGCCTTAAAAACATTTTGGCGATGCAAATGTGAGTAAATTGACTAGAAATAAGGGCTTGATATAACAGAAAAAGATCGTAACATTTTATGAAAAAAGAATTTGAAATATTGATACACTGGCTCAATGAATTTTGCCCATTTTGTGTGTTGGCAGAAGGAAATGTGTTAAACGCGAACCCGTTGCGATCGCTACCCTATATCACGATAATGCCGCATTGTTAACCCCCTAATGGTGGCTGCACGATAGCAAGCCGTCTGTGTACGAGGAGCAATTAACAAAAAATTAAAAATTAAAAAAAACTCCTCGAAACAGACGGCTGCCAGCTGTCTGGCGCTAGCTAGGGCCTGCGCCTAGGCCCTAGGCACAAAGCCTAACCCGCCCCGCCCCGCTGTCGGCCGGGGCCGAGCTGCCATTCCGGTCCTCGCCCGCTGACGCTGATCATCGGTTGATCTTTGTCCCAATGTGAATATTTACTTGTAAGGAATTACAAAAAATAGTTTGAAATATTTTATTCATCATTCTAGAAACTTACTGGATATCATCCATATCGTATGGTACAACAGCTCCCTTATTTACGGTAATGTCAACCATTTTCTTTGTCGTTGCCTTCTCCTTCGCTGGATTGTTGTCACTGGCCATTTTTTGTTGTCAAGAATATCATGTAAAAAATAATTTGCATGCGCGCCATCTACGGTTGAATGCCACAGACGATTGTCGTAACTTCGAAAGTGGTGCCGAAACTTCGAATGCATTTTGTTTTTGTTCATAAATAATAAAATGAAGAAAAAAAATGAAAATGAAGTAATACTAGTAACAAAATGCTTTTCTTGAAATCTCATAATCAATCTCATCCGGCCTGTGCCCGCGGCCTTTGAGAGATATAAAAATATTTGTACCTGAAAATGTTCGGCAAGTATTTTCTTCTGCTTGTCAGATTTTTCTTTTTTAATTATGTTTTTATTGTTTTCATAAATAATCAATTACAAGAAATCACAATATTTACATAATTAGAATGATCGTAAACAAACAAACAAAAATAAAACAACAACATTGATAAAGAAAAAAAATGTGACATGTAACATAATCCAGAACAAACTAAAACAATCTGAACACATACCTGTACGTACAACCAATATATCAGGTAATGAGCCGTGGCAAAATATTATATTCTTGCGGGGTATAAAAAAATGCAACGTGTTTTACAAGTAAACTTCTTCAAGCTCAAATCTCAATTTTTTTTTCAGTTACTATACCAAAGAGTTTCTCAAAACTCGTAAGATTAATGACATTGCTTTTACTTTCTAATGAATTTGTAACATATTTCCAGAGTGGAGTCACTTTTTCACATTCGTAAAATAAGTGTAAAATCGTTTCTTCTTCCTTTTCACAAAATACACAGTTGGGAGATTCCTTTCTATTGATTTTGAATAAAAAATCATTCAATGCTATTGTTTTATGAAATATTTTAAAATAAAAAGGGCGCAATCTAGTGTCAATAGTACAAGTGAAATTGACATTATGAACCTTTCCTCAAATGGTTTCTTCAGGAACAGTAATTTGACTTTTCCAATAATCATACCTCTTCTCAGGGATATGAGGTACATTCATTATCTTATATAAAAGCATACTTATAGGTACTTTTTTAATAGCAAGTAACGAGGAAACTATAGGGATTCATGAATGTTTACACTAAATAAAAAAGGAACGTCTAACCAGTCCTCTGGAATGTGTTTGTCAGATTTTTCTTAATGTGTCCTCTTTTGGAAGTTCCTATCTACCCCATGTGATGAATAACCAAATACCGTTTTTCACTAACGGTAAATCAAAATGTTAAAGGCAATAGAAGTGTCTACGTGTGAAAGTGTATATACGATAATGAAATACCAAGAGGACGTCAGTCGGATTTTTTTTCAATGACCTGCTAAGAATGAGGTCCAGTGTAAGTACGTTTTTAAAAGGAAATAGCAATCGATCCACATTCAGATATTTTCTGAATTTACGATTTAAAAAATGATAATAAAGGGGGGGGGGGGGCATACATCACCTGCACATAACGCTTTTTTAAATCGATCGCTTTCTTTTCTCTCTCATCCATGTTATTCCTTTTATACTTATCCTTTCTTCTTTTTCTCCTTTTACCTCTTTCTTTCTTTCTTTCTTTCTTTCCTTCCTTCCTTCATCTTTTTTTCTTTCTTTTGTTTGTTACTTTTTTTCTGCTATTCGATTTCTTGTTTTTTTTCATTGAAATTTCCTTTCTTTCTCTCTCCCACCCCTCGCTCTCCCTCTCAAGCTTCCTCCCCTGTTTTTGAACCTTGGACAATAATAACTTACACAAGTAAACAAAAATTATAGATTATTGAGTAATTCATCTTTATTTTGGTCAAAAACGATACAAAAAATCCTATAATAATCTTTAAAACCTTCCGTTGAAACACATTAAAGAAAGATTATTTTCGGGTGGGGGGGGGGGGGGGGTTAAATTGTTAAACACAAAGTATCTCTTTAAAGAAGATAGATACAGGTGAGTGACGCCAGGGTATTTTGATAGGTGAGATGGGGGGGGGGGCTAAACAAAATAATTGGGACGTCATATATTTTCTCGATTGAATGACAAATATAATGGGGGTATACAAATGACTTAGACCTTTCTTGTTGATGCTCTTCTTTTTCTTTCTCTCTCTTTCCCATATCTTTTTATACCACTTGAAAGTCAAGGGGGATGAAGGAGGGGGGGGGGCGGCTAACCCTAGCTGACCCCAGTTTGTCTACCATAATTTCTCGTGTTTCATTTCAATAAGTATGTCAGCAATTAGAGATATTGAACTCGATTTGATATTTTTTTTTTATTGTTGAATTCATCCATTTCACTCGACTGTTCGGGTTCCGCGGAACGATTTTCAAGTTTCAAGGGGGAGGGGGGGGGGGGGGGGTCACCATGCATAAAATCACAATCAGATCGTCGATTTTACGTGTAAGCTTGGATAAATGTGGCGGCTGAAGCCCATCCAGCCCCCTCCGGTTCCGCGGCCCCTGTATTATGTCCTCTTTTTTTAAGGGGACCCGAAATCCATCTCAAGACCAGATCCAGCCATTTCCTTGTTGTAAAGCTCATCGAATCGTTTGTTTTGATCATCTGAGAAATAATTCTTCCAGTCTCCCACAACACCTGGTGAAAAAATATCGTACATATTTTTATAAAGCCTACCTTTTTTGTTATAAAATAGAGAGTCAAAAGGGGCCTAAGCTTTCGATCCTAGCAGAATCTTCGCCTCCGACGAAGATTCTGCTAGGATCGAAAGCTTAGGCCCCTTTTGACTCTCTAATTTACTCCATTGGCTCTTTTTTTTTAGATAAGCAGTTTTCAGCAGCTTCTTTTTGCCCTTGTTATAAAATAATAAGGATTTTTTTTATTCAACGTAAATTCGTATGTCTTTTTACAGAAATCTATTTTGTTCTTTTTTATTCACTCACTTATTTTAAACTATTAGTCGACAATGTTTATCATTATAAACATGGTGAAATGCATACTTTCCCATGGTCAATCACATTACTTTTAAGATAGGTGACTATGTTACCTTAGAAAGTATTTCCTCAACCCTTAATTATATTTCTACATTCAAAGCTCGGAGGGCCACTTACATTAACAAGTGGATACAATGCGCGACCCCCCAAAACAAGTAAAAAGGATGTCTTTTTCAAGATAGGGCACGTTACGTACGTAACGTAACAAGGGTTTAAAAAACACTAAAATTATGAAAAAAGTATCTATTTCGCCAGGAAAGGTACGTGTTTAGGGTCAAATTTGCGAGGGTATACTATAATAAAGTTTTTAATAATGTTGATTTAACATCTTTTTTTTAGAATGTCGATATTATACCGAATGGTGGTTCTTTTTTTCTTGGGGGCGGATAATAATATGAACATTTGTAATGCGCCGGTATCCATAATGGTGCAACAAAGAAAAGAAAAGAGAAAGAAAAAGAAAAATGAAAAGAAGGAAGATAGAAAACCTACTAAAGAGATAGAGCGGGGGGGGGATATAAATTACATAAAAGCTTGTGTGAATAACCAAATTGGAGAGACAAGAATCATTGTGGATTTCTTTTGGAAGTTTATTCCATAGGAATGGCCGAGCATGTTGTTGAAATGATTGATTCCCCATGAATTATGAGATTGTGGTACAGCGAGTAAGAATGAACTAGCAGACCTAAGGTTGCGAGAGGGATTGTAAGGAGTAATCAAGGAAGAGTTGTATTGTGGTGCAGTTCTGTGTAATGAATGGGTGAGGAGGGGGGGGGGGGGGGGCGGGGCGTTTGGGATGGAAAATATTATTCACCTTTTCTCATGAAGGATTTGTTGCCCTCACCAGCGCGCCCTTGAATTAGAATATCTGGATTCGAAGAGGAGCTTTCTTTCATCGCCTTGAATGTTGATGCATCCGCTATCTTCTGTATGACGTCATCGGTGAAAGATTTGCCCATGAATTCGGCGATTTGTTTGACGGCTTTCGGGAGATCCTAGAATTAGAAGAATAAGCTTGACAAGGACAAACTCCTAATGAAATTGGCGTAATGAGAATAAAGTCACAAAGTTTCTTTGTATACGATCCACTCCGTGAGTGAGCGAGCAAAGAGAGCGCGCACGAAAAAAAACACCTTTCAATATTTTGTCAAGATTTGACCTCCATAATTACAAAAGTAAAATCAATGAAAAATATTTCACTTGCAACAGTGCTGCCCAATTTATCATTTTTTGTACATTCAATTTAAATTTATAATTATTGTAGGTATTTTACATGAAAATATGTTGCTTTGATCATGGGCATGCTTTGAATTGATACAGATATAATTAAAATCACCTCATCTTGAGACAGAGAAAGAAACTCGGGTAACTTCTTTTTCTCTACCATGACTACACGTTTTAAAAGCTAGCCTCAATGTGAGGAGAGTTTGTGAGCAATAAAATCAAAGTAATACAGAAAAATTACAGCCTATATACCTTCTTCATATCTTCGTACTTGAGAAAGAGAACATTAGGATGATTTCTTCTCCTCCACCATGGTAACACGTTTTCGAACCAAGATCCTTGGGGAACTGTTGGGAGAGATAAAAAAAAATGTGCCCTTTGAAAAAATTGATGATAATAATTATAAATGATAATGTATATCCAGTTGTTGTGTGTCCGGACGATCAATTTTAGAAAGTCATTTGGAAAAATTTACAAGGTATGTTTTATCAATTTTTAGTACAAAATGTCACGAAATATTATAGAGAACAAAATAGAAGGTGATTACAACTGTTGAATTCGTATTTTTAGTGTAATCCTAAGAAAAAAAAGAAGGCTTCAAAAATATAAAGTGTCCGGACACCCGACCCCCCATCCTAATAAGTGACCATTTCTCTCTGTATAGGTTTGTACCAGTTGCGCAGTGGGCCAAAACGTTTTTACCTTTGAAATACAAAAATCTAATTTTGTGGTAGATTTTGACATAATAAAAAATACAATATTTTACCTCCTTTTCGTTATTATAATAATTGACAATATTTGTATAGCACTTGTCACAAAAGATATCTCTAACATGTCTAAGCGCTGGACTATTCTTTCTTTTTGCCCCTTACTCGTTAAATAAAGCCCTCATCTTTCCGCCAGTGTATCAAACCCCAAATAAAGCGGTAATGGATGAAACAAGACAAAGTTACAAAGAAACACTCTTTTGCATTCGTTTGATCCCGGAAATGCATAAACTTTAGTCCCGCATTTTAATGGGGAAATTATAGGCTTACCGGTTTCTAACATGGAAACATGGTTTCTAACTGGATTCTAACTGGTGACTGGATGATTATAGGATTAGACCATTATGGATGAGACCAAACATTTTTTTTTACCAGAGGGTGCAGATTGAAATTTTACAAACAAAACAACAACAAATAAGAAATAAAGAGGCTTCCGCTACCAAATGAAGGTCATTTTGGTCACGAGAAAAATTGACAACCAAAAAAAAAAGGATTTACTACAAAATTAAGGTGATTTTGGTTATATTCTTACCATTAAATGGCGTACTACCTATGGTGAATAATACACGTAGCACCCCAGATAAATCTTTGGGGTGCTTCACCCCAGCACCCCCGCTTCCCAAGGCCATGGATTAGAACATATGGGATGAGACCAAAAGGAAAGTAGACCGCTATTTTGCAACGCTTACCTCTCCCGGCGAGAAATTCTTCAAAGAAGACATCCCAGGATGGGTAAGACGGTAACGGAGGAACATAGTTACAGAAGTGGTAGTAAGAAACGGCAGCATCTTTAGGGTTCCGGGCGACGTAAAGAACCTTCGGAGAATATTGACAGAGAGAGGAGAGAAGATATTAATTTGCATAGAGGTTCTGGCAAAATAATGTTAGATAAAAAAATCTTTAACTATACTTGTTCTCATTCTGTTATTTATTTTGTTATTGATTTTATGGATTATGATGGTGATGATGCTGCTGCTTCTGCAGATGATGATGTTATTGTTGTTGTTATCATCATTATTATTATTGTTATTATCATTATTATTATTATTATCATCATCATTATCATCATCATCATCATCATCATCATCATCATCATCATCATCATCATCATCCTCTTCCCCCTCCTCCTCATCATTACAATCAACATGATTATCAATTAATAATGTTCTGATACACTGTAAAAAACTGCGGTGTTAAAACTGACACCAATTGGTGTTAATATAGGACCACACCTTGAGGTGTTAAAATTACACCCTTATAGAGATTAAACATAACACCAAAGAGTGTAAATGTAACAACAAAAGGTGTTGTAATATAGGTGTAAAACTAACACCACCAATTTAACACCGGTGTAAAATAACTGGTGTGGTCCTCTATGAACACCGGTAAACACCACGGTTTTTGCTGTGTAATGTCATGTTTTGTCAGTATATCGACAATATACATGTACAATTAATTGTATCAATTGAAAATAATACTGTCGTCAAACCTTAGCTTTCGGATCATCAGTGCTGACGTCATAAGGTAAGAACTTTGGAAGACAGTGCGTCCTGAGGAGCCTTGGAGAGGGCATCTTTTCAGCTTGATCTATCTTCAAAGGTGACGTCTGAAATAAATAATAATTAAAAAGAATCAATATTTATCTGCTGAATGACGCTTAAAGTATGAGTGGTAAGAGGCATTCGTGCTAAAAAGAATATTCTCGTTGCTTTTGCTGGTCTATAAGATCTGCGACTGACATTCTTAATTTTCCTCTTGTTACTTTCTTCGTTTTCTCCTCCCTTTTTCCTCCTCCACTCACCTTCATTTTGTTCTTTTTTCTCCTCAGAAAAGACAGAAGGCAGACGATTTTACAGAAGAAAAAAATCAAGATTTTACAGAAAGAAATAATCAAATCATTCTGTAAATTATTATAACAGGAACATTTTTAAAAACAATTTTCCACAATTTTTAGAATAGGTTTGTTTTAGAAAAGGGGAAAAGTTTTATTACAATAGTTTTGTAAGGTTTCATTCACCGAATAAAGATTTTCTGTAATTTTACACTAATGCATGTAAGATTAAACAGGGCAGGAAGATTACGGGTGTTCTTGAGACTCTGCTGCAGGATTTTTTTTCAACAAGTTCACCCCAACAAAAAGTTGATTTGAATAACAAGAGAAAAAACAAACAAGCATAACACTGAAAAATTCATCAAAATCGGATGTAAAATAAGAAAGTTATAACATTCTAAAGTTTCGCTTAATTTTACAAAATATATTATGCACATCCTAGTCGGTATGCAAATGAGGAGACTGATGACGTCACCCACTAAATATTTTTTTATTATACGAAATATGAAATATTCTAATTTTCTCATCAATTTCAATTCAATTTCAATTTTATTTATTTCACTTCCATCAAACAAAAACAAATTGTATACCATATATATAAAAATAAGTATTTGTATCCATTGCAAAGAAACAAAAATAATAATACATATGTTGTAAAGTGAAACAACGATTAATTCCTCCCAGAACATGTGAAATTAGCACGGTTTAAAACGATATGGTTCAGTCAAGTTGGTCCTTATTGAAAAAGCAAAAGAACTTGTGAGTGAGGGACATCACCGTTTGTCTCATTTGTATGTCACTGAGTTGTGCATATCACTGTTTTATGAAAAATAAGTGAAATTTTAAAGTGTCATAACTTTCTTAATTTTCATCCGATTTTGATGAAATTTTCAGCGATATGCTGTTTGATTTTTGTCTGTTTATTCAAATTAACATTTTTCGGAGTAGATTTGACATTTAAAGTACTTGGGACAAAATGAGAGTAGCAACGGAATGAGAAGATGGGTCCGGTGGAGGGATAAGAGGAGGAGAAGGGTCACTTTGGATCCACCTCTAATATCAGATCATACCTCTGGATTCTTATGGTCTAAACAGATCTCAATGAAAGGAACCAGCTTCATGATATGGGTGCCCTCCAACGTCGATTTTTCTCCATCACCCTTAATCAGTACACATAATTGCTCTGCCCATGTAGTACCTACGATAAAAAATGATTATATTAAAAAGCATAACGAGCATAAATTTAAACAGAAAAAAACGAAGCGAAAGATTGAAAGAGGGTCGTGTGGTCCAATAGGAAGACGCTCTAACTACTTGACCACACGACCCTGTTACATTCAATTGGACTCATAATCGCAAGTTTGCGAGTTAGAATTCCCACATTGCCATTGTCTCCACTTTGATGAAAAAAGGCCCAAGAGTAATATCTGTCGTCTACTATGACTGATTAACCTACACGTAAACTGTTTCCAATAGGTAATTTATCAGTAAAATGCTGTCTTTCCGAGTACCTACGGGCGTTACCAAAACAGAAACAGAAACAGGAGCAGATGATCCTAGCTCTAGGGCATCTCTGATCATGATGATGTATTCAGGGAATTCCCGATGTATTGATGTTCAGAATTATATGCCACTCCCTGTCTGCCTGTGGCAACAATTACAGTAATCAGAACTAACTTTTCGATTTTCATTTTACATGAACATTCTTAATGAAAAAAAATAAATTGTAACACTTTTTTTACATCATGTAATCACTGGCGTATAGGGGGGAGGGGTTATAAGGGAGCGCAAAACAATATATCAAAAAATTGGATTCTTGTCATGAATATGTCGACATTTTTATTTGCTCGCTTCACTCGCTCGCAACTTTTTAGAAACAAATTTTGCCCGATCCGCCATACCTGGCCCCCTCAATTATTATTTATCATTTAGCAAGCGACAGAAGGACGGCTAATCGAGGCTGCGAAACAGACATTGTTTCTTGGCAGTTTCAGTAGTGAAACCGACTACAGGACCGAACAAAATCATTAACGTATTTTCAATGGTACCCGATCGGTCGGTATTGGCCGTTTCCTTGATGTGAATGCGACATTCATCGTTCAATATGAAGTGGTGCGCTGACTATTACCTGATTTGGGATATGTGACGATGTATAAATCATCGGGCCTGACTTTCGAATTTCGAACTGCATCTATCGCCCTCTTTGGCGTGATATATGATAAAATGACGCCTTGGTATTCGAAGCATGATTCTGCCACGCAGTCGGGTACCCGAGAAGAGAACCCTTCGGTCGTCGAATCTGTATAAAAAAACAAATAAATAATGATAAATCTTTAGAAAAATATAGATTTAAAGCCCTTTACAATATATAACCATCCGGTCGACTATCAATGATGAATTGATGCTTTCCGAAGGAATTCGTTCCTGCCGAGTGCCCATTGGCGGTGGAAGCCGAAAAAATTAGGGGGGGGGGGGTCCACCTGAAATTTGGGATGGACACAGGTAAAAAATTTGACAATCAAAAAAGAAAGTCATGAATCACAAACATTTTAGGGTGTCCACGTGAATTTAGGGGGATGCAGGAAACAAAATTGACAAGAAAAAAAAAGGTTATCAACAATTTTTTTTTTTTTTTTTTTTTTTTTGGGGGGGGGGGGGGGGGGGGGCAGGTCCCCCGTCCCCCCCGCTTCTGCCGCCTATGCACGGTGCCCATTAATGAGTGGCTTGTAGTTAAAAGCCCTGCAAAAGGACGTAAATTGCTGCGGTGGGATTGGGACCCCGGACCTAGTGGTTCAATGTCTCCAGATCTTGAAACAAAGGGTCCTGGGTTCGAAACCCAGCCAAGGCGTAGTTTCCTTCAGCACCTGGAGAAATTGATCCACATTATCTTCATTAACCCAGGGGCCCGTTGCAGAAAAAGTTGCAATCAATCGCAACTCTGCAAATCATGCGCAACTTGATTTTCAACCAATCAACAGCGCGCATTTGGGACTTGCGATCGATTTTTTGTCTTGCGTTTAAACGCAACTCTTTCTGCAACGGACCCCCGGTGAGGTAAATGTGTAATGATGATAATATAGGGTATTTATATTGCGCGCATATCCACCTTGTTAGGTGCTCAACATGCTCAAGGCGCTCCTATATTACCCGACTAAGCTAGGCGTTCATAGCGCACACAGCTTTTTAAGGAATTACTTCCTACCGGTACCCACATGGCTGGGATTCGAACCCACGACCCTCTGTTTCAAAGTCCGAAGACTAATCCACTGGGCCACAACGCTCCACCTTGTGTATACCTTGCATGGCAGGAATCTTTTGAAATAGACCAGTTCGTAGTTACTTCATGGACAATTTTGGTCAAATGACCTTTCATTTCTTTATTATGATAGGCAGATTTAAAAACAAGATATTACGTAAGCTTGCCTTACATAGCAGGATGAAGAAATTGAATAGAGAAGAATATCACACCACTGAACACTATGAAGGTATTTGTTGCATTCCTACCTTGAATGCATATCATAGTATGCATGGTATGTTGCACAGTGTACTTGGCAAACTGTGAAATACCAGTCGTTCTTGGAAGCATTGTTGTATTTTGCGGATGTAAATGAATACCACTATTCAAAAGAATATATGAATAATCAAGACATCAAAGTTGGTGATTATCTCATTAGATTTAAAAACCAGAATGTCACTTTACAAATGACCTTCCTCTGATCATGCGTAGAATCTTTTGATCGTGCGCAGAAAGGAACTATGAACATGTGTGCTGTACAAGTAATTACGGCGCGCCGCTAAGCTAAATCCGGGATAATAATATCCAAGTCTTCTTCTTCTTCTTATATAAGTACATACCACATGTGGTGTATTGTCGTACTGTATTGTGGATTTGAATGCTGAGTGCTGAGAATCCACCGTTGAAGTTGTGGTTAAAAAAACCCATATATATAATATAATATTACATATTTACAAGTCCTTTGGGAGCACTATCATAATATATATGCACTTTAAGATTCTGAGATCCATTTTATCTCAGATAATATACAGATATTGACTGAAGGGGTGTGTTATATGAACATTCTTTGGACCGCCGGATTTGTATTTTACCGAGGGGTTATATTTTCCCGAAGCGCGCAGCGCCGAGGGAAAATATGATCACGAGGGAAAATATTAATCCTTTAGGTGGTCCAAAGAATGTTTTTTTTTACCCATCCCATCAGTCAATATTTGTTATATTAAATAGCCTCTAACATTGTCTAATGATGAAGATAAAATTAGGCCTAACGATGCGTGCAGCCTGTTGTTTATGATATTCACAGTGATTGACTGAACTGGTATAAATCTAACGTTAGATCTTGATCTATAGATATCTAAGTAACGTTAGTCTAACGCAGTGAATGACCCTTTTCTAATCTAATCAACTTTGTTTAGGCCTAGATCTAATCTAAGTTCGAGTCCAGTCCAGGTCCAGGACCCAAGCAGGCCGATAAATGCAAGGTAACATCTAATACAAGAGGGCACCATACACGTAGAAAAATATATTCATGGACCGGTTGGTCAATATATTCATCGAAGGTGGACCGGTTGGGAAAATACATTGATTTCGATCATATCACGTGACGCGCAATTAACCAATCGCGCTTGGATATCTGTCTTGGATATCTAATATAATAAAATATTTTATCTCCGTTAAAATCAGTGAGTTAACATACCCTTAAAATCTCTCCGAATTGGTATTCTGAGAACAATTTTATCTTCATTTTATCTTTGTAAGACGCACCTACTTTTTAATCAATATCCAATTAGAAACGCGCTTTTATAGCTCTCTCGTGTCACTCAACCAATTGAAATCCATTCCGCCAGGAGGTGTGTCAAAGGGGACAGATTGCGTCAATTTATTGACTTAAAATACGCTTGCACTATACGCTTGTGCGTCTTTACAAAGATTTCTTTTTAACAAAAAGGACAATACTCTCATCTTTTATTGGAAGTCTCTATCGCATCTTTTCAAGCATCATTTCAAAGACAATATTAGTCAAGATATATCCTATGGAATACTTTCTGATTGTATAGGAATAACGTTAAGATGTTATTCTCAATAAATATATATTTTTTCTTCATTTTCATGTCAAAATTTGGAGTTAATTCACCTAGAATTATTAGTGAAATCAACGTCGCGGAGATAAAATAGCCCCTACCCTCTTTTAAGTTTATTTTATTTTTTTTCCTCAAAGTAACATGAGCGCAAGCCAGGCGCAAGCACATCATCCGCGTTGCAATACCCAGATACGCGATGGGTATGTGTACGCAAGCACTGTTCTGTTGCGTATCATCTATTGTTACGCAAGATAAAATTTATACGCAAGATAAAATTGAAAATATTATCTCAGATATAAAATGTCATCTCAGAATACCAATTTCATTTTAAGAGATAAAATAAAATATTTTAAAGATAAAATGACCTCAGAATGTGCGGAGACGTATCCACTGGCTCTCAATAACACTGTAATTGTAGAATCTCTTCAAGAGATGGGAAAAAGACTTTTGAATATTTTTCAAGCCATATTTCACTTCACCGGATTCAACTAAAGGGAATCTGCTTTTCAAAATTTAGTATGTATTCAATTTTAATCCTGCGATTACAGAGCATAATCAATAGACATACTGGACGTGTTTATAGACGCAGGCATATAATTCATCGAATATTACAAGGGATTTTAAATAAATGAGTTGAATTGAATATCATTAAATTATTATTCTAACATGTCTAATGCGTATTATAACATGCCTGAATGATCTAAAATAAATTTAATGTACAGTCACTCACCTTTGGACATGGTTCGTTCCAGTTGATGACAAAATGAAGACCAAGATCAAATGCACTCTTCTTTTATGACCCACTATGAAATGAATATAATTTGATCCACAAATACTTCAGTACGTACGTGCCCATCACAATATAGGCCCCATTATGACAATTGGTGGAACTGTATTTGCGAGGAGCGACAGTACACATTGTACCAACATGACCAATGAACTTTTTGTTTACTTTATATCGGAGTGAGACATGTCGTACTTTGATAAAACAGCCACACAAATGAAGACGTGTGCAAACCAATCGATGGCGTGTCATTGGATTTAACGTAATAGATTTGATCGATTTGGAGTTAGGTTTGCCAATGTGACCGCGGCGTTAGTTTTCCGTATCTTCTCCGTACGCTATCACACAATGGCAGCCACAGTTGCAAGTGGACAATATCTATCATTGTTACGTAATACGCTGCTTTCAGATGTTCGACGAACACAGGAGGGGAGCGGGTGTGATTCAGCAAGTTTTTGCAAATTTAATAGATTTTTTTCTGAACAATAAAGTATTATATCATTATTAAGAGTTTATTCCTTGAAGTCTAGATCTGCTCATCCCAGTGAAGCTTTGATACTGTAAAAGAGGAATATATATATATATATATATATATGTATATATATATATATATATATATACACACACACATTGTATATACTCCTGAAGAAGACGGAGGACGGTCAAAAATTCGAGTAAAGAATAACAACTATATTGGCATTGAAAGCATTATCTTCAGCATATTTTGTTACCATTACAGAAGCCAATACGTGAAACTTTAAGATATATATATATATATATATATATATATATATATATATATATATATATATATATATATATATATATATATATATATCTAGGGCGCCGGAAATGAATTTTTTCATTTTTATTTTGGGGGGGGGGCAAAACGAGATTTTGCCCCCCCCCCCAATGAGCCCCCCTGAAAGTAGAAAAATGATAAATTATTTAAGGACAAAAGTAAACGATGAGGCACTTTTCTGCCTGAAAATTGTCATTTCCATTGTCAAAAATGAAAAATAATTTGCCCCTGACGGGGCAATTACATTATCATAGTAAGCCTCGAGTCTTTTGACGAATACTTCCTCTGTGAAACATACCTTTGATAAGCCCCTTTTCCATCTTATTAAAGTGTGATAACGTTTAACCTTTTAATGAATACATTTCACACTCAAACCGAATGGCAAGCTAATTTTTGTTAATATCTAAACCTACAAAATTATGAAAAAGATGGATATCGTCTTAGACAAATGATTTGATTTTATATATTTCGATCTAAAAAGTGAAAAAAAATCAAGCACGTTTTGAAATAAAGAGATGGCTGTGTATTTTTGCAAAGCGCGAGCGATTTTTTTTATTTTTATACTATGACCTGAAAGTTTTCGGTTTTTTCCCAATTATTCCCCTCCCTTCCATCATTCAACTTTCTTCCCGGTCCTATCTTTCTTCTTATTTTTCTCCTCACCTTCCGCCGCTTTGCCCCCTTGATCTACCTATAATGACCCCTCCCACGGCAGGAATTTTTGGTAAAAGTGGAATATAAAAGTCTCGTTAATAGATTATAATTTTGGGGGATTTAACATAGTTAAAGTTCACTGAGGTCGAAGGATTAATCATAACTCATGAAAACTATTCTTTATACTGAGTACGCGAACAATGAAAATATTCTTATATTCCAAGTAAATTTGGAATAAAGGGAAAGTGAATTGGCTTAACACAGGTATGATTTTACTGGGTATGGAACATTCTCGTCTAACCGTCTATGCACTAAATATCCAGAGGCAATTTTCTTTTTTCGTCATTTTTATTAGTTATGAAATTGACAATGGCCATCGATGTCATCAATGTCATCCCTCTTTGGCTGGCATATAGGGCTAGATGCGAGTTCGAGAATAGTTGGGCCGGTATGCCTTTTCTTTCCTAACCAAGTTCTTAATTCTTAATGTTTATATATATTTCGAAATTCGAGGATACATGTGTATAATTTCGATTTTGAATTATGTATTTTTTCCATAATAAAAGAGCACAAATAGTAGGGGGAACATTTGATATTATGTCCCACCTTTCCAAAATGGTAGGGGGACGCGTCCCACCTGGGATTTTTGCCCATGGTGATGGGGGAGCTTTTGCATTTTCTAGAATAAAATTGAAGGATTTTGTGCACACTTTTGGTGAATTTTGCCCTCTCGATCGGCGGCCCCCGGCTGCGTACGGTCATGTTTGTCACCTTAAAGTCTTTAAAAGGCCTATTAAATTGGTTTGAAACAATTTCGTTTGCAATAAGGCTCGTTATTTGCTGGAACTGCGACCCTGATCATGAAGATGCACCAGTCTGGGTCAGAAGGGAGGAAACAGAAGGAGCAAAAAGAACTCCAAGACTGTTTGTTTAATTCTCAAGTACCTTTTATACTCAATTTTTACACAAAGTCCTTACCGTGGGGGTCCCACATCCTCTCCCGCTCGATCGCTTCGGTATCTCACGCTGTCAAAAATATTGTGCCCCCTTCATGATTTTGCCCCCCAAAACTAAAAGTGTTCCGGCGCGCCTGATATATATATATCCGATTATTGGGAGAGATTATGATGACTGTTCAATGAATGTTCCATGTAGCCAAGATTTAAAAGTAATAGAATTGGCTGCCTGTTTTTTTTTTATTACTTTATTTGTTTTTATTTTTCTTTTACTTATCGACTTACTTATCTTAAGTTTACTTAATTATTTATTTGTTTATTCATTTATCAATTAATTTATTTTTCCATTCATTTATTTATTCATTCATTCACTCACTCACTCATTCGTTCATTCATTCATTCATTCATTCATCCATCCATCCGTCAATTCATCCATCCATTCATTTATCCATCCATTCATTCATTCATTCATCTATCCATTCATCCATTAATTAATTAATTTATCCATCCATCCATCCATCAATTAATTAATTAATTAATTCATTCATTCATTCATTCATGCATGCATGTTCACAATGTCAATATATAAATACAATGCATTGGATGACATAGATGATATGTAATGGTTTATAAAACGAAAAATACTCAGTGAACCTACAAAGGTACGACCACACTGATTATTTTTAAAATTTAATTTGTATCACTCAAAACGTACAAAAAAGAGACAAAACGCAAAATAAAAGAAAAAGGAAATGATAAGAAGAGAGAAGTTGAAAGACTGACTTGATCTTGAACGGTTATGAGTATTACGTTGTAAGAGTTCAATTCTTGATTCTCCAGTTACGAAAAAATTGAGAAAAAATATGTGAAATTAATTTATGCCTTATGTGCATTTTACTGATTCTGCAACTTTAAGAGGAGAATGCGCATTACAGTCAATTTAAGGGAAATTGAGGTTTTCAGATGTCGATTATCATGTTGGAGAGAATTCCAAATATCTGAACCGCGAAACCCGATTGATTATGTGCTATAAAGGGTGCAGGGATTAACCAAATGCATGTTACAAGAAAGAGTAAATTGCTTAAAGAGATAAATTCATCCATTACAGTGTTATGGACGAGAATATTTTTAGTGATAATAATAATAATTGGCATTTATATAGCGCTTTATCAATCTACGACTGTTCAAAGCGCTTCACAATTATTATTACCAAGTCACTGGATTCATAGCATTCCAAGCAGCCTGCTAGGCGCAAACTTGCTAAACCAACCACAATGTTTTTGTTTCCTACCGTTACATGCCCCTCTCTTCTTTCTTATCTTGCCCTCTATTCCTTTTCCCTTCATATTCATGGGGCTTGCGCCCCTATCCCCGGTGGCTTCGCCCTTGACCATCATGACCATAGACGAACGTCGGCTCCGATATTTAAAAGAAAGATAAATCATGATAATTATAAACTATATCAAACACAGAGACACTTGTGCCAACTCACAACAAGATACACTTTTAAACGTATGTTTTCTCAAAGAATATTCACGTCGAAAATCAATTTTGTCATTTTGTGAACTTTCATTGAAATTCACTAAAATCCATGGAAATAAGACTTGCAGTTCTCTACAGCATGCATGCATCATCCAACACCCAAACACGATACAGAAAGTGTCTGATACCTCATAGCAGTGAACGAAATCAATTTTGATTACACTCGAACAAAAACCTAGGACACAGATCATAAATTTCTAATTACATAAATATTTATTCAAATCAAGCGCTCAATCACAACTCCTATTTCTAATCAACAGACAATGAAACCCACGTTGATATTGGGGGGAAAGATATATTGCCTTAGGATGGGGTTTGTGAGGGAGAGGGTGTGTATGAGTGTGTGTGTGCGGGGGGGGGGGGTGTGAGTGTACTGAATGGATGAAGGGGGGGGGGGGATTGGTGTACGTGTGTGTCTAGGCGAGGGAGGATGAATGGAGTTGTCAAAATCCTCAGTTGACGTTAGCGATCCGGCACGCCCCCATAAAAATAAATAAATAAATAGATAAAATGAAAATAAAATGAAAAATACAGTACCCTGATTTATGGTATGCTGAATTCACCATTCTTTACAAGAAAAGTTTGACTTTAATGATGAGTGTGTCGTCTCTCAATCTTAGCGGGTCGTGTTGTCTCGTCGTTAGAGCGTTGGACTCATGATCGTGAGGTTGAGTTCCAACCCCCACTCTTCTACTGTCTCCACTTTGATAATATAGACCCGAGAGTAATTTCTCTCGTCAATATTCAGCCACTAGGCCAGATAAAGTTAGACGTAAAATGTTTCCTAAGTAATTGGTTATACCAGCTTGGCGTTGCCAAGGTTACACCAGCAGAATGATGTCATAGCGAGTTCCCACGGGAGTTACAATAACGGAAATCGATTTATCATAACAGATGTCATGGCGCCTTCTCTTAATACTAAGCTATTTTATTCGAATGAGCATAATATGTTCACGACCTCGTGAGGGAATTCTTGTTAAAGAGGGAATAACGAAAAATAGAAAAATAAATATACATGCAGTTATGTTGACACTCTATCACACTTTTTTTTCATGGTTTTCAGGGTCCCTCATTGAATGACACAGGTGAGTATACTTCTTTACTGCCTTATAGGATGATATTCATATAATACTGTACGACTCAGATTCGGAATCAGGAAATATTCATAGCCATTGGCCCTAATATGTCACGCATGTGGAATACGTCTATCTTTAATCCATAAAGAAAAACAATTTAATCAAATCAGCATTATCTTATAACGATCAATTTTCATTTGCCCGTGTAATATGGTATGGTATTACAAAACAAGTTTTCCACATTATAAGCCTATTCATCAGAATTCCAAAGTTCCCTAAATGTAAGCATTAATTCATACGACTTAATCTAACAATAATCATATCTCATAGAAGATTTCATCTTTACGGTGATGAACTATTGGAAGATAATTGTTGCTTCTTGATTCAAGTTGGTTTAGTCATCGAAGTCATTACGCACAGCATGCGGAGAACCTATAATATGGAATACAATAGAAGCAATATGATTTTAGTATATCTATACAAAACGCGAAAATACATCATTACTCGTAGTCGTTGTGTCTTTTGTTCTCTGGAATAAAAAGGAAAGAAAGAAAAGTCTACAAAAATTAATGAAGAGAACTTTGTAGTATGAAAAATAATTCCCACAAATATGTATTTAGTTAAAAAAAATGATTGTCTACTTTTTTAATGTTGATAATTTTGTATTACTATGATTAATGTTTGATAATATAAAGATTGTGCTTTTTTAAATGACAATTGATATCTAATTTTTGAATTTATATTGCTTGCTAGTGTGTCATCTTAAAATGTGTCAAACTACTACTACTTCTTATATTAGCATTTACCAGCACTACTACTATTACTACTACTACTACTACTACTACTACTACTACTACTACTACTACTACTACTACTACTACTACTACTACTACTACTACTACTACTACTACTACTACTACTACTACTACTACTACTACTACTACTACTACTACAACCACTAGTGCTACTACTGCCAGCACCACTACTCCTACAACCTCTTTCCCTCGCCCAAACCTAGTCAGTTGGCATCTGGATAATCATATAAAAACCGAAAGAATATCGCAAACATTATAGTCTAGATGATTGGTGAAAAAAATGTTCAGAAAATGGTAAAAGCATGAAAATTGGCACAGAGGTAGAGTAAGTTATTCTAATCACTTTTAGCAGGGGGTGCCAACGTGAATTTGCCAAACATAGCAACGGTTGCTAGGTAACATATTTACCTTAGTAACTGAGCTTTATTAGGCTTAAGTAACATTTTCATGAGCGATGTTCCTTTGTATCACAACAGTTTTGATCCATTTATTCACAGCAACGGCTGCTCAGGGACCATTTTCCATAGCAACAAATTGTTTATCATTGTTCAGATGAATATGATCAATATGATTTACTCAGAATAGCTCAGAAATTAACTCTGGCCCATAGATTCCTCATGTGATGAATTTTTTCCTTAGGAATACCTGGTAAGCACCATAGCAACGGTTGCTAGGTAACATTTTTCCACAGTAACCAATTCTTATAGGGTATTTTTTCATGATCATAATTCATATGAACCATATCGTTTCTATTAAAGAATTTATACATTAATCACAACAACCCATGAACTATTATACCATGTATACACGCCCATGCGAAATACCAGATGATGTAACATGTTTCTGTAGCAACCAATGGTTAAAGGTCTTACGGTAAGATTATTGATAGATAATTATTGATTGGCGTAAAGTCTTGGACAAATCAAAGTACCTCATGATATGGTTCATTTTTCCAAAGACGATGTCTATGGGTTCCATGTTATTGGTATAGTAATGCTTCCTGCATGTTAAAAAAATCACCTTAACACCAATTTTTCTCCATTTGGAAACCATAATTATCATGGATTAACATCAACACATGTAAAAGATCGACCATCGATTTAAATTATTTGGTGTCTTTCATAGCAAAGGTTCCTTTGTTAGTGTCTGTTATTACTATATAATTTAGTTACCCATTTATCATTGAATGATAATAGCCCTCATGTTAACTTATCTGAGTCAGTGATTGGCAATGGAGGTAAAATTGATCGAATTGTATCATCGAGAATTAAAAGTCTAGGAATCGTTGACATTCTGGAAATTAGTGGTTATGTTTTTGCCCTATGAATGTCCTTTAAGACTCTATATAACACTTACAAATGCCCTTGGAAAGAATTCCACAAAACCAACATTTAACAAGATAAAAACAATTATAAGAACAGTTACAAGAGCTCACCAGGAGGTCATGGGCGCTTATAAGTTGAATATCTCTGATCTTGGAGCGATAAAAAATGACCACCAAGAATTGAATGAGTCAACTAAGTTAGAAATTATTTCGAACACCAAAATCCCGCCAGAAAGTAATTTTTTTAAATGAGTGCTTGGATACCACTTATCTCTAGCTAATAGTAGTCGTTCTCTTGAAAGCCAACAAACTCTGCCTTGGTTTATCCCCTCCCTTTCGAAGCCTGCAATGAAGATCATATTAGCTTTCCATACCGTTTCCGGACCTAATGCCATGTGCAGGAGTTGATTTTGAATTGTCAATTCCGTCTCCAGGTGTTCTGACTTGGATCAATCCTACAGCTCTGTGATCTATCATGACGTGAAAGATCCTGCATGCTAAAGTTGATTTTGACCGATCAGTTCCGTTTCTAGTCATGTTGGCCGGATCCTGTAGCTTTATGATTGATCTATCATGACACTGCAGAAGGTGATTTGGACCTGTCCGTTCTGTTGTAGGTGTTTTGACCTGGATCAATCCTTCAGCTTCAGGATTTATCATCACGTGAAAGATCTCCCAAGAGTTGATTTGGACCGACCATCAGTTCTGTTTCCAGGCTTGTTGGCCTGGATCCTGCTGCTCCGGGATCTACATGTATCATGACTTGAAAGCTCTCACAGAAGTTGATTTTGACCAGTCAGTTCCGATTGCAAGTGTTTTGGCTGGGATCCTGCAGCTTCATGGATCATTACTTGAAAGATCTTGCAGGATGTACCATATGACACACTTGTGATATTTTGGGCCCGTTGCAGAAAGAGTTGCGATTAAACGCAACTCAAAAAATCTTGCGCTACTTGATTTTCAGCCAATAAAGCACCCGCGTTCGGGACTTGCGTTTAAACGCAACTCTTTCTGCAACAGGCCCCAGGTTGGCTGGACGTGATCCATACTCGACCACAAATGCTTCTTCCTTCAAAACACCTCCAATACATGTTTGCATGTCCGACTCAGAACTCAGATGGAAATGAATTTGCTGATTGCACTATCATCTTATATAATGTCATTATGAGGAGAAATGTCTCTCACAATCTGATTGACGAGCGATTCATTGTTACACCGAAGATGATGATGGCTGTAATTTTGATGTATTCCTCTGTTGCCTCTAATATTCTTTGTCGAGCATAATTCATGATTTAGAGTGGTTTTGCTTTTACCGACTGATCAATCCAGACAGTCTTAACCTAAATTTTGGACTGGATATATGCCCAACTCTGTAAAGGCATGTGCGACACATAGAATGTATGTTCTATTCATTCGCTAGAATGGTGCACAAAGTCCTAAACTACTGGAAACTGCAAAGTTGTACATTATGTAAATATTTTTTTCTTCATTATCTAGATAGAAACTATTGCAAAATATTGACTCAACCTTCCAGCATTATAATCAAATAAAAAAGGCGCAACATACATACAGACAATGATGCTTGAGCTGTTTCAAGTATACTGCACATGCTCTGCAGTGCATATACAGGAAATTGTTCTTGAGGCTGTTTCACATCTACTGTATGCTCTACAGTGCATATACAGGAAATGATTCTTGAGGCTGTTTCAGGTCTACTGCACATATATATTCAAGTCAGTCAATATGATATCATAATTTTACTGACAAGTACGTATGCATTACTCGCCATTACTTCCCAAGAAGGTTTGTCATTTAATTGGGAGCGATTAGTGTCAATAAAATTTCAGCTCCCCTTTTCCCTCAAGGTTCGGTTTTTCCGAGTGTTCCATGCTACATCTACTGCAATACCCTGTTTCAGTTTCAAAACAAGAGAGATCCTATCTGCACATTCAATGACCCAATGATGATTCTTGTCTGTGTGTTAGCTTTGTCATGTGTGAGTAAAAAGTATGCGAAAAAAGTAAAATTATGTATATCAAAATTAGGTTTGTTACCTAGATAAGATTAGGCCTGAAGGCATTATAATTATTTGGACTGTCTCTGAACTTTTTAGGGATCTGGTATATTTTTTTCACTCCAGAGTCACATATTGACCAATTTTCTAACCACTTTCATTCAAACATTATGTCCAGATGTTGTGTTAAGTAATTATCATCTATAGTTGCTATGGAAAAAATGTTGCTTAGCAACTGTTGCTATACGTGGTTGGAATGTTTCTTGATATGTGATTGTAAAATGGGAGCTTCGAAGTCAAAATATAGTTTTTGAAATGTAGATAACACCCCAAAAATGGTGGTTGTCAAGGTAAATATGTTACCTAGCAACTGTTGCTATACGAGAAGAGGTCAGGTTGGCACCCCCTGCTAAAAATGTTCAGCACGATTTTCTCTACCTGTCAGCCAAATTTCATGCTTTTACCATAATCTGAACAATTCTTGCTATTTTTTGCACCGATCATCTAGACTATTAAACCACCACGACATTCCGTGTTTAAAAGCAGTATAACAGAGAAAAAATCACAGAGAGATGGCGCTACTCATCCTCACAAAGGGTTCATCGTGATTGTATATATTTCTAAAATATTTCGTGATATTGAACATTAATTTTACGATAATGTGAAGCGACATATACCAATGAATCAATTGCTTTGACAAATTTTCCCGGGAAGGGGGAGGGGCGATCATGCCAAAACACACAGTGTCACATAGACATGACAATTTTTACGTTTTTGTACACGTTTACATTAGAACGTTAGGGAGGGCTTAAGTGCCCGGTATTGCGGCACCTGTAGAAGGAGGAGAATAAGATATATATAGAGAGAGAGAGTAAGAGGGAGGGGGGGGGGCAGGGTGAGGGGGAAAGGAGAGGGAGAGTGGGTGGGAATGGGGTATTTGGAGAACAGAATTTCCTAGAATTTCAGATGAATATTAGAGTTCCGGGCATGCTAGACAAGCAAGTGGGTGTCTGGGTGTGTGAGGGTGTGTGTGTGTGTGTGTGGGGGGCGTCATATAACTGGAAATATATGTACAAATCTACTTACTCTGAGGCACTTAACTGTACTCGCAGTTGGTGCCGTAATAACCAGCCATACAAATACAATAATATGTGTCCCTGTGGTTCATACAGCTCCCTCCGTTTAGACAGGGATCGCTGTAGCACGGCTCTGGAATAGCTGGACGGATCACTGCGTGCGAATATGAATGGAAAAGAATAAAAAAAAGAACATTGCAATATGTGTAGTTCTCATGTCTACACAAATTCTGATAGCAGGTTTAACTTAAACTCCGGTTTAAAGTTGTGGTAATGTGGATAGCCAATTGTTACATAAATCACTAACAGTAGAGATATCATACTTCAGCTCACTTGGCTCTCAAATCATCCATGATTGTCTAGGAAGTATGAATAGATGATTATCTGATTGTCATCGCCATCGATGAATCAGGAAAGAGCACAGTAAACACAAGAAACATACAACTTGATAAAAAAATGATATTTTTGTCTTTCCATACTTAAACTACAACTTTAAACCTGAGTTTAAGTTAAACCTGACTTAAAATACGGGTCTATATCTATGGCTATGTCACCTGTATCTGCATTATTTCATGACTTTTCTTCTCTTATTACTATATAATATGAAGTAAAAATTGATTTTAGATACCGATTCATAAAAAGAAGGTTAATTATACCTATTCCGCAGTCGGTTCCAGTGTATCCAGAAAGACAGTCACAACGGAAAGACTCGCTGAAGGCATCCTGGAATTCTGCGCATCTTCCACCATTGGCACATGGACCGGCAGCACATCCTTAGTTTGAAAATACAAAAAAGTAACAAAGAAATGAATAAAAAAATGAGAAACACATAAACCACCAAAACGTACTAGACATGAGAATGGACAGGTAAAAAACAGAAAATAGAAGTTAGGGGCGGATCCATGATTTTTCGAAAGGTCTTCACTTTAGAAGGGGGTGGGGGGGCACATTACTGTTTTGACGGCATTTTTACATTACAAATCTTGCCTCTTAAGGGGGGGGGGGCATGGGCCGGCTGTACCCACCCTGGATCCGCCAGTGATAGAAGCCCTGTTATACTTGAAATAAAATTAAAATCCTGATACTGAAGAAAGAAAGAGGGAGAATATGACAGGAACCTTCAACCTTTCTGACATTAATTGTATACGCTCTCCCTTATGAGGTGGTTGCCCTTTTTTTTTTGCTCGGAAGATATGGTTTATCCATTGATGGTTCGCCTTTAAGCTGTTGCTATTCAGAGTAGGTACCAGATAGGTGTTTTATAAAGCTGGTCGTAAGTAATTTCAAGTGGGACTCTAAAAAAAAAACGACTGGTGACCCTTTTTACGCGCCAATGCACATGTTGGTGTATACCACAAGAAAGGATCACGATCACCAGTCATTCTTAAAATCAGTTTTAAATAACGAACAGCTTTATGAACACCCACCGAGCCCAAACAGGATGTTTCTAGGAATACTAGTGAGAGATGCAAATTTTGTACTGATTACAGTTTGCACCGTGTAATTTAAGATTTAGCATTTTGTAGAATGTGTGCATATATTTTACATGTTCTATAAGCGTCTTTGGACGGAGCGGCGTTGCTTTCTATGAAACGACACCTTTCATAATTTTTTTGCATTGGAAAACCCCCTACCTACAATGAATGGCTATATTTTAGCTTATGTTTTGAGAGCGATAACATTACAAAATTATTATTTGAAGAGTATTTGGATATTTTTTTGTAATGGAAATTATTTTGTTTTAATTTGAGAATAAATAAGCGCACGATGTTTTTAATCATCATGTGATTAAAGATAAAAACAAATTACCTGGGAATGCCAACTCGTCATCGATAAAGGTACACGCTTCTTCAATTGACTGCATGTCGAAAATCATCTGGATACCCATTTGGATGATTTGGTGGTCGATGTAAGGGCTGAGGTTGACGATGAGGTCGATGACATCATTGCCGAACTGGGTACACTGGTCGTCAATGATGAGCGTGTCCATCATATTATGTAAGATGGTGTCGGCGAGAGAGGAGATCCTTGAGTTTCTGAAGGGAGCCTGAGGAACCTGCTGAGGATCTGCTGCTGCCTCTGTTATTGCATCGCAAAGGGACTCACGATCTTCAAACCCGCTGAACTCAGCTATAAGTTGCGACACGTCCTCCATGAGGGTCTGGAAGAATGGCGGCTCATCAGGTGTTTGCTCGTCGGCCCGGCGGAGATTGTCGTAAATCTCGTCCCAGAAGTGACAGATCTGTGACCCCTGGCCGATGCCTTCGGCCAGGAAGACCTCGCCAACGCTTTCAAGTAAAGCCTGGATGGTCAAACCAGAGTTGAGGAATCCATCAACGGCGTTGCATACGGATTCCTGGTCGTAGCTGTGGAGATCGAAAACGCGGTCGCTAATCTCATGTAGTACTGCCTCAAAATTGAAGTTCCTCACGATGCCCAACCCCATGAGGGACATGTCAGGGGCCATTCTTCGTCTACGTCTGTAGGGGCCTACAAGAGGGGTATATACCGCATTGCAGATTGCGACGCCATCGACCCGACTGTTGGTGTTCAGGGCATCAAAGATAGGATCGCATACCCTCTGAAAGATACCTGGTCCCCCGAGGGGCACCACGAGGCTTGGGGCGATGTCTCGGCAGAGGATCCCGTAGACTTCTAGGATGTCCTTGGCGTGCCAGCTAGTTCCTATGGCGCTGATGATATCCTTGACAGTCAGGCCGGGAAGGAGTACGCCAGGTTGGACAAAGGGAGGGCCAAGATCGTAATCTTCGATTTGGTTCTGCCATTCCTGTATCCAGTCAACCTGATAGTTTCCTATTGTAGGGTAAGAAAAATGGACGAACATAACTGTACTATAATGTGAGGAAAGGAAGACATAACGATATGGAAATGGTAATCAATAATAACAATAATAAAGAGACAAGGGGTAGAGATAATTATAAAAAGCAGAAAAGAGAGAGAGACAAGGTAGAAGAGATCGATAGAGAGGAGTTGAGAGAGAGAGGGAGAGAAGGAGGGGGGGGGGGAGGAGAGCGGACGGGAAAGAAAGATAGAAAAAGGGATAGTGAGAGGGGCGGAGGTGGTAGGAGGGGAGTCCCGGTCGTCCTCGGGAAATTCGGAGACCATACTTCCCAAGGTTTGTCAGGATTGAATGTTTTGTCTGAACAAGAGAAAGAGGAAGAATAAAAAGAAGAATATGAAGAATGAGAAAAAGCAAAAGAAGAATAAGAAGAAAAGAAACTGAGGAGAAGAAGAAGAAGAAACAGAAGAAGAAGAATATGAAGACGAAGAAAGAGAGAGATATGATCAGCGATTGGTGATCACTAAAGAAAATACATAAAGCTCTGATTATGGTAGTAAAAAAAATTAATACCACCATGGAATCTAAGAAATGGTGCTGACTAAAGAAATGTTCGAAATGTCTATAATCTTTTTTAAAGCCTATATTACTTCCCGCGACTTTTCTTCATTGTCATTTTTTTCTTTTGTGTTTCCATTCGTTTGCTCTTAAAAAACGCAAAAAAAGCATGTCCATATTTAGCGCCATTTCAGACTAATATTACGAGTTAACGAAATAGCATAATGCCGCAAGTAATCGGAGGTTTCAGGATTAGATATCTATACTTATTCATTTACTTATTGAAATATCTCTATACACACAGAAAAAACCTGTTTGAAATTTTCATATAACTTTGTTTACTATATGAACCTTACATAAGTGTAAGTTTATAGTGTTTCAAATCTTAAACAACAAAGTTTTTAATGTTTAATTCTCAATAAATTAAGCATGGTGGTTTAAACATTACTTTAAACAACTACTGTTAAAAAGGTTCGTATAGCAAAAAAAAAAAAAAAAAACCGTAGAATATAAAACAGCGCTCTTACCTGGCAAGATAACATGTTAAGATACATGCCCTTTAATTCGAACAGGATCTGTCCAGGGCCCCGTTGCAGAAAGAGTTGCAATCAATTGCATCTCTAAAAATCATGCAAAACTTGATTTTCAACTAATCAACAGCGCGCATTTGGGACTTGCGATTGATTTTTGACTTGCGTTTAAAATGAACTCTTTCTGCAACGGACCCCAGTTCATCATGTTCATATAAAAAACAATAAAAAGGGGCCTAAAAACACTTCTCAAATCATGCAAATACTGTGTAAGTTACACTTAAAACGATCAGAAATATAAGTAAAACTTTTCATGAAAAATGATTTCACTGAAGTTAGGTAGAAATAAAAAAATGAGATTAATTGAGCATAAAATATTGAATCATATTCATATTATCACACATTAAATGAATAATCAGGAGCATGCTTTTAAACAGAAAAAAGGAGAATGTATTCAATATTAATATTAGAATCAAGCGATATTTCAGAGCTTGCGGAATTTCGGAAATGTAACAAGTAGTTTATTGGCCATCAAGTAATTTATTTTATCACCTGAAATGGGTTCGGCGACGGAACTACCCACGGCGAACAACGTGAAAGTTAACAGTAGCAGAGGCACCATATTGAAATCTTCCAGTAGAGCTTGGTTGATGAAATCAATTCAAGAATGATAGAAATCTTTGTCGTCTTCTCGTAATATATATAAGCATCACAATTTCAGAAGGTAACAACACAAATCAACATTAACGTTTGCCTTAATCGATTTTAGAAGTTATTCACGTGTTTAAGGGTTAATATTTTACTATGATAACAGATTATTCAGGCAAGCTCAACATCTGCTATCCCTGATCGTGTTAAAATGCTAAATGAAATCCTATCCTTTTTTTCAAATGAAATTGATATCTATAAACTCTGACGTCTGAATTAAATATAGTGTTAAAGATTATTCCTTTTCAGGTTAAGAATTGTGCAATTTAAGGTCAGTAAGTATAACATTACGGTTCGATCATACGATATGCGTCAGTCTGTAACAGGTGAGACTAAACATGCAGGGCAAACGGACTAACAAACTGAAGAAATGAAAAGAAAACTTGATATTAAAGTAAAGACCATTGATTATTAAAGAAAAGATTTGCGTTGTACACTTATTTGATGACTAATAGCCAAAAGTTTCTTGACATTTTATATTTTTCTAGATTTGTATATTGCTTGTTTTCTCAGCTTGAGGTAAAGGAATGTGCATCGTGGGTCCAGTTTCACTCGTCACTTATCGATTTCAATACAAATTGACTCGAGTGTAATTACAAGAACCCTTATTTTTATCAGATAACGCAGATATCACTTCTTGTTAAATGGGAAGTTCGCCCTGATATGATGTAAGTTGGTTTCAATAAAAGAAGAAAACAGGTTAGAAAATATCAAAGGTTTGATGAAGACCCATCAAAATATAAGAGTCGCTTCATATGCGAGCAGCTTCATATTAAATGTAAAGTTAATTTCAGAAATTTCATTTTTTTTCGCACTTAGGAACATGATAAGAACATTTTTCTTACAGAAGGGGGAATGGAATTATGCGCCTAATGATATCCACCCCAAAAGAATGACCCTTTTTTTTAGAAAACGACATAAGAAAATCACACGACATATGAGGGAGATCTTTTTTTTTATAGAACCTTGACTGTTTTCCCCTCAAATTTTCTACTTTTATTCAATCTAACTAATGAACTTCCCCTTTAATTCTCTTGCTAAGTTTGTTTTGGTAAGAGAGTGATATTGTGTATAAGTCAAATAGTAACACTGAGATGATGACGTTTTTCAAGTTAATATGTTTTAATTTATTGATCGAATTGTCATACATCAGGCAAACCACACAATTGATTTCGTATTTCGTGTACACTCTGTAAACAAAATCATTTGATAAGGTATCAGAACATTCTTGGTCAGCTGTAATTGTCGCCCATCGATCAATCAAAATAGTTTCTTCTTTTTTTGTCAAAGTTTATTCATAGTTGGCAATTAATGGTTGGTCGAATACTTCTCATAATATGAATAAAATGGCAACAGGTGGTAAAAATGCACATTAACACAACCGTACGTTGGGTGAACTTGGACCAATTACACATAGTTTAACAATTCTTACATCATCAGTTCTCCACCAACATCACCACCACCACCTTCATCATCATCTTCACCCATCAGGCATCATCATCATCTCCATAATCATCATCATCATGATCACCATGATCACCATCATCATCATCATCATCATCATCATCATCATTATCATTATATCGCCGTCGTTGTCATCATCATCATCATCACTTTGGACTGTTCATTAAAGCTTCCTTATCAAACTGTGATTTTTTTGTAATGTCGACAATGTTTGTTTTGTAATATATCAACGAAATAGGGGTAAACTATGACTGAAGTTCCATCGGCCAACAGAATGTTACAATCTTAATGTATATAATATCAGTAGAGTTTCCCGTCTCTAACTGCATTCGGCTCTGATACATTATACAGTTGCTTTACAAACTTTTTGATGACGTCATGCGTATGAAAGACATCTGTTTTATTAGTAAAGTTCGTTGACGCAATAGTTTACATTTGTAAAGAGCGTTGCAAGAAACCTTAACCAATTGTAAATATTTTCAGGATCCTAAAATCAATTATGTCTTGTAATTAATTGCAAATTTGCAATAATACATTGTTCGCTAAGCTGTTTCTCACTATAGGAGTATAAACTTATTTAACGCAGCTAAATTGATTTATCAATAAATTGGAACAGAAATTCCCAATTAATTGAATGCATTTCTTGCAACATTCCAAACGTCTTAATAGCCCCTTCAAAAACTTGCAGCTGAGCACTCTTCACACAAAACCGATTTCTTTTTAAAGGATGTTTTATTATTTTCTCTCAAATTAGTTCAAACATTATAGTTCATTTAGTAACAATTGTAAACATAATTCGAAAAAAATTACTTAAACTCTTATACATTATGCACATCATGTAATATTATTCGAAGACACTGTATCGTACCAGATGAGGTGTGACTCAGAAATAAGTGAGAATTTTTTTAAAATAAAAGTGTAGCTAGGCGCGGTTATACCTGCCCCCTCCTTACCCCACCCTCCCCTTCCCTCCGACACACACGCAAACACCCACACTTCACACCCTCAAACACTCACACTTAATACGCCCTAGCTTGCATACAGTGCCCGCGTTCCATTCCAAACAAGCAAAACACCATAAATTAACGAACATGATCTTGTGAGCTCTATACTCTTGTAAGGAAATGTTCCCATTTTCTTCCATGGTTTGATAATTTACATCATGTTACTGCTAAAATGTTCTCTTCGCGTTCATTTTCTAACATCTTCTCTCTATTTCATTGGGACTTGGTGGTCATTTTAGGTCCTGTTGTAAGCAAAGATCAAATATTTTATTTAAAAAATAATGTGATTGATTATCTGTCCCTTCCCTATATTAGCATGCTTAACACCAATGTGTATATCCACCCAGCTGGCATTTTATCATTTCATACCTATTGAAAAGTTCAAATATCGACAATGCAAACACTATCGACTAAACGCACAGATCGGTTATGGTATTACTTTATTTAGTGTATGTACATCTTAGTAATAAAAAATTCAGTCAATAACATCGTTCAATCCGATCCCGAACTTTATTGACGTGAAATGACTGTTGTGTGAATGTGTTAACCATTAATACGGTTTCTAAAAAAAGAAAAAGAAGAACAAGTGCTTACAAAAAACACGACTGAAATGTAAAAAACACGCGAAGGTATATCAGAGGCTCAAATTAAGAATGTTTTCAAGTTCTAACTTTCGATATCTTTTCAACTTTTAAATGGATTTTTTTTATTTTGTTTATTTCCGTTCCAACATTTACACTTTGTTTCGTACATTTTGATATAGGGCCTACAAATTAAATCAGGGAAACATAATAGCAATTTTTTATATAC
Source organism: Lytechinus variegatus (assembly GCF_018143015.1). NCBI lineage: Eukaryota > Metazoa > Echinodermata > Echinoidea > Temnopleuroida > Toxopneustidae > Lytechinus > Lytechinus variegatus. The sequence continues at coordinate 3,255,299 of NC_054752.1, read as the reverse complement.
AAAATTAGCACATAAACAGGTTGGGAATGAGGGAAGCTGTTGCTTGTAGAGTGCAGCCTCCTAATAAAAATATGATACAAATATTTTTGTAGATAGTACAGAAAAAAGACAACTTGAGCATAAAACCAGTTAAATTTCCTGAAATTAACATGATGAAATATTCTAAATTCACTGAAAGTGACGGACTTTTCATCCTAACCCATCCCGGGGCAGTTTCATAAAGCTGATCGTAAGTTAAGAGCGACTTTACGAACGACTGGTGATCATTTCTTGTTGTAAATGATATTATTGGTGACTATTTAGAGCGTGAGGTCCACCAGTCGTTCTCAAAGTCGCTCTTAACTTACGAACAGCTTTATGAAACAACCACCAGGATCAGATACTGATGAATAGGGCCTGATTTCAGACCCTGCCACACCCTCGAAAGGGGTACCGGGTCATTTTTAGCTCTAATTTGTGCCAGGCACAGTTCCTTTTTCGGAGATTCACAGTAGAGGAGAAAATGAAATAAAAGAAACGGAATGGGTGAAATATGAAATTATTTTCTGAGTGTTATGTGAAAAATTCGTGACACAAGTTTTGCCAAACAAATTTCAAAATCGTTTTGGAAATTTTGCCCCATACGTAATGCTCTTACAAGGTTCATGCTGCTGTCAATTCAAACACAATAGTTAGGCATAAGTGAAATATCAGCACTTAACATGCGCATTTATGATCACATCAGAGATGATTTCCACTTTGTGAAATTGGCAACTTGTAATTTCTTATTCAAACAGACAGAATTACCCCATAATCATTTAAAACACATGAAAAAAGTATGACTTAAAATCGCAATTAATTATACAAGAAAATAAATATTTTTTTTTCAAATAAATTTACTCTAAAATTTCCTTTCCGATACAGAAATGTTTTGGAGGTGCAGATTTTGAGGGCATCATGCCCCAAGACTCCTTAACTTGACTTTAAATGTTCATATTTGATGTATAAGATATGTAACAAACCTAACATTGTTTTTAAATAATTTTTAAAAAGTTTGGAAATTGATATTCAAACCATGTTAGTAGTTTTTAATGAAGATGAAATAGTTATTGTAGAAAAGGTTTTTATGTTTCTCTTCTGTTATTTTTGCAGATGCTCTAAGTTGAAATGGAAGGTTCCTGAAAGTAAATTGCCATCCCACCTTAACTGCCTTATCTGCCAGCATCCAGTCGTCTAGATATCCACACGCTCAATTGATTCTATCATGTCTATTGGAAAGAACCCGTCGTATCTCTAGGTTTCGTAACTCCTTACATAGCGCTATTGCAACCTGCTCCCTACCAGTCTAACATCGAACAGATTGGAAGAATAAAGGCCAATGGGAAGTACCTTTTATACTCCTACTTGCCACACAGTAGTCCGTGGTTTCGTGCAATCTAGACTGGATTATTGCAATGCTCTTCGTGCTTGAATTAGTCAGGGCGATCCGGACCGACTGCAGAGAGTACAGAATGCTGCATCTATCGTGCCATTTGGCTAATACGCCAACTTCGTCAAGGAAAGGATATACATGAACATCAGCGTCCTTCTACTGATTTTCAAAGTAGTCAATGACAAAGCTCCAGGGTACTGTATTGACAGGAATGCCTTGTGCGTCATTTTATTTCTACGCGCACTGGCCGCACTTGCCTTTTTATTTCTGTGATCATTACTTTACCACGCACCTACAGATAAGCTACTGGTGATGCAGCTTTCTCCGCTACTGCTCCAATGCCATGGAATTATTTACCTCCTCTCCTGAAATCGTCAACAACCTTGTATCAATTCAAATATAATTTGAAGACCTACATGTACCATTCATGTTCATCTTTGCTCTGGACTTGAACAATACTGTCACTGCCTGGTAATTTGTAAATATTTTTCATCTTCTGTGCTGACTAGGATGGCCTCTCGAAGCGCTTTGTATATCTCAATAAAAGGTGTGTAAATTATACAAACAGGCATTGAGGTCAAGCATAGGGGAAACCATGGATCTGGCCTTTGATTACATGTACTATTTATAACAAAACTGAAAAATTCATCAAAATTGGACAATAAAGTAATAAATGACATTCTTAGCTCTGCATTATTTTGATGAAAGAGCTCTAAGCACGTCTTTATGAATATGCAAGTAACAAGCTGATGATGTCATACAGGTATCATCAACATATCAACATACTATTTTGTAATTTATGTTATGAAATTGTGTATTTAATTTTGTTAAACCCATGCTATCAAGCTAATTGGTCTAACGTAAAGTTCAGAATTGACCAATTCTAAGTTAACCATTAGTCGGCCTAGCCTGGGCTAGAGCCATAGCCTAGCCTAACGTCTCTTCTTGTCATTAATGGTTGTTAGATAAGTGTTTAAGAATTGGATCTAGATAAGGGCTAGGCTAGGTCTACAGGGTACCGACAATTTGAGGGTGCTAATACATTCATGACATACAATGCGAAAGGCCACGCGCATGCGTAGTGTTATGACGAAATTATGAATATTCATATTGATGTCCACAACTGCGGTGGGGAAAATAATTTCGGCACCGGCTGGCAAGTCTAGTGATGCAACGGCACACGCTTTTAAAGGGGACCACTGTCGCTGTGCGCAGCGCAATTAACGCAGGTAAAATGCAATGCTAGCTAGCTGAATCACAAACTCTCAAATAAATAACAGTCAATGTGAATTCGCGTCTTGCTTGTTTTCAATGAATCTGTATGCTGAAAATAAAATTAATAATGGCAATCATTTGATCATCGAATGATTCGAGTTGCTTGAATCCTTTGATTTTAGTTCACCAGGGTAAGTTCACTTTAAATGGTAAAAACTTAGTGAAAAATGCTGGAAATGTCTAGTATAAACTTTACTTTAGATTCAGTTATGTCCTCAGATCCAGCTGGCACAAAAAGTTAAAGGTTGTGCTTACTAAGTGTTAAAATTTCAGTTTGAGTGGCAAAATTGTTACAAAAACGCTTGAATGTATTCGTTTTATTTCATTTGAATAAAAGGGCAAGGGAAATGTATGAGAAATGTTTCGCAGTGTAAGTTTGATTTCGCCCCTTCCCCTTGACACAGCGTGAAAACGAGCATTTCTGCGCAGATTTCTGCGAGCTTTACAAAAATGGACAGTGCTCACTCAAGTGTAACATTCTGTCAAAACTTTTACTTCCATTGGATAGATGAGACCCAAACCCAAGAATATATGTGAAAAAATTACCCACATGTAGTATATTTTTCAATTCCAAGGTCTTTTTCAAAGAGTAAACTTTTTTTTGATACGCACTGTACTTTCTCAAACCCGGTATATTTGTACAATATATAAATATATCTCTAGCCCTTATCAGCCATTTGAGCTGATAGTAATACATTTACAAAACCGTATTGTCCTTGTTACCACTAGTCTCGGAAAATACAGACACATATTAAATAAGTCTGTAGATTTGTTAAATGATTATGAACCAGGTAAAATCATATACAATCTTTATTACTCTTTGGAGAAATAATAGATTATGCCCGGTGAATTTGATCTAAACAAACGAACAAACAAATCTGGATTATTCAGAATGGTTCCATACAAAATTTAGGGTTCACCTATAAACATTGTTTTCCATTCTCAACGATTACAATGATTCAAACATATGACCTGTGGAGTTTGGTGCAATTTCTTTGTATAGAAAATATAAAATACTATTTTTGAAATATGATCCAGTCCTCAATAAACTAAAAACAGAATTAAGAGTCACATTCGCGATCAATACATACAGGTTAGCAGTCTGTAGACGATTCATAATAATACTCTTTGAGCTGTCGGCATGACGTCGATCTTGTCAAGCAAATCGTGGGCTACGACGTCTTCAAGGGGTGGTTGAATTAACTCACTCGCAGTGCCGAGGAAGATTTCCTCCAGTCATTTATCATGCAGACGGAACTGGTTCCACAAATAGTATCACAGGCTTACCAAGGAATGAGAGTTTATCTCGGCGAAATAAAAGTATAAAAACCCTGCAGAACAGCGTTGGCGTGGTCCTTGAAGTGACTTGGTTCTGACGGCTAAATAAATGGGAAAACATTAGATTCTGACCAGAAATCTCCATAGCCGTTTTACCTCACTTCCCACTACACCACGCCCAGGTCTCACTTGCCCTAGTGGCGAACTTTGACAGTCCTAGATTTTCTATCGGGAAGGGATAGGTATATTATTTGTAACTTGCTAGGTCTCTATGTGCGTATTGATTTTGCATGCAGAAACGACGCAAAAGATGCCTAAATTCTATTTTCTCTGGTCTCACATCCGGGCATTTCAGGATGAGTATAAAGAGATAGTCTTCATAATACAGCTGGATCTGGGCGCTTACAACGCAGGTTATAAAGGTAAAGTGCAGAGCGTAGACCCCGAAAACATGACACAATAGAACTATACTCTTAAAAGAAATATTTCAATTTTCCTGATTTGTACTCTAGATATCTGATTTAGATGATAATAAAAATATTGAATGGCATTTCTTTCGAGGAATATCAATATATTGCCCTTATAAGAACCATATTGGCCTCGTCTAAAGATTCCGGCCAAAAGGATTCTTTTGTGGGCAATATATTTGATGTTCCCCTCAAAGTCAGTCAAAATTATATACGTATATCACCTTGAAATAATTTTAAAGAACAATTGTACATTTGCAATTATCCTGAAGATTTTCCCACATTTGTACAGCTGTCTTTCAGCATGGACCTTATAGCTCCATGCTTTAAGCGAACCGCGACCTTTCGACAATTTTTCCCGGTTGTGTAGGTATCATGAACTTGTTTCAGAAATTTCGCGAAAATTGATTTGCGCAGAACTTGAAAATAATTATATGAAGAAAAGAAGACATTAAAAACTGAAAACAAATTGACTTTAGCTAAAAGGTTGTTTTGAAGATATCACTTTTGTGCGAGTTTTACCAAAATGGACAGAGCTCACTCTTGCGTAACATTATGTCAAAAAAGAGTTTTATTTAATATCAAATGAGAGCAAAGTCAAAGAATATGATATCCAAGAATAAGTCCCATATCTTTTATTTACATGGCTTTTTCAAAGAGTAAACACTTTAAAAACACGCACTGGATAATCAGACATTCATGAGGACGGGGGAGGGTTGACATCACCTTTATACCTATATCTCTCTACTCTGCCTGCGATGATTCCAAAGTCAATCAATTTATTTCCCTTTGCATGCAGTTTCATTTTTTTATAAAGTAAATAATACTGCATTCCTGATATACGTTGATAACCGCAACGTCACCGCCGTTGGACCTGCGCTGAAGTTATACAGATGTTTGGGAATTATCCCTTAGAATATTTTGTGGGTTTGAAGAAGTAGATATTACACCTGCGACTACAAAAATCGAAGATTTAAACACAAACTTTTACACCGAAGATGGAGGCCGGGCTCCACAAACTATACTGGACAGCGTCTATTGACATTCTTGTGTTCGTGGGGAATCCAGGGAACGGCATTTGTACACACACATTGCTGCGCATGAGTAACAGGAAAGTATATCACCTAATGTTGAACGACTCTTGAATGACCACTTTTTGCATGTTGTGAGAATTAAAAACATAAAAGGGCATTTGGTAAATTGAAGTACATTATCATGGAAATAGAAGACATCAACCAGCATGAATATTAAGAGGATATCTAATAAGACAATCGGGTGAAATAAAAGGTGTTATCTAATTAACCATGCACATATATCAAGCATAAACAGAAAGCTCTACATCATGCATGTCATGGTCCTAATGTGGAAAAGACCGTTTTGGTTAAACCACATGATTTAGCTGCTCAGCGAGGTATTTCTAAAGTAGCCAAATCTATCGATAATCTTATATAGATCTAGAGCGAGTATGGCTGACGAAGATACGGAGGACTTCTCATCATTACTATTGACTGTGATGAATCGTCATCTTTATAGAGTAAAAAGCTTAGTCAGTCAAGGAGCAAACGTAAATGAGGGTAATGCTGAAAGCTGGACACCGTTAGCAATTGCATCAATAAGCGGCAAAGTTGAAGTTGATATGTTGGTATATCTACTCGATCAACAGGCTAAGGTGAGAAAGTCTGTTAAAAGACAGACTTCTTTACACGTTGCTGCTTTCCATGGTCATCTTGATGCTATAAAATATTTGATCAATCAAGGGGCTGAGGTGAATAAAGGAGATAACGATGGTTGGACTGCATTACACATAGCAGCTCGTAATGGTCATTTTTATGTCGTCAAATATCTGATCAGACAAGGGGCTGAGGTGAATACATGAAATAACAATGATATTAGTGCATTACACATTGCTGCAAAGAATTGTTATCTTAGTGTCGTCAAATATTTGATCCGTGTTGGAGCTGAGGTGAATAAAGGAGACATAAATGGTCGAATTCCATTACACAGTGCTGCGTGGAATGGTCATCTTGATGCCAGCAAAATTCTGATTAGTCAAGGGGCTGAGGTGAATAAAGGAGAGAACAAGGGTTTGACTGCATTACACCTTGCTGCTCAGAATGGACATCTTGATATCTGCACGTGTCTGATTAGTCAAGGGGCTGAGGTGAATAAAGGAGAGAACGACGGTTGGACTGCATTACATATTGCTAGTCGGAATGGTGATATTGATGTCGTCAAATATCTCATCAGTCAAAAGGCTGAGACAAATAAGGGAAATGACAGTGATGATACTGCATTACACGTTGCTGCTCAGAATGGTCATCTTGATGTCTGCACGTGTCTGATTAGTCAAGGGGCTAAGGTGAATAAAGATGATAACAATGGTTGGACTGCATTACACATTGCTGCCGAGAATGGTCATATTGATGTCGTCATATATCTGATCAGTCAAGGGGCTGAGGTGAATAAGGTAAATAACAATACAGTTTCTGCATTGCACATCGCTGCTCGAAAAGGTAATCTTGATGTCACCAAATATCTGATTAATCAGAAAGGTGACGTGAAGAAAGAAGATAAAAATGGTAGGACTGCACTGCACCTTGCTGCTCAGAGTGGTCATCTTGATGTCTGCACGTGTCTGATCAGTCAAGGAGCTGAGGTGAATAAAGGAGATAGCAATGGTTCGACTGCATTACACAATGCTGGTTACTATGGTCATCTGGATGTCAGCAATTATCTGATCAGTCAAGGAGCTGAGGTCAATAAGGGAGCGAACAATGGTCGTACTACATTGCACATTGCTGCTCAGAATGGACATCTTGATGTCGTCAAATATCTGATCAGTCAAGGGGCTGAGGTGAATAAAAGAAATAACAATGGTTGGACTGCACTACACACTGCTGCTCGGAAAGGTCATCTTGATGTCGTCCAATATCTGATCAGTCAACGGGCTGAGGTGAATAAAGGAGATAGCGATGGTTGGAGTGCATTACATATTGCTGCTAGGAATGGTCATCTCCATGTCGTCGAATATTTGATCAGTCATGGGGCTGAGGTGAATGAGGGAAATAAGAATGATGTTATTGCATTACACATTACTGCTCTAAATGGTCTTCTTGATGTCGTCAAATATTTGATCAGTCAAGGCGCTGAGGTGAATAAAGGAGACAACCGTGGTTGGACTGCATTGCACACTGCTGCTCGGAATGGTCATCTTGATGTCGTCATATATCTGATCAAGCAGGGTGCAGAGGTGAATAAAGAAGATAACAGAGGATGTACTGCATTACATTTTTCCAATCATAATGATCACCTTGATGTCAGCAAATACCTTATCAGTCAAGGAGCTGTGCCGAACAGATATCGGGACGTTCAAACGTTATTAAAAGGTGCTGCTGAGGGTGTGAATTTAGATGTAACCAAATCGATCACCAAACAAGAAGTAAAGGTAAATAAAGAAAGTAATGTTTCTTGTTGACTGCACTTTCGTTAAAAAGTGTACCAGCTATTTATGTTTCACATTCACCCACTTCATATATTAAAGTATGACATGGGACACGTCATTGCTATGAATTTCACTTTTTCCGAGAAAAAATAATATTAAATTAGTAATATTTTCCATGTGACATTGATAATTGTTAATTTAGTTGTACTTCTGTTAATTGTTTTTAATCATTTTTATTAGAATCAATCTGATTTTCTTGTACACCTATTAACGTTCAGAAAAAAGTGGGTAATATGAGATTTCATGTTCAAACAGATTTCACTGTTGAAAGCCCTGCAAATAAATGGTGCTCATGGCGCTTGCTCATGAAGACAGCTTCTTTCATATCACCACACTCCCTCTCTCATGTGTCTCTCTCTCATAATCTCCCTTCATTTCTTCCTATCCCCCTTTTCGCCGTTTCTGTATCGCTTTTACATATATCGTTTGAAAAGGAGGATATCTATCGTGCTATTCACAACGGAGATACGCCTATCATTGAGAGATTAGTTTCGTCAGGAGTGGATCTCAATGCACGCGCTACTGATGGTAAGACATGTCTTCACAAGGCCATCAAACTCTGCTACGTAACTGACAGAATTGTACAAGAAACTGACACGCTGAAAAAGGTAAGTCAGTCATCTGAATCTACATCACATTCCCATAACATTTATGATTTTATATAGGTAGGAATATAAATAGCGATCGTTATTTTTCTTTATAAAAAATTCGATAAGCCTGTGTACATTCATTATGTTTTCATAAGCTTTCGACTTTCTTTCTTTCAGATTTCCGATGGGGTTTTCGAAGGGAAACTATCTTCTGAGAGGGCATTGGTATTTTATCTCCTTGAAAATGGAGCGAAGACGGATATGAAAGACAAGTCAGGAAAACTACCAATTCACTATGCGAAGGACGACGTGGTAAAACATATGATCCTGACAAGGTGATCCTTTCATAAATGATTCTCTAATAAGATCATATTGATACACATGTGCTGAGCCCCAATGTTCATTTTATTTTTCGATCGTAACAATTATCATTAGACGTCTTAACTAACTACCAACAATGAACATATACATTAAAGCGCCGGTATTGCAGCAATATTCCAAAGTATGGGGCATACAAACATAAGATGTTGTAACATTGTTGTAGCATATTTTGATTACCGGTGAAAAAGGTTTTCGTAAAACTAACAAGCTTGCTATGTCGAGTGTATTCTTTCACGAACAAACATTTAATCAGTCCATATACTTTTACTGAATTTAATGTTAACTTACATTAGCCATTTCATTTAATAAAAAAAATCGAATGTATACCAAAATCAATGATCTACTAAAAATACGTTTCGGGTGAGTAGTTATCAAGAAATGTCTGATATTAAACTAAACAGCTGTAATTCACGTTCTATAAATAGGAGATGAATATACTGTGTATTATAATGCATTTCAATCAAATGCATTCATTCGTTATATGAAACGAGGAGAATATTTTTGAAATCATAGTAATTTCGATCAATCATTTATTTTCAGAATGAAATTTCCTCAGACCGAGTATTATCGAGGTAAGGACACCTCAATGGAGGACAAATATTTTTTAAAATAAAAACGTCAATAATTGAATCACTTCTGTACCTTATGATATATTTTTTTACTGGAATTATGATTATTAATATAATATTGCTCAGAAGAATGTAATAACTATTTCATCATTATCATGATTACTACTATGATGGTAGGCAACATCACTATTAAGAAAGTAGCTATGAAAAAATGTCCTTTAGAAATTAAAAAGTACAGCAGTTGTTTTTAGGATAAGGTGATTTTAAATTCATGTTTGTATTGAGCAAGGCCTACTTTATTGTGTTTTTATTGGTATTGATGAGAATATCCCAGATATATGTAAATATTTAAACACATCTTCTGTGGATATCACTTTATGAAACCCGATCTTTTTTACTCGCCGTTATCCGATATAAGATGATGTCCAAACATTTTTGACCCGCAAAAGAGCTAATACCCTTTTTTAAAGTATTGGGGATAATTTCTGGTAATTTTGTACCTTGTTTCTTTTATCGAATTGTTGACATAGGAAATGATACATGAAATCCATAATTCCGGATCGTGAATTCGTTTGGCCTATTGATTTATCCACATAGCAGTTACATTGTTAAATTTCTTCGTTCAAATTACTTTGTTTTACTAATACCCTCGGACATGATTATAAGGATATTTTAAAAACTTACTTCGGCAAAGCCTTGCCAGATGAAAAAAAATCACATTTGATTTCTTACCCTTTTGGGCTTTAAGGGGAGTGGACGTTCATGCTAAACTCCGAAAAATTAAGATGCTAGCATGAATTCGTTGAAGGTCATTGACCTGTATCACTCGTTGGACAGTCGATAGACAACATCTGTAAATTGCCAATTCGTCTACTGCCAACTCATTTACTCACCACGTGGTCTTCTCTCATTTAGTCTAATGTCATTCCGTCCATCAGCATTTCGTCTAACAACCATTTGGTCCAATCATCATTTTGTCTAATCACCATTTCGTCTATGACCATTTCGTCTCATAACAAGTTAGACCAAGTGGTATGTAGACTAAATGGCTATTGGACCAACTGGTTATTAGACGAAATGTTGAGTGGACGAATTGGCAATTAGACAATGTGGAAAGTGGACGAACCGATGGTAGCTAGACCAAATGATAGTAGAAGAGTTGGCAGTCGGACGAATTGGAAGTAAACTACACCATATTAGTTGCTCTTCTTCACAATATGCACAGATAACATGGATACACAACGTCCCAAGGAATCTAGACTCTCCGGAGAAGTAATTTCTGAGGGGTTTTCTATACCTCAAGATGCTCCAAACCCTACAGATAAGATGAAGCAGAGTAAGCAGAATGAAACTCAAAAACAATCTGCAGAAAGCGAGGAAGATCATACTAATTATGAAGAAGATGACTTGATTCAACTTGAGAAGCATGGCATCATGGTCAGGATTTCGAAATATGAAACGTACAGTGCAAAGGACATTGGTGTGGAAGTGATTGAAGACGTTCCACCTGAGCTGGAGTTGAAGGAAACAGAAGCCATCATTTCGGTTGGATTAAAGATGTCGCCTTCAGATGCACTCTTTGACAGTCCCGTGAGAGTAACAATGCCCCATTGCGGTGCATTCACAAAGCCAAAGGATGCAGAAGTCTACATCTATTATCGCAAGAATGGTATGCTCTTTTCATTTTCTTTTTGGTCGCCCCCAAAGTTTTTCACATTTGCATTCCTGAAGATTGGAGTTTTACCATTGCAGAAAAATATCAATTTGTTTAGTTTTATAACTTTAGTATACAAATAACGAATGTTTATGAGAACAATGGACAGAATATTTCACGAGGTGAAAGATGAAATGATCCATTCAAAGAGGCGTAGACGAGTTGAAGTGATCATTATTTCATCTTTCATCGAATGAAGTATTCTGTCCATTGCACGAATGAACAATCGTTCATCATTTGGTTTATATGACACCTAAAAATTGATTTTTTTTTCCATATGAAATTCAAGAATTTTTATGCAAAACATGCTCACGCAGTGCGAGTTCGGTCTGTTGATTGTTACGTCATTACAGCAAGCGCACTGCTGGTGCATGAGCTGCAGTCTCGGTGCAAGAGTGCAATGGACAAAATCGTATGGATCCAAGATTGTACGGTTGATGACGTCATTGCAAAATGGGCTGAATGAACGATATCTAACAACCAATCAAATAAAAAGGATTTAACGAGGTGTCATATAATTCATAATGATGACCAAACCAAACCAATGAGACTTGCAAGATATAAACGAATACGACATCATTTTCATTCCCTCGATAATAGGCTTATTGTGCTTTTAATTGGCCTGAACTCTATGATGGCCGGCATCGCATGTCAACTGAGGTGGTGATTGCATTCGTTTTGTATGGCATATCTATTTTCGTCTCTTTGGGACTTCTAATTCAACATCGTAAAAAACAATTTGCACAGCAAATTACGTCAAAAGTACATGGTGCTAAAACGGCAGCTCAGAACATTGCAGCTCAGAACATTACAGCTCAGAACATTTTGTGGTTAGTTTACTTGCAGGTTACTAGTCGAATATTCTATCCGTATATCTGCATTCAGATGTAAGATTCTATGGTTAAAAAATGCGAATAAAAAAGTAGCAAGTATGATCAAAAGCTATACTTCTCCGTCAATCTAAGCCGGCAATTTTATACATATCATATTATTTGAAGTCATTATTCTTTTATCTGGAAAATCGAATTTATTACAACAAAAGCATGTGATCACAACTTCTTACACTTAAGACGACGTCATAGATTCCTGGCGGTAAATAGAGATAAAAAAGTCAATTTCCGAGGTCCGCTAATTTGAGTACCGGTATTCTATTACATTGGCAAACAGTCAATGGGTAAATTTATAAAACTTTCATCTTTGTATTCCGTAGATTAATAACCTACCACTTCTGTTTCATCTATCACTCTAATTTCCCCGATTCCTTTAATGTGTTGAAACAAGGCCATTGAAATATAATTAGTATGTTTGAGCCTCTTTTCATTTACTTTTCATTCGTTAAAATTATACATTTATTTTCAGCAGAATCTTGCACGAAATCTTTTTAAAAGGTTTTATTTGGTTTTCCTGATTTTGTGTAACAAATCATTGATTATCAATACAAGTAAACAAAAAATAAAGAGAAAAGAAAGAAAAAAAATCAACAAGCAGGATAAATATTATTAGTTTGCATTGGAAAATGTATATTATATCAAAAATTATTAACAAGTAATTAATGCAGTCAATTTAACTCGTATACGTATTCATCATCCCCAATATAGTGTAGTAAAGGCGAGAATGTATGGCAGATGGATTGAAATCGGTTATTTTACATAATGATAAGGATTAACAAATTACCATCGTTAGAAGGCATATTAAGATATTCTTCAGTTACAATAATAAATAATGATAAAATAACTTACAACTTAAATCTCCTTTGTTCTGGGCCCTTTTAATGGTTAGTACACATCTTTAGTAAAGAATTATAACATCGTTTGCTTCATGGTTCGGTAGAAAGGGGAATGACACAATTATTTGGTTTAAAAAAATATATATCACAGATTCTACAGAGTTTACAGCGATTCATTCTTCCAGCACGAGTAGCCCAAGATGTGTTGTGAGAGATCGCGATCTCGATATCTACGTCAACCACTTCTCAGAACATTGGATTGTTGCTAAAATAAGACGGATCTTTATTGGCAAACGTGTTATCTGTACACCATGTGTTCCCGTGCCAGCACCAAGAAATGAAGAGCACGTTTTGTTGGTCAACGTTAGGGATCAACGCCTTGCTGAATGGAGGGTGGGTAGAATAAACTACTTCTTTCATTTGAAATTGCATTATATACTCGTGGAGTATTTTTTTCGGCTGTTGTACGATGTTTATGTCCTACTTCATAAAAATTCAGATGAATTCATGTATTTCATTTCAGTTTAGCTAAGTCATGTAAATCAAAGAAGGGGAGGGGACAATCCCATAGGACATTTTATAAAAAAATGGGAAATATGACATAATTATGCGACGATATTTTTTTAAATTTTTTTTCGTGAATTTTTTGAGCGAAAATAAGACCGAAAGTTAAGATGATGGATGCTGAATCACCAACATATTTTTTTTTTGGGGGGGCAAAGCATCTATGCAGCCCCCCTTGAAGAAAGTAGGTTGGTACGACATAATGTAGAGATTTGCCCAAATGAAGTTCCTCTGGAAGCGACCCCTCTTTTTTTGTTCAGACCAAATTCACCTCCATTTGGTTGGGAGTAAAAAAATATTGACTTGCCCCCAAAAAGTCGTTTCTGTGCCCTTGTTAACTCGGCTGCATGCATTTTTGCCCCTAACAAATTTGCACTTTTTACAAAATTGCAAATACATGTAAGGGGCTAGAAAAAATATAATGAGAAAATGTAATGATTGGAAACAACCACACCCAGTACACAACTTACACTTTTTTTAAGCAAGTGCACACCTAGTTACCAATAATGCATTTATTTGAAAACGGGATAAAAGAGCTATGTAGACTAAATGCCTTGCTATCTGGCATAGGTGCCGCGGCCGGGGATCGAACCTCGGACTTTCAATGTATAGCCTGGCGCCTTTGACCACTCGGCCACGGCTCCTCTACCTACACACTTTTACTTGCACTGAAAGCACACACGCGCGCGCGCACCCTCACACACACACACACCAAACGCACATACACGAGCGTGCAATTTTGGTACTATACATTTGTCGCAGTACAGGGCCAGAGTACAACAATGAAGACCAGAAATACGTGATGAGTGCAGTTCTGTTATTTATTTCATTGCCGTTAGTCTCGGCTGTAGTTGTACGTAGCTCGTAGTATATACAAAGTGACAATAAAAAAACCCCTGAAAAATACAATCAAGAGAAAAGGTGTCATAATCAAGATTTGGGCTCATAAAAATATGACAGATTTTACTTTCATAGGTCACTTGAAGGCAAATATTAACATGCAGTTACACGTTTTATAAACTCAGTAACGATGATTACAACATGTTATATAAGTTGCATATCAAATGAAATTATCCTTTCAACTGTACACCAATCTATGCTGTTCTATTGACTGCTTTATAAATCTTGAGTTACATCTCGACTTCATTTGTGTTTACACAAGAGCTTGTTTACATTTTGTTTTATTACCAAATTCATGAACATCATCTGAACTACCAAATCCATGCATGTCTAACATTAAGATTCCAAGATCCATTTATGATTTAAAAAAAGGAAAGAAATCATTGTGCTTCAACTAAAGTCAAATGACTCAAACACTCAACTGTATAACATAACCTAAATTAGAGCATATAACATTTCCTGTATTCCAAATGTGACAAAAAGAAATAAATTCATATATCCATTCTACTGAAACGTACCCAAGGGCTCGAAGACAACACACCCACTGAGCAACCGTCTAAGAGGTACCAATCTCACTGCAGTCTTGCAGAGTCACCGTCCTTCAATAAAACATGTCAAAATAAACAAATGACAAAATAGAAAATATGAACTCTTTTTTTACTTAACTGACATTACATACCTACTCAAGCTTATGAATCCGAAGTATATAGTCTCCAAACACCTTGTAACAATTTTGCCTAAACAAGATGTATTTCTCAATAAAAGTTTCCCTTCTCACCACAGCAATATCTAACTCATGGGCGCCGCCATCTTTATTCTATTGTTTATCTCTGTAGCGCCATCAACGATCATGTGCCTACGGGTCTCGTCTGAGAACCCAAACCTATTTTGTACCGATAAATCTCTGCATTTACTCATATTCCGTAACATAAAGAAATATAACTATTTCTGTGTTTCTTTCTATCATCGGTTACTCACTAAAATCTACTTAAAATCTCAAATCTCTCTTTACAATGCACCAAGAATATTTTCCAATAAATCGTAATAAAACCTTGTGGTATCAACAGGATTTCTGACACTCAAAAGCATTTCCCAATTCTTCAATGCGATATCAAGAAATTGTATCTACTCTAACAGTAAGGCATGTTATGCAACTAACCTTCCATAATTCTTTTGGATTCTTCACATTTCCAGATATTAACACTAAAATGTTTGCATAATTTGTAAAGTAACACTATAAAATATTTTAGTTCACTTACTAATACTTCTTTGAATTATGACACTCAAACTTCGCAAGCGAGTAGCAATCTTGGACATTGCACCATGCTACGTCTGTTAACGACCTTGGCTCGAACCCGTGTGTCTGTGTCTACGCCCAATGCCACAGCACATCACATGCATTCTACGAGAGCAGTCTTAATTTACATACACCACTTAATTTGCATGCGTACCAACCAAAATCTCTTTCAGACTAACTAATTTGCATGTGCGGTAACCCAAAATGTCAAAGGCGATAATTAGCATGCTCGCTTAGTCAAAAACATGCGCACTGAGCAAATACATGCACGGACAAATTCAAAGAGCTACAAAATATTCCATCTTCCTACACATATATGGGTTTTTTTTATTAGGCATCATAGAGAATAACATACAGATACTTGAAGAGACCAACTGTTTTTTTAATGAAAACTTTAGTGATGAAAAGGCTGTGAAGATGTCAATCCATCAGAATTTTTAATTTTATCATTATTGTGATTGGCAAATCATACCTTTTATCGAACTGGGACGTTTGTCAGTAACAAGTGCATGCATGATGTGTAGCCCCGTCTCTGATTTTGTAATTTTATAAATGCACCAAATGGAATTGTCATTAGTTCATCTGTTTTTTTTTTGTCAGTGTTTATACTATTTAGTTTACATAGGGAATGTCGCTATTGAAAGTAACTATACGTGTTGATAACATTTTCTTGAAATGCTTTGTTGAATAGATTTTCCTTCTTTCACCTTATGAAAAATACCATCGCAATCATGTTACCGCCATTTTGTCTCTACATTCATATTGTTGAATGGTATTATCCTGCAATTGCTCTTTAAAAGGTCCCGGATGGATATAAAGTTCCGATACCAGGGGAACAGTTCTTAGTGAAGTGGCGTTCAGGGGAATTAAAGATATCCTGCAAAGCAAAGAACATCATAAACGAAACCGAGGTAACGTACTTTTAAAAAGAAAATATGCCTCTAAAATATATACATTTTGGTAAATCATTTCTCTTTCCTTTGCTTCCGCCTTATACAGAGTACCTCTGTAATCATGGTAATATACCTTGCACGGTTACACTTCGTTATTCCGAAACACGTAAATTGCCTATACCTCGATGTTCGTTGATCAGAAAACGTAAAAGGGTTCGTTAATTAGAACATTTATGGCGTTATTCCGAAGGTTCGTTATTCCGACGGTTTGATAATCCGAAAACGAAATAAGGTTCGTTAATCATTTCGTTTTCGGACTAACGAACCTTCGGAATTACGAACCTCACTTCGTTTTCGGACTAACGAACCTTCGGAATTACGAACCTTATTTCTTTTTCGGACTAACGAACCGTCGGAATTACGAACCTTCGGAAATACGAACCGTCGGAATTACGAACCTCCGGAAATACGAACCTTCGGAATAAAGAACCTTCGGAATAACGAAGCTTCGGAATTACAAATGTATGCGCCTTGCACAGGGGATATGAAATATAATGCAAGTTTATGGGGAAAATATTCAGCATGATCTCAAAGTCCAACCTGACGGTAAGAATACAGTAAACGTGGTAGATTAAATGAAATGAAATATTTATGTATAATGTACTCAAATCAATTTTGCCTTGACGGATTGTTTTATTGAATACCTTTGGGGATTGGTCTCTAACATTGTAAGTAATGGGCTTTCAAAATCAGATGTTGCGTGGCGTGACAACTGTTAAGTTAAACGAATTCTCGTATAGGCAAGCGTGTTTTAATTAGTGCATTTGATTTAAGATGTTAAGCGACAACTCACTTAAAATATGTTGATTATTTGGCGATTCTATTTCATGTGTAGACCTACTTTATACTGTTAGTAATATTTTGAAATAATATTAAAATTTACTACATAATAATGTTACTTTCTAGAATAAAAATCAAAGTAAAGGCACCGGTTGATGGTATATGGAGCCACCCCTTGCAAATCCCCCATGTTTGACATACAAATGACCTCGACTTATGCAGTGAAAATCGCTTTTTAGGTTGTCAAAATTTTCGTAAGCAAAATCCCCCCCTCAATAGTAAAACCCTGGATCCGCCCTTGGGACTGACTTAAGTTGAAAAGAACAAAAAAGAGGGGAAAGTAAACAATGGTGAAAATGCCCACACAGCCAGCTTTATATTAAAGACTATTCATTCATTTATATGCATTTATTTCGTTCATGTACTAAAAATAACATTACAAACATATCGATAGAGGGATAGACAAGAAATAGAAAAAAATTATGAAATGAGGAGACATCTTAGAAGGCAGAGAAGCCTTATTGTTGGTGTCAGCAAAAGAACAAAATACAAATTATACCCCCCAAAACTTACAAAATTATGGACAATATACAGTGCGAGTCAGAAAAATGTTACACTTTTTAAATTAAGTATTTTTCAAGAAAATGTGGGATTCAGAGAGAATTTTTAGCATGTATGGATATAGACTGAGTAGATATTCCTTTATCACTCGGTAAATTTGTTTCGGTATTATTGTTATGGTTGAGTGCACAACAGCCGTTGTTTGAAAAGTGTCAAAACCCATTTGCGCCAAGTCAGGTGATTACCTGTACCCGCTGAAACAGAGACAAAATCATTCACAAAAACAATATGCGGTTATGCGTATATTTATTAAAGCTTCCCGCCTTCAACATGTTCAGTCTTCCACATTGATGATGCGCTGCTGCAAGTCATTCCAGATCTGCAGGTGGAGTGCTGTACACTTTTGACTTCAATCACATAAATGCTTCTTTTTAATTTGTCGTCTGATTTTGATATAGACACTTCGCAGGGCCATGGCAGCAATGCTCCATCAAACTCAGATGTGCATCAAGAAAAATGGACATGTGGAAGATTGAAGGTGGGAAGCTTTGTCCAAGTTGTGGCTGAAATGACTATGAAAAGGAAATGAAAAGGAATTTTTAAGTGAAGATGATTTATTGATTTACTGGTTCTCTTGTTTATTTTTCTTGATTAATAAACATACGCATAAACTTTACGCTCATTGTTTGTGTGAATGCTTTTGTCTCTGTTTCAGCAGGTACATGTAATCACCTGACTTGGCGCAAATGGGTTTTGACACTTTTCAAACAATGGCTGTTGTGCACTCAACCATAACAACAACACTGAAACAAATTTTACCAAGTGACAAAGGAATATTTACTCTATCCTTACATGCTAGAATTTCTCTCTGAATCCCACATTTTCTTAATTAATACTTAATTTAAAAAGTGTAACATTTTTTCTGACTCGCACTGTACAACACCTAAATTCATTTATATTCAAAGTAACGATAAAGCCTGTAATACTGGAAAAGTATTATATATTGTGGTTATCAATTAAATATGATTTTAGTCTCCTTTTGAAAACGGAAAGGGAATTGCTATCTTTTATGTATAAAGGAAGGTTATTCCAAATGATTGGTACGTTGAAAAAATAGATTTTTTAGCAGCATTAGTTCTCGTCAATGGTAAGTCAAATGAAAAACTGCGTTTATTATATGAATGGAAGTCAACATTAAACATGTTAAAAGAAAATTTATCACAAAGACTTGGTGGAATAATTCATTTGTAACAGAGGTACTGTTACAATACTGTACCATATTGAAGTAGCATATCAAATATATTCAAGACTTTTAAGTGAGAAAATAATGACTTTGTGTGAGCAAGGTTACCGGAATGGTACCTATTGATCAACGTGTTATCTAATAAAACATAGAGAAAAAATAGATATAAAAATTATATAGGATCGTCCTTAACACCTTTGTGAACAAAACGTAAAACCCTTAACAAAAAGTTCAAAAATTTGTTCTTTTTTTATGAAAACAAAGGAAATAGTGGAAATTGAAATTTGGGCTCAACAAATATCTAATTTAGCCACAATGCATAATAATCATACTTTTATTATAAATTTGTTTTTACTTTTGTATATTGATGCAGATGCCATGCAATACAAACGAATTGCACATCATTAAAATGAACTCTCAGAAATGAAACTGGTTGGTTGCTCAAGCAATCCAATCCTATCGGTCTTTGTTACTTGAATTGAATGCGCGCAATTCCTGAATTTCATTGCCCAATATTTAAATAAAAAAAAAATACATTCGTTATTTTGTATGACCATCAGCAAATCTCTTTGCCTAAAATAAGAACGGAATCAAAAGCGCATTACATATATTCATATGATCAAAATTGAAATAGTCTTGGCCATAAACTTGTTTTAATGATTATAAATGAATTCTAGTGTCTTTAGATGAATCCCATTGTCTGATTTGAAAATTTGAATAACCGATATCTCTGGGAAAACGATAACTTGAATGAATTTTAATGCACACAAAGCTTTGACGTGACTTCTTTATGATATTGGACAGGAACGAAAACCTATATTTTATAAATTTAGTAATTTCAATTCACGGCCAGTTCAATATAATTTGTAAAATTCTGAAGGTTTTAAGGCTAGCTTATATCTGTTGTTTTATATCGTACTGATCATTGACTTTTATGTTAAAATTTCTTAAATTCATAAATGCAAATCTAAAAAAAAAATATATATGTTACGCGACTGGAAGGAATTTCGAACTATAAACCCTTGAGCTCAAAACGATACGGAACTTTGGAACATTTTGAATTTACATTCTTTGAATAACAATTAATTGACCTTTGGAACATCTTCATGATATCATAATCCCTGATAATTTGCAAATTACTATAATTATGCTTACATTTCTTTTTTTTTAATACCGTTATTACTCATTCCTCTCCATGCAGATAAAGCATCATGAAAGATAACATTCTTAATCCTCCTTTTCTGCTGGAGTTATCTGAGAGTATTGACTTGGCAGTGGTTTCTCCAGCGAATTTCGCAATTTATTTGGGAGTCTCAAGTCCTAAAGGCAGCGCAGCAGTACAACAAGCAATACTTGGCATGAACCCCCAGCAGGCATATATGACTTTATTAAACCATCATGTTAAAGAACATGGGACCGATGTTAACAGCGCATTGAATCTACGATCAAAACTATTGAACAACCGCTTGAAGTCTATTGCCGATATTGTAGATAGAGGTACATGTATGTTATATTAAAAGAAAAGCCTACATGTATTTATTAATGAATCTATTCCTTTATTTTCATTGCTATCCTGCTTTTCGTAATCTGTATATCTGACTTTGAATCTGCCACATTCCCGAATGAAATTTGAAGTGATGAGAATGATGATATAAAAGGTTTAGGCCTATATAGAAACAAAAATGCTATACTTTCGTCCCCAATACAACACATCCGACTAATATGTAGATAAATAGCTGTTGTGAAGAAGACGAAGAAGAAGAAAAAACGTAGGCAGATAGGGCATGATTCGAAGTCACTACATCTTAAAGAGTTACGAAAGGTGTGTGGAAGAAGAGGACTGGAAATTGGATAGATTATAAGCTTGGATAAATAAAACAGATATCTATAAATTAATGTCTTTCCAGAATTAATGAAGTACAACATTCCTATACCTAGCCATGCTGATACAGTTATCGGCCAGCCACTTGATCTACCAACTCCTTCTGATCTACCAGGAAATTCAGGTAAAATATACTATAAACAAAGGTTGGTCAAAATAACAAATTAATCAACAGATTGTGTTGGTTTTTTTAACGAGTGCGACACATTCATTTTCATCTATTAAAAAAAATCTTCTCTTTCCAGTCTCTTCCTTATTTATTTTTTCTCTTCCCAACCTTTCTTTCTTTATTTGTTTATTCCTCTCTGCCTAGCTCCACCCCCTTCACCTACTTATTTTATATAATTTTTCATATGAAACTTAAATGCATATCTGTAAATAAAAACAAGGATTTTAGAACAAATATTGAAATAGCACTTTTGCCTATACACGTACTAGTATACTTCCGATGTTATCACTGCTCAATCATGCATGTAAATACTAAATGTACCTATCACGACGATAATTTTGCTGTTAACACTCCAAATGTTTAATAGCTAGCCTATTGTTTTAATTATCTATTTAAAAGGACCAAGGCAGCGGCAGGTACCACCTACTACTAGTATGGTTAGAGATCCCACCAGTCATGATAGGCAGCCAGTTAGACCAGATACTCAGCCTCTCAATTGTCCCGTAGATAGTGTTCCACATTCGTCGCCCTCTGATCACGACACACGACCTACACATCGGTTCTTTGCAGCCATTGTCATGGTCACATTGGTCATTGTTGGTGTCTATTTATTTCTCTATTAAAAGAAAAGTCGCACATCTCAAGCATATTTTATCGAAACTGTATACTCTTAAAATTGTTGGGCAACATACTTGGTTAAAACTTTATCAAATTTTCTGTAGTTTTTAACCAATAATGCGTGCTTTGGGCGAAAGTACACTGTATTGGTTGGAAACTATAACAAGAGTTGGATAGATCTTTTAGCCAATAAATTGTTGTGTGGACAGTATTACCCAACATTTTAAGAGTGTATTGGAAACAAACTCCATGAGCAGTTGAGTAAACGTCAGAAAAAAAAGTATCATGTGACATGCACCCACCACATTTCATATCACATGGATGTGTGTCAGCTTTGAAGAGATGTAAATGCACTAGGACCACCGGTAATCGGGGTTATGGAGTCTTTTGCTTGTACCCGGTCATTGTAACTTATTTATTTTCATCAGGGAAATAGATCAGCAAGCCTATTTATTTATTTATCTCATTTGAAACTCCATGGTCCTATCTTGCTTAAACCATACACTTGTTTTCTAACATCAGCTAATTAAATTCATTTATTGTATTTCTACGTTTTGTCTCAGAGAGCAATGTTGAAAAAATCTAATGTTCATTTTCTTCTTAAAATTGCATTTTATTTATTATTCTTTAAAAAGTAGTTGAATAGCACACTGAAATATAACATGAATACTTTACTACTAGTACTACACCATAATATTAATCTTCGTGTGTTTGTTTTGTTTTCCTTTTATCGTCTTCTATCCTTCTTAATTCGTAATGTAGGATGGGGGTCGGGTGTCCGGACACTTTATTTTTTTGAAGCCTTCTTTTTTGTCTTTGGATTACACTAAAAATATAAATTCAATAGTTATAATCATCTTCTACTCTGTATAACATTTCCTAACGTCTTGTAATAAAAATGGATGAAACTTTGCTTGTAATTTTTTCCAAATGACTTTCTGAAATTGATTGTCCGGACACACAACAACTGCATGGGTATAACATTGTTTATACACCTTTCATTTTTCCAACTTTTATTGGGAAACTATCATGTACCCCTTATCCGAGCTTTATTCAATATTTATAACTCATGTCTTTCATTGTTCTATGTGCTTTTAATATTGTAATTAAAATATTTCAATTCGAATATCTATTTTGTGTATAATCTTTTGCTATTAGGCAATGTTTGTAAAACAAAATTACATTTTTTTTTATATTATGCATAAAATACATAAATGAAATAAATAGCATGAAAATAAAATGTATATAACTCGATGAAAAAAAATCTTTCGTTTAACGCCTCTTTTATTCTGTAAATACTTAAAGCATGTCTTTAGCTTTGGTAAGGGTCAATAATGTACAATATACTTGAGTATCATCTATAATATTCCGATCTTAAAAACTTGAATAACCCGTTGATCTTTCAACCGTCGTATTTAAACATTGAACATATCTAGCGCCCTCTATCTACGATATTTTTTGTTTTAGTTTCCCTTTAAAAGTGCTATTTGAGAAGTCTTTCTTTCAAATTTAGGGATTGGCTATCAAGAAGCTACAGAAAAAAAATTATATCCTGAAATTTTAGCCCAGTGCATGCATTGGAATAGGTTTTATAAAAAAATAGAAAACCGTACAGATGATTAATTTTGATCAGTTGGACATATGATCAAAATACACCATCATATAAATACATGTTAATTTCATATCCTACACACCATAACTGTTTTTCAATCTAGTTATTAATTATAATTGTTGGATTCACATTTGGGGGATTTACCATTACAAAATCATAATTTTTTTTACATTTAGAGCTCTATAGAACTATTAAAAAGGGAATTAACCGCGAATCAAATTACTTTTAAGAATTTTTAATTTATCTTGGAAATTGTGATAAGAGTTAATTGCATTTGTTTGTATTGTTGATATAGTTAATGTCAATATTTCTGTTTTTCTCATATACATATATATAATGAGAGAGAGAGAGAGAGAGCGCGCGCGCGCGTGAGAGTGTGTGAGAGGGAGGGGAGAGAGAGAAAAATATAATAACCTGTTACCATGCAATATGGTAGCAGGGAAATATATCATGTGCGCCACTCTATTGTTACTTGATGAGTAATAATCTAATGGAACCTAGTATAGCACACCGTAACAACGAGACAATTATGATAATTTTCTAAGCCCCCTTCTAAACTATAAAGAATTCTCAAGCACGAACAAAATATACATTTTTTGCTGTGTTTTTTTTTTGTATTAGTTCATTTTTTTTTTCTTCTTTCTAATTTCCAAGGATTCATATCACTTCCATTAATTTGAAAGCAGGGTTAATAAGCATTGTCGATTCAATTGCTTTGCTCTAGGGCAACAGTGCCATGACCGAGGATCGAACCCCGGAATTTCAAGTGTTCAGTTAGGCGCCTTAGCCCACTCGGCCATGCTGGTACCTCCACCGTATCTTTATGTTGGAGGCAACAAGAAGATACACAGCAAAAACTGTGTTGTTAACCGGTGTACATAGAGGACCACACTAGTTATTTTACACAGATGTTAAATTAGTGGTGTTAGTTTTACACCTATAGATGTTATTACAACCCCTTTTGTTGTTACATTTAGACTCTTTGGTGTTATGCTTGATCTCTAGTGTGTAATTTTAACACCTAACGGTGTGGTCCTCTATTAACACCAATTGATGTCAGTTTTAACAACGCAGTTTTTACGGCTCGGTGTAAAAATGGCAGAGGTAAAAATGGCAAAGGTAAAAATGGCAGAGGTAAAAATGGCAGAGGTAAAAATGGCAGAGGTAAAAATGGCAGAGGTAAAGATGGCAGAGGTAATAATGGCAGAGGTAAAAATGGCAGAGGTAAAAATGGCAGAGGTAATAATGGCAGAGGTAAAAATGGCAGAGGTAAAAATGGCAGAGGTAAAAATGGCAGAGGTAAAAATGGCAGAGGTAAAAATGGCAGAGGTAAAAATGGCAGAGGTAAAAATGGCAGAGGTAAAAATGGCAGAGGTAAAAATGGCAGAGGTATAAATGGCAGCGGTAAAAATGGCATATTGGCAGAGGTAAGAATGACAGAGGTATACATGGCCAGTCTTTATAAACCCCCATGCCATAAAATCCAAAAGCCATTCCATGTACAGTAGATTAAATACGAAAGGTTTTGAGAAGAAAATAAGAATTGTAATGTTGGACTAAAGGGTAACATTTTAAATCATATTTTGCATCTTCTGCACCGAATTGATAACACTCGAGTTGTTTTTTTCCTGGACTTACATGCACGGCCTGCTCATGGCCAAATCGTTCCTTTAATATTCATATTTGAAGCACACTTTGGATCCCAAGTATTGTACTTAATTCATTAAAGGGGAAATTCAAACTGACATAAAGTTCATTGTAAAAATAGCAGAAAATAATTAAAATGATATTTGGTGCAGGTTTTAGGGAATCCATCAAAGATTTAAAAAGTTTAGTCAGTTTCAATGGTGACGTCATTTGCGAGCAGTTTTTCCCAGATATGGTGTCATATATAATATCAAATGAAATGTCATTTTCTTTAAAAAAAATTAACGGTTTTTATTGTACCTTGAATATGTCAATATACAAATCATTTCACATCCGCTCCTGAAAGATTTTTTTCAGCAATCACGAACCACTGATTAAAACATTGAAAAGTATACATTTTGGTGCATAAAATACGGGGTAGCTGCTGCTGCTCGTATATGACGTAACAATGCAGATCAAAAACTCAAACTTCTAATAACTTTCTTTATCTTTGATGAGGTTTCTGCAAACATTCACTTCAATTTTTTTGGGTGTTATTTTTACGTAAATCATTTGTCAGGGTGAACTTCCCCTTCAAAAAACATCGATAGACTTGAGAAACGCCTATATAATCTAAATCTCTGATTCGCTGCACATTTCCAAATTCATCCGGTAACCGTTACCCTAGAAATTAGTTTAAGAACCTGACATTCACTTGGACTAGCTGCAATGAGGATATTGCTCTGAAAAAAAGTTCATAATACTCGATAGGAGTCCATCTGTCTTTTCCTTGTTGATGTAGCATGATCTTTACCTCTGTCATCTTTGCCTCTGCCATGTACCTCTTCCAGTTTTAACTCCGTCATTTTACCTCTACCATTATTACCTCGGGGGAGGGGGGAGTAATATTTATATAATATTGGATGGCCTTGAGGTTAATACAAGGAAATATTGGACGAGCTTTGCATAAATATTGGACGAGTCGAAGACGAGTCCAATATTTTGCAAAGCGAGTCCTATATTTCCTTGTATTGACCGAAAAAGGGACATCCAGTATTATGATTATTATTCATACAGAGAATTTTAGCAAATGATTTTTAACTTACCCTCCCGCCCTGAGACTCTGACTCTGCTGTACGGTACGGTGTCCTACTGCATTGTCAGTACTTGATCTTGGGATATAGTTTTAGTGCAGGTCTTGATCTATCCAAATTTTCCAATGTCTAGATAGTCACGAAATATTATGTACATTCCAAACTCTAAAGCCAGGAAGAAGCCTCAAAGTTGAAAGTAGCGTATAACATTAACACAAAAGTCTGTAAAGTTAACTTGAACACCAGTTTTTTATTTACACGTATTTACAAAATGCCTACTGCCTCCGTGTCTATTGGAAATTATTGTAGTTAATAGTTATATTTGTGCAGTTGTTGAAAACCAGGGGATGCATTTGCATACTTGTAGTTGTATTTCGAGAAGCACTGGCCATGTTGATATTGTGGATTTGCTCTGGTTGAGGACCAATTATGTCATCTATCAGTGCAACTTGGGAGTCAGAGAGAATAGGACTATCTTCTTGGCCCTGCTCATCATACTCACATTCACTTGTTCGTGTTTTTTGGGGTTGTTGATGTGATGACTGGTCTACATGTAGATCTACTTCTGGATCAACACACTCGTCTCGAGACACACCTGCCTTATCCCGCGAGTGAGTTATCGATGAAATCAGTGCATCAGACAATTCTCTCTTACGCTTGCCGGTAACTAGTCCAGTGTAGCTTCCTAGGCTAGCTTCATTGTGGTGCCCAGAAATGCTACAAATATCATGGGCACTGAATCCCTTGCGATCGAGAATTGTGATAGCCGTAGCACGAATACAGTGGTTTGTATAGATGCGTGATAGTTCAGCTCTCTTGCTGATATTGATAGTAGACATCATTTGACCCAATGTTTTCTGGCCCACTGGTATGTTTTTGTACCACAACTTTGGTGCTTCTGAAGTAACAGGTGTCTGGAAAAGCGCACTGCATTTCGGGTTAAGTTTCGAAACATATTTTTCATATGAATTTACTGGACATCCTAGCTCTCCTGTTGAATACATACGACCTGCATCTACTCTACTATCTGGGTTGTTTTCTCTTGTTTTCTTTGTCAATTCGTCTCTACTTTGGTAAACGTATCTTCTTCCGTTGTTGTCCTGACCTATCTCAAAATGATCTGGTGTTAATTCACGGAGATTTTCACGGCCTCGACGGCAGATGAATAACATCAATTCGAAAAAAACTTTGTACTGGAGACCTTGGGGAGTATTCTCATCAAACACCCCCGATTTGTAGAGCTGATTGATGTCCTCCTGTGAGATAGGACACTTGTGAGTTGTATCTCCCTTTCCGAGTGTCTTCAACTGTACAAGGGCAGCTTTGAAAGCAATATTTGCCTCACTGAATTCGACATCTTTAGTTATGTCAATGACTCTCACTTCTTGGCCTTCTGGTTTTTTTAAGTGTCTGTTCAAACCTTGCCTAATTGCCAACAGACTAGCCCTTTTGTAGAAATCTCCGTCTACCTTTCTGACTTCGAGGTAGAACTTTCTAAGAATATTTGCAAGATCGAGTTTGTCAAGCTGTTCAAATTCTGTATTTAAGTTTTTCTCACGCAGATAATCTTTGAATACACTCACCGAGATCTTGGTGGCTTTGTGAGTATTTTCACTGTCCTTGTTATTCAGAAGTTGTTCATAATTATCAGAATCCAGATCAGCAAATCTCCGACGAGTTGCATCCATGACAGCAGCCATGTTACTTGTTACTAATGTTAGGCCGAGATCTCCACTAGATTAACTAGTCCAGGTCTAGACCAGAATTAGACTCGACTCGACTAGCGCTAGCCTAGCTATATCCGAGGCCGGTACGTACGCAGTTACTGTATACCGTGTACCGGTGCGGTACGGTACAAATACGGTATAAACTAGCTGTTTGTGGCCATGCATGCGCGCATGCACTGATCTGATCGTCGTCTGCCCCCGAAAAAATACAACTGTTTTCATCAAACTTGACTGTAATGTTATTTCATGAAAGTGATATTTCTTAAAATTGTGTAAAAATGTATTTATCAGTCCATTATTTTATGAATTGTTTCTACATAACACAGAATTGGGAGAAAAATCAACATTTTACTTAATTCGTAATTGACCAATCACAGGCGTTATTACTTAGTATTTTGGGATATCTCTGTTTCCTTAACCAATCACAGTGCAGTTTACAAACTTCGGGGATTCCCCTTCTAGTCGTCCAATATTTTCAATATTGTGTCACCTCGGAAAAAAATATTAGGCGAGTTCAACAAACTTTTTAAGTGGGTCGAGTGCATCAACAAAATAACACTTGTATTTGGGCTCTAAAATTGTCTGTATGAATAATAATTATTACTATACACATGCGTGACCAAATTATTTCCAGACACCCCCAAAAAGATGGAGCGTTGTGGCCCAGTGGATTAGTCTTCGGACTTTGAAACAGAGGGTCGTGGGTTCGAATCCCAGCCATGGCGTAATTTCCTTCAGCAAGAAACTGATCCACAATGTGCTGCACTCAACCCAGGTGAGGTAAATGGTTACCGGTAGGAAGTAATTCCTTAAAAAGCTGTGTGCGCTATGAACGCCTAGCTTAGCCGGGTAATATAGGAGCGCCTTGAACACCTAACAAGGTGGATATGTGCGCAATATGAATACCCTATATTATATTCTCTGTGTGCCAGATAACCTCCTAAACAAGTTTTCGCCAGAATATGACCCCTAAAAAAAATTGACCCCGTGATTGACCAGTCCTTCTAAACCACTCTTTTTGTTTAAAATCGGTGTTTTCGTTATCCCTAACGAGTGCTCGCGCGGCCTGCGTCTAAAATTGAAAAAAAATCAAACATATTTTTGGTCACACGTGACTGACCATCCCCCTGGATTATCTTTCCCTTTCTAACCTCTGCCATTTTTACCTCTGCCATTTTAACCTCTGCCATTATTACCTCTGCCATTTTTACCTTTGCCTTTTTTACCTCTGCCATTTTCCTTTTGCCCTTATTACCTCTGCCATTTTTACCTCTGCTATTTTTACGTCTGCCATTATTACCTCTGCCATTTTTACCTTTGCCGTTATTACCTCTGCCATTATCACCTTTGCCATTTTTACCTCTGCCATTTTTACCTTTGCCATTATACCTCTGCCATTTTTACCTGGCACCGTTTTTACAGTGTAGGCCTTCAGAATATTCTCGATATTACGTGCAGGAACTTAAAATGGATAATGACCGTCCAGTTTGATGCACAACAGAGTGAATAATGGTGTACCCAAAAACAAAATAACTTCCAGTAACTATATTACACACATCTATCTTTTTTATAATACTACATGTCGTCTCTAGACTGTTAACACCTTATGTCTCAAAAGTGAAATGCTTCATGACAGCTCAGAATAAGGTTGATTCTATAACTTGGACAGCAGCCTTCTTTTCCTTAGAAAGAGTTCTTGAAAGGTGTCACAATTGCATGCATATTTATACAATACAGCTTTTTCTAGGCTGCCCCAATTTCTTTTCATTTTATTTTGTGATACAAGGTTTTAGGCATGATGTGGGATTTCCCCGCCACCACCCAACGCTCGATCATTGTATACCAACCCGTCGGCGAACGAAGGGTTACACTCGAAAGAACAAACACTATGCTATGGTAAACGTATTATTCATCAGTGAAAAGATTCTTCTCTGCTATTTGTATTTGGGTCTGCTGATACCAAAGTATTACTCATAAAAATCCCCCAGTGTCGAAATATAGAAGATGACATTATAATAAATACGACACACCTTCAATACCTTGAAGAGTACAATTAAATTGCATGTATTAATACTCTTCACTCTGCACTTCCCAGCTCTCAGATCCCATCACTAATTGATCGACAAATAGTTCACCTTAAATTTGTGAGTACATATTTTTTTCCTCATATCTTCTAATCATATACAATTTTAGCTTTAGTGATATACTCCCCTTTTAACTGTTTAATAATTATTAAAATAAGCCTGTACTTTATCTAGTAATTTTAAGCATAAATGTTGAGTTGTTTCGATCTTGTTAACGATAGGCCTGCATGTGACTGGAAAAAACGGATGATGCATTTCTAACTGACAGGCTTTTGTTGTATATCCCCGAAAGCAGGTGCGGCTCTGGGGGAAGCTTTGGGGACTGCAGCCCCCCAAATATATATATATATATATATATATATATATATATATATATATATATATATATATATATATATATATATATATATATATGTGTGTGTGTGTGTATATATATATATATATGTATATATATATATATATATATATATATATGCGTATAATATATGCAGTTTTCCATGCACGTATGTCTTCAAGTGCTCTAAAATCAAAGCTTTTAATTTACAAATTAGAAAATTTCGTTACACGTTCCCTCGCAAAACAACATCTTAATACAGAATGCATTAATAATCTCTTAGAGAGTATAGTAAGTCAATGATCCCCTGCAATACAATCATGACAATAGAATGATTTGCATTTCTTTTAATTGACCTCCCTAATTCATCAAACACGAATTCGAATGCTGTAAAAATTAAAGTTTTTGCTCTTGATTTGTATGTTTTTTGTCAAACTGGATCTGAAATTTTTTCATTATTTAATAATATAGATTTAGATTTATTTCCGTTCAACAATTTTTTTTTTCAAAATACAATCAAAGTAACAATACATATTCAATATAATAGATATTACAGACAAATCAATGACATTTCGTAACAAATGTTGAATATAAATTAAACAAAACTACAATTTGTTGCAGTAATTTTATCAATGAAAAGAAACAAGAAATGAACGGAGGGACTTGCCAAGAAAAGCAAAAGCTTGTAAAGAAGGCAAGCCCCTAAACTTAGTTTCAATGCTAATTATAAACAAACTATATATACAACTATATACAAAAATCGAGACGGACGCAGAAGACAAACTTATATATTTTTTTGGGGTGTGAGAAAGTGATTCGGTAGCTATATTATCCCTGACCGAAGATAAAGTTATTTAAAACATTTAGTTTAGATTTCTTTTTCTTCTCTTTGTTTTATAACTACCCCCTCCCCTCTGGTACCAACCCTGATTAAAACTTTGCAATTCTCCCTAGAATGAGAGAGTAAAGTCAATTCATAATGCGGATACTGTCAGAGCGATTGTATTCAGTATTCACTCAACAGTGGGATTGAATTTCATTTTGATATTGCTCAATTGATTTTTTGTGTTTATCTTCTCAAGAGTTGAGGAGGAAATTAGGGTGTAGAATTTCCCGATCATGATAATGCAACTAATTAAAATATAGGGGAGAATGGTGTGAATAAGGCCCCTTTTTCATAGTTCCAAGCATATTTTTATAGAAACATGACAAGATATGTATTACTAGGCCTACAGTAGACCTACAATATAAAGTGACGACGCTACTTCAAAAATTTTGATTTTGACGTGCTGCTATATAGGCTAATTCTGGCTATGATGTGCTGGTGGCTATGAGACTTTAAGTTATGTGCTAAACAACTGTCTCAAATACCACACAAACATCAATCTCTTTGACACTGGTAAACTTGAGTAGCTAGCTAAAAATTAACTGGGGGCCTCAATTACCATTTCCCCTATACTACTACCAATAGAAACCACGTACGTTCTTCATGATATATGTACAGTGCGTTTCAGAAAAGAAGTAATCCAAATCTAGAGGGCTGATATTCGGATTATATTTCATTTTTGAAATAATTCTGCATGGATATGCATGAGAAACTCATCAGCTTTCCATTGATTGTCTATTTGGACCATTTTGTGTCATACAGTCATGACCAAAGTTTTGGGTAAAATGTGTTCTGATGGAATAAAATGTTTTTCAAAGCAAGTTTTGGAATGAAGAGTGAATGCATTCCCCTGAAATGATGATTAAAAGGGTAATGTATTATCCAACCACACCTTCAACATGTTCCCCTCTCCTTATTTGCACACAAAGCCGGTATATATAGAGCGCGTGGAAGGGTGTATTGGACAGCTCGTCTCGCCGTTGCCGGATCATTGCGCAAAGCATCCACCTCTTGTCGAATTCGGCCCTGCAAATCATCAAGATCATGGGGAGGAGTTGCAAACACCTTGTTTTTAAGTGTCTCCAATGGAAATAGTCACAAGGCGTAAGGTCAGGCAATCTTGGTGGCCATTCTACGTCATTGATTGGTTGAGGGCAACGACTCAATGTCAGTTCTCAGAGTCTATCTCAATGTTGGAACGAAGGGCGGGAAAGCCATAATGAATCCACCAAAGATATGCCCGTACACTCATCGAATAAACGATCCTGTCTCTCAAAATGTTGGTCCAACTGTGGTAATCTCTCTGTTTAGCATCTGCAAGAACATTTGCTTATTAACACTTCTTTGAAGGAAAGGGTCCAATCAAACAATTTTTGACAGCTCAGACGTCGAAAAAAACTAAGGAAAAAGATGTATGCACTTGTTGTCTTTAACATCAATAATTCGGTCATGCATGGCACAATTTTTACAAATAGGGTATACATGGCAAGCTGATAAGTTTTTCTTTAATATCCATGCAGATATCATGAATTTGAATAGGATTGGAATATAAGCCCTCTAGATTTGGATTACCTTTTTTTCTGAAACGCACTGTATAGAGAGTGTTTCGGCATCACCACACTCGCTAGTCTTAATAACGATAGATACAGCTACTACCATGATTATTATGTATTCAAAATGTACCCATACATGCCATACGCATGATTGACGTCTCTTTGATTATAGCTATAACTGGTGACTTAATTATACCGACTTGAAGTATACTGTATTGTCATTTATTATTGTGTAGTTTTCCTCTGTATTTGCCGGTGAGTATAATAGTTTTGTGCAATCTTGACACTGTCGCCCTTTTTAGACCTATCTTTGCTTTCATAGTTAATAATTACACGAATATCGTTTCCATATCATTGTGTCAATAACGTGCTCATTTAGCCAGGCAAGAGTATGGGATTGGTTACTGATGGCCGAGATGGACCCCTTTGTTAGCGACTCACCAATCATGCTCAATGACAGATTTGTCTGCTTCACAAATGTGTTATTTTTTTAAAGTATGGAATCACAAATATTCGAACACGAAACCTTGCTTGTACCAGTAGTAGGTCTGCTTGCACGCAATATATAACAATCCATAAATCATGTCTCCTCTTTGCACGTTTAGTTGTGTTTTGACAGACCAGACCAATCTTCTGTAGAGATCAACGATGAATGGTTTACTACTTCATTGTTCATTGTTGATGTGTCAGTCGTGTGTCGTGTGTGGATACTGGGTTGCAGATTTCTATATATAATCCTAGAAAATCACTAGGACTTGTTGAACATCCTATCTTAATTAAACATATTTTGACATCTGTGAGTATTAAACATTTCATACAGAGCATTTTTACAAATGATCAAGATTAAGAAAGGGAAAAATTAATGAGATAAATAAGGGCTAGCATTGTCTACTTCTTGAGCCAGTCCCAATCACTGACTTTTGTGTTGGTTTATTCAGAGTGGTTGTGTGTGTTGAATTGACTATGGATTATCGTCAATCTTGATTGTGAGTGTTTGATAATTCTGCTTTTAAGCTGCATTTCATGCATAAATACTGTATTTTGTGCTTTGGAGAATTTGAGCTGTCTCAGCCTTATCTATTTTGGTTTGATCATCTGGTTTGGTGTACGTGTGCTTGCTATTAAGTATGACTGGAAAAGGGAAGAATAAGCATGATAGAAAGGGCAGTCCTGGCCCAAAAAATGTGGGAACTCCAACTACCACCACTTCTCATGCCTCTGGCGGTATTATTACCCGTTCATCTAGTTCAAGCCAGCTTGGAGCTAGCTCTAGTCAGGTTGCGAATCAGAATGGTAGAATCAGAGATAGTGGTAGCCAGGAGGGAAATGCTAGCCAGTCCCGTGGAAATGCTTTGAGTCATTCGGCCTCAGGTGGAGTAGATTTTTGTTTGGAATGTCTGGAAGTTGTTACGGATAATGACAATGCCATCTTGTGTCAGGGTTGTGATGGTTGGGTTCATCAGAATTGTGCTAATATTTCTGCGCCGGAGTATCGTCTTATGAATCGCGGGTCTCCTAATCTCATGTGGTTTTGCTGTGATTGCCAGTATCCGCCAAAAAAGATCATGTAAGTGAAATGGATCCCTCTGTTGAAGCGATGCAAAGTATTATTGGCGAATTGGTGAAGAAGATCGATGCTCTTACTTCTCATGTCATGATGTTAGAGAAATCTTCTACAAAGGTAGAAAACATTGAGGCACTTGTGGAGGAGAAGGTTAAGAAGTATATGGAAGAGAGTAAGGATCAGGCAGAGAGGGAATGTAATGTAATCCTTGATAATGTCCCGGAGTTGGATTCTGATGAGGTTAAGGATCGTGTTGCACATGATTTTGACCAAACCAAAATGATCCTCAACCAGCTCAATGTCCCAGATGCAGTTGTGGTACAAACGCCAATTCGTCTTGGCAAGAAAGTGGCTGGTAAATCTAGGCTCCTGAGAATCTCGTTTGCTGACAAGAGTGCCAAGAAGAATGTGCTATATTAGGCTTCCAAGCTGCGTGGAAATCCGAATGGAGTAATTAGCAATGTGTACGTTACTCCTGACCTCACTTACCAGCAGCGCGTTGAGAATAGAAAACTCCGTGAAGAACTCAAGCAAAGAAAGGAGGCTGGAGAACAAAACCTCAAGATAAGCCATGGGAAGATTGTGCAGGGTACCCCTGCCTTTCGCAACGCAAACCAAATGGCGTCGGGGAACCTGGACCAAGCGTCCAGCAGTAGTGGCCCAGTACAGAGGCCGCCAACTGTAAATAATGTAAATAGTCATAATGTAAATAGTCATAGGTTAGATAGTACAAATTTACATCGTAAAAAGTTAATAGTAAGAAAAGTTCAAATTCATCTCCAGTGTCTAATTTAAGTTCTAGCATAAAATGTGTTTACACCAATGCAGATTCATTGCGCAACAAAATGTCTGAACTAAAAGCTCTCGTTAAGAAAGAGAAACCTCATATCATAGCGATCACTGAGGCAAAACCAAAACACTTCAGAGACTTGTGCGATGAAGACTTTATATTGGAAGGTTTTACATTTTATCACACAAACATTGACAAGGCTGTTGGTAGAGGTATCGTATTGTATGTTCATGAGTCATTGAATGTAAATCAAGTGAGTTTTGAGGGATTTCATTTTGAGGAAGCAGTCTGGCTTGAACTGTGTTTGAAGCAATCTGATAAGCTGTTAATCGGTTGTGTTTACAGGAGTGATAGTGCTGCTGGTGGAAATAATGAGAAACTCCGTCGTTTGATTCAATTCTAGACCAAATGTCCTTGATTTGATCTTTACTAGTGAAGAAGGCATGCTGGCCAATCTTGTACATTGCAGTCCTTTAGGACTAAGTGATCATTCTGTCTTGGTTTTTGATTTACTTTGTTATGCTGATTATAGTTCAAATGAGAAAAAAAGGTTTGTGTATGATAAAGGTAACTTTGGAGGTATGAGAGAGAAACTAAGCTCCGTAAACTGGGAAAAAGAACTATCGGCAATGGATGATGTAAATCAGCAGTGGTCTCCTGTTTTGAGTCTAATTGATGAAGCTGAGGACGAATTTATTCCTTCTGTAGTAACATGTGGTAAACATGCATGGGGCAAAGGAAAAGATTTCCCAGTTGATTATGACACATTGAAATTGATTAAGAAGAAGCACAGAGCCTGGGAAAGATATATTAGAGACAAAACTGTAGAAAAGAAGAAAAGTTATAACACAATCAGAAATAAAGTGAAGACAGCAACAAGACATTTTCAAAAACGATATGAGTCAAACATTGCCAAGGAAGTAAAATCTTTATCCTAAGAAATTCTGGCAGTATGCAAAATACAAGACAAAAGTAAAGAGTGGAATACCACCACTCTACCAAGATGGAACTGGAAGTATAGTAAAAAGTAAAAAATTGACAGAATCAGATGTAGGGAAATCAAATGCACTATTGAAACATTTTTCTAGT
This sequence comes from Lytechinus variegatus, assembly GCF_018143015.1. Classification (NCBI taxonomy): domain Eukaryota; kingdom Metazoa; phylum Echinodermata; class Echinoidea; order Temnopleuroida; family Toxopneustidae; genus Lytechinus; species Lytechinus variegatus. The sequence goes on along the minus strand of NC_054752.1, from coordinate 3,219,060 downwards.
GTCTTTACTAAAGATCCTGATGGACCACTCCCATCTGTTAAACGTCATGACGTTCACATACTAGACACAATTGTAATTACTGAAGAGTGTGTATTTAAGAAACTAGAGAGTTTGAATATATCCAAATCACCAGGGCCAGATGGGTTGCATCCCCGTGTCTTGCGTGAACTGGCACCTGTTCTTGCAAAACCATTGAGTATTATTTACTCAAACTCTCTTGCATCAGGCGTAGTACCAAATGTGTGGAAAAAGGCCAACGTCAGTGCCGTATTCAAAAAGGGTGATCGTAAACTCCCTTCTAACTACAGACCAATAAGTCTAACATGTATTGTATGTAAAATCATGGAGTCGATCCTGAGGGATGAAATATATGAGCATGTGAAGAGCAACAATCTTCTCAGTTCAAAACAATTTGGATTTGTATCAGGACGATCAACAATGTTGCAATTACTCAATGTGTTAGATGATTGGACAAATATGTTGGAGGTTGGTGGTGCAGTTGATGTCATCTACCTAGATTTCATGAAAGCCTTTGATAAGGTCCCACACCAAAGACTTTTAGCCAAAGTTGAGGGATTTGGCATATCTAAGCTCATATGCGAGTGGGTTAGGTCATTTCTTGTTGGTCGACAGCACCGTGTTTGTGTGAATGGTGTGTTCTCTGACTGGGCTGATGTAACCAGCGGAATACCGCAAGGGAGTGTCCTCGGACCCCTGCTTTTTGTAATGTACATTAATGATCTACCAGATCAGATATTGTCAAGTACTGTTCATTTATTTGCAGATGACACCAAGTTATACAAGCATGTAAAAAATGCCAGAGATGCTGAGTTATTACAAGCGGACTTAGATCGTCTAGTTTCATGGTCAGACAAGTGGCTATTAAAGTTCCATCCGGATAAATGTTGTGTACTTACAATAGGTAAAAGAAATGATGATTCCAATGACTATACAATGACACATGATAATGCCTCACATGATCTATCACAAGTTGAAACTAGTAAAGATTTAGGAGTGATCGTTGACACAAAGCTTAGTTTTGACCAGCACTTTCAGTCAAAGATAAATAAAGCCAATAGGCTAATGAATCTTATTAGGAGAACATTTGTTTATCTTCACAAGGAGAACTTCTTGCTCCTATACAAAGCATTGATTAGACCTCATTTGGAGTATGCTCATGCAGTATGGAGTCCATACTTAAAGAAACATATTCAAGCAATAGAAAATGTACAAAGAAGGGCCACTAAGTTGGTACCTGAGGTTAAGAACCTCCCATATGAATAAAGATTGATTCAACTAAAACTTCCTACATTAGCTTATCGCCGTGCGCGAGGAGACATGATCGAAACATACAAGTTATTTCACAGGTATGACCAGGAAGTAGTGCCAGATTTGGGACAGGTGCATGGGCCTACCAGGGGTCATGATAAAAAATTGTACATTCCGAGGTCAGTAACTGAGAAACGTAAGAATTCCTTTTACATAAGAATGAGGAAACCTTGGAATAGCCTAAGTAATGAATTGGTAAATGCACCCAGTGTCCACAGCTTCGAGAATGGATTGGATAAGTATTGGAGATGTGAACCTGTGAAGTTCAAGTTTGATGCTGACCCACCAGGACATGACCCGGCCAACCCAAAAAGGAGACAGAATTTGGAACTGAATATAGAGTCTTAGACTGCGTTCAGAAGCATCCATAGGTATCCATAGGTATGAATACGAACAAAACACCAAACTCTACGCTAAGATATAGTCTTTTTTTACTTCCATCATGTCCATGGCAATAGAATATTAGAATTCCATTTGTATATACAGTGCGTCCCAGAAAAAAGAGGGAAACCGTGATTCAGGGTAATTTCTTCCTATCATGATCATAAATTTGCTTCAATGTTCATGAATGGAAAGATATACTTCTCTTCTTTCATTTGAGACCCATCTCAATGTTCATTATGCACGCATGACTGAGTTGGAACAATGAAAAGCGGTGGTACCAATAATTATTTCCATTTGCACGAGCAAATTATGATTTTGAGTGAGTTTTGCTGGCTTTTCCTGCAATCTATTCGAAAACAATTTCATACCTTGAACATCCAACTTTTCCCCTTCCATATGAGACCTTATATGCGTAAAATATAAAAGACGCATGGTCGAGATAAGGTTGCATGTAAGCATGCTCATATTCGACGGATCGTTGAAACACAAGCACTTCGTTTCCCCCAACAAAACAGTAGACAATTGGTCGGGGAAGGAAAGCCCTTTATTGTTGCAGACTAGAGTATATGGCTCTGAGAATTCAAAGATACAATTGTAATAATTTGGATGAGTTTTATCTCAAACTTCTCTCAGTCATTCGGCGGCAGAATGAAGGGGGCGCAGCAGATAAGGGGTACATCACTTTTTTTTTTACAATGGAAGGAGAGAAAGTAATTAGACTGTTTTTCTGTAGGTGTTTCACTCCCCCCCTCCAACATTCCACCGCCCATGCCTCGGCTCATCATTTCAAGATTTTTTTGTCAAGTTATACAGAAAGAATTACAACATAACATTCAGGCCAACCATAAAAATCACACCGCGCGTTCACCGGTAGCCCTTTGTCTGCCGCATTTTAGGAAATGCTAGTTTTTCATTGATCCGTCCAATATGTAAAACTCAAGCATGTTTTCATGCAACCCTTTCTCGACAATGCGTCAATCATATTTTATGCGTGGGTCTCATATGAAAGATGGCAAATTGAATATTAAAGTTATGAACTTTTTTTCCGAATACATAGCAATAATTGCCACACTCATTTTTCTTAATTTGCTCATGCAAATGGAAATTTGCCAGCACCACTTTCTATTGTTTTAACTCAGTCATGCGTGCATTATGAACATTGAGATGGGCTTCAAAATGAAAGAGGGGAAGTGTATCTTTTCATTGATGTACATCTTATGAAGCAAATTTATAATCATGATTATGAGGAAAAACATTAAACTGAATTGAGGTTTCCTTTTTTTCTGGGACACACTATAGAATGATGTTGACAGTGATACCCGCCGGATATACCAACTTCATATTGGACGAGAACGCATTAGTGTATTAAAAATGAAATCATTAGAAATTGGACCTACGATGAAAATTTGAAACAGCCAATCAGGGGCCGCGGAACCGGGGGGGGGGGGGGCACTTTTTTTCCAAAACCGTGTACAAAAACGTAAAATTGACCATAATTATGATTGTGATTTTAAGCATGGTCAGCCCTCCCCCCCCCACTTTGAAAATCGTTCCGCGGCCCCTGCCAATTGTTCAAAGTTTCAATTAGGATCTATATGACTACACACTATGGGTCAGGTGCACCAAACGATATACATTATTATAACAGTTCGGTACGTTATAGTGAACAGTATATTTTCTCTGCACTTTAGAATGAAAAGACGCCATATGATACTCATTGGCCCGTATTCTGAAGTCGGATTTATTCTAAACTCTGGTTTAAAGTTATGGGCAATAGTGACATAAATTTCTAACAGTTTGATTTCAATGTCAGCTCATTTTTGTCTCAAATAATTCTTAACTGTTTCGGAAGGATAAGATGATAGCTTTCTTCACCATTCACGATTTAGGAAAGAACACAGTAAAAATAACAAACACACAAAGTAGGGAAAATTTTGACATTTTTTAGACCATGGTCTAAGTTAAACCCGACTTCGGAATACAGGCCATCGCTTTTCCTCGAAAGATATTTGACAATAGTCATGTATAAACTTTGCCCTCACTTGTTTTCAGAGTCAAGCGATGGATAGATTTCTAGTTTAAATATAATACCACACTTTGTGAGGTATGAATGCCGGGGATCATGAAAATTGCCTGAGCAAAGTACATTAATATGATACAACTGAGTAAATAACGATAAGCCTACCTGTAATTTCCAAAGAAAGGCATTCGATACAATATCCAAAGACCAAACGTCGCTAATATCACATTACCACTTTCATCGCATCGAAGCTACAGTTTGCGACTCGGACTACTTTACTACGTTGTTTCAATTAAGTAAGTTATGAGTATATATGCTACTTTTATCTGTGTTGTTTTTGCAAACAGGTTTCTATATAGAAGAGAAAGAGAGAGAGAGGGGGGGGGATGATGAAATGGTTAATTGATCGTAATGTATTATATGAATTAGAGTGAAAAGGGAAAGCAATTTATCACAGCAACAATAGTCAAAACTGAGCAACGAAGGCACCTTTTTATACTATTATTTTGTTCAATTTTCTGAAAAAAGGTCACTTCATTATCACTCCACAATCACCCCAATAATCAATTATCCAAACATATCATTGCAAAGCTGTTTAACGCAACAATTCTAAAAAGTTATCAATTGTCACCTTTTCGTATATATCCACTAACATTTCATCAAAGTATTTGCCTTCTTGAATTAATTTCCAATTGAATTCACTTAAGGCTGGAATTATCATTTTAACGACCCATTATACGGGCACGAAAAGCGATATAAAAAATCGTGTGCTATATTTTGAAGAAGTACTATATGAAAAACTCTCGCACCAATATTGGATATATTAGGGGCTAAGTGCAATTATTGTATTTCAATATTAATGTAATGATTTATGGAAATGATCAGTGTTGAAGGTGGACAACAACAGCAACGAGAACCAACACTACAATGTTTGGCGAGCGCAGACAAACAAACTTCATTGAATGTATAATGTTTTATCATCTAACTTCACAATCACCTAAAACTTGAACAATCGAGTTTTTTTATAAAAATGTTCATTTTCTGGTGGGGTTCATCAATTTTTGAGCACCAATGTATGAAGGTATATTTGTAAATTCGCTGTACCCAAATAGGCCTACTCTTGATATGTTAAGGGTTCAATTGAAATTATGTAACTGAGTTTTAATTTACTTATATTTATACCAAACATAATTTTTTCGTCACTTTTTTTTTAATTACAAAGGTTTTTATTATCTATGTGACCCTGCTCAAAGCCGGATCATATTTCTGGTTGGAGCCTCCTACATTGCAATTACTGCACCAACTAGGCGACATACCCAAAAGATTGATATTTTCTTTAATCCACATTATTTTCTTTCAACTTTCTGCTAAAATATGCATGGAAAGTTAACCCCTGCGGGCTCTGTTTGTGTTTTTTTAATCATTACCAAAGCACCCCCAATTGTTTTTTTAATTTGTTATTATTATCTCTCCATCAATACAAAGCTTAATCTTTGTTTAAGAGACGGAGGAAATATACTTCGCCTCTCGTGATATTTTTTGGGAATCCTGAATCTTAGAAGCGTTACAACAGTAATTATTTTTCTATCCCAACAAGTTGTCACCTCGGTCAACTTTCCTAGATTTTAATTGGCTAACAGGCACCGTTGTGTTAACTGTGGGATAAAGCAAAATGCTCCCAAGAATTGAAAAAAAAAAGAATAAGATACATTGTTCATAATGTCACTGTCTCGGCGACAAGCACGATTTCATCGAGCGTGGGCGATATTTATTATTTTTTTTGTTAATGATAACTAATGCCTATTATATCTTATTACCATTATTACCATTATTCAGTATCGAAATTTAGGCTACGATGGCTGATATTTTGAGTGACAAATTTGTGTTGAAATTGGCGAGAAAAATCGATCCTACGAATGTGACTCCGGAGGAATTTAGCACGTACTTAAATTTCACTCAAGCCGATGGTTCATGTGCAGCAATCGGAGGAAACATCGTCCAAAATCAAAGAAAAGCATACCAGACGATCCTCACCAAGTATACGATGGTACATGGTCGCAAGGAAGACAGTGCCGTGGAACTCATCAAGATGCTTCTACAAAATGAAATGAAGGACTGTGCTGATCTTGTCAGAGAAGGTTCGTAGTTTTTCAAAACGCCTTTTATGACTCTCCTCGTCATGGCTGTACGATTTTTTTTTGCTGGGGGCAGGATGCTTACCCCCCCAAAAAAAAACCTCGAAAGCGAGGGAGAAAAGCGACTTAGTTTGTCATTTTGACGCTTTTGCTTTCGAAATTGAAGTATTTCGTGCATACTTTTTGTGCATTTTGTGAAAATTTTGAGTAAAATAAATTAAGCTTTCAAAGTTTTTGGGGAAGGGCAACCCCCCCCCCCGCTGCGTACATCCATGCTCCTCGTAGAAATAAATAGATATAAATGGATTAGCATTTTATCCATTTTCATCTTAGCATTTCATAGGCAGATCCAGTGGGCCAGAGCCCCCCCCCCCAGAGAAAAAAAAGAAAAGTTGAAAGATAAAAAAAAAGAAGGAAAAGAGGGGGGGGGGGGAAGACGAAAAAAACAGGAGGAAGACGAGTGAAGAAAATAAGGTGAGGCTCGCATTGCATGATCGATAAGATAAATATCTTGCTCGATAGGCTGATGGAGCTTAAAATATCAAGCTTCTAATAAAAAACATATTTCAGCTCGGACATCGAGCTTTCGTTATTTTAGTTGATTTACAAAATTGATTTTGAAAAAGTGCTCGGTAAAATAGCCGATTTATTGCCTGAGTATCAAAATTTAGCTGGGGGGGGGGTATACAGTATACATACGTTGTTTTACATTATTATTATTATTATTATTAATTTATTTATTTTATTAAATTTTGTCTTGGTTTATCTCCAGAATTAGAGAAGTTTGGGATCACAGTTCCTTCAGATGGAGAACTGACTGTAGATCATCCAGTGTCACTTACCACCCCACCATGTGACATCCCAGGTAAATATTGAAATTCTCTCTCAAAAATACTCAGTCACCACAAGAAGATATGATTTATGATATCAGAATCAATAATGTAGGTTGCATAAAGACTGTGATTTTGACATTATTGATACTATAATAGTACTATTTTTTATAACAGCATTGGGAATGATAATAATGACATTGACACTAATAAAAAAATAAATGTATATTGAAAATGATAAGATAAAAATGTTATATAAAGGAATCCTACTACAACAATAATAATACTAATGATAATAATAATAATGATGATAACAATAATAATAATAAGAGTAATAATGATAATAATAATAATAATAATAATAATGATAATACAAGTAGTAATTGTCACCGTTTTTGTTATAAATTGTTGTCATATTACAAGATATATCATGTTAGCTATAGGGATTGCTTGGTTACTTGATAACTTACCAAGAATTTACAGTATGATTTAAAAAGAAAGAAAAAAGTTCCACATCTCAAGTACGATCGGTTTTAACCATTGATGGTTTTGTCTTCGTACTTTGATTATTATTTACCCTACTTTTTAAACCACGAAGCACTGTCTAAGATTGCGTCGATTGGTCCTGATTTACTTCTTTTAATTTTGCCTGTCTATTATTTGTTTACTTTGAGGCGAGGAATTAGAAGCCACTGGTGCAAAAACAAAGATAGAATGCGAAAAAATGGAAATGGACTGAACGGAAATGGAAGGTCTCTTTTGTGTGCGTGGGGGTTTAACTTAATTCTTTCGATTTTTATCTTATCATATTTGAAAATATGAATTTATCAATCTAAATTTATCTCATTATTTTTCCTACTTTTTTTCATTTATTGTTCTCAGTATTTATTTTTCTTCCATTAGATGTCTATAATTTCTATTTTTTAATCAATGTGGATTAAGATTAACGGCATTTACCCATTATGCCAATTTCAATTAATATACCTTTATTTGCTACATTTCATGCTTCATGTGTGATTTTATGGCTTTTCCCGGGCAAAAACACTTCATCATCGTCACGGGTATATTTTGAAATGTCAATTGAGCCATCTATACCCCGTCCTCATCATCATCATCATCATTAAAATCATCATCATCATCATCATCATCATCACCGACCATCATCATCATCATCATCACCCATTATCGTCATTACCATTATCAGCCTCATCATCAAATTAAATTATTATTGTCGTGATCATAATGATCACGATGATCATAATCAATTTCTTGGTAATTTTAGTGATCAATTGTATGTTTTAGTATCACGAGCATTAGGTATAGATGATTGCTGAAACTTCTTGAAACCTGTACGACTTGACATGGGCGGAATCCATGGAATTATTTTTACCTCTGCCATTTTTACCTCAGCAATTTTTACCTTTGCCATTTTTACCTTTGCCATTTTTACCTCTGCCATTTTTCCCTCTGCCATTTTTACCTCTGCCATTTTTACCTCTGCCATTTTTACCTTTGCCATTTTTACCTCTGCCATTTTTACCTTTGCCATTTTTACCTCTGCCATTTTTACCCGGCACCGGTGATAATGTCCCCGATCTATGTTGATATTTAAACATATCTCCTGTTGATATCAAATTATGAATCTCCATCTTTCTTACCGTTATCCGATACAAGATGTTACCCAAACATTGCAAACCAGCAAAAGAACTAATACCCTTTTTAAAGTATGGCTGGATAATATCTAGCAATTTGTAAGCTTGCTTTCTCCTTTCGACTTATTTTCATTTCATTTATTTCCACAAAATTAAAATATGTACAAAGCAGTATACAAATACAGTTTAAAATAGTGGTGGACCAAATGAAAGCTCATCAGGCTTGTTTGGATGGCCCAATATAACATTCATAAGTGCACATAGTACGTAATACATAAAACATAATACATACATAATCATAAAAATACATCCATATAGCATAAGACAGGACAGGAAAGAAGGAGGAAAGAAACAGAGAGGGAGAGGCTATGATTATTTGTCAAGAGAAAGGGGTTGCTCAGTGTAAAGTAAGTGTCGTTTGTAATTAAAGTTGAAAAGTTTACATGTCTTTGCTGTCTGAAGTTTAACAGGTAGATTGTTCCACAGTATAGGGCCCTGATAAAAATGGTTGATTTGGCTAGCTCGGTTCGACACAGAGGAGGATGAAATTTGCATCTATTTCGTGTATTATGGGAATGAATGGATCGATTCAATATAAAATAATTCGAATGTGACTGTGGTATACTACCATGATAACAGTTATTCATGAAAGAACCAGTTTGTAAAGAAATAATAATATGGATTGAAAGAATATTCATTTTGGAAAAAAGAGGGGAAGAAGGATGTAAATGATGAGAATGAGTTATAACTCTTAGTGCCCTTTTCTGTAGACGAAATATACGATTAAGATTATATTTTGATGAGAAGCCCCACACTGTGGAACAATAACTTAAATGAGAAGATATTAAAGAATGATACAATAATTTGAGAATATTTCTGGGCAAAAATGACAATTTTCTAAGAATTCCGATATTTCTAGATATGGTACCACATAGATAACTTATATGATTATTCCAAGACAATCATCAATAATAACACATAAGAACTTAGTACTTGACACTCTATTAATAATACGATGATTATAATATATATTTGGGATGTTATTACTAATTTTACGTGTACCAAATATTACATAGTTAGTTTTATCTACATTTAAAATCAGCTTATTGGCACACATCCATTGATGTAATTTTATTAATTGGGTGTTCATGGTATTGATAAGTTGAGTTGGATCAGGATTGGAAAGAAAAATACTGGTGTCGTCTGCAAATAATATGTAATTCAATAAGGTTGAACATTTTGGCAAGTCGTTTATATAAATCAAAAACAGAAGGGGACCAAGTATAGAGCCCTGGGGCACTCCACATCTTACTGTACAATATTTTTATTCCATACCATCTATAACTGTATACTGTTGTCGTTCATTCAAATAACTTCGAAGCCAGTTTAAAACAATACCTCTGATCCCATAGTAATGCAATTTATGAAATAAAATTGAGTGATCTATAATGTCTAAAGCTTTTGACAAATCAATAAAAACTGTTAATGTATATTCTTTCCTTTCTATTGCTTGCGTAATTTTATGAATCAATACCAATATTGCAGAAGATGTGGAGTGCCCACATCTAAAACCAAACTGAGTACAGAAAAGAACTTGGAGTTTATAAAAAAAAGAAACAACTCTATTATACATACATCTTTCTAGTATTTTAGCAAATATTGAGAGTACAGAGATTGGTCTATAATTATTAAGTTCACTCGTATCACCTTTTTTGTAAATTGGTGTTACTCTTGCTATTTTCATTAAGTCAGGATATTTGCCAGTAGATATACTACAGTTAAAAATATGACTAAGATTTTCACAAATGACTGGTAAACGAATTATTTTCTTGACAACTTAGATACCTATAGAATCATGACCAGAAATTGTATTGCTTTTCATTTTTAAAACTATATCAATTATTTCACTTGGTTTTATTGGTTTGAGATATAACGATTCCAAATTTGGGTCGTCTAGATAAGAAGCAAAATTAGTACTAGAATTGTTAATGTGTTGATAAGACAATTTAGTACCAATTGTAGCAAAAAAATCATTAAAAGCATTTGCAATTGTTTTTTTATTAGTTACAATTTCACCATTCAGTTTTACAGAATTAATACTTGAAGATGAGCTTTTGTTTTTTCGCAAAATTGTATTAATACATTGCCAAGTCTTTCTTGCGTTGTCTTTGAAATCATTGAATTTCTTGAAATAATGGTTACTCTTAGCTTGTCTAAGCTTTAAGGTTACATAATTTCTGAATATTTTATATGCTTTCTCACGATACTGTGTAGGATATTGTAAAAACTTTTTATAAAGTTCTGATTTTTCTGGCAGAGTTTTTTCAAATCGTGCGTCATCCATACTTTTTTTTTATTACATATCTTTTTCTGTTGATGTTCTTTTTTCATAAAGCATTTATTATATAAGTTGGTAAAATTTGTGAGAAATGAATTGTACGAACTATTTACATCATCAGTTAAACTAAATGACAGATTTTGAACTTCACTATAAAACATATTAATTGTGTCATCATTGATACAGCGTACAGTATAAATAGATTCATGTGGCACACTTAATAGCGAACCAGTAATTGCAAAAACAGGTAAATGGTCGCTTATATCAGATATGAGAATACCAGCATTGATAGATAAATCTGAGTTAACAAAAATATTATCCAACAAAGTGGCAGATGAAGCTGTAACACGAGTTGGTGCACCAATAAGCGGCTGAAAAGAATAACTAAGCATCAAATCGAAAAAAGCATCGATTTTAATATTTTGTGAAACTTTTAACATATCTTAGTTGAAATCACCTAATAATGTAGCATTCATAATTATTCATAATATTGTTTTGAAAAACATTTGTGAAATCTTCTAAAAAAACATCAACAGATTTGTCAGGAGGACGATAAATGACACCAATCAATTTGTTTTTGCCCTTTTGTGGAATTTCAATGAATAACGATTCAAAAGTACTGTATTGTGTAGCTAAATCATTAATTTTGTAATGCACAGACTTATTGATATACATTCCAATTCCACCACCTTTTTTGCTAAATCGGTGTTTATGTTCAAATAAATAATCTTCTAATTGAAACATTGATAAAGAAGATGAATCATTTAACCAAGTCTCTGATATTCCTATAATATCAAAGTGATGTTCAATTTCATTTAAAAATATGTCTAAATTTTCAAAATTTTTATTAAGACTTCTGCAATTGAGATATAATAGAAAATGTTTTACCCAATGATCTGTTATTTTCATTAAATTTTTTTACAGTAAAATACTGGTCTGACAAATTAATAGGATCAAAAGGCTCATCATTATTCAAGGATAACTTTGGTGTGTTATTATTAATCATGTCATGTAGGAATGAATCTGAAAACGTATTCCCACGGTCATTAAAAGACATATGGCAAGTATCATAGAATTGTTCATCATTAATATTATTAAAAGGAAAATTTTTACTTAAGCATTTATTACATGAAAAGTTATTGTTTGTTACATCATGTATGAAGCTAAGCAAATCCTGTTTCAAGTTATAAATGTTTTCTATAATGCTACAAATTGAACATTTTTCCCAATGATTATCAAGATTCACTGGAGAGGAATCACAGTTAATTACTGACAGAGACATGTACGAGTAAAGTTTTTAACAAGCCAAGTATTAGGAGAGAGGAAAGACAGAAAAGAACTTGAGAAAAGAGAGGAAATGAAGAAAGATGCATTATAAAAAGCATATCACAACATATAAAAACCATATTTGTAATAACAGAGCAATCTCGTTAAAAATACATGGAAGTGTGAAAAAAGTTCAGAATCTGTTCAATAGCAGTCGACATATAGGAGTCCACCAGGGTACATACAAATAATGCATTTCCCATGTGTATGATTCAGTTGGAAGTATATGATTCATGCATGTATTTCCTTTTCATTTGTTTACATTCAGTTGGATATGTTTATAGTTTATTCAAGTTTTCTTCGCAGGTAATCAGCTTAGTCATGGTCTTCCCTCCTTGGGCTGGTAGCAGGGCGATGATAAGGCCATCTGATGACCAACACTGTACAACTTTTCTGTGTTCACGCGTTTTCCTCAACAATTTTTGATTTCTTGCAGTAAGATCTTCTATGATGATGACTCCCGATCCCTTCAAGAGTTTTCTTTTCTGCAGAATTATTTTTCCTTTTCCTATAGGAAGTCAATTTGACGATAATTGGGCGTGGTGGCAATGGATTGTCTGAGGACCGGGACCTTAATCTCCCTGTTCGATGCGATCTATCGATGTCCTTGCTTATGTCAATATGTACTCCTAGTTTAGAATGGCAAATGTCAGACACAACAGTGTCAGTATTTTCACCATTTGTTTCATTTTTCCCTAGGATCCTGATACATGACCGACGAGAATATCGTTCCAGATTGTTAATACTTCGATCAAGCATTTCGATTTTGGATTTTTGTGTTGTGTTGATTTTTGTTAGATTCTGAATTTCTTTATTCTTGTTATCCATATCTGTTTGCAGATCATAGATGGAGCTCTGCATTTTGTCCAAGCGCTCAATTAACTCTGACATTTTTTTTCAACAGCTCTACTGACAGCGGAATCAAGAATCGTAAGGAACTCTTCATTCTGTAGGTCTTTAATCACTTGGCATGTTACAGCTGCAGTTTGTCTAGTGTTCATTGAGCTTGAAGATGGAGATGGACCAGCCATTATTCAAAATAAAAAGCCTAAGCTTATTGTATTGGAATGCGATTAAGTAGGCTTTCACTCTCATGTCACTTGTTGACAAAGGAAATGATACATCATATCATTGTGAATTTGTTTGGCCTATTGATTTATCCACATTTACCTTACCAGTTAAATTGTTAATTTTTTTCGTTCAAATTACGTTGTTTTAGTAATACCCTCGGACATGATTATAAGATTTTTTGTAACTTATTTCGGCAAAGCCGTGCCAGAAGAAAGAAAATCACATTTTTTTTCTTACCCTCTTGCGCTTTAAGGGGGAGTGGACTTTCATGCTAAACTCCGAAAAATTAATTCGTTGATGGTCATTGACCTGTATCACTCGTTGGACACTCAATGGACAACATTTGTAAATTGCCAATTCGTCTACTGCCAACTCGTCCACTCACCACATTGTCTAATTTCATTTAGTCTAATGTCATTCCGTCCATCAACATTTCGTCTAACAACCACTTGGTTTAATCTTCACTTCGTCTAATCACCATTTCATCTAATCTGACCATTTCGTCTCCTGACCAGTTGGTCTAATATCCATTTCGTTTTCATTCATTTCGCACAGTTAACACTTAGTCTAATTAGACCAATGGTATATGGACTAAATAGCTATTGAACCAACTGGTTATTAGACGAAATTTTGAGAAGACGAATTGGCAATTAGACAATGATAGTGGACGAACTGGTGGTAGACCGAATGATAGTAGACGAGTTGGTAATCGGACGAATTGGAAGTAAACTACAACATGTTAGTTGCTCTTCTTCACAATATGCACAGATAACATGGATACACAACGTCCCAAGGAATCTAGACTCTCCGGAGAAGTAATTTCTGAGGGGTTTTCTATACCTCAAGATGCTCCAAACCCTACAGATAAGATGAAGCAGAGTAAGCAGAATGAAACTCAAAAACAATCTGCAGAAAGCGAGGAAGATCATACAAATGATGAAGAAGATGACTTGATTCAACTTGAGAAGCATGGTATCACGGTCAGGATTTCGAAATATGAAATTTACAGCGCAAAGGACATCAGTGTGGAAGTGATTGAAGACGTTCCACCTGAGCTGGAGTTGAAGGAAACAGAAGCCATCATTTCGGTTGGATTAAAGATGTCGCCTTCAGATGCACTCTTTGACAGTCCCGTGAGAGTAACAATGCCCCATTGCGGTGCATTCATAAAGCCAAAGGATGCAGAAGTCTACATCTATTATCGCAAGAATGGTATGCTCTTCTCATTTCTTTTTGGTCGCCTCCCCCCAAATATTTCCAAATTGGCATTCCTGAAGATTGACGTTTTACCATTGCAGAAAAATATCCATTTGTTTAGTTTTATAACTTTGGTATACAAGTAACGAATATTTATGAGTGCAATGGACAGAAAACTTCATGAGGTGAAAGATGAAATGATTCATCCAACGAGGCATAGTAGTGCGGTATGGTGTGTCATCCCGTAGGACTAATGTGCCAAAACTGATTTTTTGGTTGTTTTGGCTTCAATAGGGTCCCCTTAGACCAAAAACGATGGGGTTCAAATTTTCAGACCCCTCCTTCCCTTTGTGGGGGGTCCTTTTTGGCGCCATATTGGCCTGTACAAAGCCCAATAGGATAAGCCATTGTTTTCAACCTTATTTCTCACTTTTCTTCGCCAATTTTATTTTAAAGTTGTCTGAGGTGTACAAGAATGAATAATAGATGATGTGATGTCAATATTTTTTTCACTTTTGCCATATAGGGGGCAGATTTTGCGAAAAATGCCCCAAAATTGTAAAATATTACCCCCAAAATATAATTTTCCCCATTTTTGGCACTAGAAGATTACAAAAATGAAGTGCATATGTCTTGTTGTACAGTCCAATAACAGAAGAATACATCACATGTAATTTATATGATTATTCTTGGTGAATCAATGCAAAACTCACCCCCATTTCAGGATTTTATGCAGTGAAAACCTAATTACAACACTAGAGGGCGCCATAACTTATAATGATGATATTAGTGTGGTACGGTATATCATGACAAAGCTCCTCCAGGATTTCTGTGCCATTTTTTTTTTTTATTCACTTGGGTCCAATCTATCAGGAAATGATAGGGTTCCAATTTTCCCCACCCTCACCCACTGCCGGGGGGGGGGGGGGGTCACCTATATTAAGACCCACTAAAATCAAGAGTATTAGTAATTTTGCGCCCGGTTAAAAATGAATTGTTTTATGGTATTTTATCATCCCTAGACAGCTAGAATGCCTATATCTGAAGGCTTCAAGTTAGACGAGCATCCTACCAACCATATCCCCTACTCCCCCCCCACTGATTGGCATACAACTTTCACCATTCGGCCACTCGTTCTAGAGTACAATTTACGATTAAAGGACTTCTATTCGAATTGTCAATTATATACTTCTCGGCTAATTTCCAATTACTGATAGACAGCAAGAAACACATAAAATATATCTTTTAGCCCCCCCACCATACCCACACACACACATGCACATAATCATTATTGAAATAACATGTGATGTTTAGAGAACTTCCGAACTTACATTGTTTTTCAACAGTTTTTAGTACTAATTGACCTCAGGAATAATATACTAAAAATCTACCAAAATCTGCATCAGGGAAAGTGGTTATTTTCAAGATAGTATCCAAGATGGCCACCATTCACTTAAAATTAATGAATACGACTCACTCATTATCCACTCTAGAATCCTAATTAGTTTCATACTCCATGGTCTAGGAGTTAAAATAATTTGTTGACACAGGGTAGAGTGAATATAAGGACCCCAGGATACCTGGAAAATATAAGATGGCATCAAAAAGGCTGCCGTGTGCTAAAAATCCGCGATTTGGTTTTGATTCAATGATTTTAAGGGTGAAGTAGTAAATTGGAAAAAGTTACAAGGACAGTGAGTGGTCTGGTGGGTCCAAAAATCCATGATGGCTTCAAAAAAATTATTCTGAAATGGCTGCTAAACTTAAAGCAGACATAGCTGATTTCATATCGTCCATGGAAATGTGATTTCGATGTTTAATTTTAAACCACTGGTTTGGGTCAAGTAATATATAAGGATAAGTTACAAGGACAGTCAGTGGTCTGGTATGTCCAAAAATCAAAGATGAATTCCAAAAAATGATCTTAAAATGGCTGCTGATACTTAAAGCGGACATCCTTTCTTTTGATAAATGGTTTACACCATAGGCGATGGTTTAGCGCGTAAGAAAGGATCACCAGTCGTTCTTAAAGTCACTCTTAACTTACGAACAGCTTTATGAAACGGCCCCCAGTTTGGTGTCTAAACCAATGGTTTCAAGGGTCAAATAACACATTTGGATAAGTAAATAAGGGCTGTCAGTGGTCTGGTATGTCAAAAAATGCGATATGGCCTCCAAAATGCAGGGTCTAAATTGACTGTGGTTCTTAAAAGTAGACATAGTTCATTAGAAATGCACATTGTAGATTTGATTTTGGTGTCTACACTAGAGTTGAAAGGATCAAGTATTGTTTCAAGTTGAAAGAACGTCGGATGTCAAGTTTATCAAAAATCCAAGATTGCTTAAATGACTGATATTACTTAAAAGTGGATATAGAACATTAAACATACACCTGGGGATATTATTTTGGTGTCTACACTAGTATTTCAAGAGTTGAAATTAAAAATACTTATTAAGGACTGGCTACAATGACTATGCAGTTATCCATTTAGCTTAAAATCCAAGTTGGCTTTAAAAAATGGGTTCCAAAATGACTATTGTTACTTAAAAGTGAAGACATTATTCAAACAATACCAACCTGTGAGAAATATTTTGGTGCCTACACTTAAGTGTATGGGATAAGTTATCATATTGATTCATGAGATTGTAATAGCACCCATTTGATGAATTTTTTTAATCTACCATGGATTTTAGACAAAATGGATAACTAAATATCCTTGTTATTTGTTGAATGTATTATCTGACCCTTTATACCACCATGTAGACATCCAAATTATTCCTCACATATTAATATTGTATAAACTCTGACCATTATTAATGAGTTTTAGAAATCATTTTAGATGCCATTTTGAAAACTTTCTTGGATTTTTAGGCAAAATGGACAAGTGCATATCTTTGTAACTAGTCGAAAGTATCATTATAATCATGAAACCATTGAGTGGACACCAAAATCATATGTCCTTGGTGAATTTTAAATGAACTATGTCCATTTTTAAGTAACAGCAATCACTTTAGACTCAGATTTCTTCACGCCATCTTGGATTTTCCGACATAGACCAATGA